>NC_133329.1:153635573-154235573 GCF_042186555.1 Aquarana catesbeiana
CAAGGCAAACTAGGGGCATTAAGCTTGCTTTTTGGGGAGCTTAACGTACAAAAAAGACCTTAAATTTTATCCAATTTCCCCCAGACTTCACACAATAGAAGAATCTATCCATGCCAACATATTCTGAAAATTTCAGCTTATTTGGTAAATCGCGTAAAAAGTTATTCACATTAAGCTATATTTTCCAATGCTAAAACATTTAATGTAAAGAGCTTAATGTACCATAATGAGCCTAAACCTCAATCAATTGCACTGAAACTTTGCACACCCTAAGATCTCAACTTCACAAACCTATCATATAAGTTTCATGCGATTCGGTGTTCCACAAGGCAAACTAGGGACATTAATCTTGTTTTTTGGGGAGCTTAATGTGGCTTAACCGCTTGCCAACTGCTGCATGTAGATATCAAAGGTCCCTTTGAATTTGCCGCTGTGCCATCGTGTGCGCGTCAGCGGCCTCACGCACACAATCCTGCCGAGAGCTTTGTGAGTAGGATCGTGGGTCCCGTGGACTCAATGTCTGCGGGGATACCCACGATCGTCTCACAGAGAGGAAGAACGGGGAGATGCTGATGTAAACAGGCATCTCCCCGTTCTGCCTAGTTACACTGTCACTGATCATAGCTCCCTGTGATCGGGAGCTATGATCAGTGATGTGTCACACACAGCCCCTCCCCCCACAGTTAGAATCACTCCCTAGGACACACTTAACCCCTCCCTAGCCCCCTAGTGGTTAACCCCTTCATTGCCAGTGTCATTTTTACAGTAATCAGTGCAATTTTATAGCAATATATAGACCTTACGGATATTCACAACCAGTCTTAAGGGACGAATATTTACAATAAGCGTATTGGACAGACATATATTTCAAGAAACAATGTGTTTTCCACACTCCAATATATGAAGTGAGGTAATATATGTAAGCTTTAGGAAGTAAAAGTCCTAAAAGTTGGTGTCTGTTATGATAGATATATATATGTAACCATTGGGGAACGCGTGCGATTTGACACAGTTTTTTTGATTTTTTTAATTTTTTAAGATTTTTTTTGATTCTTTTCTGATTCGTTTCTGACCTCGTTCCCACTAATAATTGGGAGATATAAATATTTCCATTAATCTAGTTTTTTACCAT
This sequence comes from Aquarana catesbeiana, assembly GCF_042186555.1. NCBI lineage: Eukaryota > Metazoa > Chordata > Amphibia > Anura > Ranidae > Aquarana > Aquarana catesbeiana. Next base: position 153,636,706 of record NC_133329.1, read on the forward strand.
TTGGAACGCATATTGCGTTCCAAAGCATATTTTACACTCTTCCTGATTATGTATCCCAATGATTTTGTTTCCCCTGAAGTGTTTACTGCGCCGTCATGGTGACGGAGGTAGACGCGGCGGTCACGTGACTTAGACCACGGACAACACCAGGAGGTATATGAGTGGATAACAGGATAGAGGCGTCACCTGGTGTCTTTCAATCTAACCCAATGATTTGTCTCCCCTGAAGTGTTTACTGCGCCGTCATGGTGATGGAAGATGACACGGCGGTCACGTGACTTAGATCACGCACAACACCAGGAGGTATATGAGTGGATAATAGGATTGAGGCGTTACCTCGTGTCTTTCAATCATATGTCGCCTCACCGTGCTGATGCGTGATGACGCGGCACTCACATGACCCTTATTCTGGACGACTATTGGATTGACAGGAAGACCAAATGGAGGCTTGGTTCCGTGGTCGTTCCTCCACCCAGGATTCGCCCTGTTAGCCATATGATGGTCACGTGATACGAAAACCCGGAAGTCACGCCGCACAGGTGTCCCCAATGGAGTTTTCTCTGTTTTTTATATAAAAGCGCAGGGGATGGTAGGTGAGCTTTACCCCAGTTGAAGTCTTGGTAGACGAAACACGTCGGGTGTGTGACGCTACCACAGCCATCATAATTCACTGCGCTTGATTTTTGTTCATGAGCTGAATTTTTAAACTTGATTTTTTACTTGGAAATTTTTTTTTTTTTTTAAAATTATTTTTATTATATTTTCAATGTAGGTACAAAACAGAACAGAGCCTATTGGGCATACCCAGGCTCGGTCAACAAAAAACATAGAAAAAGAAATACAAGAGAAAGAAGAAAAAGAAAAAAAAAAAAAAAATATAAAAATATAAAAACATATAGAAACCTTCTATATGTTCCTAACTAAACCATTGTACGCTCAACCACTTTTGCAGGCTATTCAAATCAGTGTACGCTACAGTACCCATTTTGTTCATTAAATGGAATGAGAAGTGCAAGGTAGTACTATAATCATATTCACAATCATATTCATATTCCCCCCCTTCCCATGTCTATCGACTGAAAAGACTAGGGGCTATTGTGAGATCAAGAACGCCATTTGAGCTATGCCAGTTACTTTATGGAGCGAACTAATCATCAATCGAGTCCGCATTAGTAGACAGGGATTCCGTCCAAATATCCCATATTTTGTGGAATTTTTTTTCACAACCACGTGACAAGTAAGTAGCTTTGTACAGTGGTAGGGCCGCATTCACCAACCTCTTCCAGAAATTTATTGAGGGTGCAGACGAGGCCCTCCATTTGAGTGCTATAGATTTACGGGCATAGTAAAGTAATAGTCCTAGCAGGGTTCTGATTGCCCGGCGTGGGGCCAGTGGTTTAACGAGTCCCAGCAGACATACCTCTACAGACAGTGGGACAGGAACAGTGGTGACAGTCAAAATAAATTTAGTTACCTCGACCCAAAAAATTGCAATCTGAGGACAATTCCAAAAAATATGGATAAAGTCCGCTGAGACTGAGTCACACCTCCAACAAGAGGCGGAGATAGATGGATAGATTCTATGTAAGCGTTTGGGCGTGTAATACACCTTATGTATTATTTTAAATTGGACCAATTTATCTCTGGCTGATACTAGCTGTGAGAAGGGGTATTCCCACATTTCTTCCCAATCTTCTGTATCCAATGCCGGGAAATCTACCTCCCACTCTGCCTTAAGTTTTTCTAGTCCCGTGTGTACGTTAGGGAGTAATGCCCTATATATTGAAGATAAGGGTTTAGATAGAGCCTCATCTCTGAGCAGAGTCTCTAGATTCGAGGTGTAAAAGGCCACGGAGGCCCCTGCAAACTGAGTGTTGAAAGTGTGTCTAAGCTGCAGAAATCTAAACAGGTGTGAGTTAGGTAAATTATATTGTTCTTTCAACCTATCAAAAGTCTGTATTTTGCCTTCAAGACAAATTTGATTTATGTATTTAATGCCCTTGCATGCCCATACCCCAGGGTCGGGAATGGACCTGAATTCTGGTAATTGCGGATTGAACCAAAGGGGGCAATGAGGGGAAATGTGTCCAGAAGGGATGGGGTGTATTAAATTTGCCACTGTCCACGCCCGTATTACCGCTCTCATTGCTAATGTAAGAGGGAAGGGAGCTCTAGAGCCTCGGTAAAGTAGATTCCTTAGCGCCTCATAAGACCCCAAACGTGCTGCTTCCAGAACCACTGCTGCGTTGGACTCGTCAGAGATCAGCCAGTTATGGGCGTGTGATAGCATGGCCGCCACAAAATAGGAGTGAAGGTCAGGGCAGGCCAAACCCCCCCCTCCCCAAGGTCTCTGCAGCACTGTCAGCTTAAATCTCGGCTGACCGGATCCCCAGAGAAAGGATAATAAAACGGTATTTATTAAGCGAAATATCTTTTTGGGGATCCAGACAGGTGCGTGTCTTAGAGCATAAAGAAAGGCAGGCAGAAGCTTCATCTTAAATAAATTTATCCTCCCGATTAAAGAGAGGGGAAGATTCGCCCAAGCCCTCAGTCTCTTTTTCATCCCCTGCACCAGTGGTTCCAAGTTAAGGGTATAATAGTCAGAGGTAGATGTAGAGATGTGAATACCTAGATATTTAATTTTGTCTGTCCACAATAAAGGTAAATTAGGATCTGCAATATCTTTTGCGGCCCCATCTATCGGCAAAATTTGGGATTTATCCCAGTTTACTTTGAGCCCCGAACAGCTAGTGAAATTAGAGAGAATGATCAAGGTCTCCCGAAGGGATTGGGCAGGGTCACTCAAGAAAAGGATAAGATCATCCGCATACAAGGCCACTTTCTCATGAATGGATCCCACCTGTATGCCCCTAACCCCATCTGCCTGTCTGAGGGCCGAGGCAAGTGGCTCCATCACCAAGGCAAAAAGGGCTGGCGACAGTGGACAACCTTGCCTCGTGCCTCTTCCAACAGAAAAAGGCGCCGACAGAGCACCACCCAGCTTAATCTGCGCCGTTGGATCTTTATATAGAATATCAATCCATCTGCGGAATACCTCTCCAAAACCCATAACCTCCAATACCGTGGACATAAAAGGCCATGCCACTGAATCAAAGGCCTTTTCAATGTCCAGTGTCACCATTACTCTTGTGGAGGACTCAGTGGGAGGCAGCTGGAGATGGGTGAACACCCTACGCAAATTTATATCTGTTGACTTCCCTGGCATGAAACCGGTCTGGTCTATATTAATTAGGGAAGGGAGAATCGTCCTCAGTCTGGTCGCCAGTATTTTTGTCAAAATCTTGAGGTCGTAGTTTAGTAGGGATATCGGCCTATAAGAAGCACAGAGGGATGTGTCTTTGCCGGGCTTAGGGATGAGGACTATGTGTGCCTGATACATTGAAGGGGGTAAGGACATCTGTTTTTTACTTTCAGAGAAGACTTTTAACAATTTTGGTGCAAGTAGTGAGGCGTACATTCTGTACCATTCACCAGGTAGGCCATCGGGCCCTGGTGTTTTACCACCAGGAAACGAGCAGATCGCCTCCTCTATCTCCTCAATGGCAAACTCTCTGTCTAAAAATTCTAAATCCTCCTGCGAAAGAATGGGTAGGCGTAGGGACTGCAAAAATTCCCTACGTCGATCTTCAGGCCATCCAGGGACCGCCTTATATAAGCTTTCGTAGAAGGATCTGAATTCATCTATAATTTGTTCGGGGGTAGAGATAACCTGACCATCTGAACCAAGGATTTCTGACACCACCGTCTGCATTTTAGAGTCCGCAACTAAATTCGCCAGGAGTTTGCTATTTTTATCTCCGGATTCAAAGATCTTCCCTGCTAGGGAATTTAAATCTAGATGTGTGGCCGAGACAAGATGTAAAGACAATGCTCTTCCTGCCTCGGCTAACCGGGTAAAGTGATCTAGGGTCGGGGAGCCAGAAAAAGCCTCTGCCGCCCTAGCCTCTCCCTCCTCAAGTACCTGGACCCGACCTGACATCTCAGAACGGACCGCTTTAATTGCCGAAATGTATTCTCCTCTAGTGTTGGCCTTAAAAGCATCCCAGACTATCTGCTCGGAGGCTGAATCCTCATTAATCTCCCAGTATTGTTGTAGTTTGGGAGAGACCACCTCCCCCACCCTCGAATTCTGCACCCATTTGGGTGCTAAGCGCCAACAGTCACGACTCCTGGTGTTCGACAACTCCAAGATGACCTCCAGAGGTGCATGATCAGAGAGGCCCACCGGCAAGTACGAGACCCCTCTCACCGCCGCCAGGGCACAGGTGTTGCCAAAGACCAAATCGATCCTAGAACCAGATTTATGAGTAGTAGAGTGAAAGGAGTAAGCCCTAGCGGTTTGGTGCTTCCATCTCCAAATCTCAGTGTAATTAAAAGCTTGTGCCCAATGAAGCAGGTCTGGTGAATACGCCCTATTTGGATTGGACGGATCCAAGATAGAATTAAAATCTCCAGCTATATATATTCTGGAAAATTGTAACGTAGCTAAGAGCTCATATACCTTGTAGAGGACCCGGTGGTCAAAGGGTGGAGGCACATATATATTTACTAAAGCATAGACCACCGCTCTGATCTCCAGTAATAGAATTATGAATCGGCCATCTTGATCAGTTTGTAGATGCACTACCTTATATGGAAGGGATTTGTTCAATAAAATGGCCACTCCCCTTGCATAACTGGAGTACGTTGCATGAAAGGATTGCCGTACCCAGGGTCTGCGTAGTGCCAGGATCTTGTTCCCCAGAAGATGAGTCTCCTGTAAGAACAAGATATGAGGCCTATGATTATTCAGATATTTAAACATTAGTGCCCTTTTTACTTTGTCATTCAGACCCCTCACATTCCATGATACCAATCTTAAATCCATTGATGCAGTGACAGATTATAATTAAGCATAGTGATAACTATATGTAGAGGGTCAGCCCCTGTCAAAAGGATAACAATTTTGCATTTGACATAGTGAGCATTAATAAAGACACATGAAATGTAAGTATCAGTCAGTGGATGTAGAGCGTACAAAAAAGAAAAAAACAAAAGGTAACCTGTGAACTCCCTACTGACCATGAAATACCCCTAAAAGAAAAAATTAAACACTGAACAGAAAACAATAATAACTATGGTCAGTTTAATACCCGAAACCTAAACTCAAACTTCTAGATCTTCGGACTTCTGAAGAAAAAAAAAAGTTCCAAAGTGTAGCGACTCAGTGTCGCCGATGCCTCTTCACTTGGCGGGAAAAAGGAAAAATACCCCCCCAAAAAAAAAAAAGAAAACTGGGGGGGGGGGGGGTTGATGCTTTAGTGAGTTACTTCTAACAAGGTGGCTCTGTGGTAGAAGAATGTATAGTAAAGTCACATCAATTCTTGAACTGGAGGATTTTTAACGATTAATGTTCTCAAAAAAAAAAAAAATAATTAAAAATAAAAATAACATGTACAATCCTGCATGAGGGGTAAGGAGCCAGCGAGCAACGACCTCCGGTGATGAAGTCAAGAAGCTCTACAACATGAACCATTGGCTGGATGAAACACCCCCTCGAACAGGGATCCTGAAGGAAAATGGGATCTTTGTGCTGATTTTGGATAGCGACTCATACTTGCGTTTACCGTAGGTTGTTCAGCCAGTCATCAGCGTCAGCCGGAGAGTCAAAGAATCTGACCGTGCCATTGTGAGGAACCCGAAGACGGCTGGGATATAACATGCTGTATTTAATATCCTTTTCACGTAGGCGTTTACGAACTTCGTTAAAGGACTTCCTCTTTCGCTGCAGTTCTGCCGAGAAATCTGGAAACAAAAGAATTGAGCCACTGCCGTATGAAAGCGGGGAATGATTGCGGGCTGCGGAGAGGATCCTGTCACGGTCTCTGAAGTTGAGAAAGCGGACCAAGAAAGGTCGGGGATTTGCACCAGGGATACTGCGTCCCGTGGGTACACGGTGGGCACGCTCAACGACATAAGTCGGAGAAGTATCCGCGAGGTCCAGCAGTTTTTTGAAGAAGTCTTCCGCAAACTCCGCCGGTCGGTCACCCTCTTCCCCCTCCGGAAGACCCAAAACGCGGACATTGTTGCGTCTCGCTCGGTTTTCTGCGTCATCAGATTTAGCGACAAGCAGCTGTACCGTACGCTGTAATTCCGCTATGGTGTTAGTGTGAGTGGCTGTAAGGTCTTCAGTTGCAGATATTCTAGATTCTGATTCAGTCAGCCTACCCCTGATTTTTTCCAGGTCATTTCTAATGAGATTACACTCCTCTGCGAGGCGATCTATTCTCACTAGCATGGAGGTTTTACTTTGTTCGATGGCAGCCAGGATCACTGCAGTACTATCTTGAGAGGGTGGGCCAGAGAGAGCCGCACTCTGCGCCTCGGGTTCCATGACTAATTCTGTCAGCAAGGTTTGCAGTCTCCCTATGAGAGAAGGATCTAGTTGTGCAGCTGGTGAAGGTGGTTGTTCGGCCGTTGTAGGGGCCAGGCGACCCAGCGTGGATGAGCTCTTGGGTCGGTTCTTAGGGCCCATTGAGTAGAGGTGGGCAGCAAGCTCCAACAGTCCCTCACTGACTTGCAGGTAAGAGCTGTCCAGTGAGGAGGGCCAGCCAGGTGAATCCTGCAAAAAGGATCAGGGAGCCGGATGGATGGAGGAGGGTAAGCTGAATGCTGGACTTCAGAGCACCTCAGCCCGCCCCCCTAGTCAGTCACCCCAGATGGCTTAGCAGGAAGGTGTAGGGCTGGCAGGGGGCCGTGGGCGGCAGAAATCCGCGCTCCCGAATGGAACTCAGGCCGGTCGCGATGTTGCCCAGCCGGTCGGCAGCCCAGGAAAGTGCGGTGGGCGGCAGGCTGCACTAGGCCGCAATAGGCCACGGCCGCACCGGATGATCCCAGCGGCCCCACAGATCAGGAGGAAGGTGTAGGACTGGCAGGAGCCGTGGGCGGCTGAGTCCGCGCTCCCGAGCGGAGATCCGGCCGGTCGCGATGCTCCCCGGTCGCCCGGCGGCCCAGGAAAGTGCGGTGGGCGGCAGGCTGCACTAGGCCGCAATAGGCCGCGGCCGCGCCGGATGGTCCCAGCGGCCCCACGGATCCCCTGACTCCACCAAACACACAGAGGGGCAAGATGAGGGATGAGAGGAGCCCCTTACCTCATGGATTGGGTCCAAGGATAGCTCACTTCAGCAGGGCACAGGCCAGGAAGATGGCGACGGCCGCGGATGTGGGGATGGCTAAGGATTTTGTATCGGATGCTCAGAGCTCCTCACTAGCACATCTGCCTGCTCTCACATCCGGACACGCCCCCTTACTTGGAAATTTTAATCAATAAAATCTCCTGTTACTCGGGATTTGTGGAAGCCTTTTTTGATCATATATGGGGAATGCCAAGTGAGTGATATCCGGTGGAGGATTCCGGTTGATTACGGAATACGTTTTCCCATCCGAGAGGACGAGGTCCCATCCAGGAGGATTTAAAGTGGTGAGACACATCTCAGCCCCCATCCCAGGATCGGAGACGCCTTTAACTCTACCGTTTAAACGGTAAAAGCCTGCATGACTCACCGCCAACGGCCAGTGAGTCCACTGGCTCTGGTAAGGGCATTTTATGCACATTTCGTATAGTAGAATGTAAGAAGAATTTCCCTTGTTTTGAGCATGCACTTAGCAGGATGAGATCCGCATATACGTTCTGAGATCACCCCCACATTTGAATGAACTGTGATAACCTTAGAGACTTGTTGAAATCCACTTGTATTTGTCACTCCCCCATGATGATGGTTGAGTTCCATCCATTGACATTTGTCACTTTCTTATGAGGATATTTTTGCTATTTTTGAGTAAAATATAAGGTTGTACAATTTTAAGTTTCTTTTGGTATATAACGTGGGGATTGTTATATCAGAGTACAACAACACTTTTATATTGAGTTTATTTTATTTAGTTTACAGGTTTTTGATTAGATCTGTTACTGACACAGATAAAATAAAAGTGGTGGTTTCACCATACTTTTATACAGAGGTTACTTACACTTTGACCTTTTTAATATCACCTGCACATATATATGCATTTTTCACATGAATATAGCACTGCACTTTATACTTTTGATTTTCACACACAATTTGTCTAATTGGTAGTGCTGGCTGCTCGATTTTGAGTTGGCGCAGCAGTTTTATTTATTTTAAAGAAAAGTTTGTGTTATAGCAGAAAAACATGGGCCTGACAACAAGTGGTTAAACAAAGTTTTATTGTGAAAGAATTCACTCCCCAAAACACAGGGAAATTCTGGAGAAAGCAGAACCTTGCGAAAAGAATGGTCTTCCAGCAAGACCATGACCCCAATCAAAGCCAAGATTGTACAAGAATGTTGATGTCCTAGAAATGTTAGTTTTTTTATTTTCTATATCTGTTGTTTATACTTATGTCAGTGCCGAGGCTTATCCCATCTGTTCGGTTTTGATAGCGTTTTTTTAACCATTAAATATTTTTATTTTTATTCCTTTCCGAATTGTTTGCTGCCCACAGCCTTGTTTTTATAATTTTTAATAATAATTTTTTGGAACTACATATTATGCAGCGCATGATGGCATTTAACATCTATCTCCTTTTATTGCTGCTAGTTTGCTGCTGTCTCTATGCCCTAGCCGCGCCCACATGCTGTTATCATTTAGCTGACGGCATCTAGCGCCGATCGTAATGTGATCCACCATCGTGCTAAGTTAGCTGATAACCTAGAAAATGTCCAAGCCTAAGAAAACGGTAGTATTCATGTTATAACCATTTAAAGACATTAGATGTGCCTCCATGCATCCCCTGATAAAGTCACGTGGTGTGTGACGTCACGCGTAGGGATGGGACAGGCACTAAATGCTGATTGAGGTTTACAAGCTCGCCGCTCGTTGGAGATAAGTCGTTTTTGCTCTGCTTTATGCGAGTACCCTATGCCGTTCTAATAAAAATTTACCGTGGTCAAACAATACTATACTATGTGGCACCCCCTTTGTTTCATTTACGTCCCCTGCACCCACTGAGGGACCAAGGTCTCTGGATAACGGATCCGGGTCCAAGAATAGAAATAAAGGCAGCTATTACCAGCCCTGTTGTTTATGCCGATACCTCATTACCTTAAAGTGTAAGTAAACCCGCCTATCATTTTCAGCCAAGGAAGCTGTCATCTTTGCCTTTGTTTAATCTACAACTGCCATGATGCTTCACATGTGATCAGTTATGACACCAGCCATTGGATGGCTTGACAGTTAGGTTGAGAGCACAACCAAGGGGAGTGTTACATTTCCAACACGTACCGGAAATGAAACAGTTTTATGGATGGGTTTACTTCCGCTTTAAGGTAAGAGGCCACTAGCTACCAGTGAATTTTTTTTTTTTTTTTGCACAAAGGAGTCACTACTGTTTCCTGGTTTAAGCACTTCACGCCATTATTTGCTTAGCAGAACATTTATTTACCCTGCGGAGGAATACCTTTATCTGTTTGGATTCACCGAACACTGCATTTGCACATTATGGACTGATTGGAATTTGTTTGTCACTGAGTTAATTTATTTTGCACTGGACACTTTGTTATTGTGGTTCGTTGGATGCGTGCATGCTACGCACAGCATCATATTGCCTACACTGAATGTTTGCACAATAAGTTTTTCCTTGCAGAAGTTTGCACTTGCACAATATTCTTAAATGTATGTTTTATTAAGTAGACCTTTTAGTGTTATTTATGCATCTGGATTGCACTTTGATATTACTGTATAGATCTGATGCCACATAATATTTCTCCATATTATTTATGCTAGTGGTGTGCCTCTTATCCCTTTGGGATTGTTCGGATTTCAGTATTTACACTGCTGCCTTTAGCAACAATACTTTGTTGCTGGATTAGCGCAACACAACCCCTTCCATTGCATTTCACTGATTATTTGGGTTTGGTTGGACCCTATTTTCACTTTGTCCTACAAGGACCCATTTTCATTGATTAATGTCAAAAAGGAAATTAAATCCAGTGTTTTGCAATGTTCTAAGACAATACACCATGGAAACTTCCAAATAGGGTAAATACATTTTCTAGGCGCTGTAAATTTAAACCAGCTCAGTTTCATTAACTGTACTTATATTTCCTTTTTTCAGTGGCGGCAGCTTTTCCAGCATATTTTCTGTACATTTCGAGATAGAAAAGGGAGCAGAATACTTTCCACAGCAACAAACCTAGCCCTACTCTGCCTGACAGGAGTGATGCTGCTGTCATTTTTTTTTAGTAAGATACTGTAGTTTGAATCCCTGTCAAGTTTCCAGAATGTGCTGCCCCGCCCCCTCCACGTACCAGGCCATGCCAGTAACGCTGGCCATACATGGAATGGTTCAACAGGGTCCGAGGAGTATGGCCATACTTCTTTAAAAATGCTAGATCCCTGGCTGTCAGTGTGGTCTCAGTTGCTGACCAGGAACAAGTATAGAGATAAGTAGATTGACACTTCTTTACACAGCATGCTTGTTCCAGGACTGAAACTTATTTAAGCTAACATTTTCCTAGAATTTTCAGGAGGCAGCCTGTATTGGAAACACTCATTTTTATCATGAAATAGGTAATAACTTTAACAGAAAAATATTTGGTCTCCTCAGGGCCACCGATTAGGCAGTACAGCCAGCCCTCCTGTACCGGGCCCGTGCGCCATCAGCTGAAAAGGGGTGCCCAGGCAGCTGCCGAGCAGGAGAGCTGACTGTACTGCCTAGGAGTTTCATTCTACATAGACAAGGCAGAGGCTTGGCCGCTGCAATCTGTAACACAGGAAGCACGCAAACACATTGTTGCAGTGCTCCTGCCACTCTACATGTCGAATCCAGTCAGACATGTGGTGGGGAAGGCCAGGGCTGGTGCAAGGATTTTTGACACCCTAGACGAAACCCAATTTTGCCTCCCTCCCTTGGCCCCACCCCCTTTGTCGTACCCAAATACACCATCTTTTTAATGAAGCGCCCATCAAATGCAGCCTCACCAGCGCCCATCAATAAATGTTTGCTTGCTTCCATTCATTCGGGACACAAACAGTCCTCCGCCACGCCTCTGACACCGTGTGAAAGGTGCGGCGGCTGCCTGCTGATGCTGGGACTTCGTTGCTTGCTGCAGAGAGAAGAGTAGGAACATCAGTGGTCAGGCACCCAAGGCAGCTGCCTAGTTTGCCTAGCGGCAGCACTGGCCCTGGGGAGGGGGGGGGGGGGCAGACAGTCCAGTGTCAGTTTACTAGTTTCAAACTAGTGATAGTCACATCTTTTAGTGAATGTGCTCTGTTACAGTGTTGGGTGAAATTAGACACTTTGGGGCTGAAAGCAACTGCGAGTCTCTGAAGCAATCATAGGACAGTGTCAAACTTCCCAACCAGCTGTAGTTCCTGAGGTCTGATTGATTACACAAAACGGGGGGGGGGGGGGGGGTGCTTCCTGTTCATTTAGCTGTTATTTGCACACCTTCTACCCACCATGGTCTGTACAGAGATGGAGCTGGGAGGGTGGTCTGTGCTGGGAATTTGATCTTGGGGTGGAGATTTGTACCGAGAGGAGGGGGTTTGGTTGTCATGACTGTTCCCATACAATGTGATTTTGGAGCCTATTCATTTGAATGGGCTGTAAATTGAACCAGAACACAAACAGTGCTTGCACTGCTCTTAAAAATGCACTGCAGTACCATGAAATTTGCTTTTGGGTGCCATTAACAATACAAGGTCACCCGTAGCAGATCACAAGAGTAATGCTTTCCAGTACAATGTGATTAACACACACAGAAGAATACAAAATACAATTAAAAATTTTTAAAACATTTTTAAAAATTCTAAAAACAAATTGACAAAAAAAAAAAAAAAAATGAAGGGCTCATTCACATGTGCTTTGCTATCTAAAGAGCTGTCAGCATTTCGAATGCTCTTCAGAGAGCTTGTGACAGGTGGTGACGAGGCATATTGCCTCCTCACCGCCTGTTCTAACAGGCAGGCTGCAATCGTATGCGGGGCACTTGCAGAGCAGCACTATTCACTTAAATGGGTCATTTTCGAAAAGGGCATAGTTTTTTTCTGCCATGGCTTCAAAGCACAGCATTGCAGCCATGGCATATGTACACCCCTAACCACTGCCTCCCTTGCTAAAGTTGCAGCTGGCGGGCAGTAAAAAGCACAGCTCAACTATGGGTTTTTACTGTCCCCAAACTCCAAGCCCTAAGGACTCATTCATCCATATACTCTGGCCCTGTGAATGAGTGAATTGTTGAAGCTACCTGTTACTGTAAGGGAAAGCAGTGGTTGAACACAGCCACAGGACCAAATTTGACAGGTGTGCCTTTGTTTGGGACCGTACACCTGCACCCACACACCTGTTATCCATAGTGTAACATTTGCTGCCTACACATAGCTCCTGGTGGCTCCAGATAGATAGATATATATATCTATCTGAGATGCAACCCCGTGTCACAGGAGGTGTATATGAGCAGTGTGTGCCTGATTTTGTCAGGAATACTAATTGCACACCTGTGGGCTGGGTTCATAAACATCCCAGGAATAGAGGTCAGTGCTCAGACTTGGAGACAGCTCCACCCGGCAGACAGGAAGTCTGGCCTAGGAGGTTGGGAGGGTCCCAGTAGGAGACGGCTCCAGGAGAAAGACAGGAGGTCTCAGACTGCAGGTGGCAGCCTGTGTGTGTCTATAGCAGGCAGATGTGGCCCGTGACCAAAACAGCACGAAGCGGATTGTGAGTAAGCCAGGAGGCTATAGTTTGTTTACACAGTGATGATGGAACCCCCCTGCGAGGGAAGATTACTTTTTGTTTGAACTTTGTTACCTTTAAATAAAAGTGAGCTGCCATGCCCAAAAAACGCAGTCTGGAGTGGCACGCTTCTGGAAAACTGCATGCTCCACTTGAAGCTAATCACCCCGGATTGTTATATATATACACACACAATATATATATATATATATATATATATATATATATATATATATATATATATATATATATATATATATATATATATATATATATATATATATATATATATACACACACACACACACACATTGTACAGGCCACAGTGCCCTTGTGAATGAGCCCCAATATTTCATTCAAACACACAGAGCTTTATTTTTCAATACAATTTTAGATTTAGCAGAAATTACGTTGTGTTTGTGTCTACTAATAATGACTTTAGTGTATTTTTAGTCTAAGTGTCATTCAATATTTTCAGGAAAGGGGGGCCCTGTCAGGTAGACTGTACAGGGCCCCGTGATTTCTAACAGCAGCCCTGGGTCTCCTGCTTGGCCAGAGTTGTGCTGTATGGCAAAGGAGAGGGCTGTGTAAAGCTCTGGACTGGATAGACCAATACAAATCCTTAGGCAGGAAAAAAAGCTTCCTTATCAGCATTTCATCGGTATAGCTGTTTACGAGGTTACAATTTAAATTTTGAATTTTTTTTCTGTTTACAAAACCACCACAGCTCGAGTAGAAAAAGAGCAAATGATGGCCTGTGTGCGGAAGCAGTGGCCTTTCTGCAGAAGTACCACATGCTCTCTGCTGTACCAGACCAGTATCTTTCCAATCAGCACGAAGCATAAGAATTACTAATTGCCAAGCTATAGGTCTGACTGAGGGTGTATTGGACTAATGCAAAGAGACCACTGCTTCCAAAAAGAGAACAAAAGCCCTTCTCTGCAGCATGCTGGCAGGGGACAGGCATTACTATTCAGGCTGTAGCCACTTAAGAAAAAAGACATTCTCCCTGGAGAATAGATGCTTAAGAGGGGATATTATAAGAGATAATATAGCTATATACAAACCTTTAAAAATGGGGGGCTCTAGCACTGGTAAATTATTTAGCCTAAGGACCCTAAAGAAGACAAGCAGCCACACAAGGTTGGACGAGAAGCAATCTTATACTACGTAAAGTTTTTTTTATTGTTAGAGGGGTAAGGATGTGGAACTCCCATCCACAGCTGGTAGTGTCAGCAAGGATTCTAGATTAAAAAAAAAAACAAACAAAAAAAAACCCCCCACACACACACACACACACAGGATGTGTTTCTCAGTGAACACAATGTACAAGGATACTGAAAATAGTAATGACAAACACAAACTAAGGTTGAACTGGATGGACTGAGGTCTTTAATCAACCTTACCAACTACGGTATAAGTTTGAACATTTTTGTTTTGATGGACCTGATACCAGACGGAGAAAAAAAAACAAAAAACAATGGAATGCATTACAAACACATGTAAACGAGCACGAGGAAATGCACATAGAATAAAAGGGACTGTGGTGTGAACTGGGGTGTGATGTGAGTGACCCAGTTTTTTTTCAGTGTGTTCCTTGTCATGATGTATGCAGAAAAAAAACCCCATCACAGCTTATAGAAAAAAGTAAAACCAAGAAGATGATCAAAAAGTTTTAATTTCACTTAAAGTAAATTTTTTAAAAATCTCAATTTTTTTTACCTGGAAGTACAAGCATACAAAAAAGGGGATTGTTAGGAACATGTGCAGTCACAGTGACAATACAGTCGAGTCACCCAAAATAAGTTCATTTCATTGGCAATAAATTATATATACATTCAACAAGAATGGAACACATTGCAAATACGGTATTTACAAATAATAGGGACTGAGTTAACAGTTTTACATATCACAATATGGTTACTGATGTCCAACATGGCTAACTGCTATTTTGGTATAACTGGATTATTTGACGCTATGAACTCATTACAAGTTTATGAAGACATAAGGATAATCACAAGGCCACTGCTCTTTTAGAATCGCTGTAACTTGAAAAGGGAATAAAATTATATAAACTAGAACATGGTAAAGATCGGAAACAAACCTGAGCCAATTAAAAGCAGAACTGCACTCACCTCTGTCTTTCAGAACTCCACAGGAGCTCCCAAACTAAAATCTCCAAGTATGCAAAAGTCAACTTCCAGCTTAGGAATAAAGCTGGCCATACTCTGATCGAATGTTGGCAAATTTCTGCTGATGGGGGGAAAAAAAATTATTTCTCTTGTTCCGCTAAGCAGGGGCCCAACAAGAGAAATCTTAACACCTATGACCAGCTTATTAAGAGTAAGGTGGGGGTTGCCAGAGCTCTGACTTCTGGGATTGGAAGTCTATATAAGCATATTGAGTGCTTTGGAACAGGTGTTCCATTCTATGCCTGCTTTCAAGTTCTTAGAACTGTTTCCCCAACTAAAATATGTGTGTGTAAACGGGTAAGGAAAAATACAAACGTAACGTAAAACACTTGGGGGGGGGGGGGGGGAGCTTGCATGCCAACTCTGATTCCCTAGAGATCCTGGGAAACCCTAAAACCTGTGGTGCTCAGTAGTGTAAATTTAAACATCCAAGGTCACTAAATCTAGCCTGTCCATTCCAAGCTCATGTATCTTACTACTGGGCAGGCTCAACCAATAGTAAGGGAAAGGAGGCAGTAAGGGTGGATCAGAGCCAGAGACTTTGGAAGCTAGTTTGTATTTGAATTGGTTTCGAGGGTCCCAGGGCATCAGAGTAATTGTTCATGCACCTGTAGGTAAATCTTTTCAGAATAAGTGACTTTACATTATTTGTTACTCAATAACAGTTTAAAGCTCTAACAAAAACACAGATTATCCTATATTTACTTTCTTTGCAATCAAGGTGATAAATATTGCATAACACCCCCCCCCCCAAATTGCTGTAAAGTAGTACAGCATATCTCCAGATCCTTAAAATGTATTTTTGTGTGCACCCCTATATTTCAATATACTGGCATAACAGCTAGGGCAGAAAAGAGGGAAATCTTTTACTAGGGTTGCGCCAATACTGTTTTTTTTTTTTCTTTTTAACCGGCGAGCACCAATACTTTCGGTCAAGTACTCACTGATACTTTTGTGGTGCGATTTAAGCCCATACAAAATAAACAGGCCCAAATTGCACTGCAAAGAATTTTAAAGGAGTACTGGCGATCTTCAGGATCTTTGCCCGGTAGATGGCTGCTGGATGCATGGGTTATATTGCTGAAGGGTCATCTTGCATGAAACAGGGAGGGTAATAAACTATTGAAAATGACTAAGATAATGTTAACTTTAATAAATATTAAATTGTGGAGAATGACACGGTAAGACATTTACAGAAAAAGCCAAATATGCATTCATATCATAACTTTTTCTTGTGGAAAATTTTAAGAAAGCCTAAAAAAATAATTCAACACAAAGGAAAAGAAATTTCAGAAAACCTAAATTATAATAGTTACATCCAAAGTCATTTAGAAAAAGAAAAAGGAGGCGCCTGGACATGGTTGCAGTGGTCTCAGAAACCCTGCTGTCAATGCAGAGTCCCAGGCTGTTCTAATAGGTAAAGCTTGGAACTGGTGTTGAATCTTGCCTGCTCCTTCCTGCCTCCATCACAATTCTGTTCGCCAGTTGAAACATCTCATACTGCCAGACCAAGAGAAATTTGTGGGGGACAGAAGGCAGTGTAGCTGATTTATCAGTGAAAACACCACATTTACTATTCCTTCACTAACATGAGCGCGCCACGCACTGTATATAGCCTCAGCTACATACAGTACACAGCACTGTGTTACACGTGTAAGATAATACCTTCCTCTGACACCCAGAATACAATTGCGTCAGACTGAGCGTTACTCAGGCATTCATAGGCAGCTATGTATTCTATCAATAAATAGAAATGAGTCGGATGCTGATGACATCACAAACTGAGATTCAGTCAATCACAGGAAGCTTTGTATTCATTGATGGAAAATAAAGCAGTCTATGAATGGCTGAGTGCCATTCAGCCCGATGCCATTTTGTTCCAGGTGTGAGACAGGAAAGTTTTGTCTCACACCCAGAACTCAATGCTGTATACAGCGGAGGCTACATACATTTTATACAGCACGCCAAGTGGGCGCACATGTTAGTGAGGGAAATGGTTTTTGCCAGCTTGGCCCAAACAAACTATTTAAGGTGAAAGTAAACCTGGACAGCTTTAAGAGCTGGTTCACTTGGTATAGCTGTTATAAAACCAAAACTCAGAGAAGACTCTACTGAAGAAATTAAAGGAATATTAAATTGAAACACAGATTTAATAAATTGCGGCTTATCAAATATTTTAAATGTGGTGGCTGCATTCTTTTGTTTTCATCTGGTGATCTGGCCAGTAACACATTAACAAGCTAATAAACTAAAGCTGTAATATTTGCCTCTGTTCAAATGGTCCGATGCCTGCAAGGTCCCTTGCTGGCATCTTTTCCATGGCCTGTTCAGGCACGAAATTTGAGTCTGCTGTTACAGGAAAGCTTTAGCCTGCCCATTCAGCCTATCTGGTCAGTAAGGGCCACCCATATCAAAGGGCCAACAAAACCGCTTGGGAGGTGGAAGTTTCAGAATTAAAAACCTAACATTAGCTTCCTCTCTGCTACTATTTTTAGGTATGGTCAAATAAAGTAACAAACTTTTCCCATTAAGTGCTAAAACTTCCCTAACAATGGGACAGGTATGCAATTTAAAATTTGGCAGCTTAAAATGTAAACAATATAAAGGATAGTATTTATAAAGGAAAAAACAGGAATTTAAATGCAATGGTCCAGTTGTAAATTACCCACATTGTGTGCTTGCGTTATCTAATTGCTACATTTGCCAGAAAAATATGTTTTTTGATAGTAGTTAGGTCAATGAATTATGCAAATAGCGCAAATAAAGAGTACTTACATTAAAAATGTTCAAGTTAGCATGAATCTAACTAAAGAAAAATGGGAAAAACACACAAAAATTATGGAGGATAAAATTATAAATATAAAACTTGTCATGTAGCACACAATAGTTAGGCATCAGTTTCTTATTGCAATTGCAGAAATGACAGGTGAGATCCAGCTGGTTGCTATAGACAGCACCTCCACTTTTCATGCCCTTATAGAACACCCTGTATTTCATTAAATCACTGCAAATATATAAACGGGTATAGAGTATTCAGACAGGTGTTTTCCACCTTTATTGCTTGGGTTTGATTTCCACAAGTCTTATAGCCAACGATCCTTTAATTCAGTGGTGC
The DNA here is from genome assembly GCF_042186555.1 of Aquarana catesbeiana. Taxonomy (NCBI): domain Eukaryota; kingdom Metazoa; phylum Chordata; class Amphibia; order Anura; family Ranidae; genus Aquarana; species Aquarana catesbeiana. The sequence goes on from NC_133329.1 coordinate 153,654,766, forward strand.
TGAATAAAATCACAAACATCAAATTCAGCTGCAAAATGCTTCTTAGTAAGCCGTGAACTGAAAAATCATACATCTCTTAATTACCATTCTCTTAAAAAAAAAAAAAAAAAAAAGTTAAAGAAAAACGCGTTGACCTCAATAGTGCCTCAATCTCTAAATGCCTTGAAAAGAAAATTACATCTCCAATCACACAGTGACTTTATTAAGCGGAGGCATTTTTTCTTTTAGTTCAGTGTTGTGACTCTCGCCCAACTCTGGCCAGGAGTACCTTCACATTACTTGAGTTTCCAGCCTGCGGATTTTTTTTACTACAAGGTCGATGTTGATGATTGGGTTAAAGTACAAGGCCCAGTAGAACAGACAATTGCAAATAAATTGTGGAATTAAAGGCCAAAATATTGCAACAAAAAGCCCCTGCGTTGACATCTTCCAAAAATGACCCCACATGAGGCGAGGAAAAGACCTAAAAGAGAATGAAGAAGAAATAACTCAGCTAATGTGATAAAAACTCAATTACAACTTGTACATTTATTTTGTGCGGAGAGTGTAAGGGCTCTTTCACACGGGGCAGATCAGTCATGATCCACCCCGTGAACACCCGCTTGCTCAGCGGGGATCGCTCCGCCGATCCCCACTGAGCAGGAAGATGACAGGTCCATCGCTGCACACTGTGCAGCGGCGGACCTGTCAGAGCGTGGCTCTCCCCTATGGGGAGGGGATCGGATGATGACGGACCGTAGTGTCCGTCATCACCCGATCCGATAATGGATGGAAAAGTAGGGTTTTCCTCCGTTACACTTTTCGGATCGGAGCGGGTCGGATGTCAGCGGACATGTCACCGCTGACATCCGACGCTCCATAGGGATGAATGTATGTCCGTTTTTCATCCGAAAACGGAAGGATGAAAAACGGACATACGGATCGTCCGTGTGAAAGAGGCCTATGGGAAAAACTGTGCTTTAATCTGCAACTCTGCTATTTAGATTCAGTGGGTTCAAATCCTCCTAAAAGTCTATTTTCCCTGTTGCTATGTTTTGTAAAACAGATTTCCCTATTAAGGCAGAAGGGCCTACGGTGAAACTGACAGCTTGGAACAACAAAAGGATGGTGATCTCTAGAAGAAGTTGCAAAGACATATTTTTGAATCGGCCTTTCATTTCTCAACCATTACTACATATTTTTGGGAAAAGGCAAAAAGAAGAACTCAATTATAAGGCTACATTTATTAATAAACATGTAATTGTATAGAAGTGCAACTTTTCAAGTTGCATAACCGTTTTGTAGAAACAGGTTTGGAAGGAAATTCTTGTTTTCGTATTTGTAACCTTCAGCACAGGTACCACTGCAATTCACAAGAAGAAGCTCAAGTGCAATTAAGATGTATATTTGAAAGTAATGTTTTTTTTCCTGGCTAGGTTTCTTCTTTAATTGTCATTATAACTAAATGCTATGCTAGCTTTGCTGTTTGAAGCAAGTATGTTAATCCCAAGACTGGCTGGGCAAAGTTACAAATTTTCAGACAGTCAGACATTTCACATGCATTTTAACTGTGCTGCCTGCCTAGTGTTTAGCTTTAAAGGTTTGTTCACACCACTTGCAGAGTAGGAACATGTGCGCTTTCGTGCACAACATAGGAAATGCTCTGCCCTCTTCAGACATGGGTAAGTGCCTTTAATTCTTAGGACATTCCCAAGCATCTAGCAAATGCAGGCGTGTGCACCGCCACCAAATTACCTGCTACCGCAGTAAGGGAAACATTGTGAGCTACCTGTCCATGTGTTTGATGTACATGCAGTGATGGTATGCATAAACTAGAGATAGATGTTTAAAAGCTTTGGGGCTTCTCATGCTAAGGAAAGCAACAGATTAGCAGTTGATGCATACCTCAGTTGGCTTGTTGACCACAGCCTCCAGAAAGAGAATAATTCCAACACTGAAAGCAACATGGCATTTACGATTATAAACCGAGAGGTCCAATAATGAACTTCGAGCCAGTCCCAAGCAAACTCAGCAAGAAGTTGATATGGAAGAAATAGGTACTTAACAAGAAATTCACGCCACTGGGTCCATGTTGGATCTTGGAGATCCTGTAAGAAGCAAGCAAAATGTTGCCAATATGCAACAGCAAGAAAATATACAGAAAAGTAGTAACGTGACTTTTTAGCCTTTTTGATCCAAATCTTCTTTAGGTCTCTCAAAGGTCAGTGTAATTTACTTAATATGCCCATATTGGGTCAGTAATGTCTTAAGCATCCCCACCCCTTTTGTAGCAGTGTGACGAGGAATCCCCGTAGCTGTTTGGACCAAGAACAACAGCTGACTTCCGGATTTAGACCCAAATCTAGTTGTGAACAAATGCAAACTCATCCCTAGTTATGAGGTTACTACCATGCTTGATGCAGCCCAGTGTTTTCAGATGTGGTACAACCTATGCTTGGTACCCAGAGTGCCACCGGGTAAAGAGCTATGCCACAACAAAAGCTGTAAATTTTGTTTCTATACAAGCTATTTTCTAGCAGCAACTGATGGTTAGCTACAAAATACAGTTATCAGTCTTATTATGATCAGTATAAAAATAATAAATAGTTAATGTTAGTGTCCAAGACATCCTTTAATAAAACTAAGACACCACATTATTAGTGCTAATATCAGCTTACCCGCTGTCTGGAGTTGCCACGCAATGCACTTAATGCTAAAGAAACCTGTAAATAGATTACACAACATATATCCTTCACTGCCCCTACTTTTTGGTAACAGTGTATCACATTTCCAATTCCTTTTTAACCAAATTCAGCAGATAATTTGCACAAATATTTTCTCTGTGTCAATAGTTACTTTGAATGTAATATTTTCATAATTACCCAATTAAGCCAAGGAAACAAAAATTACTATGAGTTTAATTGCTGACCCCTGAAGATGCTGTATTTTTGTCACAAGGTCAGGCCAGGAAGGTATCAAATCATTTTTGCAAAATTTAGTAAGCAGGCATGGGCCACAGCATCTCACCCGGACACTGTCCAGACAATGAAGTGAGCTTATATACAAAAATAGGATTAAAATGAAAGCCAACACACATTTGGATTTTATGCGCAACAATACTGAAGTTTTTTTCCCTGGTTATTCAGATAAGCAGCATAGTAGATTCAATCTCTAGCTTATTTACATAACCACATGCATAAGATATGACACGGTTTTTATTCATATTTTAAATAGAAGCCGCTTTCTGCAGTTAAAAACCATAGGGCTGCAAAGGTCACCCATGAAATTGTGTCGTTATCCAATTAAAAAAGGCTAACATTTTCTGTGCTACTCAATTGACCTCTCTCTACAACACAATATTGGCAAACAGCAGAGATGTTCTGACATCCACCTAAGAAATAAGCAACATCTTGAAAGTTGGACCTGGAGACTTAATAAAAGAATCGGATGTTGGCGTTTGTGAAGGCTTTGAACAACTGTGTGCTGCTGGGAATGGATGAGTGCTTGAAAGGGGATACCTCCGTCGCACAGAAATCTTGCCAGTTTCCAACTACTGCAGAAATATAGAACTCTCAGGCGGAAAATGCACACTGAAAATGTAAAATTACACAATACTTGGAAAGCTACAGTTTACCCATATTTTCTTCTATGCAGCAGCATAAAGACATGAAAAGTATATAAATGGATGAGTTTACATTACAATTAGTCTTCAAATGAGACCCCTCTTTAAAAAGGGCAAGTTCACTTTTTAAAAAAAACAAAATGCAATTTTTTTTGCAGGGAAAAAAAAAAAAAAAAAAAAAAAAAATCATGCCATGCAGATTGCCAGTGTGAGCTGTCTTCCCCATACATTGTATGGCCAGGCAGTTAACACTGACAGGAAGACTCAATGAACTACCATAGTGCTCAACAGCGCCGTAGTAGTTCATTGAGAAACACAAGCTGACAGCCACAAAAGAGGTTGGTGCTTGTACTTCACACACAAAGTTGTGCGGAGCCCTGCATGACTGCACCATTTTCAAAAAGCGACAGCTAGTACAGGAAACATCTCCCCATACTGCTGTCACAGGGAGAGGAGGAGAGGAGGGAACGGCGAGTGGCTGAAGCAGTGGGAACATGTTACATCCAAAAGGTGAACATATCCTTTAACAAGTACATGAAATTGGGTCTAGTATCTGGGCTTTTGTGTGCATCTCTCTCTCTCAGATTTATGACCACCCATCATAACCCCTTGAGGCATGGAAGATAGGTCTATTATAACTACCCTGTAAAGAGAAGAGATCCCAGTCAATGGCTGCATGCCCTTGTGGTGACAACTACAGGCTTACTGTTGTGATTGAAGAAAAAAGTCCGGACAGCCGCACACCAGGAGAATATCATCCAACGAAATTTCTTTATTGTAAAATCAGGAACAAATCATGTACAAAGCACCATGGATAGAATGTACAGATAATCAGCTAACGTGTTTCACGCTCTGCAGAGCGCTTACTCATAGCTACAGGCTTACTATGGAATCTATTGCCCCTCCTCTACACTGAAGCCAGCGATGGGAGCCGATCATGTGACCGAGTGCCATCAGCATAGGTAAGAATATACATCTTTCATTTACAGGATAGCTGGAACAGGCTTAGAATGGGGATGGGAACAGGTTTAAGTATAGTAAGTATTTGACTGGACTTCTAGTACATAGTGCCTAGTACACAGGGGCCGAATGGCATCGGCCAGTTCAGTAAAAACTGTCCGACAGTCGGGCCCCGTGTGTACTGCAGATGGTCAGACAGAAGGCAGCCATTCGGTTTGCCGATTGGCTCCTGATCAGCGATCTCAGCCAATAGCTGAGATTGCAGACCGGAGTGTTCCGGGCAGGAGTCCCCATTAGAACACAATAGAACAGCAGGGGAGCTCGCTGTACTAACATTGCATGTTAGTACAGCAGCTCTTTTTCCGTTCAGCCTTGCTGGGCTGAACTGAAAAAAAAAAAAAAAAAAAAAATAGTGTATACTAGGCTTAAAGTGGATGTAAACCCAATGTCATCCTTTCTAAACTACTGCCATAGGGGTTAGCTATAAGGATATACATGCCTCCTGCATGTATCTTTACCTGTCAAATGTCTCCCCTCTGTCTGTTATGAGACCCAAAAAACTGCAGATTCTGTGGGTGGGTCTGTTGTCGTGATGTCAGTAGACTCCCCACCCACCTCTACACTCCCCTTGTCATAATGCATTTTCTCCCGTGTATTTCTTACACTGAACTTCTGCTATGATCTCTAACATCCAGTGAAAAGACAGGAAAGTAACCACATGACTTCAGCATGCCAAATCATGCTGAGGTGTGAAACAGCCAATCCTTGCAGAGCTGCTGAAGAAAGGAGTGGGGGTGGGAATTAAAAAATAATGCATGTCTTAGGCTAGTTCACGAGATATGTAAAATCACCTGTCACTCACAGCAAGGGGGAGAATTTGACAAAGTTTTTCTATGTTTGTCAAGTTTTATCTCACCGAACAATAAAAGGATTGCTCAGAGCTGGATTAACTCTTTGGGGCAAGACTGGGCTCAAATGATAGGAAATCGTATACTCTACATTATGAAATAAAAAAAAAAAAAAATTGGGGGTTTACATCCACTAAGTCCGGTAAGTTGTGAGGTGGGACCTCCATGGATCAGGTTTGTTTCTCCAGCACATTCCACATATGCTTTGCTTGGATTCAGAACTGGAGAATTTAGAGGCCAAGTCAACACCTAGAACTACTTGTGTTCCTCAAACCATCCAATTCAGAATTCATCAGAACAAGCCACCCATTGAAAACAGCATTAAGTTTTTCAGCAATTTGACCTACAGTAGTTTTCTGTTGGATTGGACTATACAGGCCAGTCTTTGCTCCCCACGTGCATCAACGAGCTTCGGCTGTCCATGACCCCGTTTAAGTTTGACGTTTTTTCCTTCCTTGGGGCACTTTTGGTAGGTCCTGACCACTGCAGACCAGGAACATCTCACAAGAGCTGCAATTTTAGAGATCTGACCAGGTGTCTAGCCTTTACAATTTGGCTTTGTCAAAGTCGCTTAACTCCTTACACTTCCCCATTTTTTTCTTTAATACATCAACCTCAAGGACAACGTGCTCACTTGCTGCCAAATCTATCCCACTCATTTTCAGGTGCCAATGCAATGAGATTATCAATTTTATTCACTTTAGTGGCTAGTGGTCATAATGTTATGGCTGATCTGTGTATAAACCGATTTTAGCCGAAATATATATTATATATACTCTAAGGATTAGGTGGAACGGTGTCTGAGAAGCTGCTGCATGAAGAATGCTATATAGCCGATTCAGGTGGTCCATCCTTGCAATGTTGTCAATGTCTGCCAAGGTTCATTCAGGCTGTCAGTATTTTTCTTTTTTCCTGGGTGACCAGATTTTACACTGGGAGAGGTAAATTTCTGCATGCACTGATTTATGCTGTAAATATTGCTCTGTGATGACAACGCTCAGCTTTTGATAGTGCAGTTTTTCTTTTCTTTTTTTTTTTTTTTTTTTTTTAATTATGGTGAATACATTGTTTTACCTGCACTAATCAGTATACTTTGCTCTTTTGTTTTGGACCCACCTATGAAAAAACCTGGGATCATAATCTAACCACTGAAATACTCAATTTGGTGACATTTTATATCTTATGCCAGACTCCACTGCTGAACAAAATGAAAAAAGTGGGATTTTCTTGTTAAAAAGGGAAATGAAAGGAGTCTAATTGGAGACCAAACATGAATGTACCCAGAAAAACCAAAAATTACATAAACATACACTATAGATTGTCAAAATGGAACATGCAAAAAAGACCTACTATAAACTTGGTGATGAGGTCATCTTCATTCTCCTCCTTAAGAGGACATGTTGTATGGATGAAAGGTAAAAAGCTATCTGTGTAATCAAACAAATACATGTATAACATGCTGAGTCGCGGGGAGCTCTTGAGTGCATATAACAAAAAAAGGGATTTTCCAGGGTTGACAGCCTAAAAAGAACAAAATACAAAAAAGATTCAAATAAAAGCATTTTCAATGAATGCATTTTAAAAAATAACTGCTCAAAACTTTGAGATAAAGCTTGACCACATATTGGGCATGCTTTACTATAGGAGTAGATGTGTTTTACCCATCAAAGCAAATGTTGGTAAATAAGATAGGATTTTTGTACTTACCATAAAATCCATGTCTTCAAGTTTACATAAAGAGGAAGTAAACCCTGGAGGGTTTTACTTCCGCTTTGTTTCCCTGCAAAGGTAAAGCATAATGGGCTACTATGCATCGCATAGTAGCCCATTATGTGTTTACTTACCTAACACAGGAGCCTGCGATGTCCCCGATTTCCTCACTGGCAGCGAGCGTCCATTCCTCACCCCTCTTCCTTCTGGGGCCACGAACTCCGGCTCTGTGACTGGCCGGAGTTGCGTGACGTCACTCCCGCGCAGGCTTACCTGTAGGTGAAAGTGGTCTGTAAGGGTTTACAACCACTTTAAGGACATGGGATTCAAAGAAAAATGGGTTATATACTGCAACCAACATAAGAATTTGGCCCTGGCCAAAAAACCCCACTATATTCCCCTAAGGTTTGGCAAACTAATATCATGCCCTTTGCAGGTTGCAATGCAGGGACAGCTAGAGAAAACAAGGATTTGAAAAGAGTTTATAAACATTTGTCAGTAGGGTGCTTAAAAGAGAAGTTAGACCCCTTTCACACTGAAGCGATACTAAAACAGCACCGGAGGTTTTTGCGGTGCTTTAGGGGCACTTTAGCAGAGCTTTTTGGGCGCTAGTGGGCCGTTTTTTTTTTTTAAATCAGGTGACCTTTAAAAAAAAAAAAAACACACACACACGTTTTGCGGCTCTTTCAAAAGCGCTTTTCAGGTCAATGGGCAGAGGCGTTTTTGGAGCCCTATTTATAGTACTCTAAACCTGCCCCAAAGATGCTGCTTGCAGGACTTTTTTTTACCATCCCGCAAGTGCACCGCCCCAGTGTAAATGCACACATTGAAGTGAATGGGAGGCAGTTTTCAGACGCTTTACAGGCGCTATTTCTAGCCCTAAGATGCCTGAAAACTGCCTCAGTGTGAAAGGGATCTAAGGGAATTTTTTTGCAGATTCATACTTACCTAGGTGGATCCAGCATTGGTCCGATGCTGCATGTGTCCCGACGCCTCTGCACTGACAACCGAGCAAACACTGCTGATCGCTTGGTTTTTAAAGCTTCGTGAGCAGAGAGCTGTAGACTGTCAGTCACAGCTCTTTGCTCTTCTCCCTCCTTGCTCACTGGAGCACTGAGCTGTGGAGGGGCGGAGCTGCTGTTGCAGGCTCTCATCAGCACCTGGTGAATCCAGACTCCGTGATCAGGGCGACATGGTGCCTGGACTGACATTGGTAATGTCAGAGAGCAAACTTCAGTGTGCTCTCTGCTGAAAACAGGTCACAGGAGTTTGAGAGCAATAATTCTAATGCAAGACAATTTTAAAGCATGACATGTTAAGTATCTATTTACTTGGTGTAACATCTTTCAAAAACTGGAGAAATTTTCCAGCATAGAGGGAGTCCTAGCAAATTTGACAGACTCTGGGGTGATTGGTTGGCGGTTCCGGGACTTGCTCCCACAAAACTGGTAATGGATAGGATCTTTGGTTAATCTGCTTTTAGATGTGTGGTACAAGTAGTCCATACTCTGTTTATAAGGATTACTTTATTTTCTGCTATTTGTCTATAAAAGTATCTATTGTACAAGATTACGCTTTGACTGTGCTTGCTATAATGTACCGTATTATGTGCCTGTTTGAGTCCGACTGTTGACATTATGCTTTATGGTTGTAACTGATGTATAACTGCGTCAAATCAGAAACGGCGTTTTGTTAATTTGACGCAGTTATACATCAGTTACAACCATAAAGCATAATGTCAACAGTCGGACTCAAACAGGCACATAATACGGTACATTATAGCAAGCACAGTCAAAGCGTAATCTTGTACAATAGATACTTTTATAGACAAATAGCAGAAAATAAATATATATATATATATTTTATTATGTTTGGGCAAAAAATACTGATTTAAACAAAAAGTTCCAGCTAAGGCCTGGACTTCAAGTGGTCAAGAAACAAAAATTTTTTTTTTTTTTCTTTACCTCATTTACTTTCAGCTATAAGTACTAGCTAGAGTCCAGTACTGGGCTAAAGAACTGAAATAAGCTCATCCTAGGCATGCAATTTGTGTGTGGGAAACCCCAGAAACACAAGCTCCACCAACATTTAACAATCTGCAGCGGTGACGAAAAAAAAAAAAAAAAAAACCCACCTCGCAATGTGTAAAATATTGCATTAGGGTAGATAACAATTGCAAAACATGATTTAAAAGCAATGAAAAAAATTGTACCTTATATTCCCACAAATTCTGAGGTGGTTTGACTCCCAGGGTTTTGACTCTTTCCAGCTCCATGATAATGGCTTTTCTATGACTGTTACTCTCTATGCTGTATGGCTCTTTTGAGAACTCATCTTCTGCAATCGTGAGCAGGAGCCTGTAAAAACATCATAGGAGATGGAAAGTAACACAACAATAAAGCAATGTTTTAGATAATGCTTTACGCATAAGAAACTTAGTAAAGCTTACAAAAGTTATACATTTACAAGCCTAAAATGATTTAATAGGATTTGTTAAAAATTGTTTGAAATTTGAATGGGTAAATTATAAATGTTACCCCAATACAACTAGCATACCACGGTGGTCACTAGGGATGAGCCGAACACCCCCCTGTTCGGTTCGCACCAGAACATGCGAACAGGAAAAAAGTTCGTTCGAACATGCGAACACCGTTAAAGTCTATGGGACACGAACATGAATAATCAAAAGTGCTAATTTTCAAGGCTTATATGCAAGTTATTGTCATAAAAAGTGTTTGGGGACCTGGGTCCTGCCCCAGGGGACATGGATCAATGCAAAAAAAAGTTTTAAAAACGGCCGTTTTTTCAGGAGCAGTGATTTTAATAATGCTTAAAGTCAAACAATAAAAGTGTAATATCCCTTTAAATTTCGTACCTGGGGGGTGTCTATAGTGTGCCTGTAAAGGGGCGCATGTTTCCTGTGTTTAGAACAGTCTGACAGCAAAATGACATTTTGAAGGAAAAAACTCATTTAAAACTACCCACGGCTATTGCATTGCCGACAATACACATAGAAGTTCATTGATAAAAACGGCATGGGAATTCCCCAAAGGGGAACCCCGAACCAAAATTAAAAAAAAAAAATGACGTGGGGGTCCCCCTAAATTCCATACCAGGCCCTTCAGGTCTGGTATGGATATTAAGGGGAACCCCGGCCAAAATTTAAAAAAAAAAATGACGTGGGGTTCCCCCTAAATTCCATACCAGACCCTTCAGGTCTGGTATGGATTTTAAGGGGAACCCCGCGCCAAAAAAAAAAAAAAAAAACGGCGTGGGGTCCCCCCAAAAATCCATACCAGACCCTTATCCGAGCACGCAACCTGGCAGGCCGCAGGAAAAGAGGGGGGGACGAGAGTGCGGCCCCCCCTCCCTCCTGAACCGTACCAGGCCACATGCCCTCAACATTGGGAGGGTGCTTTGGGGTAGCCCCCCAAAACACCTTGTCCCCATGTTGATGAGGACAAGGGCCTCATCCCCACAACCCTGGCCGGTGGTTGTGGGGGTCTGCGGGCGGGGGGCTTATCGGAATCTGGAAGCCCCCTTTAACAAGGTGACCCCCAGATCCCGGCCCCCCCCCTGTGTGAAATGGTAAGGGGGTACATAAGTACCCCTACCATTTCACGAAAAAAGTGTCAAAAATGTTAAAAATGACAAGAGACAGTTTTTGACAATTCCTTTATTTAAATGCTTCTTCTTTCTTCTATCTTGCTTCATCTTCTGGTTCTTCTGGTTCTTCTGGCTCTTCTGGTTCTTCTGGTTCTTCCTCCGGCGTTCTCGTCCAGCATCTCCTCCGCGGCGTCTGTCTTCTTCTCCTCGGGCCGCTCCGCACCCATGGCATGGGGGGGAGGCTCCCGCTCTTCTCTTCTTCTTTTCTTCTTTTCTTCTTTTCTTCTTCTTTTCTTCTCTTCTTCTTCTTCATTTTCTTCTCCGGGCCGCTCCGCAATCCATGCTGGCATGGAGGGAGGCTCCCGCTGTGTGACGGCGCTCCTCGTCTGACAGTTCTTAAATAACAGAGGGGGGCGGGGCCACCCGGTGACCCCGCCCCCCTCTGACGCACGGTGACTTGACGGGACTTCCCTGTGACGTCACGGGGAATGCCACAGGGAAGTCCCGTCAAGTCACCGTGCGTCAGAGGGGGGCGGGGTCACCGGGTGGCCCCGCCCCCCTCCGTTATTTAAGAACTGTCAGACGAGGAGCGCCGTCACACAGCGGGAGCCTCCCTCCATGCCAGCATGGATTGCGGAGCGGCCCGGAGAAGAAAATGAATAGGAAGAAGAGAAGAAGAGAAGAAAAGAAGAAAAGAAGAAGAGAAGAGCGGGAGCCTCCCCCCCATGCCATGGGTGCGGAGCGGCCCGAGGAGAAGAAGACAGAAGACGCCGCGGAGGAGATGCTGGACGAGAACGCCGGAGGAAGAACCAGAAGAACCAGAAGAGCCAGAAGAACCAGAAGATGAAGCAAGATAGAAGAAAGAAGAAGCATTTAAATAAAGGAATTGTCAAAAACTGTCTCTTGTCATTTTTAACATTTTTGACACTTTTTTCGTGAAATGGTAGGGGTACTTATGTACCCCCTTACCATTTCACACAGGGGGGGGGCCGGGATCTGGGGGTCACCTTGTTAAAGGGGGCTTCCAGATTCCGATAAGCCCCCCGCCCGCAGACCCCCACAACCACCGGCCAGGGTTGTGGGGATGAGGCCCTTGTCCTCATCAACATGGGGACAAGGTGTTTTGGGGGGCTACCCCAAAGCACCCTCCCAATGTTGAGGGCATGTGGCCTGGTACGGTTCAGGAGGGAGGGGGGGCCGCACTCTTGTCCCCCCCTCTTTTCCTGCGGCCTGCCAGGTTGCGTGCTCGGATAAGGGTCTGGTATGGATTTTTGGGGGGACCCCACGCCGTTTTTTTTTTTTTTTTTTGGCGCGGGGTTCCCCTTAAAATCCATACCAGACCTGAAGGGTCTGGTATGGAATTTAGGGGGAACCCCACGTCATTTTTTTTTTAAAATTTTGGCCGGGGTTCCCCTTAATATCCATACCAGACCTGAAGGGCCTGGTATGGAATTTAGGGGGACCCCCACGTCATTTTTTTTTTTTAATTTTGGTTCGGGGTTCCCCTTTGGGGAATTCCCATGCCGTTTTTATCAATGAACTTCTATGTGTATTGTCGGCAATGCAATAGCCGCGGGTAGTTTTAAATGAGTTTTTTCCTTCAAAATGTCATTTTGCTGTCAGACTGTTCTAAACACAGGAAACATGCGCCCCTTTACAGGCACACTATAGACACCCCCCAGGTACGAAATTTAAAGGGATATTACACTTTTATTGATTGACTTTAAGTATTATTAAAATCACTGCTCCTGAAAAAACGGCCGTTTTTAAAACTTTTTTTTGCATTGATCCATGTCCCCTGGGGCAGGACCCAGGTCCCCAAACACTTTTTATGACAATAACTTGCATATTAGCCTTTAAAATTAGCACTTTTGATTTCTCCCATAGACTTTTAAAGGGTGTTCCGCGGCATTCGAATTTGCTGCGAACACCCCAAATTGTTCGCTGTTTGGTGAACTTGCGAACAGCCAATGTTCGAGTCGAACATGAGTTCGACTCGAACTCGAAGCTCATCCCTAGTGGTCACTCCACACAATTACTAACAAACATTTAACAACTAAATGTTAAAGAAAGCGAAACATGATTTCTCGAATATGCAGAAGGCATGTGTGCCTAACCAACTTGTGGCACTGCACACCATTCACGATGGTGCAATGGCAATAACTTGGAATGGCACCACACGCACATTGCCAATAAATGTGCGCTGGACAGCAACTCAATGAAACAACAAGCATTGCAGTGGGTCAACAAATAAAGGTCCAATTTCTGGGGAGCTGAGGTAAGTGCTAGCCAATTATGAATGGGCTGCCTAATGTAAATGTGAAAAAAAAAAAAAATGTATGCACTGCACCTCAGCAGTTAGGTATGCACCCTGCCTAGATGCCTATTAATACAAGAAAATAAAACTAAAAACTATAAGAAAACAAATTTAATGATAATCTTTCTGCCTTAATCAGAGAAACATATAAAAGAACGGATGGAGGAGGGCAGTAGGTTGGGACGTTTGAATGGAAAACAGAAGCAAAAACGCGTTGGCCATAAGAAACCAATACATTATCACTGATAGTATAGTCAAGGTGCATTTAAAACAAAAAGGTATCTGGCACCACGCTGTCAGTTGCAGATCTTTAAGTCTTGTAAGTTGCAAGGTGAAGCCTCTGTGAACCAGACTCGTTTAGTCAAGCACATCCCAGAGATGCTTGATTGCATTGAGATATCTGGAGGCCAAGTCAACACCTCAAACTATTTGTGAACCATTTTTGCAGTGTGGCAGGGCACATTACCCTGCTGAAAGAAGCCACTGCCATCAGGGAATACCATTTCCATAAAGGGTGTGTACTTAAGTCACCAACAATGTTTGGATCGGTGGTACATATAAAACAATGCAAAAAGCCTCTGCCAGTTACCTTCCTTCCATACTGCATCCAGTGCCATCTCGTGCCCTGATAAAACGATGCACACTCACTCAGCCATCCAAAACATGACTCAGAAGACCAGGCCACCTTCTTCCAGTGCTCCGTGGTCCAATTCTGATGCTCATGCGCCCATTGTAGGCGATTTTGGACATGGCTAAACATGGGCACTCTGACTTGTCTGACTACACAGCCCCATACAGGACTGATGCATGGTTCATTCTGACACCTATTGGAATCAGCATTAACTTTGAGCTAAAGTAGCTCTTCTATTTTATTTGGACTACATAGGCCAGCCTCCGCTCCCCACGTGCATCAGTGAGCCTTTGCTGCCCATGACCCCGTCTCTGGTTTGCCAGTTTTCCTTCCTTGTGTATAGACTAAATAGAACTCATGCTAAATGGAATAGTATCTATTTCCATAGCAAAACTGAAAGACCCTAGCTGCCGACTCGCTCACCACCCTAAAGAGAGCCGGCCTCTCCAGATGCAGTGACTGATCTGGATGGGCCATTTTCTGAGGAGGAACTGTTAGGTGTCTTCTCTGCGCTCAAATCTAATAAAAGCCCAAGCAAAGACAGATTTACGACTCGGTTTTATAAAATTTTTTCAGGGCCTTCCTTCTGCTTTCCTTACCTAGGCCTACAATGTAATCTCTGGAGACACGACTTTCTCTGCCCGAGCCTTAGAAGCTCACATCACAGTTTTACCCAAACCCAGCAAAGATTCGTCATTATGTGGTAGCTACCGCTTTATTTCCCTCACGAATATCAATATATGCATTTTTCCCAAAATGATTGCTGATCACCTTACACACCTCGACCAGGTCTGGTTTATACCAGGTCGGGAAGCCCCTGATAATACCCCGAATACCATCTCTTTAATTGAATATGCTCAAAAGCTTAGTCTGAAGACTTGCCTTGTATCGGTGGACGCCGAAAAAGCCTTTGACCAGGTTCACTGGGAGTTTCTCCGAGCTACTCCACACCAAAAATAAGATTGGGATCTAACATTCTCCAAAAAATGCTGGCTCTATACACCAAGCAAGAATTCAGAATCCTCTCAGACCCAATAATTATTCAAAACAGAACTCGCCAGGGATGCCCCCTTTTTTATGTTCTGACCATGGAACACCTTGCTATGGCCACCCGCAATAACCCAGATATTAAGGGTATTGAGGTTGGTTCCCATCATTACAAATTGTCACTCTACGCAGATGAGCTTCTTTATATCTCTCTTGCCCACCCCCCCACCCCTTTGCTAATGAAGGAATTTGCAGACTTTGGACTTGTGAGCAATTTCAAGGTCAACTTTGATAAAACGGAGGCCCTTAACATTTCTTTATCCTCCATGTTCCAACTCCCATTTGAGTGGCAACCTCTAGCCATTAAATACTTTGGTGTTCATATCCCTGCTACTCTTTCTAAACTGTCAGATCTAAACTACACACCCTGATCACCCTTATTCGCAACTGTCTTAAATCTTACGATAAACCTTTTATCTCTTGGTTTGGTCGTATGAATGTCATTAAAATAGACATACTGCCCAAATTGCTATATACTTCTCGAACGGTCCCAATCGCTCCTCCCTCTGGATTCTTTACTTGTGTTAACACACTGCTACGTAATTACATGTGGCAACACAAAAAACCCAGGATTCAGCGCTCCACCTTCTTTTTGCCTAAATCTAGAGGTGGGGTGGCTTTACCTCACATACTCCCTTACCATAATGAGTCTTGCTTTCTCAGAATCCTTAATTGGTACCATAGCCGGTACTCTAAATTATAGACAGTCCTAGAAAATGACCTCACTCCTGACATCACATCCCTACTATGGACTAACCAAAAAGAGACCACATGCGGATGCCTTACCCCTCCTGGTGGTTTCTACTCCCCGTGCTTGGGACTCTTATGTAGGGTAAGGGTTTACTCACATCAAGACCTGGCCCATTATCACCGCTATTTGAGACTCTTGCGTTCCCTCCTACTCTTTATCAATCCCGTTTTCTTATTTGGAATAAGGAAGACAAACCTATACTTCATCACACCCTGCAGAATGGTACATTGTTCACAATGTGACAACTGCTGGGGTCTTGTCATAATCAGGCCAGGGCTTGGTTGGAATTTTCTCAACTCCACCATTACCTTGCCGGTTATACACACACACACACACACACACACACACACACACACACACACACACACACACACACCTGCTCTAACCAGACCACTTACTGATTTCGAAAGCTTGCTAATTCAGTATGACAGGCCGTTACAAGCCTCATCTCTTATATACCAAGTTTTGCTGAAGACCACCCCACCACATGGCCCATCATTCATTGCTGAACAGGAACTTAATATTCCAAGTACTTATTTTGACTGGGATAAGATACTGACATTTACTTATAGGACCTCCATATCTTCTAGAGCACAAGAGCGCAATTATAAGATCCTCGCCAAGTGGTATAGATGCACTACCACTTTACATAAAATAGACCCGTCCATTCCAAATACCTGTTGGAGATGTTTTAAGGTCCCAGGCACCATGACTCACATTTGGAGCACCTGCCCGCTTATAACTCCTTTCTGGGACAAAATATTTCTCCTCTACTATGATTTAGTAGGGGACAAAGTTGATAATTCTCCTCTCATTACTGTGCTTTCCGTGATGCCCGGATCCTATAACAAAAAAAACCCCCCAAAAAAACAAAAAAAAAAGTCTTCTCCGACACTTCATGACTTCGGCAGGTACTGTTACTGCCAGGGCGTGGCGAAAACTGTTACCTCCGTCCTTTGTGGATTGGACCTGCGAAAATGGACTCTAATCGTCATCTAGAAAAGGTTGATCTCTTGGGAGAGGGATACAATTGATGATTACACCTTAACCTGGTCAGTCTGGAATCATTTTCGACATTCCTTTAAAATTTGTCTCCTATCTGTAACCTCCTTGGCACAATATTTGTTATCCTTCTTAGATGCCTGGTTTTGTTTCCCTTCATAGTGCTTGGGTTCCTTCCCATTCTCTCCCCTTTCCTCACCCTTCTTTTTTTCTCTTTTCTTCTCTATTTTGTGCTCGTCTACCCACGGCGATTGGATTTTTATTATGTTACCTATTCCTATCCACACTCGTCTAGTTTTAACCCAATAGTTATGATGTAAATACCCTCGGGGGGACTCACTGTTGTCCGAGATACTGACAAACCTCTCCTGATGAATACCCTCCAAGGTCTTCTATTCTGCTGATATAAGCATTCTGCTGAAACTTCACTCCATGAACCTGTTGGATGATCACTTACATCCCCCTTATTAGGGTGGATATGCTCCCTTGTTTTCTACCCATCAGGAAATCACCAAATCGTACTCCTATTTGCTGTATGTACTAGTTACAAGACTTACTATTACATACACTGTACTGATTACAGATCCTATCTTGAACCTCTTGATCTTGGTGAGAGAGATAGAGAAAATGATATTATATATACACACAGTGGGGACGGAAAGTATTCAGACCCCCTTAAATTTTTCACTCTTTGTTATATTGCAGCCATTTGCTAAAATCATTTAAGTTCATTTGTTTTCCTCAATGTACACACGGCACCCCATATTGACAGAAAAACACAGAATTGTTGATATTTTTGCAGATTAAAAAAGAAAAACTGAAATATCACATGGTCCTAAGTATTCAGACCCTTTGCTCAGTATTTAGTAGAAGCACCCTTTTGATCTAATACAGCCATGAATCTTTTTGAGAAAGACGCAACAAGTTTTTCACACCTGGATTTGGGGATCCTCTGCCATTCCTCCTTGCAGATCCTCTACAGTTCTGTTAGGTTGCATGGTAAACGTTGGTGGACAGTCATTTTTAGGTCTCTCCAGAGATGCTCGATTGGGTTTAAGTAAGGGCTCTGGCTGGGCCATTCAAGAACAGTCACAGAGTTGTTGTGAAGCCACTCCATTATTTTAGCTGTGTGCTTAGGGTCATTGTCTTGTTGGAAGGTAAACCTTCAGCCCAGTCTGAGGTCCTGAGCACTCTGGAGAAGGTTTTCAATCAGGATATCCCTGTACTTGGCCGCATTCATCTTTCCCTCGATTGCAACCAGTCGTCCTGTCCCTGCAGCTGAAAAACACCCCCACAGCATGAGGCTGCCACCACCATGCTTCACTGTTGGGACTGTATTGGACAGGTGATGAGCAGTGCCTCTTTCTCCACACATACCGCTTAGAATTAAGGCCAAAAAGTTCTATCTTGGTCTCATTAGACCAGAGAATCTTATTTCTCACCATCTTGGAGTCCTTCAGGTGTTTTGTAGCAAATTTCATGGGGGCTTTCATGCGTCTTGCACTGAGGAGAGGCTTCTGTCGGGCCACTCTGCCATAAAGCACCGACTGGTGGGGGGCTGCAGTGATGGTTGACTTTCTACAACTTTCTCCCATCTCCCGACTGCATCTCTGGAGCTCAGCCACAGTGATCTTTGGGTTCCTATTTACCTCTCTCGCCAAGGTTCTTCTCCCCCAATAGCTGTTTGGCCAGCTCTAGGAAGGGTTCTGGTCGTCCCAAACGTCTTCCATTTAAGGATTATGGAGGCCACTGTGTTCTTAGGAACCTTAAGTGCGGCAGAATTTTTTTTGTAACCTTGGCCAGGACTGTGCCTTGCCACAATTCTTTCTCTGAGCCCTTTAAAAATATTGACCGTGACAATAGTCTCAAAGTATACATATAAAATAATATGTTAAGTGCTCCAAAATAAGGTGCTTCTGTGGTTCAAGTGCCACACTCCCCTCTTGTGACCCCACTCACCAGAGTTAAATGGACCCTCAGCTTTGCAGTCTGGGGTCAATAAAGCTGTGATCTAAAAGATTTGGTGTATGTGAAATGGACTCTCCGAGATGCTTCCATATGGGTATTCATATGGATGGACAGAGGTAGATAAATCATAAAACCAGAAAAAAGACAATAGTGAAGTACCGCTGGTGAGTGGGGTCACAAGAGGAGAGTGTGGCACTTGAACACTTTATCCAGAAGTACCTTACACTTTAAAATAAAAAAAATTATATATATTGTCACGGTCAATATTTTTTGAGCACATTATCAAGTGGTTGTTCAATATTCTGCTAGCGCTGTTAATTCATGTATTCAGTTTTCCTTTCTTGGATCACTCTTGATAAGTCCTGACAACTGCAGACCAGAAACATCCAAAAAGAGAAGCTCTGACCCAGTCGCCTAGCCATTAAAATTTTGGCCCTTCTCAAAGTCGCACAAATCCTTATGCTTGGCCATCAACTTCAGGAACATGTTTACTTGCTGCCAAATATATCCTACCAACTTTCAGATGCCATTGTAATGAGATAATCAATGTTCTTAACTTTACTGGCCAGTGACTATAAAGTTATGGATGATCTGTGTATATGACAAGGTAGCCGTCAAAGGTGATTGAATTTACTAGTGAAGAAGAAAAAGTTAAAAACTATGCTCTCTTACCTTCCATTCACCCTTCCCGACAAAAAGCGTTCTTTATAATGTGAAGCCCACGGACCCAACTGCTCAAGCCAAAGCACTACTTCTTCAGGCGTCCATTTAGAAACTGGCTTGTGAACCAAGAGGTCGTGTTCAGACTCTCGACTGCTCCAGTGATACACTAGTAACACAACCTGAGAAGTAAATTTTAACAATATGTGAAAAATATGTGCATCATTACAGAATTACAGTGTGCTCAAAACTTGCTTGAAGTACGTTTCACATAAAAAACAGCAAAGGTTTTTTCTTTTGAAGTGGGGAGAAAAAAAAAAAAGGGAATAGTAACTTCCTAATGATAATCCCAAGGAAAGGGAACCAAGGGGGTTATGACTATGGTGAATGTCAGTAAACAAAAACTGTAAACCTTCAACCAGGTCTAGCTTAATTGTGTTAAAAGAATTCCAGGTATGGCATTTTTATAAATCTACAGTACAATGGTGCAACTTTGACCAACACAACAATGCATAAACCAAAGAGGTGGAGATCTACCTGAACATGGGAGAAGATCACCAGCCACGGTGTCGCCTCCTCACACCCGATTTAAACCTCTAATTGCCGTACTACCATGTCGCAATTGTGAGCATTGTGTGCTAATCATGGGTTTAAACCAGGTGGTACTGCCTCCTGTCAAACACACCTGGATCACTTTTCAGAAGAGAAGCAGTGCCTTGTGCACTTGTGAATGAAACCTTAGTTGCATTTGAGAGCTGCACCCTTAGAGCTCGTTCATTAAAAGTGTGTTTTGGGGGGGTAAAAACCCTGTGGTTGAGTCACAGTTTTACTGCCTCCTATCCCTACCCGCTTCAGCTGCTGAGACAGCAGCCAAAAGGTGTACACATGCTGAAGCAGGAATTAAGCCCCTGTTGCTTTTGGTGGGTGCTACCCCCTGCCAATCCTGACCCAGTCAAGTAAATGGGGCCACTCTGCAAGTGCTCTGAAACTGCAAGCTTCTGTGGGGTCCAAAGGGTTAAAGCAGGTGGTGAAAGCAACACAACACTGACTACTTTAACCCCCGTTTGCTGTACTGCACATGGCTGCAGGGCATTTGCAGAGTGGACTCATTTACTTTAATGGGTCATGCTTGTCAGGTGCTACACAGCTGTGGTGCGTTTTCAGAAAGTGCACCAAACTCGCAGGATATAATGGAAGTCTATGGCTAAGCGCAGGAAAGCTGCAGGTACACTGTACCCACTGCGTGGGTAAACCGCAGCACATGAAAGCATCCCTATACTATTATGTCCGGTGTATTTCTTCACACTGACCTGAAGCTCTCTTCTGCTACTGGCACCACTCTGGGGACCACTAGCTGGGATAAGAGGTGGAGTGCAGTTGGTATCACTCCACATGGGTACAGGAACCAGCGCTACAAAGGAGGCATTGGCTTATTTTGCTCCTGCTCCCTACAACAGCTCCAACTTTACAAGTAGTCCCTCTGCATTACACTGTTTGATGCTCTGGGATGACGGCTCAGCACATCCAGACCGCAATCTACTAGTAGATTGCGATCTATTGGTTGCTGACCCCCACTCTAGAAGCTGGAAATCACTGTAGTAGACACAGCTACACCAGTGACTTCCACTAGCTTTCAGGTCTCATGCCAAGTGGCTGCCCTGCTGCATACTGAACACAGGAGATCGTCCATCATTCAGAGAATGTTGTGCATTTTCTTAATGAATGCAAAGTATTCTCTGATCGGATGAGGTGGAGCACATGACATCAATGCTTCTCCACCTTGACCAGAGTACGCTTTGCATTCACTAAAATAATGCAAAGCATTCTCTGAATAGAGTCTGTGCCGAGTGGCCAACTACCTGTGCTCACAATGCAGTGGGACAGCTGCTTTCCAGTGGCACAGGACATAGAAGCTAGTGGAGATCACTGGAGTAGCGATGTCTACTACAGAGATTTCCAGCTTCCAGAGAGATCCCACAGGTACATGTAACTATGTAAAGATATCCATACCTGGAATTCTTCTTTAACCAGTTCCTACCCTATAGCCAAATGACGCCCACAGCACGGGGCTTAATTTGCTGTGACGGCATCAGTGGACGTCTTCCTGTGATCACGCTGCCAGCATACCCTCTGCAGCGGGTAGGCTCCGATTGCTGCGTCCTTAGGACACAGCTAATCAGAGGGAGGTAAAGAGCCAATCACAGTGGCCTTTTACCACATGATCAGCTGTGTCCAATGACAGCTGATCACTATGTGCCCACCAGCACCGTCCCATCAGTGAAGGAGAAAAATTACCCGTTACAAAATTTTATAACTATAAAAACTGTTTTTTAATTTTCCACATTTTCGGTCTTTCGATTGTTTAACAAAAAATAAAAAACCCGGTGGTGATTAAATACCACCAAAAGAAAGCTCCATTTGTGTGAAAAAAAAAAAAGAAAAATTTCATTAGTACATTGTAGCCTGACGGCGCAATTGTCACTTTAAGTGTGACAGCACTGAAAGCTGAAAATTGGCCTGGGTAGGAAGGTGGTAAAAGTGCCCATTGGCAAGGGGTTAAGGCTGGGTTCACACTGTCGTGCGGAGCGGCTCAAAGCAGGGGTAAGGTGAGTCCCTGTTCACCGTTTCAAGTCCAATTTCAGACCTGAAACAGACCAGAAGACACAGAGGACTCCTGTGCAATTCACTCCGCAGCCGTCCCAGAGATGTGTGAATCGGCTCCATTCAGAGCAGGTCAGAATCTCCTAACATGTGAACTGGAAACGCATTCAGTTCTCAATAGTGTGAACCCAGCCTATATTATATATAAAAAAAAAAAAAAAAAAAAAAAAAAAAAAAAAAAAAAGTAAATTACTGACTTCTAAAAACGATGGAATTGTTTTTGTGTCGGGTTCTGTAGAATAAACCTTAAGCCACTGAACTGGAATAAATATGCAGAGGACTGCACTGACTTCTGACATGGTTCTCAATGATTTGCATTTCCCTTTTTTCCAGTATAGGGACTTGAAGGCAGTCAAAGCCGGTGGCCATACATCAGTAAGGCAACTATAAAATTTTCAGGTAGGCAACAGCAGCAGGCCCCATATTTCTCTCAGAACAGGTACAGTTGTATGCAAAAGTTTAGGAACCCCTGACAATTTCTATGATTCTCATTTATAAATATTTGGGTGTTTGAATCAGCAATTTCATTTTGAAATATCAAATAACTAAAAGGAGTTCCACCCAGGGGGTCCATTAAAAAAAAAAAAAAAAAAAAAAAAAAAAAAAAAAATTTTAAAAAAGTCAGCAGCTACAAATACTGCAGCTGCTGACTTTTAATTGGACACTTACCTGTCCCTGGGTACAGCGATGCGGGGGATCGAAGCCCCGCTCGCCCCCCCCTCCGCTCGTCAGCATTTCAACTGTGGGCGCCGGGCTGTGGCTTCACAGCCTGGCACCCACTGCGCATGCGCGAGTGGCGCTGCGCGCCGTGATTGGCTGCTCAATCACCTGGGACCTGTAATGGGTCCCAGATGATTGACAGGAGGGAGGGAGCAGAGCCGAGCCCTTCCTGTGCCGAGGGGGAAGTGATGTCACCAGCCCAGGCAAAGGAAGAGGCAGACTACGAGGGACCACCTAGCAACAGGCATTTAGGTAAGTAAAAAAAAAAAAAAAATATCCAAATGTTTTTTTGTTTTTAGAATCTTTCAGGTATTTTTGTTTTTTTGGGTGGAACCCCACTTGAAGGACACAGTAATATTTCAGTAGTGAAATGAGGTTTATTGGATTAACAGAAAATGCGCAATATGCATCAAAACAAAATTAGACAGGTGCATAAATTTGGGCACCCCAACAGAAAAATCACATCAATATTTAGTAGAGCCTCCTTTAGCAGAAATAACAGCCTCTAGACGCTTCTTATAGCCTGTAATGAGTGTCTGTATTCTGGATGAATGTATGGTCAAAGATATTCAGGTCTGGGGACTGGTATGGCCATTCCAGAACATTGTACTTGTTCCTCTGCATAAATGCCGGAGTAGATTTTGAGCAGCGTTTTGGGTCATTGTCTTGTTGAAATATCCAGCCCCGGCGTAACTTCAACTTTGTGACTGATTCTTCAACATTATTCTCAAGAATCTGCTGATATTAAGTGGAAACCATGCGACCCTAAAAACTTTAACCAGATTCCCAGTACCGGTACTGGCCACACAGCCCCACAGCATGATGGAACCTCCACCAAATTTTACTGTGGGTAGCAAGTGTTTTTCTTGGAATGCTGTGTTCTTTTGCCGCCATGCATAACGCCCCTTGTTATGACCAAATAACTCAATCTTTGTTTCATCAGTCCACAGCACCTTATTCCAAAATGAAGCTGGCTTGTCCAAATGCGCTTTTGCATACCTCAAGTGACTCAGTTTGTGGCGTGTGTACAGAAAAGGCTTCTTTCGCATCACTCTCCCATACAGCTTCTCCCTGTGCAAAGTGCACTGAATTGTTGAAGGATGCACAGTGACACCATCTGCAGCAAGTTGATGTAGGTCTTTGGAGGTGGTCCGTGGGCTGTTTTTGACCGTTCTCACCATCCTTTGCCTCTCCAATATTTTATGTGGCCTGCCACTTCTGGCCTTAACAAGAACTGTGCCTGTGGTCTTTCACTTCCTCACTATGTTCCTCACAGTGGACACCGACAGCTTATATCTCTGCGATAACTTTTTGTAGCCTTCCCCTAAACCATAATGTAGAACAATCTTTGTTTTCAGGTCATTTGAGAGTTGTTTTGAGGCCCCCATGTTGCCACTCTTCAGAGGAGAGTCAAAGAGAACAACAACTTGCAATTGGCCACCTTAAAAACCTTTTCTCATGATTGGATGCACCTGTCTTAAGTTCAAGGCTTAATGAGCTCACCAAACCAATTGTGTGTTCCAATTAATCAGTGCTAAGTAGTTACAGGTATTCAAATCAACAAAATGACAAGGGTGCCACATTTATGCACCTGTCTAATTTAGTTTTGATGCATATTGCGCATTTTCTGTTAATCCAATAACCCTCATTTCACTACTGAAATATGTGTCCTTCAGTTATTTAAAAGATCAAAATGAAATTGCTGATCCAAACACCCAAATATTTATAAATGACAATCATGGAACTTATCAGGGGTTCCTAAACTTTTGCATACAACTGTATATAGAGCAGGGATATGCAATTAGCGGACCGCCAGCTGTTGCAGAACTACAAGTCCCATGAGGCATAGCAAGACTCTGGCAGCCACAAGCATGACACCCAGAGGCATGATGGGACTTGTAGTTTTGCAACAGCTGGAGGTCTGCTAATTACATATCCCTACTTTAGAGATCTTATTTTTTATTATGCAGTTTCCTCCTCTACATCCCTCCCTACTCTGACTTTTTTTGTTTAATCTGCTGTTCGTGGGTGCAATGCCTTGTAAGGCTCATAGTAACAAAAAAAAAAAAAAAAAAAAGAAGAAGATTATAAATGCACATTTTTTAACCTGCAAAAAGATGTGCGTTTATTTTTATTATTTTTTTTACAAAGGTGAGCTTATCCTTTAAATCAGGTCAACTTCTATGAAGACTGAGCATCGTGGCAGTCTGTCATATTAGCTACTTCATATGTAAACTGAAGGAAGAAAAGTACCTAATGCGGAAGAGTCACAATCATTACCATGATTCAAGTGTAACTATGGCCAGGTCCCCCATTTAGTGACATGTTGGCAATCCCTGAAAACCCTTCTCTTTAAAGAAGCCTATCCTGCTTCTAACACTGTTTTACTTCCTCCATCAGCTCATCCCCCCCAGCTATTACCTTTTGTAAGCTCTAATGAGCAGGGTCCTCAGATTCCTCTTGCACCAAATTGTAATGTAACTGTAACGTCTGCCTTTATTTTGTTAAGTGCTGCGCAAAATGTTGGAACTATATAAAACTTGTATAATAATAACAATAATGATGTTCGTTATGAAGTAAAAACTAGGCACAAATGCTAAAAGGCATGCTGCCAGGGCTCAAAAAATCCCAGGGGTCAGGTTGCCATGGCGACAAGATATTGCGTCCTGGCACCCGCGAACCTGGCATAGCGGGTGCCGCCAGGTAGAGGGGAGGGAGGAGAGTATATGCCTCCCCTTCTTGTTGCTGCCCCAGAATTGACGTGTATTTAGTCACTTGCAAGTCGCCATTTACAGTTTCCCCACGGGCCATCAAGTCCAGGAAAGACTGTAATGCAGTGTGATGTGCATTGCAACACATTTAGTGGAGTACAGTGAAAACATCCAGGGATCCCCCCACAAATACAGTGCATATAAAAAGTCTACACACCCCTGTGATGTAGAAAAAAAAAAAAAAAAAAAAAAAACACAAAGAAATAATTTCAGAACTTTTTCCACCTTTAACCACTTACTGAGCCTCTAAGGGGAGCGCGTGCCCGCCTCGTCACAAGGCACCTGATGCGCGTGCCTGGCGGCCGCGATGTCCACCGGGCACCCGTGATTGCCCGTGAACACAGCAGGACTGTGGATCTGTGCGTGTAAACACACAGATCCAGGTCCTGTCACAGGAGAGGAGACCGATGGTGTGTTCCCAGTACAGAGGAACACCGATCTGTCTCCTCCCCTTGAGTCCCCACCCCCTAGGAAACAACCCCTCAATCACCCCTTTCCCTGCTAGTCACAATTACACAGTAATCGGTGCATTTTTTTTTATAGCACTGATCGCTGTATAGATGTGAATGGTCCCAAAATAGTGTCCTAAGTGTCCGCCGCAATATCGCAGTCAAGGAAAAAAAAAAAACCCACACACATAAAAATTCCATAAATGTATCCCCTATTTTGTAGACGCTATACTTTTGCGAAAACCAATAAACGCTTATTGCGATTTTTTTCTACCAAAAATATGTAGAAGAATACATATGAATGAATTAATTGTAAAGCGCTGCAATGCGAACTGAATCGCCTCAAGGCGAGGCAAGATATCGGCCTAAACTGAGGAAAAAATTTGTTTTTGTTTTTTTTTGTTTAATGGGATATTATAGCAAAAAGTAAAAAATAGTGTTTTTTTTCAAAATTGTCACTCTTTGTTTATAGCGCAAAAAATAAAAACCGCAGAGGTGATCAAATACCACCAAAAGAAAGCCATTTGTGGGGAAAAAATTTCACACAGGTACAGTGTTGCATGACCGCGCAATTGTCAAAGTGTAACAGCGCTGAAAATTGGGCAGGAAGGGGGTGAAAATGCCCTGTACTGAAGAGGTTAATGTGACCTATAAACTGTTTAGCCATATTTTCTCCACTTGATGATGACTGTCTTCACTGTGTTCCATAGTATATCTAATGCCTTGGAAATTCTTTTGTACCCTTCTTTGACTAATAACTTAACAATGAGAACCCTCTGATGCTTTGGAAGCCCTCTGCGGACCATGGCTTTTGCTGTAGGATGCGACTAAGAAAATGTCAAGAAAGACCTACTCCTACTAGAACAGCTGAACTTTATTTGGGGTTAATCAAAGGGCACTTTAACCACTTAAGGACCAAGCCTCTTTCTGAGATTTGGTGTTTACAAGTTAAAGTTTTTTTTTGCTAGAAAATTACTTAGAAAAAAATATAGAATGTTTGGGGGTTCTAACAGCCTAGAGAATAAAATGGCAGACGTTGCAATACTTTGTCACACCGTATTTGTGCAGCGGTCTTACAAGCGCACCGTTTTGGAAAAAACACTTTTTTGAAGCAAAAAAATAAAACAGTAAACTTAGCCTAATTTTATATTATGAAAGATAAATGTTACGCCGAGTAAATTGATACCCAACATGCCACGCTTCAAAATTGTGCCTGCTCGTGGAATGGCGACAAACTTTTACCCTTAAAAATCTCCATAGGCGACGTTTAAAAAATTCTACAGGTTGCATGTTTTGAGTTATAGAGGTCTAGAGCTAAAATTATTGCTCTCGCTCCAACGATCGCTCACGTGTGGTTTGAACACCGTTTCCATATGTGGGCGCTATTCACGTATGCGTTCGCTTCTGCGTGCGAGCTCGGCGGGATGGGGCGCGTTTAAAATTTTTTTTTTTTTCTTATTTATTTTAGCTTTTATTTTTACTGTTCTTTTAGAAAAAAAAAATGTGTCACTTTTATTCCTATTACAAAGAATCCCTTTTAATAGAAAAAAAAAAGCATGACAGGACCTCTCAAATATGAGATCTGGGGTCAAAAAGTCCTCAGATCTCATATTTATACTAAAATGCAATAAAAAAAAGAAAAAAGTCCCTTTAAGAGCGATCGGCGGAAGTAACGTTTTGACATAGCTTCCATCCTGCAGTGGTATGGAGACGGGTGGGGGCCATCTTCCACCTCGTCTCCATGCATAACAGGAAGGAGGATTCAACCGCCTCCACCGACGGCTCAGGTAAGCGGCGGAGGGACCAGAGCACGGCGGGAAGGGGGGGCCCTCTCCCGCTAAAAGTGATCTTGCGGTGAATCCGCCGCAGAGACCACGTTTATCTGAAAGCAGACCGCCCATTGAAGAGGATACCAGGGTTATGGCAGCTAGCTGCTGCCATAACAACGATATTCCCCTTCAAAGTAGGTGGTAAGATGGCAGGCGGTACCATAAGTGGTTAAATGATGGCAGGTGTGTACCGACTCCCATTTAACGTGAGTTTGAATGCCTAAGGCTCCATTCACACTAGCGCGTTTTTTGATGCATTTTGCATTTTGCAGAAATGCATGGGAATTTTTTAACATGGGTTCCTATGGAACATGTTCACATCAATGCTTTTTTGTATCTCTGCGTTTTTGGAAAGGGTCGGGGACTTTTTTTCATGCAAAAAGCAGCGTTTTGCATGTAATGGATTTCAATGGACAAGCATCAAAAATGCAAGTGCACCGTTTTTGCAGCGTTTTTGCAGCGTTTTTGGTGCGTTTTTGGTGCGTTTTTGCCGGTTTTTTTTTTTTTGTAATTTTTTTTTAAGACTGTAAAAAAAAATGAAAAAAAAAAAAAACGCAAAACGCAAATCGCGGCAAAAACGCGGCAAAAATGCCGCAAAAACGCTACAAAAACGCTGCTCAAAAACGTGCCAAGCATGAAAAAAAAACCTCCAAAAACGCTCAAAAGCAACATGCATAGGTGTGAATCGAGCCTAACAGCTTGCCGACCAGCCGCCATCATTATACTGGGGCACGTCGGCACGATCCTGCGAACCATTGTAGCTGTACGTTGGCACTTTAAATGACTATAGCAGACGCGTGCCCGCTGCATGGCAGGGGAATCAATGCGCGTGGTCAACAGTCGCGATGATCAACGCCGGCCACGAGAGCCAGAGCAGGGAAATGTGTGTAAACACACAAATCCCTGTTCTGTGAGGCGAGACAGATTGTTCCTAGCTAGCAGGAACATCGATAGGTCTCTTCCTCTAGTTAGTTCCATCCCTCCACAGTTAGAAACACAAACAAGGGAACACATTTAACCCCTTGATCACCCCCTAGTGTTAACCCCTTCCCTGCCAGTGACATTTATACAGTAATCAGTGCATTTTTATAGCACTGATTGCTGTATAAATGTCAGTGGTCCCAAAAATATGTCAAGTGTCCGATCTGTCCGCGGCAATGTCGCAGTATCGCTAATCACCGCCATTGCTAGTAAAAAAAAAAAAAGAAAAAAAAAAAAGCCATAAATCTATCCCATAGTTTGTAGACGCTATAACTTTTGCACAAACCAATCAATATACGCTTATTGCGATTTTTTTTACCAAAAATATATATTTACAAAAACTGATGAAAACATTTGATTTTTAAAAACATTTTTGGGGATATTACAGCAAAAAGTAAAAAAGTTTTTTCAAAAATTGTCACTTTTTTGTTTATAGCGCAAAAAATAAAAAAAACGCAGAGATGATTGTCAGTTAAAGCGGTGCAGTGCCGCATCTCAAAAAAATGGCCTGGTCATTAAGCAGGCAAATCTTCCGGTCTGTAAGTGGTTAATTCTGAACACAGCTACACCCCCCTGTTATAAGAGGGTGTGCACACTTATGCAACCACATTAGCTTAGTTTTTTATTTTTACTCCCTCATAAAAAGATTTCAGTTTGTTTTTCAATTGAGTTGTACAGTTTATTGGTCACAATAAAAAGGTGGAAAAAAGTTTTGAAATGATTTATCTTGGTCTTTTATTTTACATCACAGAAACCTGACATTTTAACAGGGGTGTGTAGACTTCTTATATCTACACGTAAAAAACGCACACGTCAGCCCATCTACTCCTGAAAACATTGATTGCAATATGTTACATATCTCTGCGCATGCCGGAATGAGAGCAATAATTCTAGCACCAGACCCCCTTCATAACTCTAAACAGATGACACATAGGGGTCTTTTAAAGCATCGCCTACGGAAAATATAGGGTACTGAAGTTTGTCGCCATTTCACAGTTTGATATGTTTATCTATTTACTCGGTACATCATTGACTTTATTTACCAAAATAATTGGGTAATTTATTCTGTTCATGTACCCTCTAAGATTAACTTTAATGTATTTTTTACTGAAATTTCCTAGATCTTTGCAGTGATATCGAGTGACATAAAAAATTGCAACTACCACTATTTTAATTCTCTAGAGCAGTGGTTCTCAACTCCTGTCCTCAGGACCCACTAACACGCCAGGTTTGCAAGATAACTGAAACATCACAGGTGATATCATTTGCTGCTCAGTGATTGCAGTATTCTAGTCTGCATCTGCCCAATACTTAAAATTTGGCCTGTTAGTGGGTCATGAGGACAGGAGATAGATATAGGGTTTTATGTAATCTTTAGACCTAAAATGATGATTTTTTTAAACAGGTGTGCCAAAAACCTCAGCAAAAATGTCTCTGGGAGCAAAAGAGCTAAAGGATAAGTTCCGACATTTTCGGGTCTGGGGTTATTTAAGCATCTCCATAACAAGACATCAGTGATAGGCAGATCCCTTTGACAATGTGTTTGAGCACAAAACACGTTTGGATGGGTCCTATACACAGACGTTGCCACTGCAACCTCGTGGTAGGAGCGGTGTGCTTTTCTTGCATTTTATACTACTATTTTTATGGCCTTTATGTACTCCCAATTTTTAATACATACTACCATCATATTAGCTATATTCTTGGCTCCCGGTAAACTTTTTTTATGCAGTACAACTCCATTGAAGGGGTACGTGGATTCATCGCCATTTACTCCACTTCCACCTGGATGTTGATCATTGGTGCAGGACCTGACTGACATCTGTTCACGTGTTTTATAACACAAGGCTAATCTTTATCCATCTTCTGGTGAGTACATTATATACTGGTGGTGGGAAATCACCGCAGAGATTCTACAAGACCACACTTTGGGTGGAAAACCCTCTACTTGAGATGCTAGCTTTCAGCCAACATCTGACACAGGTTTTGACACTCCTTAGTTTCTTTGAAACGAGATGTTCTAAGGAGTATCAATTTGTTTTTTATGCACATTTGCACTTTATGTTCAACCATAAACAGTTTTTTTTAATGTTATTTTTGACTTTGGATTCACTTTATTTTTCACTTTTGGCTGATAGGTATGGTGGAGATATTGGAGATATTCACTATTAATTTTTTTAGCGCTGCACTTGTTTGATTTTATATTGCTTGAGGATTGTATAGTCACATTTTATGTGCTAGCGGCTCCTTTGTTACATTGAGCGATCACATTTGTGAATTTTAAATTTGAGTTTACCCGAGTTAGAGCAGCTAGTTTTTTGTATATTAAACAGACATTTTTGATATTGGATCTAAACGCCCTGTTATATCAGCTGAAGTGTTTTCTAGAGATGCCGATAATAGCTTGCACAGCATTTTTATTAGTTTACAAAATCTCGTCACCACTGAAATTAAAACTCACTGGGACATTTCATTCCTTGG
The DNA here is from genome assembly GCF_042186555.1 of Aquarana catesbeiana. Taxonomy (NCBI): domain Eukaryota; kingdom Metazoa; phylum Chordata; class Amphibia; order Anura; family Ranidae; genus Aquarana; species Aquarana catesbeiana. Next base: position 153,685,819 of record NC_133329.1, read on the forward strand.
AACGTGTGTAGATGAGAATATGGTCCACAGATCATCAAGATGGGATATCCCTCCTGGGATAGATGGGACTAAAAAATTATGTAGAATGGTTTAAGTTTTTTAATGGCGCTAATATTGATTTACTCAAATTTATGATTAGGAAAAAGAAAAAATTATGACTTGAAGAAAAAAAAAAAAGGAAGATGTAGGGAAAAGTGGGATATTTAATCTGAGTAAAAGGGACATTGACTGAGGATGAGAAATCTCTACTCAATAAAAGGTTTAAAATTCGCACCACAAGCCAAGCTTAATAAAATTTCAAACGTATACTGAGATTCATAAATTTACAAGGAAAGAGTAATTGAAAAAACATTTTGCCCAGAATCCCATCATGAGGAACTCCCAAACATCACTTAAAGATTCTAATTTGAGGAATGCTTCCCTCTTTACCCCTTCTACATCTACTAAGCCCTAGATCAGTGTGCTTAAGGATATGGTTACCAAAGATTTGGAGGCACTCAAATCGCATGCCAAATCGGTGGCAATTGCAGCGTCCGAATCAGTGCGACGCTGCATTGATTCCCAAAAGTAGTTTCTGTACTACTATTGACGATTGCAGGGTGCGATTTTCATTGACATCTGTGCAGAAACCCGCACAGACGTCTCCAAAATCGCCCCCGAAGTCAGGACTGACACACGGGAATGAAACTGAGTTCATCTGAACTCGCACAATTTCATTTCCGCAGTCAGTGTGAACCAGGGCTTAAGGCGAAATCCATTAAACATGATAAATTTGGATAGGAGTTTTAAAACTTTACTGGAGAAGAGGGATTTGGTTTTTAGACCAGCGGATAAAGGGGGAGGAGAAGTGGTTTTAGATAAAACTGATCATATCAATGAATGTTACCGGTTATTAAATAATCATACCACTTGCAGAGAACTACCCAAAGTTCCCACTAAGCAGTATAAATGTACCTTAAAAGAACTGATAACTCAGGGCTATGAACAAGGTATTAGCAATAATAGAGAACATGAATTTTTATGCCCAGAAGCACCAAAATACCAGTTTTTTTTTACTGTTTCTGTAAAAATTCACAAGAGTCTCACCTCAACGCCAGGTAGAGCTATTGTGCGTGGTGTTGGTTCCCTACTAGCTAGAGCAGGTGAATATTTAGATTTTTCTCCAGCCCCTTGTGTCATCTACGCCATCTTTTTTGAAAGACACCAAATATTGAATGATCTTCAAACAGTAAGGCTCGGTTCACACTAGGGGCGGCACGACTTTCAGGTCGCCTCACCGAGGCGACCTGCACACGACAGGGGCGGCGACTTGCAAAACGACTTCTATATAGAAGTCTATGCAAGTCGCCCCCAAAGTAGTACAGGAACCTTTTTCTAAGTCGGAGCGACTTGTGTCGCTCCGACTAGAACGGTTCCATAGTACAGAACGGGACGCTACTAGTCATCCTAGTGTGAACCGGCACTAAGGGTCAATGAACATACATATCTGGTAACAACAGATGTATCAGCTTTGTATAGTAATATTGCTCATCAAGATTTAGATTTCAAGGACTAATTTCCCCTCTATGTAAAAAAAAAAAAATCTTATGGATTAAAATCTTGCAATGTCTCAATTACTTCTGGTTTAGCAATACTTTTTATTTACAGACCAGGGTAGCCATGGGGGCAAAATTTGTCCCCAGCCTGGCTGAACCTTTTATGACCAGGTGGGAAGAGGACATCATATATGCCAGAGATTGGCCTGAACTTACTTTTTACCGTAGATATATTGAGGATGTACTCTTATTGCAGGGTGATAGGCTCTCTTTAGATAATTTTCTAAGCACTTTAAATAATAAGCTCAATATTGAATTTACCTATTCATGTAGCGAGAGCGAGATTTATTTTTTGGACCTTATCCTAATCAATAATGGTACTGCTATTACAACCAAATCCTTTTTAAACCCACTGATAGGAATGGTTATATTCCAAAGAACAGCTGCCATCATCCGAATTGGCTTCAATATATTCCGAAGGGCAGAACTGTTGTAGTTTTGCAGTGTTTTTTGCTTACGCTGAAGTATTAAAAGAGGTTTATGATGCCAGTGAATGTAGCTACACTCCATAGGGAATCCCTACTTGTACAGAAACCTAAAGAACAACTATCTGATAATTTTTGCCCTTTTATATCACTGACTTCTCATCCCAACATTATCAAGTTGAAAAGATTATCAAAAAACATTAGGGATATTAAAAAGAGATCCAGTTCTTTGTTCCATTTTACCTTCACAACCCCAAGTTGCATTCAGAGGGACTCCTAATCTTAGAGACAAACTGGCACTAAATGTGGTGGATCCCCCCCCCCCCCATTGGGCTTTTTTTATTTTTATTTTACAGCTCTGAGGCTTTTTCCCCTTGCAAAAAAATGCATTGTATGCAGGGAAATGAGAACCCCCATTCGTAAATGCACTCAATTTTGTTCCAACACTACACAGAGATCTTATAACCTCAATTCTTTCATTACATGCAATACTAGATATCTTGTATACATGCTCGAATGTCCATGCCGGAAACAGTACATTGGCTGCACTGTTAGACGACTTTGTGACCGTCTCAGAACATGTGTACAACATTAAAATGGGGTTTTAGGGGTCATGATTTGTCAGCACACATCAAAAGATTCCATAAAAGTGATGCTAGTCAACTGAAATTTGTGGGAATTGATGTTGTTGATCCTTATTGGAGAGGAAGCAATCGAAAAAGGAGGGGGAGTTATCTAGGAAGGAGACCCAGTGGGTATGTTATTGATGGATTGCTTTGTTCCCAAGGGCCTTAATGTCGATCTGGATAAATTGTTTCATAGATAACAGTTGAATGTACCATTTCATTTATGCCGTAACACAGCACTGTTTACTAAATGAGGCTTTATACAGTACACACAGCTGCTGCAACTGTTAGTTTGGACCAAGCTGGTCCAAAATGTACCATTTTAGTTTGCCAACTATTTAAATTCCACTGAAAATGGAAGTTCTGCTTCTTTTCCTTGAGTTTCACTTAAAAACATCACATTTCAAGTCTAAGGAAAAAGCGGTAGTAAACCGTGGCAGTTAAAAAGAAAAATAATCCCCTGCAAGGCAATGGCATCGCATACTAGCACATTATGAAAATTTTTACCTTAGAACGAAGCCCAGTCAGTGGTGTACTTTTACCGCTGACAAGGTTTCCATCTTCCCCCAGTCTTCCCTCTGGCAGCTTAAATGGCCTAGCCACGATGACATCACTCATGCACATGCATGCGAGTCACGGCCATGGCACATCACTCTGAAGGAATGGCACGGGTATGCCATTTCTTCAGAGGACATGCGCTGGCAAGTCTCAAGCTGTCAAAAGAGCAAATATCTCCTAAAAACAGTGCACGTTTAGGAGATATTCATTTTACCTACAGGTAAGCCTTATTATAGGCTTTCGTGTAGGGGAAAAAAAATAAAAAATAAAATAATCACCAAGCGGACTTAATTTTTGTTTTATAGAATACTTATAGGTAAATTTGGTTTAAAAATAAATAAAATCATGTCACGCTCATTTTGCAATGTTTAAAACTATTTATATAAAAAAAGTTCACTCACTGCCACCCCTGTTAAAGCAGTCAACACCCCTGAAAAGAATCCTCCTCCTCTGTTCAAATTCGTTCGTCCTGATCTGGAAGACGTTTGGTTCTGTTCATCTCCAAATTTATTGAAGGCCTGCAAGGCTCGACCAATTTCACTGTTCTGCTCAAGGTCTTCATATTTCTCCTTGATGGCATCAGGAAATAGTTTTTCTATCACATCTCTGCCACATGAAATCAGAAAAAAGGGGGGGGGGGGGGGAGAAGAGAAAGACCATGAAAATATTATTCAGAATTTTTAAATGGATATATTTCTGTTAAAGGAGACCTTGCTCTAAAAATTAGGATTTTTTTCGTCATACTTACCTAATAAATCCTTTTCTTTGAATAAATCACAGGACACAGAGTTAGGCCATTATTCATTACTTACTGGATTATATGCCATCTCTAGGAGAATGGACACCGGTAGACAGTCTTAGACAGGTAGTCCGCCCCTATATAACCCCTCCCATACAGGAAGTACTTCAGTTTTGTAGCAAGCTCTGAATCCTCAAAAAAGAGAGGAGGGACCTCTGTGTCCAGTGATGTATTCAAAGAAAAGGATTTTACAGGTAAGTAGGACAGAAAAAAATCCTATTTTCTTTATCATACATCACGGGACACAGAGTTAGGCTATTATTCATTACTTACTGGGACGTCCCAAAGCAATAACCTTGAGGGGAGGGAGACACCCTACCAAACAAAAAAATAGCCATCAGACTTGAAAAAGCAGCCTGTAGTACACTACAGCTGCTTGAACATCTACCTGATAAAACCTTGTGAACGTATGCACGGAAGACCAGGTAGCAGCCTTACAAGTCTGAGCCACAGATATCGGATGGCGAAAAGGCCAGGAGGTTCCTATACCCCTGGTAGAATGAGCTCTCACCCTAAAAAGGGAGGAGCCTTACGTTTCAGACCATAGACCTGAGTGACCAACTGGCGGACCGGACCCAATTGGCAATGGAAGCTGCCCCTGCCCCTTCTGGCAAAAAAAAAAAAAAAAAAACAACGTCCAAGGAATGCAGTCATCTCACCGAATGAGGCCGAGAGAAAAATGGCGGCAAATCTGGATTTTGCAAAAGCATTTGACACAGTTCCCCATAAACGTTTACTGTACAAAATAAGGTCTGGAAACCTTACAAGAAGATCTGAACAAATTAATCGGGTGGGCTACTACATGGCAAATTAGGTTTAATGTATGAAATAATGCATTTGGGTGGCAAAAATTTGAATGCAATCTATACACTAGGGGGGGGGGGGGGGACCTCTGGGGAATCTAGCATGGAAAAAGGACCTGGAGATCAACAACAGCTGCAATGCCAAGCTGCTGCTAACAAAGCAAACAGAATATTGTCATGCATTAAAAAAAAAAAAAGGGATTAAGTCCAGGGATAAAGCGATAATTCTCCCACTCTACAAGACTCTGGTCAGGCCACTCCTGGAGTACGCTGTCCAGTTCTGGGCACCAGTCCTCAGGAAGGATGTACTGGAAATTGAGCAAGTACAAAGAAGGGCAACAAAGCTAATTAAAAGGGTCTGGAGGATAATTATGAAGAAAGATTGCGAGCACTGAACTTATTCTCACTGGAGAATAGACGCTTGATAGGGGATACGATTTCAATTTACAAATACCGTACTGGTGATCCTACAATAGGGATAAAACTTTTTCGCGGAAGGGAGTTTAAACAAGACAAGTGGCCACTCATTAAAATTAGAAAAGAGGTTTAACCTTAAACGTAGAGGGTTCTTTACTGTAAGAGCGGCAAGGATGTGGAATTCCCTTCCACAGGCAGTGGTCTCAGCAAAAAACTATTAGATAAGCACCTGAACGACCATAACATACAGGGATATATAAAAAGGTAATACTCACATAATCTCACACACACATACACACACCAGGTTGGACTTGTATCTTTTTTCAACCTCACCCTACTATGTAACAAGGTCCCGATTAAAAGGAAAGGGCGACACCACCTTTGGCTAGAAGGATGGAATAGGACGCAACACCTTGTCGTGGTGAAGAATTAGATATGGTTCCCTACATGAAAAGGCCGCCAATTCTGACACCCTTCTAGCCGAGGTGATGTCCAATCCCAACGCTGGGAAATTTCTAGGAACACCTTCGGGTGTAGGGACCATTCCCCCCGGGCAGATCTGCCCCCCAGTTCTCTACACCCAGGATATGGACTGCCGATGGAACCAGAACATGTCCCTCTGCCCAAGCTAGTATGGGGTTCACCTCTTCCTTAGCTGAACAACTGGTGCCGCCCTGGTGGTTTATATAGGCCACTGCAGCAGCATTGTCAGACTGAACCCAGATAGGGCAGTCCTGAAGCCCCACCATCTAGGAGGTAGGGCCAGACATACTGCCTGCAACTCCAGGAGGTCGATGGGCAGGCTCTTTTCTGCCCTTAACCATCACCTCTTAGCTGTAAGCCCCTCTAGGGTTGCTCCCCAGCCTGAGTGAGACTGGCATCTGTGGTCAGTACTCTCCAAGACACCGGGAGGAAGGATCTTCCCTTTCGCAGGTTTAGGCTTAAGCGCGCCAGAGGAGATAAGAACATGGGGTAATCCAGGACTTGCCCTCTTCTGTTCCAAGCAGACAAGATGTCTCGTTGTATAGGCCTGGAATAGAACTGGGCATAGGGCACCGCCTAGAAGGAGGACACCATCCTTCCTAGAAGGCTGTTACAGAGCCGAATAGAGGGATGTCTGTCGCCCCTTATCCGACGCACCTGATGCTTCAGGGCACAGATCCTTACCAGTGGCAAAAAATACCCTTGCCTGGACCATATGTAGGATGGGACCTAAGTACTTCAGACTTTGAGCTGGTCTCAAGGCTGATTTTTCAGTATTTATGACCAAGCCAAGGCTTTCTAAATACCGCTCTGTGCAGGCTATGCTCTGTTCTAGTCTGTAGTATGTAATCTGAGCAGGAGGTCGTCTGGGAACTTGAGCAGCAAGATTCCCTAGGTCCTTAAAAAAAAAAAAAAAACCCCAGTACTGGTGCTAGGACCTTTGTGAACACCGGGGTGCTGTGGCAAGCCCAAAGGGCAGAGCCACAAACTGGAAAGGACGTTCCTCTACTGAAAAACGCAGGAACCTTTGATGAGATTGAAAGATAGGTACATGTAAAACACGAGTCCTTGATAACGATGGAGGCTACTATTGAGGGAACAGACTCCATCTGCAAGGACTGGATTAATAGATGATGCTGGTTCAGGGATCTTAGATCCAAAATGGGTCTCGTGTCCCGGTTTGGTTTTTGAACCGTGAACAGGTTTCAATAAAGCCCTGCGCCCCTTTTGGATACAGGAACCTGTATAAAATCACTCCCCGATACACTAATTGATCTAGTGCCTGAAACCATAAGTTTCTCTTTTGAGGATTTGAGGGAACGCTGGATCTTAGAAACCTGAGGGGGAACCCCCCGTAATTCCAGCTTGTAACCGTGGGATACTGGTCGAGGATACTGTTGAGGGTCTCCAAATGTCTGCAAAGTACAGCAGCCTCCCCCCCACCCAATAGAGTAGCAGCATCCCCTCAAAAGGAGGTCTTGTTGCCGGGTTTAGAAGAGTTTTGGACCCAGGGTTTCTTCTGACCCTGCAGTTTGCTCTGGGTTTTTGCACCCCATCAGCGGCGAAACTGCCTTGGCGCCGAAACGCCTAAGGAAGCGGTCCCTGAGGTTTGAAACGAGGGATGCCTGGTCCTTCTCTTCATAGGAAGTAGAGCTCTTCCCTCCGGAAATCTTTTGGATAAATCAACAAACACTCCCCATGAAAGGGGAACCCTGCCAATAACTTCTTACAAAGAAGCTCAATTGACCAGTTCTTAAAGCGGAAGTAAACCCATCCATAAGAGTTTGATTTCCAGCACGTGCCGGAAATGTAACACTCCCATTGGTTGTGCTCTCAACCAAACTGTCAAGCCATTCAATGGCTGATGTCATAACTGATCACATGTGCAAAATCATGGCAGTTGTAGATTAAACAAAGGCAAAAACGATAGGGGGGTTTATACTTTAACCACTCAAGGACCAGCCTCGTTTTGGATTTTAGGTGTTTACATGTTTAAAACAGGTTTTTCTGCTAGAAAATTACTTAGAACCCCCAAACATTATATATGGTTTTTCTTCTAACACCCTAGAGAATACAATGGCGGTCATTGCAATACTTTATTTTGCACCGTATTTGCGCAGCGGTCTTATAAGCGCACTTTTTTTGGAAAAAATTAACTTTTTTGAATAAAAAAATAAAACAGTAAAGTTATCCCAATTTTTTTTTTATATTGTGAAATATAATGTTACGCCAAGTAAATTGATACCCAACATGTCATGCTTGAAAATTGCGCCCGCTCGTGGAATGGCGTCAAACTTTTACCCTCAAAAATCTCCATAGGCGACGTTTAAAAAATTCTACAGGTTGCATATTTTGCGCTACAGAGGAGGTCTAGGGCTAGAATTATTGCTCTCGCTCTACCGGTCGCTGTGATACCTCACATGTGTGGTTTGACCACCATTTTCATATGCGGGCACTACTCGTGTATGCGTTCGCTTCTGCGCGCGAGCTCGTCGGGACAGGGGGGGGGGGGGTTTTAAAAATTTTTTTTTTTTACTTTTATTATTTATTTTTAAATATTTTAATTTTTACACTGTTTAAAAAAAAATTGTGTCACTTTTATTCCTATTACAAGGAATGTAAACATCCCTTGTAATAGAAAAAAGCATGGCAGGACCTCTTAAATATGAGATCTGGGGTCAAAAAGACCTCAGATCTCAGATTTACACTAAAATGCAATAAAAAAAAAAAAAAAAAAAAGTAATTTAGAAAAATGACATTTGAAAAAAATATGCCTTTAAGAGGCGTGGACGGAAGTGACGTTTTGACGTCGCTTCCGCCCAGCAGTATCATGGAGACGAGTGAGCGCCATCTTGGCCTCACTCGTCTCCAGACACACCACGCAGAAGGATGCGATCGCCTCCGCCGCTACCGACGGCTCCGGTAAGCGGCGGAGGGCACTGGATCGTGGCGGGAGGGGGGGGCCTCTCCCGCCACCGATAAAAGTGATCTCGCGGCGAATCCGCCGCAGGGACCACTTTTATCTGAAAGCCGGCCGCCGCACGAAAACGGGGATACCGGGGTTATGGCAGCTAGCTGCTGCCATAACAACGATATCCCCGTTCAAACTTAGGACGTATATAGTCGTGCGGCGGTCGGGAAGTGGTTAAGCCACAAAAGTCTGTGCATGTGTACAGACAGGAGAGCCAAACGAGAAACCTGCTGTATTGAATCCTTCAAGGCATCAACAGCAAAACACAGCACTCGAGGTATATCTGCTCTGCTTTCAGCAGGGTCATATTCTTGGTTAGGCCTGTCAGGCTGTATGACCTGATGCTTTAAGGACTGGCAGACACCAATTGCGGCGACAGCTGGCTGAATAGCTGAACTGGCCAAAGAAAAAGGAAGCCTTTAATAGCGATTCCAGTTTCTTGTCAACAGGGTCCTTCAAGCCCTGTGCGTTATCCACCGGAGAAGTTAATCTAGGGCTGGCATTCTCCACGGGATATAAAAGGAGAACATCTTGGGAGGAAGGAAAATCCTGTTAGGATGTTCCCAATCAGCATACACCCTCTGTTCAATCAGTGGGTGCAAGGAACAGACTCCATCTGAAAGCCTGGACTCCAAAGAGGACCAGGGGGCTCAGGAACCTCTGCAGGAGGTAATTTGTCGGTAAGTCTAGATCAAAAGCCTCTGTGACTGAGAGGCTGATACCAGCTGGCCTTCTTCTGGCCCAGATTGTTCAGAAGCAGACTCATCTGCCAGGCCCTCCACAGAATCCTTGGCATTTAGCTCTTCCCCATCCTCAACCCACTCCTGCTCCAAGATAGGAGGTTCAGGGGAGGGGGGGGGTATCTGTCACGCTTCTTGCCACCTTGCGAGGTGGAGGCAATCATGCCAGCAATCCTGTCCTCTAACCCGGCTAGGGCTGAGGACAGAGTATCCCGGGTTATAAAGGCTGAAGCAGCAGCGTTGATCATAGGCACAATACCGGACAGGCGCAGCAGCTCAGATTTCCCAGAAGCCCCTGGTCTCTCCAGGGATACAACACTAGGGTTTCGACTACACTCCTCAGGAGCTACTGACGACATAGATGTGCTCTTCCCTGTAGTGTTAGGCCCGCTCCTCTTTTTTGAAGACATTTGCAAGCCACAAAAAGGGGGAATCTGGGTTTAGAATTTTACCCCAGAAGGGAGACCCTTTTAACAACTTGCCACCCGCCCACCGTGAAATGACGGCTGGGCGGTGTGGCTCAGCTCTCGTTCTGGGTGGACGTCATACGACAGCCTCCCTAAACGACTGCTCTCGGGCGCAGGGCGCGACCTCGACCTGCGTAAAGAGCCGCGGCTCTTTAACCATGTTACCAATCACAGCCAGTCACATGTAAACATGGAGATGCCGGTAATCGGCGCTCCTCTTCACACAGAGTGTGAGGAGAGGAGAGCCGATCAGTGGCATCTCCTCACAGGGGATAGCTAGGTATGTATTCAGGGCACTGATGATCAGTGCCCGGATTACAATTAAGTGCCTACTAGTGCCAGCAATGATTGCCCACCACTGCCAGAAAAATCAGTGCCAACAAGTGCCAGCAACCAGTGCGAGCAATCAGTGGCCATTAGTGATGCCAATCAGTGCTGGTTATCAGTGCTGATCACTGCTGCCCACCAGTGCAACATATCAGTCACACCTATCAGTGCCCATAAGAGCGGCATATTCGTGCTTCATTAGTGCCGCCTCATCAGTGCCCAGTGAAGGAGAAAAATTACTTATTTACAAAATTTACTGACAAAAAAAAAACTTTTCAAAATTTTTGGTCTTTTTAAATATATTCATTTATTTTTTAGGAAATAAAAAAACCAGGAGTGATTAAATACCACCAAAACAAAGCTCTATTTGTGTGAAGAAAATTATAACAATTTCACATGGTTACAGTGTAGCATGACCGCGCAATTGTCAAAGTGTGACAGCGCTGAAAGCTGAAAAATGGCTTGAGCAGAAAGGGGGTGTGCCCTGTATGGAGATCGCCAATAGTGCTCACCAAGCCCCTATGCAACAATCCTGACAAGTACTTTAGCCTGCTAACTAACACCTGGAGGACTCACATGACCCGGGTATGGAGGAATTAACTGCTGAAGTGAACTGGTTCAGAGCCTGCTCCGAGTCCAGCAGCTGCCCCTTGGAAGCACTGCATAACGGCCAGCTTGAGTTTCAATAGGCTGGTTGTGCGCCGGGATGCTCTGCAAATGCATGTATGTGGTTGCGGCGGACGTGCACAGCTGTGTTCGCACACAAAACAAATCCACAGAGCTACAGCGCCTGTGCTGAAATGTATGCACACATAGTTCAGCCACGTGTGCCATGGCTGCCATAGAATTCTCGTGCTCCATGGCAAACCACAGAAAGCGGCCAAGGACAACAAGACAAGGTACTCCTACACAAAACACAGCAGCTAGCCTAAAACTCCACCTGCGGTCACCGCCATACAGGTGCACAGCTCTAGCTAGTTTGACAGATTGTCACAATCACTGGAGTCCCCCATAATAAGTAAATAAGGGGGTTTCAATTTCCCGTCCAGGCACAGGGAAGCCTTTGAAACCAATATTCACACATCACGGCGGGTTCCGTCACTTGGGGACCTTCAAGGACTGTGTACCCTTTAACGTTTTAGGGTCCACTCCCTTGGACCTGTACAGCACCCTGCAGGAATGCCTTAGCTCTGTGGTGGCCAGACATCCACTACGCAGGGTCCAGCGCCCGAAGGTAGCATTACAGGAAAAACCCTGCAGGATCCTTGCGTCATCTTTGCGAGGCTCAGATACCATTTAAGCACATAAGCTTTTTTTAAATGCATCAGATTTATTCAATCCCTCGATTCATTTAAGAATGGTTTTGGGACTAAAGACCTGGAGCTCCGAGAGCTCAACAAACGTGCAAATCCACCTTGCAGACACTGGTAAAAAAAAATCTGAAGTACTTCCTGTATGGAAGGGGTTATATAGGGGCGGACTTCCTGTCAAAGGCTTTGTCTACCAGTGTCCATTCACCTAGAGGTGGCGTATAACCCAGCAAGTAATGATTATTATTATACAGGATTTATATAGCGCCGACAGTTTACGCAGCGCTTTACAACATTAGGGCAGACAATACAATACAGGAGGAATCAGAGGGCCGCCCTGCTCGTTAGAGCTTACAATCTAGGAGGGAGGGTCAAGTTATACAAAAGGGTAATAGCTGTGGGGGATGAGCTAATGGAGAAAATAGTGCAGTTGTTAGATGGAGGCAGGATAGGCTTCTCTGAAGAGGAAAGTTTTCAGGGATCGCCTAAAAGTGGATAAATTTGGAGACAGTCTGACAGATTGGGGTAGGGAATTCCAGAGGATGGGCGAGGCTCGGGAGAAGTCCCGAAGGCGGATATGGGAGGAGGTGATGAGGGAGCTAGAGAGCAGGAGGTCTTGGGAGGAACGGAGATGGCGATTAGGTTGGTATTTTGAGACTAGGTTAGTGATGTAGCTGGGGGCAGAGTTGTGGATGGCTTTGTAACTTATTGTTAGTATTTTGAATTTAATTCGTTGGGTGAGTGGCAGCCAATGGAGGGATTGGCAGAGAGGGGTAGCAGACACTGAGCGGGTCGTAAGGTGGATAAGTCTGGCAGCAGCATTCATGATGGACTGCAGGGGGGATAGTCTGTTTAAAGGTAAGCCAATGAGGAGTGAGTTGCAGTAGTCAAGGCGAGAGATAACCAGGGAGTGAATCAGGAGCTTTGTGGTTTCATTGGTTAGAAAGGGACGTAGTTTAGAGATGTTGCGGAGGTTGAGGCGGCAAGCTTTGGAAAGTGATTGGATGTGGGGCTGAAAGGAGAGTTCAGAATCCAGGATAACACCTAGCACCCTGACATGTGGGGACGGGTGGATGGTTGGGCCATTGCTCTTGACAGAGAAGTCAAGGGAACAGGCACGTGGGGGAGGAAATATTATAAGCTCAGTTTTGGACAAGTTGAGTTTGAGGAAGTGGTGTGACATCCATACAGATATGTCGGTTAGTAAGTTAGTGATGCGTGAAGAGACTGATGGAGTGAGTTGAGGGGTAGATTTGCGTGTCATCAGCATAGAAATGATATTGAAAGCCGTGAGAGGCTATCGGCTGACCCAGGGAAGAGGTGTAGATTGAAAATAAGAGGTCCAAGAACAGAACCTTGGGGGACCCCGACAGAGAAGGGAAGAGGAGTGGAGGAAGTAGAATTGTAAGTGACACTGAAGGTGCGTTGGGATAGGTAGGATGAGAGCCACTGAAGAGCACAGTCACGGAGACCGAGGGAGTAAAGTTTTTTTGAGGAGGAGGGGGTGGTCAACCGTGTCAAAGGCAGCTGAAAGATCCAGAAGTAGGAGTACAGAATAGTGTCCATTGGTTTTTGCAGTTAGTAGGTCATTTGTGAGTTTTAAAAGAGCAGTTTCTGTGGAGTGTTGAGGGCGGAATCCAGATTGAAGGGGATCAAGAAGATGGTTTTTAATGAGGTCGTCACTCAGTTGGTTGTAAACCAGGCGTTCAAGGAGTTTAGAGGAAAAGGGGAGCAAGGAGATAGGGTGTAGGTTGTTAAGATTGGTAGGGTCCAAGGACGGCTTTTTGAGTATGGGGGTGACCAGTGCATGTTTTAGAGCGTCGGGGAAGATGCCAGAGGTGAGGGAGAGATTGAAGATGTGGGTTAGAGAGTGTAGGATGGGGTCAGAGGGTGACCGTAGCATTTGAGAGGGAATAGGGTCCAGGTGGTTAGGTGGGCGATAGAAAGGAGTTTAGCAACTTCATCTGTAGTAGCAGATTTGAATAGGGGGAGTGTCAGTTGTACCTGTTGACATGGGGTCTTAGCTGGGGGAGATACCTGTAGAATGGAGATTTCATCACGGATTGTATCAGTCTTGTTTTTGAAGTGATTAGCAATCTCCTGGGCAGTGAGTGAGTCAGTGGGTGGAGGCGGTGGAGGACAAAGTAGAGAGTTGAAGGTAGAGAAGAGTTTACGGGGATTGGATGAGAAGGTGTTAATAAGAGTTGTAAAATGGGTTTGCTTGGCAGTGTGGAGGAAAGAATAGTATTTTTGAAGGGCAGATTTGTATTGATTGAAGTCTTTGAGAGACTTAGTCTTGTGCCACAGACGCTCAAGAGCACGACTATGTTTTTTGAGACTTTTGGTGTCATCTGTTTGCCAGGGTTGTAGGGGTCGAGGCCTGATTCTGCGTGTAGTGAGGGGAGCGAGCTTGTCCAGGGTGGTGGACAGAGATTTATTGTAGATGGACGTGGCTTGGTTGGGGCAGGACAGGGGAGAGATTGTCATAGAGGTGGTCAGTAGCAGAATAGAGGAGAAAGAAGTTGAAGTTGCAAAAGTTTCTACGGGTGATGGTTAGGCGATTGGAGGGAAAGGTGGTGGAAGACAGGGGGAGAGAGAAACGAATAAGATGGTGGTCGGAGAGAGGAAAAGGATTGTTTGAGAAGTTGCATGGAGTGCATAGGTAGGAGAATACAAGGTCAAGGGTATTGCCATCAGAGTGAGTAGAAGCCTGTACCCATTGCTTCAGGTCAAATGAAGAGGTTAGACTAAGAAGTTTAGAAGTAGCAGGAGTGCACTCCACCTCCCTTGCGTCCATTAGGCCTAGGGGAGTGAGTCCAGTGAAGGTCACCCTGGGAGAGGGAAGCAAGAGAAGGGGTGTCATATTCGTGGAGCCAGGTTTCGGTGAGAGCAAGTAGATTGAAGGAATTAGTGACAAAGAGGTCATGAACAGCAGTGAGTTTGTTGCAGACAGAGCGGGCGTTCCAGAGGGTGCAGGAGAGAGGGAGGCTGGTGTTGGCAAGAAGAGGAATGAAGACTAAATTGTGTAGATTGCGACTACTGCCAGAGGATGTAGGGTGATGGTGATGGGTGTGTTGGGTACAGTTAAATAAGGGAGGCCCAGAGTTTGGGGAAATATCTCCAGCGATTAGGAGAAGCAGAAGAGTGAGGGAGGTAATATGAGAATATGATTTGTATGAGGGGACATGCTTCAGTATCCTGGGGGGTATGTTAGCAAGTGGGCTTAGAGTTAGAAAGAGGTGATGAGTGCAGTAATAGGGGGAGGGGAGAAGTGAGGGTGATATGTACAGATTGTGTGATGGAGCAGAGGGATGTAGAAAAGAGAGCTTGAGGAGAGAGGCTGCAATTGTGAAGAGGAGGAGAGGTAAAGAGTGCATGTTTCAGAGAAGGAGAGATAATATGAAAATGAGATCACCTGCAATCTGCTATGGTTTGCTTTGTGCAAATCGCTGAAGTGCAAGAGCAGAAGTGCCACTTATTTTAAGAACGCCACTTCTTTGGAAGAACCCCCTGTATGTGTTCCCCCGTAAAGAAAGCCTTGTTATATACTGTGTTGGGTGTGGATGGAATCTGGCAATCAATTAGGAGGGCATATTAGGAACACAGCAAGCAGGGCATAACTTTCACACCACAATCAAACTGCAAGGGGACTAAAAGGACAAAATTGTAAAGATAAGGAAACCCATAATTTAGGTAAGACTTAATGGCTAAATAAACATTGAAATAATGTGAGCATGGCTACAGATGTAGTTGAGACAGCGGTGACAGATTACCAAAAATGTATGTAAGCGATTAATAGCCCAACTCCATGCCCCGTGATGTATAATGAAGAAATGTACCTGTTCATAGACTATCATGACATGACTGTCACCTAGGGCCAGAAGTCAGCCTCTGCAGTAAATATAATTTGTTACAATTTTTTAAGCTAGGGAAATGATATGGGAGGGAGAGAGGTGGGAGGTCGAGGCAGATAGAGGTTGAATAAAGTCACCAGTCCATCCAGTTCAGTTGTGTGTTTATGTTAAAGTGATACTAAAGGTTTGTTTTTTATTTTTTAAATATGTTCCTTTAAAAGGTAGTGTACTATTGGATCACTACCTTTTCCTTTGTAAATGCTTTTTTTCTGTGTGTGAATTTTCAACTTTCTGTTCCTCCTCTAGAAGCTTGCCCCCATCATCCGAGCCTTTCTGGCTGGGGGTTAGTCAGCATACTCGCCCCCCTCCCTTGGGACTACATCCCTGCGGGGAGACGCTGTGTGCGTTCACAGGCAGGGGAGGCAGTAAAGCCTTCCTTTAAAGCAGTGACGTTGCTGCAGGGAGAACGCTCGAAAACCCAGAAGTTGAGGAGAACATACAGAGAGGAAAGGAGGAAGTGCTGATAATGCCTATTTATCTAACAGGTAAATAAAAAATTTTGGAAGAAATAACTGCTAGATTCATGATCTCTATAGCATATAGATCAGATAAAAAAAAAAAAAAAAATTGGCAATAACAGTAAAGGCCAAAAAAAAGTTTAGCTTGACAAACCCTTTAAGTCAAATTTGGTTCACAGCCCGCTTTCAGAAAAGACTTTGCAGACTGTAACACCTGAAAGCAGAGAGATGTGTTGTTGGGATGAATGAAGTGCATAAAGTACCCTCCAATGCTGAGCCATCGGAAAATAGTACTACTGACCCACAAAACTGGCAACTTACTCCTGCATCTATTTAATCTGCTTCACCCAAAGCTACAAACCAAGAAATCAATTAAGCTGAAACCTCAAAACATTGGTTTTGGAACACAAAAAAAGACTAATTGTTTTAAATTATTCACCAAATCTTTAAAATTTGCCAACTTTTCTTAGCAGTTTATCATTATGTTGCTATTTAGGCATTACTGCCTGCTGCTTCACCTGTCAGCCTATAGGTAGCTTGGTATTAAAGCAGCATAAAACCCAATAACAAAAGTGTAATATATTGCAGTTTACCAATCATTAGATGTGGTGGCTGCATTGGTTTTCTTTTTTCCCCCTCCGTTTTTACCTAGTGATCTGGCCAGCAACACACCTGGGCACAGCAGACAGCTGCATTGTCAGCTTGGGGGGAGGGGAGTGTTAGATGTATTAGCCGATACCAATACACTAACAAATTGAAGCGAAACTCCAGCTAACACTAAGTAGTTACAGCAAACTTTCTTTTTTTCCATTTTGGGACAAAAAAGGTTTTACAAACTGATCATTGTTAAATGGCTTGTCTCATCCCCGTAACAGATACATCTGCAAGTGAGCTTATTCTTTTAAAAAATAGACTTGCTGGCTGGATCACCTGATGCAAATAGAAGAAATGTTTGCTTTTGGGTTAAGTGCCAGTTCACACTGCAGCGTTGTCTGAGATCGGATTTGATTCGTACCGCACTGCAAATCACATGCGATTTCAGCCATACAGATAGAATGGCTAAATTTGCATCGCATTGAGACCAAACTCGCACAGGACCTTTTTTTGGTCCGCAGCAGAATCGAATCAGAGTTTGCAGATCACACTGCGATATGTGAACTGATTTGGGAGTGTCATTAACTTTTAATTGACACTCGCAGCTGTTCGCATAGCGCAGTGTGAACTGCCACTGGGAGACATGCGATGCAGG
Source organism: Aquarana catesbeiana (assembly GCF_042186555.1). Taxonomy (NCBI): domain Eukaryota; kingdom Metazoa; phylum Chordata; class Amphibia; order Anura; family Ranidae; genus Aquarana; species Aquarana catesbeiana. The sequence goes on from NC_133329.1 coordinate 153,702,961, forward strand.
AACCCGCAGTGGATTTGCAGGTTCCCACATCACTGCAGAGTGAACTGAGCCTAAAGGCTAAGTTTACCTAAATAAAGATTGCAGATATTTGCAGGCAAACATGTACATTTATTATTTTTTTTTAAATAGTAGCAGATCGCAAGTGCAATGCCAGGCTTCTGCACACACTGCCTACAGCTCTGTTGCCTGTACCTCTGCAAGGTCTGTCATTTTTAGGCTCCATTCACACCCGCGATTCTAGAATCTCGACAAAACATGGGATGCCTTTGCAATGTCATTACTTTTAATGGCACCCCAATCGTGGTGCGATTTTGCAGCGATGAATAGTGCTGCAATTGCAACGTGCGAAGTTTATCGCTCAAAAAGGAGCAGGAGCTTCTTTTGAGAGTCACGCATTTGCAATTGCAGCACGACAAAATCAGACCGCGACAGGGTTTGCCATTGGAAGTAATGGCACTGCAAACATGCCCCACGTTTTGCAGCGATTCCGGTATCATGGGCAAAATCGTCCACGATTCCGGAACGCCCAGGTGTGATTGGAGCCATAAGGGCTGTAGGCAGTGTAAATAAACTACAGGCGTGCTGATCAATGCACCTGCAGTTCATTCAAACTGCAAGTCTATCTGCCACTGTGGCAGAAGGTACTAGTTTGTGGCTTCACGGGATTCTGTGACACGCTATTTTTCAAAAGTCACAGCGGGTGCGGTGAGGAGAACCACTGCCTGCTGTCACGGAAGAGGGAGAGGAGGCAGGAGCTGGAACATTTATGTTCTAAAAGGTGAACTTATCCTTGAATACCGCTTTAACAATGGCATTTTCTTTACTGGCACAGACCACATAACTAATGCAAGAGCACAGCCAACATATTCATTGCTATGGACTACGACAACAGGAATTTTTGTTTTTCAAAGCACTAGGCCAGATTAACACTTCCACACAATACTTGGCAGATGCCTCTTCAAGCCTATGATGAGGTATATTAGTGGAAAATGGTAGACAGAAAAAGCACTGCAATCAGGTGCTTTTTGAGAGCGTGTGAGAATTTATTTGCTTTCTTTACATATAAGATGATGGAAACCTAAACTGCTGAGAACAAAATGTTGAAACACCAGACACATGATTTATCGAATAGGATTACAAATTATAATACAAACTCAGCACACTGCATGTCTTACCTTAGCAGAATGTTAACTTTAGGAAATCCTTCCCATTTGTTGCGACACTCAGGACATTCAGTCTTTTTTGATGAAACCCACCACAGGGCCAAACAGTGCCTACAAAAACTGTGCCCACAGTTCAAAGTGGTAGGGTTCACCAAGATATCATAACAGCAATTGCAGGAAAACTCGCTGACAGAGATATTCCGGTCTAATTTAGCTCCTGGCTTGAGGTTATCATTACCACTTTCCAACTTTACATCTTCTTCCATGGCTACTGCCTATAAAAGTTTAGTCAAATATAGTATCCAGATCTTCAAGAAGATTCTCCACCAGGCATCACCAACCCTGCAAAAGAGAAAAAAGTTCTCACTTAGTGAAAACCTTAAACGGAAAAATTATAGGCAATGCAATTTCCAGGTTTTTTGTTAAAGCTTAATGGAAAAAGCTGAAGTGTCTCTTTGTCATAACAATCAACCTTTTTTTAGCTACCACTTCCAAGGGTTTGTCTCAAAGTAAAAAAAGAATCTTCAACCAGAAATTTCAGTTAATTTCCATTAATCTATCAGCATACCTTAATTTAGACAAGTAGTTTGTGAACGATGTGGCAGTGGCATTTTGAAGCACTGTGTGGAGATGCAAGCTTTCACTTGGCGGTTCTTTCTGATCCTAGACCAGACACCCTAAAGATGACATTCTCAGCCAGGGTTCCTCCAGGTTTCTAGGGGCTCCATGAGATGTGGCTGATTGACTTCCCATCTGATAGTGCCTATAAAGCTCTAGGTCCAAGGCCACTGAAGCCCCATACACACGATAGGACTTTGTACAAACTTTCCTGTGGATTTTTGTACAAAGGGCGTTGGCCATAGGTTTGTATTGCATACAGACGGCATGACTTTTCCAGCCAACTTTCACCAAATCACGTGGTTTTTCAGCTCTTTACCACCACCTTTTGGTCAACTTCTGTATTGTTGTCTGATATTGTGTCAATCTCACCGCTTTTAATCGGCGAGACTGACACCTTGCGAGCCGGGTTCACACTGGTGCGGGGATCCGACTTGGATCCCCGTCAATGCCAGGCACTGTTTGGTATGAATCTTGAGGGGGTACTCCATGCCAAATTTTAAATAAAAAAACGGCATGGTTTCCCCTCCAAGAGCATACCAGGCCCTTAGGTCTGGTATGGGTTTTAAGGGGAACCCCTACCCTGAAAAAAGGCGTGGGGGGTCCCCCCAAAATCCATACCAGACCCTTAGCCGAGCAAGCAGCCCGGCCAGTCAGAAAGGGGGTGGGTATGAGCGAGTGCCCCCCCTCCTGAGCCGTACCAGGCCGCATGCCCTCAACATGGGGGGTGGGTGCTTTGGGGGAGGGGGCGCCCCCCCCAAAGCACCTTGTCCCCATGTTGATGAGGACAAGGGCCTCTTCCCGACAACCCTGGCCGTTAGTTGTCGAGGTCTGCGGGCAGGGGGGCTTATCGGAATCCGGGAGCCCCCTTTAATAAAGGGGCCCCCAGATCCCGGCCCCCCACCCTATGTGAATGAGTATGGGGTACATCATACCCCTACCCATTCACCTAGGGAAAAAAAAAAAGTGTCAATAAAACCACACACACTACACAGGTTTTTAAAGTAATTTATTAGGCAGCTCCTGGGTCTCCTTTTCCGACTTCGCCACTCTCTCCGGCCTCTTCTGCCGGTGTTCGGCCAATGGCTCCTGCTGCTATCAATCTATGCAATGAGGAGAGCGACAGCGGCTGGAGCTGCTGCGGTTATCGTTGGAAAGGATTTGGGGGGGGATTTTGCTCTAGGTTTTTCACCTTAAAATGTGTACCGAAGATGTCCCATTTGTCCTCTTTATCCACTTTCCGTCCGCGTCTCGTATATTTACTGAAGCATAATGGCACCACTGCATGAAATCCCGTACCTGTATAGGGCGCGCTATGGCCGCCAGGGACGGATCAATCTCCAGGTCCAGGCCAACGATTTATGGCCTGGACCTGCTGATCGGTTCTGGTTAATGAAATGATGAAATGCTTCCCCCTGCCTGTAAGTGTAAACACAGGCGGGGGAAGTGATGTCAACTCCCCTCAAGGAACGCTTTTCCTTCCAGAGAGCACATCTCACAGTGAGTTGCAACAACACTACACTAACACTAGTACAAGGTGGTACACCTGTTAACACCCCCCCCCCCCCCCCGTTAACCCCTTCACTCCCTGTCAGTGTCACCCAGTGCAGTTGTCAGATTTTTCACTGATCACTGAACTGGTGTCATTTGTGACACTAATCAGTGTTAGGCCCAGGTAGCATTAGGGTACCCCTCTAATAAAAGGTTTAACCCCTTGATCACCCCCGTCACCAGTGATCACCGCATTAGTGTTACGGGTGACGCTAGTTATTTTTTCATAGCATTAGAGTACCCGCCGTATATTGCCTAAATAAAAAAAGGTATAACCTCCTGATCACCCGGCGGGTGATATCAGTTAGGTTTTAGGCCCCATTCACACCTGTGCGTTTTGTAGCTTGAAGCTACAAAATGCTGGAGGGGGAAAAAAATAGAATAAAATAAAACAATTATTCTCTATGGAGATGGTTCACATCTCCACTCCAAAACACCTGAAGCCAGAAGCTCCAAAATGCCTGAAGCTCAAACAAGTTCTGGAATTTTTTTTTTTTTTTTTAAGGCAAATATGGGCGTTTCTCTGCTTTTTACATTGGTGATCTTTTGACCTGTACAAAACCGCGGCAAAAGCACATGACTTTCTGCCTGAAACCACTACACTCAGGTGTGAATGGAGCCTTAGCGTCAGGGTCTGCATCGCCCCAGGCAGCGTCAGATTAGTGCCAGTAGCACAAACAACCACGCACGCATCATACACCTCCCTTAGTAGTATAGTGTCTGAACAGATCAATATCTGATCAGATCTATACTAGCGTCCCCAGTAGTTTAGGGTTCCCAAAAACGCAATGTTAGCGGGATCAGCCCAGACACCTGTTAGCACCTGCGTTTAGCCCCTCTGCCCAAGCCAGCCCACCCAAGTGCAGTATCAATCGATCACTGTCACTTACAAAAACACAACTGCAGTGATCGCAGAGTCAGGTCGGATCCCTGAGAACGCTAACAGTTTTTTTGGTAGCGTTTGAAGCAGTCGCTGACAGTCAGGTGCTCTTTTTTCCTGTGAGTCTCACTAGTTGTACCAGTAAATTTAGCGGACAAAATGTCCAATCGAAGGTACACTAGTAAAGAGGCCTACATGTTTCTGAGCATGACAGATCTGAGTGAAGAGGAAGTCACCCATCTGTCAGATTCAGGCTCAGAATACGATCCTGTAGACAGCAGCGCACCCAGACAGATAGCTCCAACAACGGAGTAGTAGTCCCTGCCAAGGTCAGGCGTACCCAACCCATGTCTTTCTGCTGTTGTTGAGGTGCAAGAACTGCAGGGTTCTCGTATGGAGCAAAGAGCCAGTACTAGTGCCGCTCATCCTTCTGGTGAACTGGCAAGCACCAGCGGCCTAGTACATCCTGGTCGTACATCCAGCACTGCAGTAACACTAGGTGACGTGGCAAGTCCCATAAGTGCAGTTCAAGCTAGTGAGGTGGCTAGCACAAGTAATATCCCGCTGCCACCAAGACAAAGAGACAGGCCCGTCGAGCCCATAGTGCCCTTCCTGCTGCATTTGCAAATCCAAATTGGGAGCCCACCACTTCTGCAGCACCCGTACTTCCCCCATTCACTGGCCAATCCGGAACTCAGGTGAAAACAGTTGATTTTACGTCACTTGATTTTTATTCACCGTTTTTCACGAAAGATCTCTATAGATCTATTGTGGACCAAATCGATTTGTATGCTGGTCAATTCATCGCCGCTAATCCCCAGTCCTCCCTTGCCAGAGATTGGAAACCAATTACGGTTTCCGAATTTAAGACCTTTCTGGGCCTATCCCTCCTCATGGGCATAACTAAAAAAAAGTGAGTTGTGGTCATATTGGTCCACTGACCGAATTCACCATATGCCGTGTTCTCCGCTTGCATGACCAGGACACGATACGAGCAGATCTTGCGGTTCATGCATTTCAATGACAATGAACTCTGTCGTCCTTGGGGTGACACTGAATACGATCGGCTCTACAACATTCAGCCGCTCGTAAACCACTTCAATCAGTAGTTTGCAGCCTTGTTTACTCCCGATCAAGTTGTCTGCATTGAGTCCCCGATGAAGTTTTCTGGCCGCTTGGTACAGAAACCTTTGTTGGCAATTACAGAGATCATACAATTCCTGTAGTTCTTGACCAGGTTTGCACACACTGCAGCAGGGATTTTGGTCCACTCCTCCATACATACCTTCTCCAGATCCTTCAGATTTCGGGGCTGTCGCTGGGCAATACGGACTTTTAGCTCCCTCCAAAGATTTTCTATTGGGTTAAGGTCTGGAAACTGGCTAGGCCACTCCAAGACCTTGAGATGCTCCTTACGTAGCCACTCCTTAGTTGCCCTGGCTGTGTGTTTTGGGTCGTTGTCATGCTGGAAGACCCAGCCACGACGCATCTTCAATGCTCTTACTGAGGGGAGGAGGTTGTTGGCCAAGATCTCACGATACATGGCCTCATCTATTCTCCCCTCAATACGGTGCAATCGTCCTGTCCCCTTTGCAGAAAAATTAAAGTTACGTACCGGTAACGTCTTTTCCTGTAGTCTTTCAGGACAGCCACAATAGAGAGATAGTCTCCTCCCCTTCCTCTGGAAACACTGCGCCAGCCCATAAATTCTCTCCTCCCCTGCCGGACCTCAGTTCTTTCAAGAGTACCTCCGGCCAGCTGGGGAGACACAAGAACACATTAATAACATACCAATCAATATCATTACCATATTGCGTTCTGGTCTTTAATAAGACCCCCCCCCAAGCTTAGGGTGGGTAACTAGGGCTGTCCTGAAAGACTACAGGAAAAGACGTTACCGGTACGTAACTTTAATTTTCCCTTTTCGTCATTTCAGGACAGCCACAATAGAGAGGATAATCGAGCACTTACCAATTAGGGTGGGACTACAGCTTGCAGAACTTTTCGCCCAAAAGCCTGCTCACCTGCCGCCACCAAGTCCACTCTGTAATGTCTAACGAAGGTGGAGTAGCTGGACCAGGTTGCTGCCTTGCATATTTGCTCTGGCGTTGCTCCAGCCTTCTCTGCCTGGGAAGTTGCCACTGCTCTGGTGGAGTGTGCCTTTATGCCTCTAGGGATCTCCTTCCCTGCTAAAGAATATGCCTGCCCAATAGCTAATCTAAGCCACCTGGCAATCGTGCGTCGGGACACTCTGAGACCCTTTCTGGCCCCAGAAAACAAAATAAATAGAGAATCAGACTTCCTTATTGTTTTAGTCATCTCTAGGTATTGTTGGATACACCTCCTTACATCTAAAAAATGAAATTTTAGTTCCCTTTCACCTGAAGGATTGGGAAAAAACGAGGGTAGGACTATTTCCTGGCTTCTGTGAAAGCCTGACGCCACTTTAGGCAAAAAAGCTGGATCAGTCTTAAGGACTATCCTGTCTGGCAAAATAACACAAAAAGGAGGTCTAATTGATAACGCCTCAATTTCGCTGACCCTCCTGGCAGTTGTCACTGCTACTAAAAATACTGTTTTTAGGGTAAGCTCTCTTAACAGGCACTTGTCCAATGGCTCAAAGGGATTTCCCGTAAGGCTCTGTAAAACCAGAGATAGGTCCCACCCGGGAAAGGGAGGACCCCTGGTAGGTCTCTGTCTTGACAGTGCCTTAAAGAATCTGACCACCCATGGATTGGTAGCCAGAGACTTCTCCAGATAAGCACTGAGTGCTGAAACCTAACTTTTAAGGGTCCCTACAGATAAACCCTTGTCCGCTCCACACTGCAGAAACTCCAACACAGCTACGGGACTCTGCACCGAGAAGGAGTTTTCTATGCACCATTTGTTGAAAAGGAGCCAGACCTTTTTGTAAATCCTACGTGTCTCCTTTTTCCTACTGTTGAGGAGGGTAGAGATTAAGCTCTCCGAAAACCCCTTGGATCTTAATATACCCCCCTCAGTAGCCAGGCCGCTAATTTCCACTGCTGCACCTGTGGGCAGAGGACTGGACCCTGCGACAGAAGATCCTTTCGAGGTGGAAGGAAAAGGGGCGGCTCCGCTGCTAACTGACTGAGGATTGAAAACCATGCCCTTTTCGGCCAATGTGGAGCTACTAGAATGAGAGAGGTGCTCTCTAGTTGAAACTTCCTCAGAACCGCCGGTAACAGCACCGGAGGAGGGAAGGCGTAGCATGTCCTGAAATGCCAATTCTGAGACAATGCGTCCACCCCCAGTGCTCCTTCCCCTGCATTTAGGGAGAAAAACCAGGGGGTTTTCGCGTTGTCTTTTGAAGCGAAAAGATCCACTTCCGGGGGTCCCCATTTCTTGGATATGAGATTGAAGACCTCCTGGTTGAGGGCCCAATCTCCTTCCTTTAGACTCCTCCGGCTGAGGAAATCTGCGATTATATTCCTCTCCCCTCTCAAAAAAACCGCTGAGAGTGAGAGGGTGTTGGACTCGGCCCAGCTTAGAATATCTTTTGCTAGGGCCAACAGACTTCCGCTCCTGGTGCCTCCCTGCTTGTTTATATAGGCCACGGTGGATGAGTTGTCCGACCATACCTGTACATGGTGGCCCTGGAGTTCCTTTTTGAAAAATCTGAGGGCTAGGCCTACTGCCCTCAGCTCTTTCCAGTTGGAAGACCTTTGCAGTTCGTCGCCCTTCCATGTGCCCTGCGCTAGAAGGGATCCCAAATGTGCCCCCCAGCCTTTGCCACTTGCGTCCGTGGTTACGATCTGCGGGACTGGGATAAGCCACAGACGTCCCTGTGACAAGTTCACTTCCTTCCTCCACCACCAAAGAGATCTTTTTATTTGATGGGGAACCTGTACTAAGGTGTCTAGATCCCTCTGACTGTGGTCCCATACTCTTAGTACATATGACTGCAGGGGACGAAAATGTAATCCTGCCCACTGCACCGCTGGAAGAGTAGACGTTAGAAGGCCTAATGTTGACATTATGGACCTTTTTGACACCAGATGGTTGCACTGGAGGGAGAAAACTGCTCTGTCCAGCTTTAGAATCTTTTCCCTTGGAAGGAAAACTCTCAAAAGCGTAGTGTCCAGCAGGTATCCCAGGTACACAATGCGCTGTGAGGGAATGAGACTGGACTTTTCTAAGTTCAGCAGCCACCCCAACCCTGTTAGTACCCGCTTTGTAAGATCGAGGTCCTTGATCAACTGTTCTGGGGATACTGCAAATAGGAGCAGGTCTTCCAGATAGGCTATGACTGACACCCCCTGGAGTCGCAGGAAGGCCAACGCCTCTGCCAGTACCTTTGTGAATATGCGGGGCGAGGAGGATAGCCCGAAAGGCAGTGCTTCAAACTGTAGATGCAGTATTGTACCTTTCAGGTCTATTGCTAACCGGAGAAACTTTTGGGAGGTTTCTGCGATAGGGACGTGTAAATATGCGTCCCTGAGGTCCAGAGACACCATGTAACCGTTGTGCGGCAGCAGGGCCCTGACCGTAAAAATGGACTCCATGCGGAATCTTTTGTAGCAAATTGATCTGTTTAAGGGTTTTAAATTCAGAATCAACCTGAATTTCCCTGAGGGTTTTTTCACTACAAATACGTGGGAATAGAACCCCTCTCCTTCCTGCCCCTTTGGTACTCTGAACTACGTTCTGAATCTCCAGTTCCTTCAGGGCGTCTACCAAAGCTTCGGCCCTTGCTGTGCAGGTGGAAAGCTGCGTAACAAGGAACCTTTGCGGGGGGGGGCTTTGAGAATTCCAAGAGATACCCCCTTCTTATGACCCCCAGGATAAATCGATTGGGTGAGAGGGTCTCCCACTGCGGAAGGAAGGCCCCCAATCTTCCTCCCACCGTGCCTAGAGAGAGTAATTGATCTTTGCGGGCTTTCTCAGGCGGGCAAAAAATCGCCCCTCCTCTGCCCTTGCCTCTTTGGCCCCAAGTTTTCTTCCCTCGTTTGGGAGAATCCTTGCCTTTTTTCGGACGAAACCCCTTCCTTGCCTGAGCTGGGGCTTTCCGTTTAAGCGGAAAGGACTTCTTTTTGTCCGCTGTACGGTCTAAGACCGTCTCTAACCCAGGACCAAAGAGTAGATCACCTGTCAGGGGTATCCCGCACAATTTGACTTTAGAGGCGGTGTCCCCCGGCCAAGTTTTCAGCCAGAGCGCTCTTCTGGCCGAATTTGCCAGCGCCGCTGATCTGGCCGACATACGGACTGACTCTGCCGAGGCGTCTGCAATGTATGCGATTCCTCGCAGAATCGTGGGGAACGAGGCTAGGATAGTTTCCTTGGCTGTGCCAGCTTCAATATGCTCCTGAATCTGGAAAAGCCAATGTTCTAAATTGCGGGCTACCACAGTAACAGCCATTTCTGGCTTTAAATTACCCACAGTTGAATCCCACGTCTTTTTTAGAAGTGAGTCTATCCTCTTGTCCATGACATCCGACAAGGCCCCCATATCCTCGAATGCCAGGTCTGTGTGTCTAGAGACCTGAGAGAAGGCGGCGTCCAATTTGGGATTTTTATTCCAAATGGACCCTGGATCCTCTGAAAATGGGAACCTTCTTTTAAGAGAGCTAGAAAAAAAAGGGTTTCCTCTCAGGATCCTGCCACTCCTTTTTAATCGTTTCCACCAGAACTTCATGTACTGGAAAAACTTTTCTTTTTTGATCTCCCAAGCCCTTATACATAAGGTCATGGAGGGATAGGGGTTTCTTATCCTCGTGTATACCGAGGGTTGTATATATTGCCCCTAAGAGGTCTTCCACCTCATCCAGGGACAATTTATACCTGGAGATTTTCCTGGACTCCCCGTCCTGGTCTTCCCCTTCTGACTCCTCATGGGAGTCAGACGTGCCACTGTCCGGTTGCCTCAGCTCCACCCCGGAAGGGCCTGACGTTTCCTCTGCCATAACTAAATTAGAAGATCTGGCAGGTGCAGAGCCCTGAGCATGAGGCGGGGTTGTGTCCTGCTGAATGGGTTTAGAGGGAAGCTGAAACATCTCAAAAAACGTTTTAAAGGATGAAAAGGTGGATGACAGCTCCTTCACAGAAGCTGCCAAACCAGACTGCTGTTCAGATTCCCTTTCCTTAACCAGGGAGTCTATGCATTCTTTACACAAAACCTTAGTCCATGCTTCCCCTAAACTGTCTCTGCAAGAGGCACACTTCCTTTTAGAGACATGAGTGGACTTTGTTTTTTCTGTAGATTTCTGAAATTACATACAAAAACCACATATTACATTCAGTATGTTTAAGTGGAAACAACCCTGGGAGTGTACCAGAACCACCTTAAGGGAACTGCGCACACCCCCCCCCCCACCCCCTGACCACCCAGGGGGTCTGCCCCCCCTCTAAGGAACCATACATGAGGACGGCAATCCTTAGATAGAGAGGACCCTTCCCCAGGGAACTCTTACCTTTGGAAGGCTGGAGATAGCGTCCGTATGAGTTGCAGCATCTGCCTCAGACATGACTGCAGGTGGTTGCCTGTGTAGAGTCTCACACTGTCTCCACGTGTAGCGACTCACTCCAGCCTGAGCCCGGCCCCCTATCAGCACCGCGACCCGGAACCGGAAGTTGCGGGTCAAAGGGAAAGCGTCCGCCCCCCCACCGGAAATGACGTCACCCGTCGTCCGGCCCGCTGGTTCCAAATTTTGCGGCCTGTACAGAGTACAGGGAGAGCAGACAGTCTCCATGCTGCGGCCCTGTGGACGCGATAGGGGTCCCCCACGACCTGATGCCGCGCTCAGCAAGGAAGGGGTGGCTTCAGCTGCGGTAAGCACCGCCACTCTTTATCCTGGAAGCCCCTGCTTCCCTAGGGATGTTTCTTTAAAAAGAAAGGCCACAGTCTCCCTGACTGCACCCGGCCTGGTTCCTCTGCACAGTGTCTCCCCACCGGAGGAAACACTAATAACTGAGGTCCGGCAGGGGAGGAGAGAATTTATGGGCTGGCGCAGTGTTTCCAGAGGAAGGGGAGGAGACTATCTCTCTATTGTGGCTGTCCTGAAATGACGAAAAGGGAAATCAGCCTCAAAGAATTATGCTTCACGGTTGGGATGGTGTTCTTGGGGGTTGTACTCATCCTTCTTTCTCCAAACACGGCGAGTGGAGTTTAGACCAAAAAGCTCTATTTTTGTCTCATCAGACCACATGACCTTCTCTCATTCCTCCTCTGGATCATCCAGATGGTCATTGCCAAACTTCAGACGGGCCTGGACATGCGCTGGCTTTAGCAGGGGGACCTTGCGTGCGCTGCAGGATTTTAATCCATGACGGCGTAGTGTTTTACTAATGGCTTTCTTTGAGACTGTGGTCCCAGCTCTCTTCAGGTCATTGACCAGGTCCTGCCGTGTAGTTCTGGGCTGATCCCTCACCTTCCTCATGATCATTGATGCCCCACAAGGTGAGATCTTGCATGGAGCCCTAGACCGAGGAGACTGACAGTCATCTTGAACTTCTTCCATTTTCTAATAATTGCACCAACAGTTGTTGCCTTCTCACCAAGCTGCTTGCCTATTGTCCTGTAGCCCATCCCAGCCTTGTGCAGATCTACAATTTTATCCCTGATGTCCTTACACAGCTCTCTGGTCTTTGTGGAGAGGTTGGAGTCTGTTTGAGTGTGTGGAGAGGTGTCTTTTATACAGGTAACGAATTCAAACAGGTGCAGTTAATACAGGTAATGAGTTGAGAACAGAAGGGCTTCTTAAAAGAAAAATATATAAATAACAGGTCTGTGAGAGGAGGAATTCTTACTGGTTGGTAGGTGATCAACTACTTATATCATGCAATAAAATGCAAAATACAATCTGATTTTCTGGATTTTTGTTTAAGATTTCATCTCACAGTACCTATTATAAAAATTACCTCTACATGCTTTGTAAGTAGGAAAACCTGCAAAATCGAAAGTGTATCAAACACTTGTTCTCCCCACTGTAATATAGTTTTATGGTTTACAAGGGAAGAGATAGTTATGTAGAGCTGGAGAACTGCCCAGACTACATAGGGCAGTTCCCACAGATTGTGTGGGACTTGGTGTAACCCTTATTCGGAAAGGGGTACCACTTGTACTTTTTAGTCACTTGTTAGATCATGGAATTGGTGCATGTGACAATGTGCAATCTAATCGCCGGGGCTTACCCCAGCAGCTTGTAGATTCCCATCTTAAGCTGGGGGAGAAAGCCTGCTTGAGATATAATAATTTGCTCACTGTGAAGTGGAGGGATAATAAGAATGTTTTTGTTCTGTCCTCCCTTCACGCAGACACGACGGTCCAAATGCAAACGGCGACTGTAAGTTGTGTCCACGAATACAACCTTAATATGGGAAAGGCTGGACCTAAACGACCAGTTGATGGCACTGCACTTAATGACCAGTAAGGCCAGACGCTGGTACAAAAAAAAAAAAAAAAAAAAAAAAAAAAAAAAAGGCATCTGTATACTCATTCCAATTGGCTCTGCTGATCGCTTATGTGCTATACAAAGCGGTGCTGTGGCCCAACCTCCCAATGTAAATGCAGTGAGCTGGCTGCATGGGAAGCATTTTCCGTATGTCCTCCCTGGTACCCCTACCGATTGATCACCCCAAAGATGAAATTGTGTCTGTAGCAAGCACGGATTTAGGCGTGACACCCACTATTGTTGTACCTCCTGTCCTGACCAACCTGGTCTCTGCATCGGTGGATGTTTCGAACGCTACCACACACACACGGAGAATAAGCATAAGGTACAGCACTGCACAGACTAGGACACACTTTGACAGGGTCTCCAAAGATGCCACTGCATTTTTAGAGACCCAAACCTGGAACCGAACAGTTACAAATAAAGTGTAAAAAAAAAAAAAAAAAAAAAAAAAATTATAAAATATTATATATCTCATTTTATTCTCTATTGCTCTGCTTTACTGTATTTTTTTGCTGCAATGTTTTATCATGTTTGCTTTTCAGGTATGTACCGTATTTAGTGGCGTATAACACGCACCCCAATTTAAGAGGCAAGTTTCTGGAAAAAAAACTTTTTAAACCACTTTGAAGCAAAATAATGGTCAGTGAGAATCAATGCCGTCTAATCTGTGCCCCTCTGCCTCATCAATGCAGCTCACCATGTCTCATTTGAAATCACTGAGCCGTCATCTGTTTCCTCGGCTCTCAGTCGGCAGTAACATACACAGTCCCGCCTCCGGCATTGGACCAGAAAAGGCATTTGAATGCCTAGATTGGGAGTTTTTGAAAGCAACACTGGAACAACTAGGTTTATCCCCATGCTTAATTCAAAAAATCATGACCTTGTATTCCACTCCATCAGCTCGTATTGGAGTGAATAGCTTACTTTCGGACCCGGTTCATCTATTGAATGGTATCCGTCAGGGATGTCCTCACTCGCCGCTCCTGTATATACTAGCAATGGAGCATTTGGTGATGGCCTTGCGTGCTAAAGATTACTTCCTCGATTAATTGTTTTTTGATCAAAATTTTGATCGGTAGGCTGCCTGCCCTGGAGCCGCTTTGGGCCAAGCTGTGGCTGCAGCGCAGTGCAGCGCTCCCTCCTCCACCAATATATGTCATACACAGTCTGCGGGCATCTCCCGCTGTGTGTCTCCGAGCTGAATGTGAAAGCTTTGGCTGCGCTGTGAGAAAAGTCCCGCCCTCCTCCTAGATCAGCTCGTGTGATAGACTTTACACTGACTATCACACGAGCTGATCTAGGAGGAGGGCGGGACTTTTCTCACAGCGCGGCCAAAGTTTTCACACTCAGCTCCGAGACACACAGCGGGAGATGCCCGCAGACTGTATAATACAGGCACTGACTACGGTGAGGCTGAGACTATGGGCACGGTGAAAAAAAAAAAAAAAAAATCGGTTAATCGAACATGAAAATTTTAATCATTAACAGCCCTATTGATAAGCTATATACGATAAGTTTGTTTGCGGACGATCTCTTGCTTCATAACTAATCCAATAATTGCATTTCCGGCTCTTCTAAAGGAATTAGAACTTTCCAGTACTTTTAGCAATTTTAAAATTAATGCGGCAAAATCAATGTCTAACTATTACTCTTGGAGGATATTCAAGTTTCTCTTGCTGATAATTTTTCGTTCATGGGCCCAGTACTCTATTCACTTTTTTTTGGGGATTCAGATTCCCAGACAAATTTATAAAAAAATTGTATGAGCTCAATTACCTCCCACTTGTGAACGTCATGCAATCTTGTCTTAAGAAATGGTCATCAATGTGACTCATGGTTGGGACGGGGATGTCACTCTTTAAGATGAACATCCTTCTTAGATTTCATTATATTTTTCAAACAATCCCAATTAGAGTTCCACGTTTTTTTAGATCGACTCAATCTATATTACCAAAATATATTTGGCATAGATTCTCAGCTAGACTTAGATATGACATTCTAGTGAAGGGGAGAGATGCTGGTGGTGCAGGACTGCTGCACCTGAAATTATACTACATAGTGGCTTTACTCAGTAGGGTGCTTCCACCATGAATCTCTCAAGCAGGGTTACTCTCGAGTCTCATCTAATGCCTGTACCATTAACCTCTCTCCCATGGCTTCTTCCCACTGATTGGCCACGGTGAACACAAGTAACGCCTTTGATCTCATCTTTATTATATGTATGGGACAAAGTTATCAAAACATACAAAGTATCTTCACGCCCAGGGGTATTGACTCCAATATTGGGTAATCCAAGGTTCCCACTGCGTATGATAGAAAAAATGTTCTCTGCTGGCAAACACTACATCCTTCGCCCAGCTGTCATTTATTTACAGACAGAGGCTTTAAAACTCTGGGTGAACTTAGTTCTTGCTCTCACCCAACGGCAGGTGAACGGCTTCAATATTTTTTAGCTACGCAATTTCTATAAATGGTTGAATAGTTTAAGCCCCTGTAGAAACTTAACTCAGTTTGAGGAGATGTGCCTTTCTGACTCAAAACATCCCCATGCATTATCTAACACATATGGTATTCTACTATTGCACACATTTCCAGACACCCTAAGTCCGAGACTGGAAGCGAGAATTGGGTAAAAATCTGTCTCGAAGATTGGGATAAGGTGTTCTTCCTCATCTTTAAAATAACTGTCGTATTATTCTCAGGAACGTTAGTATAAGATTATGACAAGATGGTATCGCTGTCCGGTCTTACTAAATAAAATTAACCCAGCTATCTCTGATCTGATCTATGCTGTCAATGCAGTGAATCAAGAGGCACACTTACTACATCTATGGTGGTCTTGCTTGAAAATAAAAACAATTTGTCGGCCATATTTTTTTTTTTTTAATTTAATAATTTTATTAACGCCTACAAACAGGCAAAAACAGGTCAATACAACCAGTATATATTACGAACAATGAAAACATTATATACATATCCATACAAACATCTGTAAGAGTCTCAGAGGGGGAATAATACCAATTGAGAGTCAAACAAATGCTACTGTTTGCTGCCCAAAAAATAGACAAAAATGAAATCCTAAATACAAGACTCGTACCTGCCCGCGTCCATTTTCCCATATTAAAAAAAAAAAAAAAAAAAAAAAAAAAAAAAAAAAAGGGGGGGGAGAGGTTAAAAATACAAGGGAAAAAGGGGGCTTGGTTATCGTCGGCTCCGGATAGCCAAGGTGCTCAAGGGGTGTGTTCAAAATTAACCTCCATTTCCCAAGAGGGCCAAGCCCTCTGCAGACAGGTCAAAACCGTTTCCACAGCTTCCAAGTTGCAGAGTACTTTTCCTGTTGGTGTTGTGTAGTCAATACTAGGTCTTCCATATAAAAAACTTATACCGTTCACTTTACGTAACCAATCTGCCGCAGTCGGCATCAGTTTCTTACAATGAATCGAAATGCAGGACTTTGCAGCATTTAGGAGATGTCTTAAAATAGACTTTTGGTAGTTTATGGCCAAAATAGTAGACATGTAAAAGGAAAAAGCCGGATCACCAGGAAATCGCCAGTACCGATGAAGAAGGTGAGGGGTGAGGTACCATCTCGCCAAGATTTTATAATTGGACTCTTGGATTTTCGTACAGACTGAAGACTTTAGAGCGAATCCTAATATATGTTGTATCTGGACAGATGTAAATTTTCAATAAAGAGTACGTTTTGGAAAGTACTTGTGTTAAGACACCTTCCTCGGAGCAGTATTCCTCAAGTGTTGTCAAAGGACAACCAAAGTGCATTGGATCAGTCAAGGTGTCAAAAAAAATGCCACAGCTGGAGTGCTGGCCAGAAGGACTGTGTAAAGGGTCCTGGCTCTGCCATCAATTCCTCTATATAGAGGGCCATCTGCCATCTATTAGAAAATGGGATGCCCGAATTTTGCCCAACTGTCAGAGTTCTAAATGTATTGGTGCAAAGGCCCGTGGAAAAGCTTGGATTTCCCAGAATAGGAAATAGGGAGTCCGAAAAAAAAAATTGAAAATTGTTTGCTAACATGTGAGCTTATATGAAGCGTCACTCCTATTATAGGGTGACTTTTCAGTGGCGGCTGAAGATGGTCATAACACCACAAGGTCCTTGAAAGCGAAAGATGTGCCTGCACTTGTTCTGAGCCCACAGTTTAAATTGACTATGACGACACCAGTCTATGATCCTACTCAAATGGGTAGTGACGATAAATGAAAAGGGGAACGTAGTTTCTCATGTGCCCAGACAAAAACCTTAATAAAAAGTGAGTTAACCTGTCTAAAGTAAGCAATAAGGTAAGTAAGGAATCTTAACTGGTAAGGCTTGGAATAAAAAGAGGAACTCGGGAAGTATAGACATTTTCAGCAGATTGATTCTGCGGAACCATGAATGTAAACCTTTGTTCCAGGTGTCTAAAAACACAGGTTCTAGATAGCAAGGGCGGGAAGTTAAGTTCAAATATACATGCTAGAGTTGTAGGAATGTAGGTGCCCAGGTACTTTAGAGCCGTCGCCGTCCATTTGAAATTAAAGCTAAATCTAAATATAGATGAGAGTAGGGGGTATCCCGATTTCCATTGCCTCTGATTTATGCCAATTTATCTTCATATTGGATAAAGATCCATAGATTTCAAACTCTCGTAAGAGATTAGGGAGCGAGACAGCGGGATTTATCAGAGAAAAGAATAAATCGTCTGCATAGGCTGACATTTTATACAGATTTCCTCCAACAGACAGGCCCTGTATATCTGGGTTCAAACTAATTCTGCTCAGGAATGGTTCTAATGACAGCGCGAATAACAAAGGGGAGAGCGGACACCCATGTCTTGTGCCATTTGCTATAGGAAAAAGACCAGACAAAAAACTGTTGACTTTAAACCTGGGCTGTAGGTTGAGAATATACTTTAGTGATCCATTTAATAATAATTTCCCCAAGGCCTAGATGTCGAAGGACCGTAAACATATATTGCCAGCTCACATGATCGAACGCTTTTTCAGCATCCGTACTAAGAAAAATGCAGGGTGTGTTGGTTTAGCTGGCAACATGAAGTAGGTTAAGAACTTTCATTGTATTAATCCTAGCTTCCCTGGTGGGAATAAAACCCACCTGGTCCAAGTGCACCAGGTCCGGCAAGGCCTCAGCTATATGGGTCGCAAGTATCTTAGTGAATAGCTTAAGATCAGCATTTAGCAGCGAAAATGGCCTATAGCTGCCGCACGAGGTCGGGTCCTTGCCTTCTTTTGGGATAACAGAAACATGCGCCTTCAAGGTATCTCTAGGTAGAGTTACATCATTCCCGAGGCCATTAAACAAATCCACCATATGAGGGCCTAAGATAGGAAGCAACCGGGGCTTTACCCGGCTTTGTGGAGCCAACTGTCAGTTCTAGTTCCTCTAAACTTATTGGCGCGTCCAGATCAGCTCTAATTTCCGATGAAATTGTAGGCAGCTGAGAGGAATGGACATACTCGTCCATTAGAGTTTGAGACTTCATGGCAGAGGGTAAGTTATTGAGGGATGCATAGAAGTCTCGGAAAACTTCTGATATTCGCGCTGGTAAGGTAATCTTCTGAGCATTTGGGGACATGATATGTGGTATATATGATTGGAGTCGATGTGCTCTAATTGATCTAGCTAGAGTTTTCCCGCATTTATCCCTTCATAGCTAATCCTCCTACATCTCTGCAAAGCTGCTTTGGCCTTATAACGTAGTAGGACATTAATCTGAATGCAAAGTGTAGTAAGTTACTGTTCCACAATAGGGGAGGATGCATGTTTGTGCTGAGATTCGATCTTTTGAAGCTTAGGTCAGAAGTACATTTAATTGCTTCTCCCTCTTTGAGTCTGGACCCGTGTTTAATTAAAATGCCTCTAATGACTGTTTTGTGAACCTCCCATACCATTGCCAGGCTGCTATCTGAAGTTTGGTTCATCTGAAAGTATAGAGGCAATTCTTTTTTTAATTTCCTCAAGTATTTCTGGAATTTGGAGAAGACTTTCATTTAGCTTCCATATGCGTGATGCTTGAGAAGTGACTTGCAACAAAGCATATGTAAATAAAATGGGAGCATGATCAGACCATGTGATCAACCCGATAGATGTTTCGAGGACCGCATGAAGAGGAGTGTGAGGAAACAAGGGAAAAAAAAAAAAAAAAAATCGATTCGCGAATAGATTTTATGAGGGGGGAGGATAAAATGAATAATCTTTCTCCTGAGTGTTGAAGTCGCCACACATCGATTAGCTGAGCCCCATATATAGATTGTGTAATTCGTTTTTGAGAGCTTACGGGGATAGAGGATGAGCTCGTAGATGCATCTACTTTGGGGATCAGGGGGGCATTGAAGTCACCACCTAAAATCAACTGACCGTCTGTAAAGTCTAATAGCTTAGTTAAAATCTGACAGATAGACATCGTGGTGATCATTGGGTGCATAGATTGTTGCCAATGTCAAACGCGTCGGGCGGTACCTCTCCTCCATGCTGCTTTGATTTTTAATCCTTGTGATCACTATTTTATTTGTTATGGCTGTTTAGCAATAAAAACCCTCCCGTTTTTTACCTGCACTAAGCGGAAGTGGTGATTTTTTTTTTTTACATATCTTCGGACAAGAATATACTCCCTTTGGATGACCAGTGCTGTTTTACAATTCTACACCTGGAAATTTCCATTCTGGGCACCTGTCACATGTCCCTCCGGGTTCCTGCTGCTGGAAGTTTACCCTGTGTATTCCAACATCCTGGATTTCCTTCCTGGCCGATGGGGCTCATTGCCTGATTGACTCCATGTCGCTGACAGGGGAGTCCACCTTTTTCGGTAAGAGTACCCATCTTTACTTATCTGATGTTTAATACCATCGATGCCAACCTAGTCCTACGGATGTACACTACATCTACCAGTCCTTTGGGTCTTTAACCATCCATCTTTGTTCTACCTTCAATGTATGGACTATGAGTTATTCCTCCATTACGCACCTTATTGTACTCTTTGGACTTATTTTCTGTAATAACATAAAAAAACAACATCCCCATGAACATTAGATGAGAATATGGGGACAATGAGGCCACTCCGTCCACATCTCACCACCAGTCCACCACCCCAAGAGGAAAAGCAGGGAGCGGTAGGCCAGTGGTAAGAGGTCAACACCGCAAGGGACCCCTCCGAGTCCCCACCCGCACCCACAGGGGTGAGAGCTTATATATTCAACCATCAAGTATTTTAATCCAACCTGTGCCCCACCAGTGGCCCAGACAGTTGCTCACTCCCCCCGATCTCAATGGCTTCAAGGCAATCCAGTCGGGTGACTAACAAAATTCTACACCATCGAGACCAGGGTTGGATGAAGACAGATGACAATTCGCTAATGATGGCAAATGGCGTGGGACATGACAAATCCCCAAATGATGACAATCAAGGTGGTGAGCGACAATCCACTAACAGTAGCAGACACTGTGGTGACATGGCAGGTGACACTCTGACTCATTTAGTTAAATGTGAAAATCAGGTGTTCTGTCACATTAGCAACCATGTAAGGTCAGCAGGTTTGCTGCTGCTTTTAAAATTTAACATCTAAACAGTCCGTCGGATTTACAAAAGACTGTATTTAAGCATATAAGCTCCATTTTGTGTTGAAAATAAACTGAAATCTGCTCCACAACAGGTATTGTCTATTTGGCTATGTGCCGTTGTGGCGCATTTTATATAGGCAAAACTAAACGTCCATTTGCTAAAAGAATTCAGGACCACCTATACTATCTAGAAGCAGGGCTACTTTATACCCCTATCTGTAAGCACATTGGTCTGCGACATAGCTTTGATCACAGTTTTGTCTCCTTCGCCTTAGAGGTCATACCTGATCTGGAAAGGGGGGGGGGGGGGGGGGAATGTGGACAAAATAATACTGCAACGTGAGGCCAGGTGGATATTTAACCAACGAGCGACTTATCCACCTGGTCTCAATACAGCACTCTCATTTAAACCGTTTCTGTGATGGGTTAAGTTGGGATGAAATAATTAAGGTACATTGTCACATGCCTCTATATCCGTATGTCTCATATATGATACATACAGGACTTTTCTGTTAAGCCTTCATTTATCTTTAGTTTAATAGTCCCACAGGTGGTATCTCTCAACAGCCACTAGATGGGGCTATTCCCCATATGTGGTGATAAGGATACAGGGCATTACTACTGGCCCCTCTACCACCTATTGCTCCACCTTAACTGTGATCAATTAAATTGCAATGTACATTGTGAAAACTGCACTGAGCCCATGCATATATGTTTTATGTTTAGGGATGGATCCCTGCATGGGCGTTTTTTGTATAAATGTATGTATTAAAAAATGTAAACTATTTAGTCCTTATTGGACCACTCTGTATGCTTCCCCCATTTCCGGAACCATCTCCGCTGTCTATTGGTAGCGGGTGCCTTAGGTGGGGGGACTCAGACGTCCCTGCTCAGGGGGCGGAGCTGTCACTCTTCCGCCCCTACCTGCCCTTCACGCCGTTGAGCGGAGTATGGGCAATGCGCGCGCACCCTGGGGGAGGAATGCGCACACGTCCGCCCCCTGGGTGCGCGCGCATTCTGTGCAGGGACGCCCGGACCGGAAGCAATGCCGGAGGTCAACTGTGACCTTATTTGCTTCCGGTGGGACCACACAATTCAAAAGATGGAGGCGCCGGTGCTGTCTAATAGACGCATCCTGCTGCCATCCATCGTGACGGGCGGACGCACACTCACCCGACCAGGAGCTACTTTAGGCCTCTCCCTTCTACCTCCCCACTTAGGGGTAAGTCTACATTCATTTGAACGTTTATGCCTCTGTCGGCAGCTGCATACCTTGGGGGGAGACCGCTATGTACTAAGGGTGAATTTAGTAACAGCGTCCTTATATCACTGAAGAGCTTTGATGCATGGCTCTATGTAACTACCTTATCAAAATATTAGCATTGGGACGCAAGAGATCTAGATCTGATTAATCACATGCATTGTACCGAATATTCATTGTTTTTCAAATGTGAGGATATTTCTCTTCCCCCCAATACAATGGGGAAGTGTCCCTAGCATTTTTCGCCCCCTTAACCATGGATAGGCTGCCCCTTATCTCTATGTAAATGCTTTTAATAGACTCGAGTGTGTGGTCAGTATTTGTTAATAAATGAGAAAATATCACTGTTAGTTGGCAGTACTGTTTATAAATTTTTAAATTATAGGAACTTATTGGTTTCCTGTTTCAGTACGGGTTACCAGTTTGTTTTGCACTATTTGTGTGGTCCAGTCCTCCTACTGGTATTGTCCGTCTGGGATCTGGCACCCAGGGACAATCCGCACCAGTTGGTTTAGCGGTTGATGTCCGGTGAATGGTGGTGATTGCTCTATTCTTTTGAAATCTTGTTAGTAGGTGAGAAAAACTTCTTGTAACAAATGCCTTATTCTTGAAATTATTGTTATGATCTGATTCCATGTATGACCACTATGTAACTCAAAATTGTTTGTTATCTATGCAGTTATAATGAATCAGTGATATCGTGTCTAGCCCTGATGAAGCGAAAAGTTCTTTGCGAAACATGTTGGCTGATAGTCACGTATGAATTATGAAATTTACTACTGGATGGTCATACGCTTTCGTATATGTTAATTTTTGTTATATATTTTAATCATGTCAAAATAAAATTTGTATTTTTTATTAACTGGCTTGATCTTCACCTACTATTGATGGACATAACATTTTCCCTAAAAAATCCCATTTACCTTGAGGAAGGGGGCTCTCCTCTTCTTTTTATGATGCTTATTAGGGATTGGGAAATCTGTCTGAATTATCCCCTGGTATAGTCCAACCATCATTTTTCAAAAACTGAAATCTAAAACTCCGGTGGGTGTAACAAGATTTATCTTTTTTTTTGCTGATCCGAAAATGATCCGAGGATCGATCCGATCCATGATTTTTTTGATCCCTTGCACCCCTACAAGTGACTGTCTACCAATAGTGACAAACAACTTTCTACAAGTGGTGACAGGAGACATAGCAGGCGACGCGCCCCGGTCTTCCACCAATTCTACATCATGGTGAATTTAAACCACTACATTATATATTACAATATAGAAGTATAAAGATGCGCCTCGATCACCCAGACATCATTTCGACCACGGTGCCCTGGTGGTCGAAGCGCCAACGCCAGCCTTTGCCCCAAAAAAAAAAAAAAAAAAAATTTACATAGATGAGCAAAAAGGTTGGTGACCACTGCCATGGGCTCTAAACCCGGGTCTCCTTGTAGACCCAGCAACACCCCGGCACAACGGTATACCTCATTATACGTGGGGAATAGGAGGAAACCCCCATCGGCTCCAAACACCTCCACGTAAACGCAGAAAGCGTAACCTCCTCATCCCAGACAGCTCGCTAAACAGCGTGCGGACATAAACGGTCAGGATGTACATAAGAGGGAACACAAACAAATCTTATACTTGTACTCTGTTATGGGGGGGGGATACAAAACAGTCTTATCAACTTTACACTGTCCCCACGTCTTCTACCTGGGCCCCCCCATCGTGTTCCATCCCTAGAAGCTACCCTCAAAAAGTACTGGAAACCATCATCATTCACGTTGAAAACGGGGTGAGTGGGCAGTCTCTAGCGTTCCATTCCAACAGTAACGCCCGGTTTCTCTTTTGACATGCTGGGTTATGGGCGACATTTCTGCTCAAATATAGAGGCAAGCCAATAGAAACCCACCCCCCATGGTTTATGATCATGAGGTCTGTTCCAGATCTTTTTAGGAGTAGCATATGTATGGGGGAGAACAAACCTATAGATACAATATTACTACAAAATCGCTGTACTGTATCTCTAATAATTAGGGGAAATGAAAATAACAGGGAAAAGCAGTAAAAGTTCATGTTATATAGATTTTCAGTCAACTTAATAGGACTCACGTGGGCTCGCTGGGGATTGCCTTCTGGATCTCCTCTTGGTTCTTTGCGGTCCGGCTTGAGAACTCCTCCCCGGTACCGCTGTTCCCGAGTGGCCCACCAGTTGCGGTATAAACTGCAGCCAGTTCGGAACTGATACGGGCTCAACAGCCATGAAGAGAAAAAAAAAAAAGGCAGGTAAGTCCCCTGGTGTGCAGAGAGTGGAAGAGCTCTGCGCCTTCCTAAAAACGGCCGAGAGGGGGAATCCCCATCGATAAGTGGCTCCCTGACGTTGGGCAACGTCCAAGATCGCAGAAGTGCCCATCTATAGAGAGTGGCTCTGGAAAGATCCGGCAGAATCTTCACCGATGCTCCATCGAGCTTCCCATGCTCGTCGGGTGATTATCTCCTTCTGGGTGTAGCAATGCATTCGTCAGACCACATCCCGTGGACGGTTAGTGTCACTCCGCCGGGGCCCCAAGGCTCGATGTATCTGGTCCAATTCTAGACCGGCTGGGACTGCATCGTTAACTCCTGAAAGATCGCTACCGCCATGTCCACCAAATCATCAGGTCCCGTAGCCTCCGGCAGACCCCGGATTCGCAAATTGTTGCGACGGCTTGTCTTCCATTTCCTCCATATGAAACTGGAGCATCACCTCTGCGTGCGTGTGTGTGTGTGTGTGTGTGTTGAAGTAGTTCCAGAGTGGTGATTCGTTGTTGCAGAGTCCAGGGAGCTTTCTCCCATAGTCAGCAGAGATGACAGGGCCTGGACATCGCGCCGGACCTCAAGGAAATCCTTGCAGTGTTGCTCCTCTATGCGGCTGATAAGAGCTTCTATATCGGCTTTCGTCAGTAATGAGTCAAGCAATGCTCGGAGGTCTGAGTCCATACAGAAGGTAAATGATTGTGTAGAGTGCCCAGGAGCCGAGCAGGAGACCATCAAGGAGTCAGGATTAATTTGGACATCTGGGGAGGCAGTTGGAGCACTTGGGCTTGAGGAGTCTCACATCATGCCACGTGGATCCACCATCTTAGTAGCAGGGGAGGACGCCTGAGCACCCGTAAGATAGCTGTCCATTTTCCCACTTCCTTTTGTGGTTTTCACTTTCTGACTGCTTCCCTTCGCTGTCCTCTTCCTGGTAGAGGGCATGCCGCAGAGTTAAGGTGTGGTAGGCCGGGGCAATCGAACGGGGGACGGGAGCTCAAGTGGTACAAGTCTTCATTCAGCCATGTCTAAGTCACGCCCCTCATCTGGTTGGCCATATTTAAACTTAGTCATGTGATCACCGGTAAATATTGGCAGGAGGCTCCTGAGGCAGCACTTCTTTCTTTAATCCTAGGTTCAATTAAATCAATTAAAAAGGGAAAAAAAAAAACTTAGATTTCTCTTGATGGCAGTAAGAGCCATAATTCCATGATACTGGAAATCCCAAATAACATCAACAATACGGGAATGGGTAGTAGAGATGAACCATACAATGCGGATGGAAGAGCTAGTATGCATAGCAAATAGTGAATGCAACTTTTGGGAAGTCTGTCTGAGTTTCTAGAGTCTCCTCAGCTGTTACCTTATTTGTGACTGTCGGGATCCTGTCTGATAGATGCTATATATTCTTTTTGGCTTTTTTTTTTGTTGGTTGTGTGGGTTTTATTGTAGGTATATAAAAATTGGCATTAATAGCGAATATTATATCATGTTATATCAATGCTATTCTTTACTTCTATTTGGGGAAAACATAGTTTGGAAACGTGGAAATATAAAATTATGTTAACCTAAGATATATTTAGGTTATAGTCACTAAGCAAAAGTTATTTCTCGCTTTTTTTTTTGCAAAATGCTATTCTTTTCAATAAAAATATATATAAAAAAAAAAAAAAAAAAAAAAAAAACACCCCACACACCACCACACACTCTTGGATGGGCATCTTAGCCAAACGCAACATACAGAGATACAGGAAATGGTAGAGACAGAAATACATACACTCACATTGGTGGATGGACTAATGTATTTGAAACCTCACCAACTATGTATAGGTAGGTGATGTGCCAGTGCTTCACAAAAATACATAAAAGCAAGGAGCTCAGCTTTAACCAATTGAGCTTCATAAGATTTTACCCCCTTCATGACCAGACCATTTTTTGTACTCAGCACTGCGTTCTTTTAACTGGCAATTGTGCGGTCATGCAACACTGTACCCAAACAAACTTTACATACATTTTTTTCAACACAAGCAGAGCTTTCTTTTAGGAGTATTTGATCAGCACTGGGGGTTTACTTTTATTTTTTGCAATAGAGAAGAAGAAAAAAAATAAATATATATATATATATATATATATATATATATATATATATATATATATATATATATATATATATATATATATATATATATATATATATATATATATATATATATATATATATTTTCTTACTTTCTGCTATAAAACATATCCAATTGATATATATACTAATAGTTTATAGCCAAAATGTATTCTGGTACATTAGATGAAAAAAAAAAAAATTCCAATAAGCGTATATTGATGTGTTTGCGTGAAAGCTATAGAACAAACTATGATAGGGAATGTGTATTAACCATCACCGGTGACAGTAATCAGTAATAATACAGTGCCTTGCAAAAGTATTCACCCCCCTTGGCATTTTTCATGTTTTGTTGCCTCACAACCTGGAATTACCATGGATTGTTTGAGGATTTGCATCATTTAACCACTTGCCGCCCGCCCTATTACACAATGACGGCGACAAAGTGGTTTGATAATCCTGATCGGACGTCATATGACGTGATCAGGATTATCCGCTATTGCGCACCCCCGGGGGCGCGCACCACGGCGATCGGGGGTGGCACTTGTCCCTCGAACACAGCGCATCCCCGATCAGGGTAAACAGCCAATAAAATTGGCTGTTTACCATGTGATTGGCTGTGTCCAATAACAGCCGGTCACATGTCAAAACAAATCGGGCACGCGCAGATCGGAGAAGGCGAGTGTCCCTCGTACACAGCCAATGTAATGGCTGTTTACCCATGTGATCGGCTGTGTCCAATCACAGCCGGTCACAAGCATAAACAGTGGCGGTTTCCAGGGATCTCTCCTCTCTCCTCACACACCGATCGTGTGAGGAGAGAGAAGGAGAGATCTGATCAGTGAGTAAAACATCTTTATTTTTACATCTACTGTCTGCACAACACGAACCCCCCCCCCCAATCAATAAAAAGAACCTGTCACAGCCCATCATCAGTACCGCCATCGGTACCATCTGGATCTGACAGCCCATCTGTCACACAGGCCGCCATCAGTACCACTAACTGTGCCGCTATTAGTACCACCATCTGGATCTGACAGCCCATCTGTCATAGCCCATCTGTCACACAGGCCCGCCATCACTACCGTCGCACAGTCCCGCCATAAGTACAGTCACACAGGCAATCAGTAACCTGTCAGTACCATCACACAGGCCCGCCATCCGTGAGCTGTCAGTAGCACCACCAGTTCTGTCACACAGGCCCGCCAAAAGTACCACCATCATGTCCCAAAGAGTTTACACAGCTGAGGAGGCATATAACATCCTTACCATGTCGGATGATGAGAGCAGCGGGGAGCTCTCATTATCCGATTCTGGTTCGGAATACGAGCCAGTGGAGGGTAGCGGATCGGAGTCCGAGTCAGCGGAGGAAACCGCCCCTCCTAAAAGAGTAAGGAGATCAGGACCTAGATCAGAAAACCTGCCTACCACCAGCAGTGCCAGACCCCAGGAAGAGGAGCCCAGTACAAGTACTGGAATTGCACATCCAGCCCAAAGAATCCGGGCCCAGTCCTACCTTCCCGATGCCCTGGCAAACCCATTATGGTTGCCTGCCAACTCAGGATCCGCTACAATCCCCCCTTTAACTGCACAGCCAGGTGTGCAGCCCAACACATCGAATTTTTCATATTTGGACTATTTCCATTTGTTTTTCCCGGAAGATTTGTTGCAGTACATGGTGGACCAAACAAATCTCTATGCAGAGCAATTTATTGCTGCCAACCCCAGTTCGTCCTACGCCCATATGTTCCATTGGCGACGTCTCACACTAGACGAATTCAAAATTGTTCTTGGACCTTACTTTTAATATGGGGCTTACAAAGAAAAACGAACTGCATGCCTACTGGTCCACCCACCCCATCCACAACATGCCCCTATATTCCTTTATGTCCAGGACAGGGTACGATATGATAATGCATTTCCTACATTTCAATGACAATTCGCAGTGCCCTCCCCAAGATCATCCCAACCACGACAAATTATATAAGCTTCGCCCCCTAATAAATTCTTTTACCAAACAATTTTCTGAAGTCTTTATCCCTGACCAAAATATTTGTGTAGACTAATCCCTTGTTCACTTTACTGGCCGGCTGAATATCAAGCAGTATATCCCAAGAGAGCCAGGTACGGGGTGAAATTGAACAAATGTGACCCAGCCACTGGTTACATGTACTCATTTCGTATTTATGAGGGAAAAGACTACCAGCTCCAGCCCCGTGAGTGCCCCACATACATAAGAACCAGTGGTAAAATTGTGTGGGACCTTGCATACCCCCTGTTCAAAAAAAGGCTACCACTTATATGTAGATAATTACTACAGCAGCTTGGCCCTTTTCCGTCACCTGTATTGTGAAAAAACCCTGGCCTGCGGTACCTTCCGAAAAAATAGGAAGGGCTTCCCACAGAATTTACTAGCAAAAACGGCTACAAAAAGGGGGAAGCCGCATTCATGAGGAATGAGGAGGTGTTGGCCATGAAGTATGTTCACATGATGACTACCATTCACAATGACACCTTGGTGGAGGTTCAGAGAAGACGCGGCCCCGTAGTAAAGCCTGAATGCGTCCATGACTACAATCTGTATATGGGGGGGTGGATTTAAATGACCAGATGCTGCAACCATATTTGCATTTCATCTGTTTCATATGGCCATGTTAAATTGGTTTGTCTGCTATCAAAAAATCACCCGAAAACCAACCCATCACCTACCTCAAATATATTGAAAACATTGTCACTGCCCTTATTTATCAGCAAGGACCCACCCCAGGAAGGAAGCATTCGCTCCGATAGTGTAAGTCGACTTCATGAGTAACATTTTCCCTATAACATTCCCCCCACAGAATCCGGAAGAAGACGCCAAAAGAGATGTCGTGTATGCTCAAGTGGAGGCGTTAGAAGAGATACAAGTTATTATTGTCCCCAATGTCCCTCCCAACCTGGCCTGTGTATCGGTGATTGCTTCAAAAATTATCACACATCCATCAGATATTAGTTCCCCTTATTAGTAACAGACTCCCATTTCCCCATTTCAATTACCTGTATGCATAATTTGCCTGCCACCATGTTTCTACCTTCCATGTTAATCTGGCCTGTTTACCAACAATG
The DNA here is from genome assembly GCF_042186555.1 of Aquarana catesbeiana. NCBI lineage: Eukaryota > Metazoa > Chordata > Amphibia > Anura > Ranidae > Aquarana > Aquarana catesbeiana. The sequence goes on from NC_133329.1 coordinate 153,731,933, forward strand.
TCTTTGCCTGCCGTTTTAACCACGTTTCTGACTTCCACGTGCACAGACCTCGGCCTGTTAAAAATTGACCATGTTTTTGCCTGCCACTTGGACTGATCTTTTGCCCTTCTACTTCAGTACACAGGGGTCTCACATATGTGAGGGGCTTCAGAATAGCGTCCTGAGTAGAGAAAATCAGTTTTTGGTTTTCTGTGTTCCCAGAACAGGGTCTGGTTGCCCGGAGAATTCAAAGAGATTTGGGTGGGAGAAGCCTCTACCCCTGTCCGCCTGGCCCTAAGCCTAATGGTCCTTCCTGCTGCCTGGACCAATACTTTGGCTGTGTTGACTATATCTCGGCCTGCTGCCTCTACTGACTATAGACAGTATTTTTGCCTGGACATCTCTGCCTGCTACCTAGACCAATGCTTTGGCTGTGCCGACAGTATCTCTGCCTGAACTAACTATGGACAGTATTGCTACCTGGACAATTGCTTTTGCTGTCGCTGACCACATCCCTGCCTGCTGCCTGGACCGATGCTCTCCTCTGTGGACCACTACACTACTAAAACCACAGGTAATCTTTTGTTATTTGGTATGTACATGTTATGTATTAGAAATATGAAGGGCCTTCAAAAATATGATCGGTAGTCATGAAATTATGTGTAATTTATGCTCCTTGAACAACTGGAGGTGCTATTTGGATGTTGGGCCTCTGTATGTGGCCAGGCTGTGTAAAAGTGTCACACATGTGGTATTGCCATACTCAGGAGGAGTAGCAGAATGTATTTTGGGGTGTCATTTTTGCTATGTACATGCTATGTGTTAAAAATATCTTATAAAATCAACAACTTTGTGTTAAAAAAAAAAAAAATTTATTTTTTTTCCACGTTTTCCAAAAACTTCTGGAAAAAAAAAAAAAAAAAAAAAAAAATTATGAACCGTTCAAAAGACTCATTATGCCTCATAGATTATACACTGGGGTGTTTGCTTTCCAAAATTGGGTCATTTTGTGGGCGTTTCCATTGTCCTGGTGCTTCAGGGCCTTCAAAAGGGAGATAGGTCATCATGAAATTATGTGTGTAATTTTGCTCCTAGAATGCCTGGAGGTGCTACTTGGTTGTTAGGCCTCTGTATGTGGCCAGGCTGTGTAAAAGTATCACACATGTGGTATTGCCATACTCAGGAGAAGCAGAATGTATTTTGGGGTGTTATTTTTGCTATGTACATGCTACGTGTTGGAAATATCTTATAAATGGACAACTTTGTGTATAAAAAAAAAAAAAAAAAAAAAAAAAAAAAAAAAAAAAGCGTTTTTTTTCCCCACGTTTTCCAAAAACTTCGGGAAAAAAAAATGACCTGTTCAAGAGACTCATTATGCCTCATAGATTATACATTGGGGTGTTAGCTTTCCAAAATGGGGTCATTTTGTGGGCATTTCCATTGTCCTGGTGCTCCAGGGCCATCAAAAGGCAGGTAGGTCGTCATGAAATGTGTAATTTTGCTCCTAGAATTCCTGGAGGTGCTCCCTGCATGTTGGGCCTCTGTATGTAGCCAGGCTGTGTAAAAGTCTCACATGTGGTATCGCAATACTCAGGAGGAGTAGCAGAATGTATTGTTAGGTGTAGTTGCAAGTATATGCATGCTGTGTTCAAGAAATAACCTGTCAATACAATATTTTTTTTTTTTTTTTTTTTTTTTTTTTTTTTTTACACAAAAAAAATTTAGTCTTAATTTTCCCCAAGAATTGTGGGAAAAAATTACAACTTCAAAAAACTCACCATGCCTCTTACTAAATACCTTGGAATGTCTACTTTCTAAAAAAGGGGTCATTTGGGGGGTATTGTACTTTCCTTGATAGTGTCTCAAGAAATGAGATAGGCCTTCAGTACATCATGTGTGATCAGATGTGATCTATTTTCAGTGATTTGCACCCTAACTTGTAGACTAACTTTCACACAGACTAAATAATATCCACTAATTTGGGTTATTTTTACCGAAGATATGTAGCAGTATAAATTTTGGCCCAAATGTATAAAGACATGACTTATTTGCAAAATTTTACAATAGAAGCTAAAAAAAAGGTTTTTTTTTCCCAAAATTTTCGCTCTTTTTTGCTTATATCGCAAAAAAAGAAAAAAAAACAGCGGTGATTAAATACCACCAAAAGAAAGCTCTAGTTGTGTGAAAAAAAAAAAAAAAAAAAAATGATAAAAATGGTTTGGATACAGTGTAGCATGACAGTAATTGTCAAAGTGTCAGTACTGAACGCTGAAAATTGGTCTGGGCGGGAAGGTGTTTAAGTGCCCTGTATTGAAGTGGTTAATTTACAGAACATACCCACAACTTTGAAGATTTTTTTTTTTTTTTTTTTTTATTGTGAAGCAAACAAATAGGACAAAATAACAGAAAAAGTCAATGTGCATAACTATTCATCCCCCTAAAGTCAATACTTTGTAGAGCCACCTTTTGCGGCTATCACAGCTCCAAGTCGCTTTGGAAAAGTCTCTACGAGCTTGCCACATCTTACCACTGGGATTTTTGCCAATCCCTCCTTGCAAAACTGTTCCAGCTCCTTCAAGTTGGATGGTTTGCACTTGTGAACAGCAATCTTTAAGTCTGACCACAGATTTTCTATTGGATTGAGGTCTGGGCTAGGCCATTCCAACACAAATACATGTTTCCCCTTAAACCTCTCAAGTATTGCTTTAGCAGTGTGTTTGGGGTCATTATCCTGCTGGAAGGTGAAGCCCCATCCTAGCCTCAAATCACACACAGAGTGGTACAGGTTTTGCTCAAGAATATCCCTGTTTAGCACCATCCATCTTTCCCTCAACTCTGACCAGTTTCCCAGGTCCCAACTGCTGAAAAACATCCCCGCAGCATCATGCTGCCACCACATTTCACTGTGGGGATGGTGATCTTTGGGTGATGAGATGTTTTGGGTTTGCACCAGACAGCGTTTTCTTTGATGGCCAGAAAGTTCAATTTTAGTCTCATCAGACCAGAGCACCTTCCTCCATACATTTTCGGAGTCTCCCACATGCCTTTTCGCAGACTCAAAACGTGTAATTTTGCTGAAAGTAATGGCTTTCTTCTGGCCACTCTGCCATAAAGCCCAACTCTATGGAGTGTACGGCTTATTGTCGTCCTATTTACAGATAATCCAGTCTCTGCTGTGGAACTCTGCAGCTCCTCCAGGGTTACCTTAGGTCTCTATGCTGCATCTCTGATTAATGCCCTCCTTTCCCGGTCCGTGAGTTTTGGTGCGCGAACATCTCTTGGCAGGTTTGCTGTTGTGCCATGTTCTTTCCATTTGGTTATGATAGATTTGATAGTGCTCCTAGGGATCAAATATTTGGATTTTTTTTTTTTTTTTTTTTTTATAACCTAACCCTGAATTGTACTTCTCAACAACATTGTTCCTTACTTGTTTGGAGAGTTCCTTAGTCTTCATGGCAGTGTTTGGTTAGTGGTGCCTCTTGTTTAGGTTTTGCAGCCTCTGGGGCCTTTCAAAAAGGTGTGTATGTGTAATAACAGATCATGTGACTTAGATTGCACACAGGTGGACATCATTTCACTAATTATGTGACTTCTGAAGGTAATTAGCTGCACCAGAGCTTTTTTATGGGCTTCATAACAAAGGGGGTGAATACATACGCACATGCCAACTATCAGTTTTTTATTTCTGAAAAATAGTTTTATGTATATATTTTTCTAATTTTACTTCACCAACTTAGACTATTGTGTTCTGATCCATCACATATAATTCAGATAAAAAAAAAAAAAAAAAAAAAACAACAACAACTAAAGGCTGTAATGTAACAAAATAGGTAAAAAGCCAAGGGGGGTGAATACTTTTGCAAGGCACTGTACTACACACAGTCACCAAACTGACGCTGGCTGGGAAAGGCTTACCATCTAGGGTGATCAAGGTGTTAAATCAGTGCCTAACTGTGTAATGTGTAAAAAGTGTGCTACTTTTACTACTAGAACTCTGTTTCTTATCCCCGCTTTGCAGGGTTGAGAAACTGACAGATCGTGCCCTCTGTACAGAGCTCTGTGTCGTTTATCAACAAAGCTCTGGGCTGCGATTACACACAGCCAGCCAATCAGCAGGTCCTGGTCTTGAATCATTGGCTTGAACTTGCTGGCAGGCTCCCTTTGTTTACCATCTCAGCAGGAGCTGGGCGGGTGACACCCACCCTAAACCAGGGAGTAGACAGCAATGTACGGGTACTTCGCTTTGCCTACATTTGCCACTCGTCCACAGTATATTGCAGGTGGGTGTCAAGGACATACTAGCTGGTACTCAGGATGCCCAACTAAGGGAACATCAGCAGTCTAACCGATACGGTTCGGTGCGACACGTTTGAAGAAAAAAAAAAAAAAAAAAGGAAAGGGGAGGGAACCTCTTAACCCACATTGATCAAGGGTAGGGCAGCCCATTAACATGCACATTTACATGTGAACGAAGGCCAATAAGCGCTGCAATGCACAAGAGCCAGTTTTGCACATTGCGGCTACACACAGAATCTGTTCTTTAAAGTGGAAGTAAACCCCTCCTATCATTTTCAGCCAAGGAAGCTGCCATCTTAGCCTGTTTGAACTTCAACTGCCATAGTACTGCACACATGATCTGTTAACCACTTCAGCCCCGGACCATTTGGCTGCAAAATGACCAGGCCACTGTTTGCGATTCGGCACCGCGTTGTTTCAACTGACAAATGCACGGTCGTGCGACGTGGCTCCCAAACAAAATTGACGTCCTTTTTTTTCCCGCACAAATAGAGCTTTCTTTTGGGTGGTATTTGATCACCTCTGCAGTTTTTATTTTTTGCGCTATAAACAAAAATGGAGTGACAAAAAAATTATATAAAAAAACAATTTTTTCCTCAGTTTAGGCCGATATGTATTCTTCTACATTTTTTTTTTTTCTTCAAAAATATCGCAATAAGCGTTTATTGATTGGTTTGCGCAAAAGTTATAGCGTCTACAAAATAGGGGATAGTTTTATGGCTTTTTTTTTTTTTTTTTACTAGTAATGGCGGCGATCAGTGATTTTTATCGTGACCGCAACATTATGACGGCCACATCGGACAATTTTGACACATTTTTGGGACCATTGGCATTAATACAGCAAATCAATTCTATAAAATTGCATTGATTACTGTAAAAATGTCAGTGAAGGGGTTAACCACTAGGGGGCAGGGAAGGGGTTAAGTGTGTCCTAGGGAGTGATTCTAACTGTCTGGGACGGGCTAGCAGTGACACGACACTGATCGCTGCTCCCTATGAGAGGGAGCAGACAATCAGTGTCCTGTCACTAGGCAGAATGGGGAGATGCTGCGTTTACACTGGCATCTCCCTGTTCTTCAGCTCCGTGACACAATCACAGGCACCTGGAGTCCACGGGTACGGATTTCGCGGCAGGCGCGCGCACCGCCAGGAAATTCAAAGTGACATACAGGTACGTTACTTAGCCCAGCCGTGCCATTCTTCCGACGTATATCGGCGTGAACCAGTCTTTAAGTGGTTAAGATACCAGCCATTGGATGGTTTGACAGTTTGAGAGCACATCCAATGTGACAGTTACATTCCTGGCATTAGCCAGAATGTAACTGTTTTTTTCAAACTGTTAAAATCGATGGGTTTACTTCTGCTTTAGCCCCAGTTCATACTGCCGTGACTTTTAATGCATCAAAGTCACATGACAAGTCGCACACTATTAAGGGCAATGGAACCATTCTAATTGGTGCGCTTCAAGGCGCTCCGACTTAGAAAACGGTTTCTGCATCATTCTGGGGCGACTTCAAGATGACTTGCATTGAATTCTGTTAAAGAAGTTGTATACAAGCCGCACTGGTGTGAACCGGTGTTCCATCGAGAAATGCCCTCTGTTGAAAAATGCCTCCGATGGGTCTGCACATGTGCAGTATGCAATGTCACTCCAGCTGATATGACGTCAACACGACGCATGCGCAGATTGTCGGAGGAATTTTTCAACGGGAGACAGTATTTGATGGCCAGTATTCAAAGCTATGCAAACAGTGGAGGGAGAATGTACTTATCAGATGCTGCCTCGTTGTGGGGCGGGTTTTCCGTGTGCTGAAGGGCGGGTTGGGTGTGTTGAACGGCGTGTTTTGCCTGTGTCCAAGGGCGTGTTGCAACACACACACAAACACCCACCCTTAACCAATTCAGCCCCGGAAGGATTTACCCACTTCCTGACCAAACTATTTTTTGCGATAGGGCACTACGTTGCTTTAACTGGCAATTTGCGCAGTCATCCAACGCTGTAACCAAACAAAATTGTTATCCTTTTGGTGGTATTTGATCACCTCTGCAGTTTTTATTTTTTCCGCTATAACAAAAAAAAAAAAAAAAAAAAAAATTTAAAAATGTATTTATCAGATTAGACCGATATGTATTCTGCTACATTTTTTTCAAAAAATATTGCAATAAGCATATATTGATTGGTTTACGCAGAAGTTATCACGTCTTCAAATAGGGGATAGATTTATGCCATTTTTATTTATTTATTTTTACTAGTAATGGCGGCGATTAGTGATTTTTAGCGGGACTGCGACATTGCGGCAGACAGATCGGACACCTGACATTTTTGACACTTTTTGATAATCAGTGACATTATTACAGTGATCAGTGCTAAAAAATTTGCACTTTTATTGTACTAATGACACTGGCAGGGAAGGGGTTAACATCAGGGGCGAACAGTGATTGGGTTAAACATGTTCCCCGTTTGCATTTTCTAACTGTATGGGGGGACTGTGTGACTGGGAAAACACAGGTCCGTCTTCCTGCAAAACAAAAAGACAGGATCTGTGTGATCTCCTCTGTCAGAACACAGATGTGCCTTATTTACACAGGCAGATCCCTGTTCTGTCACTGCGGGAAACGATCAGGGGTGGCCGGGCAACGAGTCTCCCCCACTGGCCAATGGTAGCGCACGCGCACCCATAAAATTGAGTTTGTGAGCCAACCTACTAGAGCTGCACGATTCTGGCCAAAATGAGAAGCACAATTTTTTTTGCTTACAATAAAAAGATCACGATTCTCGCGATGCAAAATCTTTCACATTATACAAAAAAAAAAAAAAAAAAGGCTAACTTTACTGGTTAGATTTTTTTTTTTTTTTAATTCATTAAGGTACTTTTTTCCAAAAAAATTGCATCTGAAAGACCGCTGCGCAAATACAGTGTGACATAAAAAGTACTAGTTACTTACCGGTAACTGTCTTTCTAGGAAATCTTCCAGGACGGCACACCTGAGAGATGAGAGGCTCCTCCCGACAGGAAACACAATCAATCAACAGCTGTTTTAAGTCCACACCCTTCCCCTTGATCCTCAGTTTGTAGAGAAGTAACTCCTGAACCTGTTTCACAAGGGAAATCATTCCTCATAGGTACTCACCTTCTAGTGTTCTAAAATTTTCCCTCCTCCAACGGGTGGGAAGTAGGCCTGCCGTCCTGGAAGATTTCCTAGAAAGACAGTTACCGGTAAGTAACTAGTACTTTTCTCAAGTCATCTTCCAGGACGGCACACCTGAGAGGATAATCAAGTAGCTCAGGCCTACCTTTAGGGTGGGACCACTGCAAGACCCTCTTGGCGAACCTCGGTTCTGCAGTGAGCTTTACCTTCACTCCATATGCTTGATGAAGGTATCTTAGCTGGATCATGCGGCTGATCTGCCGGTCTACTCCACCGGTGTCCCTGCCTTCTCTGCTTCGGATTCAGGATCTAGGTGGAGTGGGCTCTTAAAGATGGAATCAGAAAACATGTTAAACTTGTAGGTTATCAATGTTGCCTGTCACACATCTAACAACAAAGGCCTATTCTGCCTATAGGTGCTGCTTAGAACCACTAAAAAGATTAATCGGAGAGCTGTGTTGTAAGACAAGGACACTACATTGATCAATAAGGGAGCCTGTCTTAACACAACCCTGTCCAGGGAAATAAAACTGCCAAAAGGGGGGCCCCTGACAGACAACCTTTTCTGTTCATTTTTATCTTTACGTCAGCAAAGACTGAAGGGAAACCTACTTAAGGGAAATAGATTAACAAAAACTTAACCCCTGGGTTTAAGGCATGCCCAATCTATAGTTTTACTTATGCCTGAGAGCCTACTCAGGAGATTAACATCCGTAGCAGGAGGAGAACACTCATACTGCTACATCTAGTTTTGCTAGAAGGGCAAAATGAAGGCCATGCACCGAGCTGTAACCTATTTGGTCGGGTATATATCTTTATACTTCATCTTCAGGCCATAAAACTCCTCTGAACCGAACTTCCTAAGTTCTTATTACAGGGCGACTCATCGCCTTCCTCCAGTGACCCATAACTCTACCGGGCTTCAACCCTAGGAAATGGCTCTGGCATCCCTGAAAGTAAGGGGTCGAGGCTTTCTGACATGTGACATTTGCAGCCAGAACTCCTGGCCCTTCCACGGAAGAGAAGGCTGAAATACAAAAGTTGATACATGTATTATTAATATCACAAATAAAAAGAAAAAAAAAAATCATAGATTGTGGACATAGCACAATAGATTTAAACAGAAAGGACACAAACAGACAAAAATGTTGTGTATCTGAGTGTGACTAGCTAAACCAACATATCAAACATGGGAAGAGACCCAAATCTGAACCTCACAGTCTGGTTTTCTGATGTGCGGCCAATATGTAAACATTAAGACACAAACACACCTTAAATGCTGCGCATTTCTGAAGTGCAGCTAGCTAGGTCATAACTGGTAAATACAAAAAGGACGGGAACCCCCTTTTACAATGGTGTTTTACTGATGTACAGCAAAACAAGGCCTTAAAGAGAAGACAGAAAGACCCAAACTTCTATGTTGCGTATTTATGACGAACCACCAAGTACAGTTATAAGACAATCCTTTCTGTTATGCAGTTCTGTAGTGCAGTTACATAGAACCAACACAGAAAGAACACAAGCAACCTACAGCATTGGGTTTTTCTGAAGTGCCATAAGGTAAGGGAATATAAAACAGAAAGCACCAACAAGCTTCAATGTTGAGTATTTCTGCTGTGCAGCAACATAAAAACAAAGAAACAACAGACAGCCTTTACAGCTGCGATCTTTCTGGTCTACTGCAAAATAAGGCAATAACTCCACAATGAGTATCCCTGCTGCGTAGCAAAACCTCAACAGGAGGGACAGATAAGCTTAGGGTTCCCACACCCGTGCGACCCAACCTGCCACTTGGGACTGCAAGACGCCTGAGAAGTCATATACTATGGCTTCCAAAGGGTACCATTCGTGACTGTGCGACTCCAGGTCGCAGCGTCTCCAGCAGTCCCTGCTTACGGAACCACAGACCTCAAGATTACACAGGTCGCAGGAAAAGCAGTTTTCAGGTTGAACAAACAAGGGGTCCCCATGCTGTGGCTCCCTGGAGGAGTGCAGCCAACAACCCCCTACTGTGTATACCTAAGAAACAGCAAGGAAGATCAATGAGAAACACCACTTACTGCTGTGCCTTTCTGATATACAGACGATAAGGCAGTAAATATAGGACATACAGGACACAAACAATGTTCAATCTTTGTGTATGTCTGATGTGTAGCATATACCAATACTGAGCAGAGATGCCATCACGCTCAATGTGTCTCCCTGCTGAGCAGCAAAAACAAAATCAGAAAAAGACAAAACAACCTTCCCTGTTGTGTCCTTTCTGATATGCAGCCAATAAGGCAGTAAATGTAAGACATAAAGGACAGACAACCTTCAATCTTGTATGTGTCTGATGTGCAACAACAATTTTGAATAGAGATAGCACATCCATATTCAAGTGATTTGGCATGCGACTCAACATGTCAAATCGCATGCCTAAAATCGGCAGCCATTGCCGTTAATAGCACTGTCTGAATCAGCACGACGCCACTTTGTGGTGCTGTACCGATTACCAAAGGCAGTATATGTACTACCCCTGGCCCAGGTTCAATTTGTACTTCTGTTATGGAGCCCGACAAATCAGGACCATCAATCTTTCCTGCTGCCTTTCTGATAAGCAACCAGTAAGGCAGTAATACAGGACACAAAACCCCCACAGACAGACCTCAATCTTGTGTAGGTCTGATGTGCAGCAATATAACACTTATGAGCAGAGATGTCTTTACCAGACTCAATGATGTGCGTTTCTGCCGTGCGGCACAAAACCAGAAAGTACAGACCACCTTCCCTGTTGTATTTTTCTGATCTGTAGCCAAACAAAGCAGTACCTTTAGGACATAAAGGACACCCAACAAGCTTCAGTGCAGTGCATTTCTGATGTACAGCAATATACCCCTTATGAGCAGAGATGGTGGGCGGCACAGTGGTGCAGTGGGTAGCACTCTCGCCTAGCAGTAAGAAGGGTTGCTGGTTCGAATCCCGACCACGACACTACCTGCCTGGAGTTTGCATGTTCTCCCTGTGTCTGCGTGGGTTTCCTCCGGGTACTCCGGTTTCCTCCCACACTCCAAAGACATGCTGGTAGGTTAATTGGATCCTGTCTAAATTGGCCCTAGTATAGGTATGAATGTGAGTTAGGGACCTTAGATTGTAAGCTCCTTGAGGGTATAGGGACTGATGTGAATGTATAATATATATGTAAAGCGCTGCGTAAATTGACGGCGCTATATAAGTACCTGAAATAAATAAATAAATAAATGTCACAAATCTCAATGTGTATTTCTGCTGTGCCACCAAACACCCCAGCAAGGACAAACCTTCACTACTGAGGTCTACTGGTGAGCAGCCAAGGAGTCATGGTGTATCCCTTTATGAAATAACCAAAACAGGGGCAATTTATTTAATAGGCCTAGCCTGGGCTGTAGATACTAATCCTTCACCACCAGTGAAGGAACCAATCCTAAAATGGTTGGACACCTTACCTCCGTAGATTGAGCAAACGCTAGCCAGCTCATACACGGGTGGGGCCGATTAGTAACTAAAGTCTCAATCAGCCCAGCCCTAGAGACCAATTTAAGACCCCTAGAAAGGGTGGTTACCAATTTAGCCTGGAGGTAAATAGCCACCTGCAGGCCTTAAACAAGCAATCATATAGCCATCTAGCTCTTGCATATGTTTGCACAGAAAATCCTTATTCAAAGGATATAGGAAAACGATTTATGGTAAATCGCTTTTAGATCTGTCACTGAGTGGACTGTAGCCCAAACCAACAAAAAGGTTTTTCTTACCCCCTGCATTAAAATATAACCACAATGTAAGAGTGGAGTGGGAGCTTATGAAAAGTTACCCATAGCAAGCAACCCCCAAAAGGAGGATCTGTCACAAGGGAACCCCTACTGTGCCACACAGAAGCTTGGTCCCTGCCACATTGTTGAAGGTTAGGTCAGCGTTTAAGCATCTTGGAGCAACTTCAGATTCCTAGCAGCTGGGCTAATAGGGCCAGATAACCTAGTGCACCTGCTGAGCAAGGGAGCTGACTCCTGAATCCTTCAACCATTGCACCATTAATAATTTGTTCAGTGGTATACCTGGCCAGTAAGGAACTCTTTGTTCTACCAGGTCACCCCCTTTGCTATATTCACCCCTACTAATGTACCACAACCGGGTATGTAGGGAGAGGCTGGCAACCTACTATTGTGATAACCACAGTGTCTCTGCTATAAGAGGGAGCTGTGGCTGGTGGTTTTTAGCAGTAGCTTCTGGGCTGTTTTGTTATGCAGACCCCAGGCCCTGCACTGCACCACTCACTAAATATAGTTGGAAGAGGAAAAAAAATGCCTTACCTACCTCTTTCCCATCTGAGGTGGTTTAGGCACATTCGCTCCTCTGCACCACTTGTCCACCATACAGCATCATTGATGTAAGAGGGAGCTGTGGCTGGTGTTCTTAGCAAAAGCTTCTGGGCTATTTGAATCCAGACCCCAGGGGAGATGATCTCAAATGCCCAGAAACCATCTGGCTGGGATTGGGGATTTTTGACTCACCGTTGTCGTCTTCCCCCTTTTGCCACAGCCACCGGGCTTGCTTTTCCATCCTTATGGTCCACACGCAAGGAGGATAGCCGCCAAAGTGCCCCCCCCTCCAACTGCTGTCCCTTTAGGGAGCTGCAAGGTTAGGCTGCACTGTACCAGTCAGTATATACACATGGGGGGGGGGGGGGCAATGCCATACGTTCCTCATTCCTATCTGAGGTGGTTTAGGCAGACAATTACCATAGTGAATTGGTGCCTCCTCGAAAGGAGGATGTGGGCGCCTGCTCCTGCTGACTCTCAGCCTTCCCTTCTGGGTAAGAACGCGGGTCGTTCAGGCGGTGCCCTCCCCAGCAGCCCACGCGAGCTACCAGGGGCCCAGAAGTCAGGGGATACGATCCCCCTGGAAAGAACCGACGGCCAGCACCCCCGTCTGAACGGACGCCCGGACAGGTAAGGGGGGAGACAGGATAAGGGCCCCTGAAGTTCTGGGTACACCACTGTACCCAGGGGCCTTCAGCTATCAGGGGGGGCTTTCCCAGTTTTTGCTGCCCCCCCTGAAGAAAGGATAGGGGAACCCCCCGGGAAGGATAAATATATCCTGCCAGACCCAGAGGCTTCCCAGGCATTTGGTCCGGCTCCCAGGGGGAGACCACCAGCCCCAGGCTTCAGTCATTTGGAAAAAAACAAACAGTTTCGCTGTGTAGGGAGAAACACAATCAAAAACTGAGGATCAAGGGGAAGGGTGTGGACTTAAAACAGCTGTTGATTGATTGTGTTTCCTGTCGGGAGGAGCCTCTCATCTCTCAGGTGTGCCGTCCTGGAAGATGACTTGAGAAATATTTCAACAACCACCATTTTATTCTCTAGGGTGTCTACAAAAAAAAAATGTGTTTGGGGGTTCTAAGTAATTTTCTAGCAAAAAAAATGATTTGAACTTGAAACCAACAAATGTCAGAAAAAGGTTTAGTTGTTTAAGTGGTTAAACGTTCCTCACTTGCACAGGAAGTCTATTCCATTGACAAACTGTTACAATGTTTATACTTAAGTTCAAATGATAAAGAATGTTTTGTTTCTTGGCAGACTGCCCCGTTTTTCTCTTCCTTTCTTTTGAAGGCTGTGGCTTCAGAAGAGCAGAGAGAATTCTTTGTATAGGAAGAATTGTGAAACACTTTAATCAAGATCGCGATAACGATTCTTGACGATCAATCACGATAACGATTCTTGACGATTAATTGTGCAGCTCTACAACCTACACCTACAGCGATTTACGGGAAGGAGCCAACCTGCCGCAGTATGACATGGCTGGTTGGCAAGCGTTTAAACACACCCATAACTCGCAACAGCGAGGCTCAATCTGACAACTATGTTCCCCCGCTGTTTGCATAGCATCGGATAATGCCTCCAACGATCTGCGCATGCGCTCTGTTGACGTTAAAACCAGCTGATCAACTTATCAGCTAGAGGGTGTTTGGTACCACGCATGCGCAGACCCATAGGAGGCATTTTTCGACGGAGGGCATTTCTCCAATAGAACACCAGCACTTAAAGCGGAGGTCCGCCGAAAAAAAACAATATTAAAAGCCAGCAGCTTTTAATATTTGGACACTTACCTGTCCAGGGTGCCTGCGATGTCGGCAGCCGAAGCCGATCTGTTTGTCGGCTCTCGGCTGCTGCCGCCATCCTTGGTGAGGGAATAAGGAAGTGAAGCTGTGCGGCTTCACTTCCTGGTTCCCTACTGCGCATGCGCGAGTCGCGTGTCCTCACTGGCCCCTGCTGTATTCTGGGACCTGTGTGTGTCTCCCAGAATACAGCTGGGGAGGACAGAGTAGGCACCGAAAGTGGCGTAGGTCACTGCGAACGCTGTGTTGATCTAGGCCAGGAAGTGGGAGCAAATACCTGTATTAGACAGGTATCTGCTCCCTCGTCCCCCTGAAAGGTGCCAAATGTGACACCGGAAGGGGGAGGAATCCTAAAAGTGGAAGTTCCATTTTTGGGTGGAACTCCACTCTAAGGGCCCATTTGCTAAACTGCAGCTATTTAGTGTGAAGGCAGCAGCAAATTTCGACTGCAAACCTGTGCAGCAGAGGGGACAAGAGTCACGTTTAACCGCATCGCACAGCTCCTTTTTTTTTTTTCTCCTTGTTAGAACTTTATGTGAAGCACACAAGGTGACACTTCACTACACAACACCGGCTGCTCAGTGACATGCAGGATCATCCAATGAGCTGCAATATTATACAAACACATTGTAGTGTGAACATGACACAGAAAACGATCATATTGTGTGTGTTTCATTGCAGTTACCTGCATTTATGCACGAGGAAAACTCAGATAAGCACACATAGTGTGAATGGGGCCTAAAGGAATCTTTTGTGAAAGAATAAGAGGCTGTAAATGAGGTGAGAATTGTGCCAAGTTATGGCAGCCGGGCGGGGACATATGTGGTGCAGCAGGTGGTAGCGGCCACAATAACCCACACAGGAGCCGCGGCCAGCTCCGTCCACCACAGTCAGCACTTTCTGTCCTCTGCATACTGAGGGCAGACATCCCAGGAAGCATTAGAAGTGAGGGGAGTGCAGCGCTCACCTCATACACCTGTCGCTAGAAAACAAGACTAACCCCCTCCAACATTATGTGTGTGGAAGATAACACTCCGCCACACACATAACACAGGCCTCTATGTCATTACAGCACGGTCTCAGCAGGAGAACTACTCACCGTGTTCCGGTTCCGTCAAACATTCCGAGGAGAACGCCATATTTCTTAGCGTCCCCACATCTCTTTCCTTTTCCGCCCGGCCAGCGTTGTGATTGGTGCAACTCTACGCATGCGCCTTTCGTCTGTCGTCTGGTGGCCGCCCAGTGTAATCGTTCATAGGTGTGCTCATAGTATGGGGTGCTGGTTCACGTGACCACATAGAGAGAGGTCAACATCTACTCTACAATACATAATAAAACAGCACAGCGAATGGTCACCCATGACTTCTATTAACTGAGACTCACTCTTGAAAGTTTTCTCTTTTTTTTTTTTTTTTTTATTCCATTTCCTCTTTTTAACCCATTACCTACCAGGGGAAATTTACATTTTTAGCACACGTTAAAATCTGCATTTTTTTGCTAGAAAATTAGACTAGGTTCACACTTGTGTCATACCTCCCAACATTGTGAGATGGGAATGAGGGACACCTAGCAAATGTATGTAGGCATAGGACACGCCCCCTGCCACACCTCCTTAAAGGAGAAATAACCCCCAATAAAAGGTTAATTAAATCCACAAGTGCTTTTTTTTACCACTACTATTCCTTTATATTGGCTTTTAAAATGTACAAATGCAGCAATTTAGAAATTGGATGAAAGGTTTAGCACTGGGAGACACTTTTTGAAAGATAAAAAGTGCATTTTACATACAACTATATAGATCAGACCAAAATGAGGAGGAATGAGGGACATTGCTCCAAATCAGGGACAGTCCCTCTAAATCAGGGATAGTTGGGGAGTATGCTTGTGTGGTGCTGGGAACCGCATGTGATTCGGACAGGAATTACACCACTTTCCTGTTCAGATCACATACGATTTTTTTGCAGTGCGTTTTGAGCCTATTCATTTTGTATGGCTCAAATCCCATTGCATCCGCACCAAAAAGGTGCATGCACTTTTTTTCTACACTGGAAACAAATCATTTGGGTGTTCACACCCATGTGATCTGATTCTGCCAATCGTACTGCATTTTGCCAACAGTTTCTGGGGTGTCACTAACATTGACACCCGCAGCAGTTCTAGGGTTGCCACCTCATCTCCTTAAAACCGAACAGATATGAATTACACAGGATCTGTGGCTGATTAAGGTGGTAATTATTATTATTATACACGATTTATATAGCACCAATAGTTTAGCGCTTTACAATGTAGAGGGGGGACAGCACAATTACAGTACAGTTCAATACAGAAGGGACAGGAGGGCCCTGCTCATAGACCTAACATTCTAAAGGGAGGGGGTGGTGGTACAAAAGCTAATAGATGCGGGGAATGATTTGATGGGGGTGACTCGGGGACAGTTAAACTCACTTGGTGCCTTATCTGCATTAAATTAACCTGTGTAATTCATACGTGTTCAGGTTTAAAGGGATGAGGCGGCAACCCTAAGCAGTTCGCATGAACAGCGTGCGATTGTGATGTGGTCCGGAAAAATTCATAGGAATCGCTGCAAATCCATCACTGCGTCAGTGTGAACCTAGGCTCACTTAGAACCCCCAATCACTGAGGGGTTGATTTACTAAAACTGGAAAGTACAAAATCTGGTGTAGATGTACTTGGTAGCCAACAAGCTTCTAACTTCATCTTGTTCAATTAAAGTAGAACTATAGGCAAAATGTCTTTTTTTCATTTTGGATAAAGTAACGGAGGGTTATAACCCCTGTCAGAATTTTATTTTCACCATCTGTGTCCCATTGCGGAGATTTCCCTTCCCTTCCTGTCCCATAGCCAAACAGGACGTGAGAGGAAATCCCTGCAAATTAAGGGAATTCCTTGGGACCCCCAACTCACTAGAACTAGTGTCCCTGTTGGAAGCATTCACCCTATATTACTTTTCTGGGGACAACTCAAAATTTGTGATTTTCTTTTACTTTCACTTTCAATGATAGTGGTAAACAGGACAGATAGAGAGGATGAATCTCATTAATGGGGGCACAGACAGCAATAAAAACTGACAGATGTTCTAATCCCTCTCTACTCTATACAAAACTTGAAAAAAAAAAGTGTTGCCTTTAGTTTTAATTTAACCACTTGCCGACTGGCCGCAGTACATATAGCCAGTGGGGGAGCTGATTGGCCAGAGGGAGAGCCACCCACGATCGCTCCCCAGAGAGACAGGATGGTGGTCTGCCAAAATAAACAAGGCAGATCGCTGTCCTGTCAGGTATGAACAGAGAGATCTGTGTTCCTGCTAGCAGGAACACAGATCTCTCTGTTCATACAGTGAGTCCATCCCCCACACAGTAAGACCCTATACACACTATTAGATTTTCAGCAGATTTTTGTCTTCAGATTTACCAAAACCATGTAGTGCAAGGGCCTGCCTGATTGCATACAAATTGAAACTCTTAAGGTTTGACCTCATATTATTTGTTTTTGGTAAATCTGAAGACAAAAATCAGCAGAAAATCTAATAGTGTGTATGGGGTCTAAGAAAGCATCCCCTAGGGACACACTTAAAGGATCACTAAAGATATATATATATTTTTTTTAAATAACAAACATGTTATACTTACCTCCACTGTGCAGCTCGTTTTGGCCCCGAACCTGGTCTTCTGGGGTCCCTCGGCGGCTGCCTCGGCTCCCCCCCACAAGGACTCAACACCTTCATGCGAGCTCCCTCGCATGGTGTTGAGTGCTTGTGGGCGCGCTCCCGTGATACAGCCGGCGGCCATAGCCGCTCACTGTATCACTCGGCCCCGCCCCCCAGCACGTTGCGTCATTGGATTTGATTGACAGCAGTGAGAGTCAATGGCTGCGCTGCTTTCAATCCATCCACTATAACCAATCAACAGCCAGGCTGAGCGGCGAAGAGGATGTCGGGGGCGAGCGCAGGACTTTCAAGGGGTCAGTTAAGTAAAACGGGGGGGCTGGGGGGGGCGGTATTGTCGGATGTTTTTTCACTTTAATGCATTGAATGCATTAAGGTGAAAAAACTTTTACCTTTACAACCCCTTTAACCCTTTGATCAACCCTGGTGTTAACCCCTTCCCTGCTAGTGTTATTAGTACAGTAACAGTGCATATTTTTATCACTGATCACTAGGAATGAGCTTCAAGTTCGAGTTTAAAAGTCTATGGGAGAAATCAAAAGTGCTAATTTTAAAGGCTTATATGCATGTTATTGTCATAAAAAGTGTTTGGTGACCTGGGTTCGCCCCAGGGGACATGGATCAATGAAAAAAAAAAGTTTTAAAAACAGCCGTTTTTTCAGAAGCAGTGATTTTAATAATGCTTAAAGTGAAACAATAAAAGTGTAATATTCCTTTAAATTTCATACCTGGGGGGTGTCTATAGTATGCCTGTAAAGGGGCACATGTTTTCCGTGTTTAGAACAGTCTGACAGCAAAATGACATTTCAAAGGAAAAAAAGTCATTTAAACCTACTCGCAGCTATTAATGAATTGCCGGTCCTACAATACACATAGAAGTTCATTGATAAAAACGGCATGGGAATTCCCCACAGGGGAACCCCGAACCAAAATTTAAAAAAAAAATGACGTGGGGGTCCCCCTAAATTCCATACCAGGCCCTTCAGGTCTGGTATGGATATTAAGGGGAACCCCAGCCAAAATTAAATGAAAAAAATGGCGTGGGGTCCCCCTCAAAATCTATACCAGACCCTCCAGGTCTGGTATGGATTTTAAAGGGGAACCCCGCGCCAAAATTTTTTTTAAAAATGGTGTGGGGTCCCCCCAAAAATCCATACTAGACCCTTATCCGAGTACGCAACCTGGCAGGCCGCAGGAAAAGAGGGGGGGACGAGAGAGCGCCCCCCCTCTTGAACCATACCAGGCCACATGCCCTCAACATTGGGAGGGTGCTTTGGGGTAGCCCCCCAAAACACCTTGTCCCTATGTTGATGGGGACAAGGGCCTCATCCCCACAACCCTTGCCCGGTGGTTGTGGGGGTCTGCGGGTGGGGGGCTTATCGGAATCTGGAAGCCCCCTTTAACAAGGGGACCCCCAGATCCCGGCCCTCCCCCCTGTGTGAAATGGTACCCTACCATTTCACAAAAAAACTGTCAAAAATGTTAGAAATGACAAGAGACAGTTTTTGACAATTCCTTTATTTAAACGCTTCTTCTTTCTTCTATCTTCTATCTTCTTTCTTCTATCTTCTATCTTCCTTCGGTTTCTTCCTCCATCTTCTTCTTCTGGTTCTTCTGGTTCTTCCTCCGGTGTTCTCGTCCAGCATCTTCCTCCGCGGCGTCTTCTTCCCTTCTTCTCCTCGGGCCGCTCCGTATCCATGATGGCATGGAGGGAGGCTCCCGCTGTGTGACGCTTCTCCTCTTCTGACGGTTCTTAAATAACGGTAGCGGGGCGGGGGACGGGGACTGGACGGGGACTTCCCTGTGGCATTCCCCGTAACGTCAGAGGGGGCGGGGTCACCCATTACGTAACCACGCCCCCTTCTGACGTCACGGGGAATGCTACAGGGAAGTCACCGTCAAGTTCCCATGCGTCAGAGGGAGGCGCGGTCACCGGGTGGCTCTGCCCCCCTTTATTTAAGAACCGTCAGAAGAGGAGAAGCGTCACACCGCGGGAGCCTCCCTCCATGCCATCATGGATGCGGAGCGGCCTGAGGAGAAGAAGGGAAGAAGACGCCGCGGAGGAAGATCCCGGATGAGAACACCGGAGGAAGAACAAGAAGAAGAACATGGAGACAGAAACCGAAGGAAGATAGTAGAGCCACCCGGTGACCCCGCCCCCCTCTGACGCACGGGGACTTGACGCGGACTTCCCTGTGGCATTTCCCGTGACGTCAGAAGGGGGCGGGGAAGGGGTACTTTTGTACCCCCTTAGCATTTCACACAGGGGGGAGGGCCGGGATCTGGGGGTCCCCTTGTTAAAGGGGGCTTCCAGATTCCAATAAGCCCCCTGCCTGCAGACCCCCACAACCACCGGGCAAGGGTTGTGGGGATGAGGCCCTTGTCCCCATCAACATGGGGACAAGGTGTTTTGGGGGGCTACCCCAAAGCACCCTCCCAATGTTGAGGGCATGTTGCCTGGTACGGTTCAGGAGGGGGGGGCGATCTCTCGCCCCCCTCTTTTCCTACGGCCTGCCAGGTTGCGTGCTCGGATAAGGGTCTGGTATGGATTTTTGGGGGGGACACCACGCCATTTGGGGCAGGACCCAGGTCCCCAAACACTTTTTATGACAATAACTTGCATATAAGCCTTTAAAATTAGCACTTTTGATTATTCATGTTCGTGTCCCATAGACTTTAACGGTGTTCGTGTGTTCAAACAAATTTTTTGCCTGCTCGCAAGTTCTGGTGTCAAACTTGTCAGTTAGGTGTCCGATTTGTCACATTGTCACAGTCATGCTAAAAAACGCTGATCGCCACCATTACTATATTAAAAAAAAAAAATGCCATAAAAATATCCCATAGTTTGTAGACGCTATAACTTCAGCACAAACCAATCAATATACGCTTATTTGGATTATTTTTACCAAAAATATGTAGCAGAATACATATTGGCCTAAACTGATGAAGACATTTTTTTTTTACATTTTTTTATTGGGTGTGTTTCATAGCAAAAAGTAAAAAAATTGTATTTATTTTTTTAATTGTCGCACTTTTTTGTTTATAGCGTAAAAAATAAAAACTGCAGAGGTGATCAAATACCACCAAAAGAAAGCTCTATTTGTGGGAAAAAAAAGGACATAAATTGTATTTGGGTACATCGTCGCACGCCCGCACAATTGTCAGTTAAAGTAACGCAGTGCTGCATCTAAAGAAATGGCCTGGTCATTAAGGGGGTAAAACCCTCTGGGGCTGAAGTGGTTAAGCTTTGACAAAAAAACTTGTAAGCTGAGTGCTTTCACACTGGGGCGGTGCGCTTGCAGGGCAGGAAAAAAAGTCCTGCAAGCAGCATCTTTGGGGAGGTGCGGGAGCGGTGTATACACGGCTCCTAAACCGCCCCTGCCATTGTAATCAATGGGCCACGCAACGCAATGCTGCCGAAGCGCCTGCAAAGCGCTTTGGCAGTGGCACTTTTTGGATGCTTTTAACCCTTTCCTTGGCTGCTAGCTGGGGTTAAAAGCTCCCCGCTAGCGGCCGAAAAGCGCCGTTATAACAGCGGTACTGCTAACGCAGCCCACACCCAAGTGTAAAAGGGGTCTTATATTTTATGAAAGCAGAGGCCCTGGAGGATAAAATGGAGGTTGTTGAAATTTTTTATGTCACTCAATAGTTGCTCAGCCATTTTCAGGAAAAAAAAATTACACTTAAAGTGACTGTCTACCTAATTTTTTTTACAAACATTTTATACTTACCTGCTCTGTGCAATGGTTTTGCAAAGAGCAGCCCCAATCCTCCTTTTCTTTGGTTCTCCTCTGGCGGTTCTGTCTCCTCCCCCCTGCCGAGTGCCCCCATAGGAAGCCACTTGCTATGGGGGCACTCATGCAGGCTCCGTCCAGAGCCACGTTGTGTGTGTGCATTGACACACACAGTGCAGCTCAGCCCTCTGCCCATTTCCTGGCTGGCTGTGATTGTCAGCAGCAGGAGCCAATCGCTCCCACTGTTGAATCCATGTCCAGTGAGGAGGGATAGAGCAGAGAGAGCTGCTGCTCTTGTGCACAGCGCTGGATCAGGCTGAGATAAGTATGGGGGGGGGGGATTGCACATAGAAGTTTTTTACTTTTACTTTTTTTTGTAATGCAAATACATTTAAGTACAGTGTGCATGCCGGACCTACATGTGCATTTGCATCTGTGTGCGGGGGATTGGGGGTGCTTTTATTTTTTTTATTATTTTTATTTAATTTCTTTAACTTTTTACATGTTTTGTTCATTTAACTTCCATCAGGACTTTTATATGCGTACACCGGATGGGAAGTGGTCAGGGGTGTTGCTAGGGGGTGGCTATTGAGGCTATAGCTCAGAATCTGGGGCCCATAGCCCCGAGTCTCTTGCTGCAGGGTCCCTGCCTAACCAGCGGGCTGGCTGCATGAGAGAGGCGGAGAAGAGAAGCGAGCGGGCGGACGAGCAGAGATGACATCTCTCTCCGCCCGCTCCACATCAACGCTCTTCACAGCCGGGCCTCTTCAATTTGGGAGCGAGGTGTGGTGAGCAGCAGAGAGATGACATCATCTCTCACTGCCTGCCACACATCAGCGCTCTTCTGCCCTCACAGCACTGTGGAGTGGAGGTCAAGTGCTTCCTGTCATCGTTGAGCTCCACTTTGCAGCCAGACCCCCTTGCTTCAATGTCGAAGGTGCAGGGGGGGAGCAGCAAGATGACATCATCTCTCACTGCCCGCCTGCATCACCACTCTCGTGCTCTCACTAAATAGACCAGTGTTGTCAGCCTGCCACCAATGCAGCATCAATGCACATTTGGTGGCACTGGCTGGCATGGCAAGTGAAAATCCACATCAGTTGGCAAGTGACAACCTACATCTGGTGGCCGGTGAAGTAGCAAGTGACAATCTGCAAATGGTGGCAGGAGATGTGGCAATCTGCAAATGGAGCCAGGAGACGTGGCAAGTGACAATCTGCAAATGGTGGCAAGAGATGTGGCAAGTGACAATCTGCAAATGGTGGCAAGAGATGTGGCAAGTGACAATCTGCAAATGATGGCAGGTGACGTGGCAAGTGGCAATCTGGAAATGGTGGCAGGAGACGTGGCAATCTGCAAATGGTGGCAGGTGACGTGGCAAGTGACAATCCACACCTGCTGCTAGGTGAAAGTGGGAAGTAACACGCTGCATCTGGTGACAGGCGAGGATGGCAAGTGACACGCTGCATCTAGTGGCGGGAGATGTGGCAAGTGACACGCTCAGGGCTCCCACTGATTCTGAAGCGGCAACACCAGCCATTGCCCGTGAAAAATTGCTTACCACCGGTCTCCCCCCCCCCGCACACGGGCATGCAAAAAGGTTGGTGACCGCTACCATGGGCTCTAGCCCCAGATCTTTTGCAGACCCAGCAACGCCCCTGGAAGTGGTTCATGTAAATAAAACTAAAGAAAAATCAAAGTGTGAGAGAGCCAATGGCAATGAAAACGCAAAACGAATTTACAAAAATGTATTTCTACATCTGATGTCTTTTTTGGGTAGCCAGTGATGATGCAACTTCCTACAAGTGCACAAGGGTTATATTATTCCAGCACCTGGCTCTAAGGCTGCTTTCACACTGGGGCGCTTTACAGGCACTATAGCGCTAAAAATAGCACCTGCAAAGCACCTGTAAAGAGCCTCTCCTCTCACTCCAGTGTGAAAGCCCGAGTGCTTTCACACTGGAGCAGTGCACTGGCAGGACGCCAAAAAAAGTCCTGCAAGCAGCATCTTTGAGGCACTGTAGGAGCAATGTATACACTGCTCTTACAGCACCCCAATGGGCAGCTGCACTGAAGAGCCAACGTAGCACCACCACAGTGGCGCTTTGCGGGCACTTTTAACCCTTTTTCGGCCGCTAGCAGGGGTTAAAAGTTCACTGCTAGTGGCCGAAAAGCTCCGCAAAAACAACGGTAAATCGCAGCTAAAAATAACGACGCTTTACCGCCAATGTCCCAAACGCCCCAGTGTGAAAGTAGCCTTATGAATGCCTGGCGTGCACTCAGAATGTACACTGCACATGTGCCACAGAAAGTATCTTTTAGCAAAATGTCTTAGCATTTTTTTAGATGTTAGTTTTGCTTTAAATAGTGCTCAAAGAAAAGACTAGAAAAACATTATTGTCTTCTCTTGATTTATCTGGGTCTTCCCCCAGGGATCAAGGGCTCATTCGATGGCAGTTCATTTTGAGAACTACAAGCTGACGTCTGCAAAGGACCTTGGTAGTTAATTAATTCACAGAACTCTGTGAATTAATAACACGGCCGTGTGTGGGGGGGGGGGGGGCCCACATGGCTGCGCTCTTTTCAAAAAGTGACAGCTAGTATGGGGAACTTCTCCCTGTACTGCTGTCACGGGGAGAGAGGGGATCAGTGAGGGGCTGCAGCAGTGGGAACATGTTACATGTTCCACCACAAAAACAGGTGGAACATGTAACATGTTCCCAATGGGGAACTTACCTGTTACATATAGACAATTATTATTATTATTTGTTTTTTTTAAAAAGGTCCCAGAAGTGATACTTTAAATTGATGGCACTATCCCAGTACTGTCCTATGTGCTGATTAAAAAAAAAAAAAAAAAAAAAAAACAACAAAACTTAAGTTTAATAAGTCATCTTCTGAGTCCTGAAGCTTGGAGGCTTTGAAGTGCTTTGGATGAGCAGTTTGAGGTTCTCTCTCTGCCACTATCTCTTATGCCCCGTACACACGGTCGGACTTTGTTCGGACATTCCGACAACAAAATCCTAGGATTTTTTCCGACGGATGTTGGCTCAAACTTGTCTTGCATACACACGGTCACACAAAGTTGTCGGAAAATCCGATAGTTTTAAACGCGGTGACGTAAAACATGTACGTCGGGACTATAAACGGGGCAGTGGCCAATAGCTTTCATCTCTTTATTTATTCTGAGCATGCGTGGCACTTTGTCCGTCGGATTTGTGTACACACGATCGGAATTTCCGACAACGGATTTTGTTGGCGGAAAATTTTATCTCCTGCTCTCCAACTTTGTGCGTCGGAAAATCCAATGGAAAATGTCCGATGGAGCCCACACACGGTCGGAATTTCCGACAACACGCTCCGATCGGACATTTTTTTTTTTTTTTTTTTTAAATTGTTTATTTATATGCAGAATCCGGTCCCAATGGACCAACAAGTTACACAAAACCACATTTATCACATTTTGGTACAGAGTGATATAATAGAGATATACAGAAAACAAACATACATTGTGCATTGCGGTTTCACATCTCCAGTAATCCTTCAATCAATACCTTATATAAACAAGTGAGAGACCCCTGCTATTAAGGATATACACTCTTTGTTATTCAGTTGGTTTTTCTAGAGTATTACTGTCCATTGGTTCGGTTCTCTTTTTTTTTTTTTTTTTTTAGTATAGAAATTGAAAGGAAATATATAGGGAAAAATGAGAAAATAGTAAGAAATAGAGCGAGGAGAGGAAGGGGGATAGAGGTGGGGTAGGGATACCGGGGTTGGAGGTAGAAGGGGGGTTAAAAAAAAAAAAAAAAAAAGGGGGGGGGGTTTAAAAGTCCCCTCCCGCGAGCATGGGGTCCCCCATGTTTGAAGTTTCTCTGGTGCTGACGTTTCAGCTGGGGAGTGTCAGAAGTTCGGTGCGTGTTATGCGGTCATGGGGCCTCATCGGTCCTTCTCAGTGCTTGGCCCTCAGACGAGTAAATAAACATGGTCCACAGTTGCCAGGTTTTAGAGAACGTTTCTTCTCTATGTTGTGCCGTCAGGATAAGGTCTTCCATTGTTCTTATTTCCTCTACTTTCCCTAACCACATGTCAATAGTCGGCGGAATGGGAGATTTCCAGCAGAGCGGAATGCAAGCTTTAGCTGCGTCCAATAGGTGTCGTATCACCGATTTCTTGTAAATTTTATCGGGAGTGTCTGTGGCGTGTAATAAAAAGAATGCAGGGTCGTCTGTTATTGTCCTGTCAGTAAAAAGTTGTATTGTTTCTCGTACCACTCTCCAAAAGTGTGCTAATTTGGGGCAAGTCCAGAAAATGTGCAAGAGAGTTCCCTTTCCCCTCAGACATCTCCAGCAGTTATCTGATGTTGCCGGGAAAAATTTGTGTAGTAATGCTGGGGTTCTGTACCATCGGGATAGTATTTTGTAATTTGTTTCTTGGATCTTGGCGCATATCGAGGACTTGTGCGTGAATCCAAGAATACGTTGCCTCTTTGTGGTGTCAAACCTACAGTCTAATTCTACTTCCCATTTCAACAGTCCCGGGGGCACAAAGTCTGTGGGAGGGGTATTTATGAGATTATAGGCCAAAGATAACGTGTGTGGTAGAGCACCTTCCTCTGTGAGGAATTCCTCCAGAGTTGTGGGAATTCGGTTGTTCTCCTCGGGTGGGGGTGGGATAGAGTTGAGAAAGTGTCGCAGTTGGAGTGTTCGTATAAAGTCTAGTCTGAATAGGCCATTGGGGTCAGAGAGTTCTCTATGCGTTCTCCAGCATCCTCCAGTGCTATAGTGGGATGCTAAATGTAGCCCTGCCTCACCTAGTTTCCGAAAGATTCCGTCCTCTAGTCCCGGTCTGAACAATGGATTGCCTATTACAGGGTATAGGGGTTAATTTTGGGGTGTGAGGGTCTTCTGGCGGAGTAGTTGTGAACAAATTTGTGCCGTATTGCCAATCAGCGGGTGTCGTTTAATGTCTGCTGGTATGTTCTGATAACACCATGGAGTGCCCCCCAGTGGGATTCTGGTGTGTGATTGTTCTATATGGATCCATATCTTGGTCTCTTGGTGACGGCACCAATCTATGAGCCTGCCCAAGTGTACCGCATGATAGTAGGCACGAATGTTCGGAAGTGCAAGACCCCCTGATTTTTTGGGGAGTACAAGTAATTTGTTAGAGAGCCTGGGTCTCTTCTTTGCCCAGACAAAGTCTGTAAAGGCTGTCTGTACCTGTTTAAAAAAGATGGAGGGGATATGTATGGGGAGTGCCTGCATGAGGTATAAAATTTTTGGCAATATGGACATTTTCAAAATATTGCATCGGCCCAGCCAAGAATGTAGACCATTTTCCCATTTGGACAATAATGTTTTGATTTTTGCTAACAATGGGGGGAAATTAAGTTCATATAATTTAGAAAATGTTGCAGGGATATATGTACCTAAATATTTTAGGGCCTTATTCGTCCATTTCAGCTTGAAACTAGATTGGAAGTTTGTAAGTTGTGTTGGTGAGATCCCTATCCCCATCGCTTCCGATTTTGCTAAGTTGATTTTCAGGTTTGAGAGGGACCCGTACATGGTAAATTCTTTCAATAGGTTCGGGAGTGAGATTACCGGATTTGATAGTGAAAACATCAAGTCATCCGCGTAAGCGGAGACTTTATGTTGAGTTTGATTAATATACACTCCGGTTATGTCCGGGTTTAGTCTGACGCGACACAGAAAGGGTTCTAATGAGAGCGCAAAAAGTAGGGGTGAGAGTGGGCACCCCTGGCGCGTACCGTTCGTTATCATGAAGGCATTTGATGTTACCCCATTAACCCTAACTCTTGCTGATGGTTCAGTATAGATCGCTGAGATCCAGTTTAGCATATTATTTCCTAGGCCTATATGTTTAAGTGTGGCGAACATGAACGACCAGTTAACCCGGTCGAACGCCTTTTCGGCATCTGTACTAAGGAAGACCGTCGGTGAGTTAGTTGTGGTGGCTTTATGGAGTAGATTTAGGACTTTGGTTGTGTTGTCCCTTGCTTCCCTAGATGGGACAAAACCTACTTGGTCGAGGTGTATCAGACTAGGTATCTGTTGTTGTATTCTGGTGGCTAGTATTTTAGTAAACAGCTTTAGGTCTGTGTTCAAGAGGGATATTGGACGGTAGCTCCCGCATTGCGTCGGATCTTTATCTTCTTTAGGTATCACTGCTATTTGGGCTTGTAGTGTATCATGGTGGAGCTTCCTACCTTCACCTAAGTCATTAAGAAGTTTAAGTGAATGCTGTCCTAGTGACGGGAGTAGGGTTTTATAATATTGAATGGTCAGTCCGTCCGGTCCTAGAGATTTTCCTTTTTTAGTATTTTTTATTGCCAATTGTATTTCTGATAGCGTTATAGGTTCGTCAAGAAGGTCCCTTGTCGTAGTCGTTAATGTAGGCATTTGGGAGTTTGTTATATAATCCGCTATGTGCTCGGTACGCGGTGTTGTCGTTTGTAGGTTGTATAATGTCTTGTAGTAAGACATAAATTCATGTGTAATCTGCTGAGATAGCGTTTTCTTCTGTCCCGTAGAGTTATAGATGTGTGGTACATATGAAGCCGTTTTCTGCGCTTTCAGCGATTGTGCAAGTAATCTACCGCACTTATTGCCCGACTCATATATCCTC
This sequence comes from Aquarana catesbeiana, assembly GCF_042186555.1. Lineage (NCBI taxonomy): Eukaryota > Metazoa > Chordata > Amphibia > Anura > Ranidae > Aquarana > Aquarana catesbeiana. The sequence continues at coordinate 153,759,558 of NC_133329.1, forward strand.
CTACGGGAAATTTGGAGTGCCGCCTTTGCTTTATAGTGTAGGAGGTCTGTTATCTGTGTGCGTATCGTGTCTAGTTCACTTCCCCGTGTTCTGGTCGGTGTCTGTGGTCTTTTTCCAAGCTCTGTAGTTTAGCTAGTAATGTTGTTAATTGTGCCGTCCTTTGTCTCTTCAACCGTGCGCCATGCTTTATAAGCACCCCGCGGATCACCGCCTTGTGTGCTTCCCAGATCAAACCTCCGTCTCCCTCAGTTGAAGTGTTAGTGTCAAAGTAGTGTGTTATTTCTTTAGTCACGTCTGCGACTACTTCTGGATCTTGTAATAGGCTTTCATTAAGTCTCCATGGGTTTCTTTGCCCCCTAAAGTAGTCAGCTAATGCGTATTTCATTGAGACTGGCGCGTGGTCTGACCAGGTGATAGACCCAATTGCCGAACCCTTGACAGCATGCAACTGGTTTTGAGGAATTAGGAAAATATCAATGCGTGAGTATGTTTGATGGGGACGGGAGAAGAAGGTATAGTCCTTCTCGCCTGGGTGGGAGAGGCGCCAAACATCTACAAGTTGTGTTGCATGGAGTGCCGAGTGTATCCCCTTGTATACACCTCTGGAGATCGATGAGGATCCTGTGGAGGTGTCTTCTGCGGGCAGTAAGGGGATGTTAAAGTCACCTCCAATGATAAGTTGACCCTCTGTAAAGTTTTGGAGTAAGTCTAAATGTTTTTTCACAAAAAAGTCCTGGTGGACATTTGGGACATAGAAGTTGGCGATGGTCACTTTAGCACCACCTATGAGGCCTTTTAAAAATAAGAACCTCCCCATCGTGTCCGCCTTCATGTCTGTGAAGGTCCACGGGACTCTTGCTGAAATCTGAATAGAGACTCCCCTGGATTTAGCTGCTAAATGAGTGGAGTGATATACTGTTGGATAGTATCTGTTTTTAAGTATCGGGAATTTATTTTCTTTAAAGTGTGTCTCCTGTAGCAGCACAATGTCTGCTTGCATTCGCTTCATGTCATTTAGTAGCATACGTCTCTTCTCAGGGACGTTAAGTCCTTTTACATTAAGAGTAATCACGTTTAGTACCTCCATGCTCGCGAGTGGGTAGAGGGGAGAGGGAGAAAGGTAGGGTGGGAGAGAGCGAAATATAACAAGAGAGAATAAGTATAGAGGTAGAAAGAAATAGTAATTTGGTGTACCTTGAGGGTATCACCCACAGTCAGCGGCAGCTAACTAGAGTTAAGGCTAAGAGTTTTAGCAAATTATTGCTTCAACGCCCACCAGGGGGATCCAGGTGAAGGCGTATGCCTATGTGGAGGTGAGTTCAGCAGGAGCCAGGAATGGAGAGCCCTGCCTTCCCCCAACCCCCACAGACCAATAATTACATATGAGCATGTGAATAAATCTATAATGCTTTTATGTGATAGGATAATATGTGGGTACCAAATGACACCGTTACTTAGTAACCCTTGTTAATGACTAGCATGAACGATAATAGTACCATATGAACATTTACAGTAAACATTTCAACCATATATTCTGGCATTTTACATCAACTGATTCTGATTGCCCTTTTTGAGGTCTACAGTAATATCTTCCCCTGCCGGTCTAAATTTAGCTTGTCTAGGTGTGTGTCAGTCGACCTTTCTGCCCAGAGGTCGTGTATAGGGGCACCATTGGCAATGTCATGGAGGACCACCCATGAAGTCAGAGTGGTGCCGTCCTGCCTAGATGGGTTCCCAGCCACCACCCACAAGGCCTCCACCACCTCCCATTGCTACAATATAATGACCTCCCCAGCTCCCTCCCTCCCCACAGTATGAAAAACATCCCGATTAATCACCATATTGCCGTCTATCGCATCAGCACTTCTCTTCCCTCCTCCCCTACCCCCCTTACGTGTCTGACTACTTATCTACACCGTCCTCCGAGGAGATCCTGTGTGTGGACTTGATACCCAGGTAGGGGAGTGTCTCTCACGCACGGCCCCGGCCAGGGTTTCTGTTGTCCAGATTGTAGCAGTCAGCAATTGGTCAGGCAACTCGTTCCCCGACATCCTCATGCGTCTACGTTGAGAGGTTCCTGGGTTAGAAGTTCGTGGCCTTGAGTGTTAGATGGCATATAGCCCCTCTCTCCTCTCGGGCAAGTGCATTCTTGTTCAGACGGGGGAGAGGAGGTGCGTCTCCAGAGGGGGGGACATTCACAGATCCATCTCTGATCTTTACCACCACCGGTATTCCCCACGGCATGTTAGTCTTGCCGGATGCAGATAAAGTGGAGGGCTGTTAATCATTTCGGGTCGCTGGCAAGATCGCTGGCAGGATGCGGGCTCAAGCAGACGTCCGTTGCAGGGCAGAGGGGGAGGGGCCACATCCCATACCGATCAACAGGGTTGGGTGGAGCAAGCTCTTTTTTTTTTAAGGCTGGCTTCGGGGCAAAGCAAGTGTTTGCCAGAGTTAGAGAAAACAGAAAAAAGGAACGAAACTTAAAACTGAGTAAAAAAGAACTAAAGATGCAATATTCAGCTTTCCCTCTTTACTGTTAAGACTCCCTGTTATTGTTTCCAGGCCTGATGCGTGAGCGACCCCTGGAACGTCGAGTGCGTGCTGGTGTGTTAGATCTTCCCATAGCCGGGCCAGGTCGGCCGGTAGGTCGAGGGATTTTTTGCAGCCAGTTCGGTACCGGGATTGGCTCTGCCTCCATGAAGGCAAATAGAGCTGGGAGATCTGCTGGAGAGCGTAGCGTGAATGATGCTCGTTCTGAGCGGAAGGATACTGCCAGCGGGTATCCCCATCTGTATGTGTAGCCTTGTCTTCTTGCCACTTCCAGCACAGGTTTCAGCATGGCGCGTCTTTGTAGCGTGGCTCTGGAGAGGTCCGGTAGGATTTGGATATGTGCGCCGTCGAATTCAATATCTCCCCGGTCCCAGGCTTTCCGCAGGAGGGCTTCTTTTTGCGCGTATCGGTGTAGCCGACATAGCACATCACGGGGTCTGGCCGGGTCAGTAGATTTAGGTCCTAGGGTGCGGTGAATTCGATCAATCTCCAGGTTGGGAGGTGGGTCTTCCATGAGTGTGTGGAAGATTGCCGTTGCTGTTTCAGCCAAATCTTCAGGACCGGTGGGCTCCGGGATACCGCGTAGCCGTAGGTTGTTTCAGCGGCTACGGTCCTCCATTTCCTCAATGTGGAGCTGCATCTCCTGGGCCTCAAGTGCATGGGCCTGTTGTATTTGTTCCAGGGCTTGCACTTTTTCTTCCAAAGCCGATAGTTTGTTCTCACCGGCAGAGACCCGATTCTCTACGTTGTGTAAGTCCGCCTTTACCTCCTGAATGTCTTTGCTGTGTGCCTCCTCTATTTTCAGGATTAAGGCCTCCATATCTGCTCTTGTAGGGAGGGCTCTGAGCATGCTGCGGAGATCTTCCTCCATGGGGATCTGGGACGGTTGTGAGCCCTCCATGTCTGTGCTGAAGATCGCCGGTGTCCCCGTGAGGGAGATAGGTGCCCGTGTGGGAACCAGAAGGAGACTCTGCGATCCGACAGGTGTGGTCGCCATGGAAGTCCCATGAGGTGCGGCAGCAATGGCGCCCGGAGACAAAACTGTTTTGCCGTTAAAGAAGTGCGGTATCCCTGGTTGTATAGTCCGGTGGTTAGTTCCACAGGTAGCTGATCTTGTCCTGTATCGTTTGGCGCTGTACATGCCTTGTTCACATGCGGTTAAGTGTGCTGTTCGGTCCGTGTAGGTAGGTTCGGGCAGGGAGCTCCAGCAACACGCGTCCTACTCGGCCATTGCTAAGCCACGCCCCCCCCGATCGGACATTTTCCATCGGAAAATCCGACCGTGTGTACGGGGCATAAGGGTGACCACATTTCCAAACTGCCATTCAGGGACACCCCTCTGCTCCCCTTCCCAAAAAAAGATGGGGGGTTTGGGGGAATGTAGTCTCGGGGTTGACGGGGAATTCGGCAGCGGGGGGTGATTTGTCGAGGAATGGCTGGTGTTGTACTACATTGTAATATATAATGAAATTGTTCAACTCACCATAATGCAGAATCAGTGGGGACCCTGAGCTTGGCACTTGCCACCAGATGCAGTGTGCCACTTGCCACCGTTGCCTGCCACTAGATGCAGCTTGTTACTTGCCACTGTCACCTTCCCCCACATGCAGCTTGTCACTTGCCACTATTGCCTGCCGCCAGATGCAGCATGTCACTTGCCACCAGATGCAGTGTGCCGCTTGCCACCCATTGCCTGTCACCAGATGCAGCGTTTCACTTGCCAGCTTTGCCTGACGCCAGATGCAGTGTGCCACTTTCCACCCATAGCCTGCCACCAGATGCAGTGTGCCACTTTCCACCCATAGCTTGCCACCAGATGCAGTGTGCCACTTTCCACCCGTAGCCTGCCACCAGATGCAGTGTGCCACTTTCCACCCGTAGCCTGACACCAGATGCAGTGTGAGTGTGTCACTTGCCAACGTTGCCTGCCACTAGATGCAGCTTGTTACTTGCCACTGTTGCCTGCCCCCAAATGCAGCTTGTCACTTGCCACCATTGCCTTTGTGTCACTTACCACCAGATGCAGTGTGCCACTTTTCACCCGTAACCGGACACAAGATGTAGTGTGCCACATGTTTCACTTGCCACCGTTGCCTGACGCCAGATGCAGTGTGCCACTTGCCACCCGTAGCCTACCACCAGATGCAGTGTGCCACTTGTCACCTATAGCCTGCCACCAGTCTGATACACCAGAGCCCTGGGATGGAAGTGAACGCCCCTCCCGCCGCTGATGTGACTCCTCCCATGCGGGGGCGGGGGGTGTCACATATTCAGCTCTGAGGGATTCATGCTGGGACCTGTAGTCCTTCACTTTTGGGGGGGTCACATCCCCCAAAAGTGAAGGTGTACAAGTCACAGCATGAACCCATGATATCTAAGGATGTGATCCCCCCCCAAAAAATTGAAGGATTGCAGGTCCCAGCATGGACCCCTGAGAATTAAGGGTGTGACCCCATAGATTTCTCATGCTAATGCTGGGACCTGTAGTTTTTCACTGATAGTGAGGGGGGGCTGCTGGCTGAACGATGCAGGGAGGAGGTGGGTGGAGCTAATCAGTAGGCGCGGAGGAGGAAGTTAAACCTCCCCCGTGGTGAATGCTGGGGCTCTGCCTCTTTCTTCCTCGTGATGTCACTGGTTGCTAGATGCGAGGCGTGACAGCAGCGATGTGAGGGATATTTTAGAGGGCATCAGATTGGCCCAGGGCCAGGGGGCAATTCCGGGACACTGCATTGTCCCGGAAGGAGGGTGCCTGGGACCTGGGACAGACCTGCTAATTGTGGGATTGTCCCGGGCAATCCGGGACACGTGGGCACCCTATTAGTGAGACAGATATTGCAGTGTGGGCCTCAGCAGGAGCTAGGCTGAGGGTCCGGGGAAGATTGCTAAATGATTTTTTGCTGGATGGGGATGGCATCATCCTGGAGTCCTGGTCTGGAGAAGGATCTTTTGTCTCCCTCACTGAGGAGCTACGTGTGGATGCTGGGTGGCAGACAGCTCCTTGAATACTTGAGTAATGACCTTGACTATGGACTGAAAGTTGTGCAAATGCCAGAAGGGAATGAAGTGCCTGAGGATGCTATATGGAATGGGGCTGCTTTTAGAGAGCCCTACATATACTGGCCATTCCCTGTTACTTCCATGAAAGGCTGCTGTAGAGAAGATTAGTGAGAAGCGGTCCTTCTGTTATTTCTGCTATTATTTGGAGTATCCTAATCCTTGAACCCCTCTCTCCTTCAAATTATTCCGCAATAAATCCTAAAAAGACATCCCCTGTATTGTCGGTGTGCCTGTGCATGTGACTGGCAGCCTCTGTACTAGTAAGGGAAACTTGAGTACGTTCTCAGTGGGTTTGCTACTTTAATGTCACATGTAGGGATGAGCTTTCTGTTTGGGTCGAACATGAGTTCGACTCAAACATTGGCTGTTCGCCCGTTCGTCGAAAACCGAACATTATGGGCCGTTTGCGCCAAATTCGAGCGGCGGGGTGCATTGCTGTATGATGATTGGCCAAAGCATGCACCATGACCTGCATGCTTTGACCAGTCCCAGCGCCCTTAGCTAAGAGAGCCATAATTGGCCAAAGGCAGGGTGCCTTTTGCCAATCTTGGCTCAGGGGGACTAAGTCCACGCCCCACACTATATAAGGCTGCCTGCACGTCGGCCCCGTGTAGTGTGTTGTTGGCGTGGAGAGAGAGAGAGTGTCATTTAGATTGAGCAGGCAGGCAGGTTATTCAGTTAGCTGCAGTGTATTTAATATACATATATACAGTCAGGTCCATAAATATTGGGACATCGACACAATTCTAATCTTTTTGGCTCTATACACCACCACAATGGATTTGAAATGAAACGAACAAGATGTGCTTTAACTGCAGATTTTCAGCTTTAATATGAGGGTATGTACATCCAAATCAGGTGAACGGTGTAGGAATTACAACAGTTTGTATATGTGCCTCACACTTTTTAAGGGACCAAAAGTAAAGGGACAGATTAACAATCATCCATCAAACTTTCACTTTTTAATACTTGGTTGCAAATCCTTTGCAGTCAATTACAGCCTGAAGTCTGAAATGCATAGACATCACTAGACACTGGATTTCATCCCTGGTGATGCTCTGCCAGGCCTTCAGAATTCATCCTGCTGCTTTTGTCAGCAGTCACATCATCAATAAATACAAGAGAACCAGTTCCATGCCCACGCCATGACACTACCACCACCATGCTTCACTGATGAGGTGGTATGCTTTGTATCATGAGCAGTTCCTTTCCTTCTCCATACTCTTCTCTTCCCATCACTTGTACAAGTTGATCTTGGTCTCATCTGTTCATAGGATATTGTTCCAGAACTGTGAAGGCTTTTTTAGATGTTGTTTTGCAAACTCTAATCTGGCCTTCCTGTTTTTGAGGCTCACCAATAGTTTACATCTTGTGGTGAACCCTCTGTATTCACTCTGGTGAAGTCTTCTCTTGATTGTTGACTTTGACACACATACACCTACCTCCTGGAGAGTGTTCTTGATCTGGCCAACTGTTGCGAAGGGTGTTTTCTTCGCTGGGGGAAGAATTCTTCGGTCATCCACCACAGTTGTTTTCCGTGGTCTTCCGGGTTTTTTGGTGTTGCTGAGCTCACCTGTGCGTTCTTTCTTTTTAAGGAAGTTCCAAAAAGTTGATTTGGCCACACCTAATGTTTTTGCTATCTCTCTGATGGGTTTGTTTTGTTTTTTCAGCCTAATGATGGCTTGCTTCACTGATAGTGACAGCTCTTTGGATCTCATATTGAGAGTTGACAGCAACAGATTCCAAATGCAAATAGCACACTTGAAATGAAATCTGGACCTTTTATCTTCTCCTTGTAAATGGGATAATGAGGGAATAACATACACCTGACCATGGAACAGCTGAGCAGCCAATTGTCCCATTACTTTTGGTCCCTTAAAAAGTGGGAGGCACATATACAAACTGTTGTAATTCCTACACTTTTCACCTGATTTGGATGTAAATACCCTCAAATTAAAGCTGAAAGTCTGCAGTTAAAGCACATCTTGTTTGTTTCATTTTAAATCCATTGTGGTGGTGTATAGAGCCAAAAAGATTAGAATTGTGTCGATGTCCCAATATTTAGGGACCTTGGACCTGACTATATATATATATATATATATATATATATCCACTGCATACAGTTTAGCTATATCTGACTGCAGGCCGTTCCTGGTGTACTCTTTCTAATATACTTCTGGCAGGCAGGTTATATATGTGTTCGGGTTTAAAGGGATGAGGTGGCAACCCTACAGCCAACATATACCTAAAAAAAAATCTGGGCAAAAAGTAATGGTCCATTAGGCATAATCATAACGCAGGCTAAGGAACAGAAAGAAAGAACATGTAACTAAATACCAGGGTCTTGTAAAGAGCCTTGTTCATGTGTTGGTGATTGGTCTGTTGTTAGCGATAACTGATCCACTGCAGGCTTTGATGAGATTTGTTCCTTGCCTGCAATTGGAGGTTTTATTCTTTCTCCCCTATCTGAATGTGGACATTTTCACATCCATCTGCCCATTGGCTGTATTTGAGAGACATCTGCCGGGAATAAGTGAAGATCATTGGAGGATCCGAGCCGTGGACATCCAGGATTTTGGAAACCATGCTTTTTATGACCTTATATCTGGTAAGCAGTTTATATGCATATTAGTGGAGAAGATCTCGTGGTGTTTCCATAATAAGAAGGAGTATTGTACTTCAGGAGAATTGAGTTTCCCTCATATATGGACTTTTATTTATATTTATATCATTTGCGCTGCACTTAATTTGTGTTTTGTTAGGTTGTTCAGTTAGCTGCAGTGTATTTAATATATATATCTATGTATAGATATCTCTCTCTCTCTCTCTCTCTCTCTCTCTCTATCTCTATATATATACATACATATCTATATATACATACATATCTATATAGATATATTTATACAGACAGTCTCGTATATATATATATATATATATATATACGAGATACACTGCATACAGTTTAGCTATATCTGAATGACTGCAGGCTGTTCCTGGTGTACTGTTTCTAATATACTTCTGGCAGGCAGGTTATTCAGTTAGCTGCAGTGTATTTATTGTATATATACAGACAGCCTTGTACATATATATATATATATATATATATATATATATATATATATAGTGGGGCAAAAAGGTATTTAGTCAGCCACCAATTGTGCAAGTTCTCCCACTTAAAAAGATGAGAGAGGCCTGTAATTGTCATCATAGGTATACCTCAACTATGAGAGACAAAATATGGAAACAAATCCAGACCATCATATTGTCTGATTTTTGAAAGAATTTATTTGCAAATTATGGTGGAAAATAAGTATTTGGTCACCTACAAACAAGCAAGATTTCTGGCTCTCACAGACCTGTATCTTCTTCTTTAAGAGGCTCCTCTGTCCTCCATTCATTACCTGTATTAATGACACCTGTTTGAACTTGTTATCAGTATAAAAGATACCTGTCCACAACCTCAAACAGTCACACTCCAAACTCCACTATGATGAAAAGACCAAAGAGCTGTCAAAGGACACCAGAAACAAAATTGTAGACCTGCACCAGGCTGGGAAGACTGAATCTGCAATAGGCAAGCAGCTTGGTGTGAAGAAATCAACTGTGTGAGCATTAATCAGAAAATTGAACACATAGAAGACCACTGATAATCTCACTCGATCTGGGGCTCCACGCAAGATCTCACCCCGTGGGGTCAAAATGATCACAAGAACGGTGAGGAAAAATCCCAGAACCACTGGGGGACCTAATGAATGACCTGCAGAGAGCTGGGACCAACATAACAAAGGCTACCATCAGTAACACACTACACCGCCAGGGACTCAGATCCTGCAGTGCCAGACGTGTCCCCCTGCTTAAGCCAGTACATGTCCGGGCCCATCTGAGGTTTGCTAGAGAGCATTTGGATGATCCAGAAGAGGATTGGGAGAATTTCATATGGTCAGATGAAACCAAAGTAGAACTGTTTGGTAGAAACACAACTCGTCGTGTTTGGAGGAGAGAGAATGCTGAGTTGCAACCAAAGAACACCATACCTACTGTGAAGCATGGGGGTGGCAACATCATGCTTTGGGGCTGTTTCTCTGTAAAGGGAACAGGACGACTGATACGTGTACATGAAAGAATGAATGGGGCCATGTATCGTGAGATTTTGAGTGCAAACCTCCTCCCATCAGTAAGGGCATTGAAGATGAAATGTGGCTGTGTCTTTCAGCATGACAATGATCCCAAACACACCGCCCTGGCAATGAAGGAGTGGTTTCGTAAGAAGCATTTCAAGGTCCTGGAGTGGCCTAGCCAGTCTCCAGATCTCAACCCCCTAGAAAACCTTTGGAGGGAGTTGAAAGTCCGTGTTGCCCAGCGACAGCCCCAAAACATCACTGCTCTAGAGGAGATCTGCATAGAGGAATGGGTCAACATACCAGCAACAGTGTGTGACAACCTTGTGAAGACTTACAGAAAATGTTTGACCTCTGTCATTGCTAACAAAGGATATATAACAAAGTATTGAGATGAACTTTTGATATTGAACAAATACTTATTTTCCACCATAATTTGCAAATAAATTCTTTTAAAAATCAGACAATGTGATTGTCTGGATTTGTTTCCACATTTTGTCTCTCATAGTTGAGGTATACCTATGATGACAATTACAGGCCTCTCTCATTTTTTTAAGTGGGAGAACTTGCACAATTGGTGGCTGACTAAATACTTTTTTGCCCCACTGTATATCCACTGTATCCAGTTTAGCTATATCTGACTGCAGGCCATTCCTGGTGTACTTTTTCTAATATACTTCTGGCAGGCAGGTTATTCAGTGTATTTAATATATATATAGACTCACTCACCCCTTCTTTGCACTAGGGACCTCCCCGATACTGGGCGTCACCTGGCCGGGGTGCCAGGTCCTGCCGCATCGGGCAACCGCATGATCTGCCTGTGCCGGCCCTTCCCGCATACTGAACAGGAATTTGCCCACACAGCATCAACCACCCAGGTACCTCTTTTCTGTTTCTACTTTCTACATCATTACACAATCATGTACACACACGGTGTGTACAACACCTGTGGCCCCAATATCCTCCCCGATGCATGTACACAGCCTCGTCCTGATCCCCCCCCCCATATTCCCTTGTTCCCTTGCAGATTGGAGCCTACCCTGGGACCATCACACACATTGGGGTTTTTGGACACCCTCTGTTGGGGAATACTCCCCTGGGGACTCTGCTGGGATTGGGTACACACGGCCTGCCCGACATGGACCAGGAGCGAGCACATACCTTCCAACCCTTTCCCTCTGAATGTTTTTAATGGATGCAGTAATATACACATTTCCCCAAAGCAATACTACATGATCAGTACTTATTGTTCTTATCTCATGTATATATCATATGCTTGCACCACAATGGTCACATCTTTTCCAATGTTGTTGTTGATTATGCAATGCCTTACATGTGGCTCATAATTGTCTTTTTAAATTATAGACATACCTCTTTGTGTGCTGATTCCAATCAGACACCCCTGAAGAAGAGTATATCTCAAAATGCGTTGGGTACTCCCCATATGTGTGTTCCATATGTACCGGAGTTCTATGATTGTGTATCCATGCATACTGTATTGCAATTTTTTGTCTGTATCACGCATCCTGTATTCCTTTGTATCCCATGTATACTCCCAAGTAGGTTCTCCCTTTAAAGTCCTGTAAGAGGATCAAATTTTCCATTTGCCTAATATATATGCAGACAGTCTTATATATATATATATATATATATATATATATATATATATATATATATATATATATATATATATATATATATATATTACAAAAAATAGTGCAGCGCTATAAATCTCAATCCATATTTAAAATGTCCGTAAATAAACAATAAGTATCAACGATGGTGCAGGGTGTTTCATGCAAATCCACAGTGCTCTTGAATCCGTGCTCCCCCTCTTGTCAGTCAAACCGCTCACCTTGTTAAAGGGACCCCTGAACTAACAGGAAGGTCTCATAAGCGTTCACCACTCAATTGGTGGTCAGGGTAATAACTTGGCTGAAAAGTCGGAACCTCTTCCTTAATAGATACATGAACAGAACCCGTTATAGGAGTGAAGGAGTATAGAGCTGCAGCTGACTGACCACCACCATCTAAAAAAAAAAAAAAGTGTTGATCCCTATTAAGGAAGAGGTTCCGACTTTTCAGCCAAGTTATTACCCTGACCACCAATTGAGTGGTGAACGCTTATGAGACCTTCCTGTTAGTTCAGGGGTCCCTTTAACAAGGTGAGCGGTTTGACTGACAAGAGGGGGAGCACAGATTCAAGAGCACTGTGGATTTGCATGAAACACCCTGCACCATCGTTGATACTTATTGTTTATTTACGGACATTTTAAATATGGATTGAGATTTATAGCGCTGCACTATTTTTTGTATTGTACCACGTGAAAGGATTTATATATTTGCCTTTAGTGTTCAGCAGCTTTGCTTTGTTTTGAGGGTTTTTGCGCTGACTGTTTGTTTCTTTGAATATATATATATATATATATATATATATATATATATATATATATATATATATATATATATCCACTGTATCCAGTTTAGCTATATCTGACTGCAGGTCATTCCTGGTGTACTTGTCAGGGCTGGCTCAGCCCTTCCTTTTCTGAGCTGGCCGCTCAGCTGTCGGCTAATTGCCAGCTATCATCTCTCTCCACAGTTAACCAGCTGTTGTGGATCTGCTTGTCAGTCCCGCCTACTTAAAGATCTCCAGCTCACTTCATTCCTGCCTTCTCCTTGGTCACATCTCAAGAAACCATCTCCTGCGTTCCTGTTTAAAGACTGGCTTTGCTGACATCCCTTCTGGCTCCTTATCCTGCTTGCTGTTCCTCTACTTGGATCCCTGACTTCTGGCCTGGCTGATTACCCGATCTGGTTACTGAACTCTGGCTTGGCTGATTACCCGATCTGGTTACTGAACTCTGGCTTGGCTGACTACCTGATCCGGTTACTGGACTCTGGTTATGATTTGACTATGCTTACTCTATTTACCTTTTTATTTTTATTAATAAACAAGTGTGATTTTACTGTACTTCTGACTCGGTCTGGTTCATGGTTTCTGACAGTACTTTTTCTAATATACCAGTACTTCTGGCAGGCGGGTTATTCAGTTAGCTGCAGTGTATTTAATATTTCCTGGCCCATCCTTCCGTCAGCACGTAACGGGTTAACACCTCCTTTGGAGCCCCTAATGACCACATGTTCCAAGCTGACTATAAAAGACAGCCCCTCCCCCAACTAAGATGTTCTTTTTTTTGGTCTGCTCCAGGCCACATGTTGATTGCAGTTGGTAAGTAATTTGTTTGCTGCATTCCCCCCTGCCGAACCTACTCCTCCATGTCCAGCCTCCCATTGAGATGAAAGACCCTGAATACTGAAGTCAAGTATTTCTAAGAACTGGGTGCCTTTTTGTGCCAAGCCTGTGGGCGAAATGATGCTTAAACAGCATTGATATATTGTACAGGTGTGGTATTATAGCAGCTCTGCAATGTCATCATTGCCTCCCCCTTTGTTTTTTTCCTGTCTTTTTATATGCAGCGCACTGCACTGCTCTCCTGGCTTTATTGTCAGTCTGAATGGTGTCACAGAGCTTGGGGAGATGGGCAGCACAAGATGGGAACCGCCAGACACCATGCAATGGTGTAACTGATTTTGGAGGTCTACAGTTGTGAGGGCTTCTCTCCCTCTCTCTCTCTGCAGTCCTGCCAGGTAAAGGACTTACCTCAGATTCTGGCTGAGTCTCCTGTCTGTCTCTGGATGTGCTGTCCTGGCTCCCCTGCTATGCTGTGTACTTCTGTGGATTTGACAGTCTGACTGGTTTTTATCTCTGACTCTGGCTGTGTCTGCCTTTGGAAATGCTGCCTGAAGCTCACCTGCAGATACTTCTGAAGTGAGTGGATGAAGGCAGATGGCTCCTAAAGAGACAGGGTTCCATGTTTTTTGGCGAGAGTTAAGATGCTTTTCTCCATATATTTTGTGCAAATATGAGCTTGCCACACCTGTTAGTGGCACAGAAGATTAGCAAAGGTAGGAGGGGGCGACGTGGGACATGGTTCTTAAAAGAGTGCCCATGGAAAATATGCAAATTAAGATGTTTTGCATTATTTTAGGAGCAGAAACCCTGAACGCAAATGCTCCAAAAATCATAAGACCCGCCAACGATCACAGGATGGTGACACCTAACAGGTTGTCACATTCATTAAGCATGTGGTCAATACACTCTAAAGGAGTTGTTTCCACTTACCTTGTGAAGGGACAGAATCCAGGAAATTGGCACATGCGTTTATGCCAGCATGATAGAAGATGCTTTGCCAAGCTCAGTGGCAGAGCAATGAAATTGCACAGGTTGCCTCACAAGGATGTGGTTGTGCAAAATTCTAAGACCTAATAAGACGTCTATAGCAGAAAGTATGCTGCAAATATCCACGCCACAAGCAACACCCATAACGATAGAGCGGAAATCGCTCGTTCATGAAGGAAGGTCTTTTCCCATAATGGCAGAGCACAAAATTCTAACACCTAATAAGGCGTCTATAGCAGAAAGTATGCTGAAAATATCCACGCCACAAGCAACACCCATAAACGATAGGGCGGAAATCGCTTGTTCATGAAGGATGCTCTTTTCCCATAATGGCAGAGCGTAAATCGCTCATGATGGAGGATGGTCTTTTCCCATAATGGCAGAGCGTAAATCGCTTGTTGGAGGATGGTCTTTTCCCACAATGATAGAGCGTCAATCGCTCGTTGATGAAGGATTGTCTTTTCCCACAATGATAGAGCGTCAATCGGTCATTGATGGAGGATAGTCTTTTCCCAACAATGATAGAGCGTAAATCGCTCATTGATGGAGGATGGTCTTTTCCCAACAAAGATAGAGCGTAAATCGCTCGTTGATGAAGGATGGTTATTTTCCAACAATGATAGAGCGTAAATCGCTTGTTGATGGAGGATGACAGAGACCTCGTCAGAAGACCAATTTACAGTAACAGGTTCCCTAAGCTTTATCCATATAAAATGGCTGCTGTATGTTTATGCACTGCACTTCCAGGAGTGGTTGCTGCCCTCTTGTGTCATAATTTGGTTGGCTTCAATGGACTTGTTCACACCAAACGCAGTCCAGTGCGTTTTTATTTCTACATCAAGAACGCATGGATAGTGTTTAACTTTGATTCCAATTGCTTAATTCACACCAGTACAGCGCATTCTAGTGCCATCAAGAGTAGAATGTTGCATTGTTTCTTTATAGGAACACATCGGGAAAGTGGCAAAATGCATGTAGAATGCATCAAAAACACTCATGCAGAAACACATCTGGAATGCAGAAACTGTGGTGATCTGGCCATCAGGCTTGCACAGAATCTATACAGTGACAGATTTTGCCTGCCAACCAGCAATAGAGTTAACTTCAGAAATGACATTACATTCAACATTGGAAACTGCAAGATTTAGCACAGTTTCTGGAAAGAGTGGAACCTGGCAACTGACTTTTGGTTGATGCTTTTGATAGAACTAGTACAAGTGCTGGCGCACTCAGTCACTGCTAGGAGAGCATTGTGGTTATGCCACTGTAGGGCAGGCGGAACTTCTACACAAGCCTTCGACATTTCCTATAATGGGAGGTTATTGTTTGGCCAAACGCTGAACAACGCAATTAAGCGAATGAAAGGAGGAAACGTCTGGACTGTAGCCAGAGACTAGTAAGAGGAAGCCGCCATCCTTCACTCAAGTCTACTGAACTTCAGAGGGTGCAGGAGGCCAAATCTTATAGGACAGGCTGCAGATTTACTAGATCACAATGGAGGTATCTCAAAGTTACATTTGACATGAAATAAGTCCAGAGCAAGCTGCTAAGATGGCCGGAAAGTCTTGTTTAAAGGTGCATCCAACCAATCTCTTCCAGTTGGAGCCAGGGGGCCTAAGTGAAGTAGATGATTGTAGCTTCCTTCTGGAGGGTTTGGACAACAATCGCCAAAGACCAGAAGACAGGTGGGTGGACAATGGAGAACATATCTTAGAAGAGAAAATGTTTGCAAAATTTTTATACTGCTACAAGGCCATCAAGCCAGTGATGCCGAAAACATAGAATCATCTGGGGGCCTTTTTCTAGTACCTAAGGCAGGAGCCTCCTGACCTGTTTCAGTTTGAAGGCATGGAATGTGTTCATATACATCAAGAGGTTCAAGATGGAGTCCATGCAGACAGTCACATGTACAGTTCAGCAGGAGGACCAGTTGGAATCATTCGACCGGCCAACTCATACTCCCATGTACTGATCAATGCCGAACACCAGAGGCATGTAAGATTTGCGGTGGCCAGAGGTCACCTCCAGTTGTCTGCCTTTTTCAGAATTGGCACAGCCCCAGGAATCTTTTTGAAGATCTTGTTGGCAGTGGTGGTACCTTGTGCCAGGGCGTTTCAATTTGCCTTCTTTAGCCTATGAGCTGGGCTGTCTATGGATCAGAAAATCTTTGTGCCTATACAAATTCAACAAGAACTGACATTTTGGACATTGTCACTGCGCTTTGTTTGGAGGCATGCCTCTCAGCCCAGGAGATAGGATGATTCTGAAGCCTGATGCCAGTCTCTGGGGCTGGGGAGTCCAAAATCTGAAGAAACAAGTGCAAGGCCATTGGAGCGCGGTGAAGCGCAGACTCCTCAAGTATCTTGAATGGAAGAAAGCCTTTTTCTACCATTGCAAGCCTTTCAAGATTTTCAAGGGGTTGACAACAAGACAGTAGTAGCCTACATTTCCTAGAAAGGGGACACCAAAAGTTTTTTTCTTGTTGCACCTTGCAAAGAAACTTTTCGTGGGGCAGAGAATCACTTAGTCAGTTAAGGTTGGTCTTCTTGTCAGGGAAGCAAAGCCAATTATTGGTTCGCTTAGGCAGAATATTTTTTTTAACAAGTGCCTTATACCAATAGTGGCCCTATGGGGCATTCCAGCAGTAGCTTTCAGGGAGACTTCACTGAACATGCAGCTTCTGATATTTGCAACAGGATACCAATGCAAAGACTCCATCATACAAGAGGTTCACAGTACCATGGAATTCTCTGTCTGATCTCTGTCTCTGGTCAAATGAAATCATTTATGGCATGGTCAGCAAAAGCTCCCCAATCCAATAAGACTACTTTTAATAGCCTGGCTATGGAATAGACAACACTAGAAGTCCAGGGATTTTCATCAGGGGTTGTTCAGACCCTGGTGACCAGAAGATCATCCATGAACGCTACATAGGAGAGGATATGAAAGAAGTCTGTTTTGTCTGCTCAGCAAAACGTTCTCTCCTGTGTTCCCTGCTCTAGTCAAAATCCTTGACATTTTACAGTCAGCACTAGAGGTTGGTCTGGCATACAACTCCATTTAAGGTACAGATCACTACTTTATCTTTTCAGAGGCTGCAGATGGATGCAAAAGCCAGTGCCCAGATGCTTCTTCCAGATGATGATCCATATGACCTTGAGGGAAATCCTGGTTCCCTCTGTGGGACTTAGGCTTGGATCTGAGAGCACCCTTTGCTCCAATAGGTTCAATTTTAAAGTGGTATCCAATTTCGGAGGGACTACTTCCCAGTTTTTCTGGAGTTTTCACACGAGAGGCACTGAGTGCACAGCAGAAAGACTTCAGTTTTCTTACACATGGTTGAGTTACTAACAGTGTACTTGGTTAAAAGAGGAAAGTGTACAATCTTTTGATTTAGTCATCAGGCCCTCAAGATTCATTCACTCTTGGGTTACCAGGGTGATTAGATTGGCATGCAGGAAGCACACTTTTCTGCTCTGAAACAATTGCAAGCCTATTTGACTAGAGGGGTGGCAGCCTTTGGGGCAAATATGTCAGGAGTGCTTGGAAGATATAGGTAAGGGCTAGCTTGAAGGTCTGGTGCGGTCTTCATTCAACCTTACAAACTTGCGACCAGCAAGTTTGGGACAAGAGAGATTAATTATTTCTGGCTAGCAGCTTTTCTTTGATTGTCAGTGTCTCTTTTCATTTGTTCTCTCCAACCCTATATTGGCTTTGGTATATCCTGTTATGTACTGATGGGAGGATGGGCCAGGAAAACGTAAAATTGTTATCACTTACCGTAATTTTCCTTTCCTTGCCCATCCTCAATTCAGCACAGGACTCCCTCCCTAGTGGCCTGTCACAGGCTAGGTTATCGAACATCTAAGTTGGGGGTGGGGCTGTCTTTCATATTCAGCTTGGAACATGTGGTCATTGGGGGCTCCAAAGGACGTGTTAGCCCATTATGTGCTGACGTGAGGATGGGCCAGGAAAGGATAATTACGCTAAGTGATAACAATTTTCCGTTATATATACAGACAGTCTCGTATATGTATATATATATATATATATATATATATATATATATATATATATATATATATATATATATATATATATATATATATTAATATATATATGTGTATATCTATCTATCTATCTATCTATCTATCTATCTATCTATCTATCTATCTATCTATCCACTGCATACAGTTTAGCTATATCTGACTGCAGGCCATTCCTGGTGTACTTTTTCTAATATACTTCTGGCAGGCAGGTTATTCAGTTAGCTGCAGTGTATTTAATATATATATATATATATATATATATATATATATATATATATATATATATATACATACAGACAGTCTTGTGTATATACAGGCATACCCCACTTTTAAGTACACATTGGGGCTTATTTACTAAAGCTGGAAAGTGCAAAATCAGGCTCACTTCTGCATAGAAACCAATGAGCTTCTAACCCCAGCTTGTTCAATTAAGCTTTGGTAATAAAACCTGGAAGCTGATTGGTTTCTATGCAGAAGTGAGCCTGATTTTGCACTTCCCAGCTTTAGTAAATAAACCCCATTGTGTACTTAAAAGTGGGGTATGCCTGTATGTATATATATATATATATATATATATATATATATATATATATATATATATATATATATATATATATATATATATATATATATATATATATATATATATATATATATATATATATATATATATATATATATATATATATCCACGGCATACAGTTTAGCTATATCTGACTGCAGGCTGTTCCTTTTTCTATTATACTTAGACTTTTTCTATTATACTTCAGGCGGTTTACACAGTACCGTGCACCCCTAGTGCCGTAGCTACTACTTTTCTGATGGTGTACACAATACAGTACACCCATAGTTGTTATTACACTTCTGTTGGTGTACACAGTACCGTGCACCCATAGTGCAGTTGCTACTACTTTTCTGGTGGTGTACACAGTACAAACAGTGCACCCATAGTTGCTATTAGACTTTTGTTGGTGTACACAGTACCGTGCACCCCTAGTGCAGTTGCTACTACTTTTCTGGTGGTGTACACAATACAATACACCCATAGTTGTTATTACACTTCTGTTGGTGTACACAGTACTGTGCACCCATAGCGCAGTTGCTACTACTTTTCTGGTGGTGTACACAGTACACAATACAGTGTAGTGTGGTGTTGCAAAACAAAATCCCCATCATGTTCGGAAGGCCACCAAGGAGAGGCAGAAGCTCACAGGCCACTAAAAGAGGGCAAGCAGGCTCTGTGTCTACAGTCCACAGTGCTGGTCATGGACATGGTGCATCTTCTGCAGGTGGCCGTCCTTTTTTTCTGCTGCTGGGACAGGGGCATAAAAATTGGGCCTTTGGTGGTGGTGGTGCCACAACACTGTAACCCCTCACAGATACTCTTGTTGGGCACAGGAACGGGCCCTACTGTGAAATATTAGATCAAAAATTGTATTTACATGCCCCTGTTAAACAGTGACAGAAAAATTGGGCTTTAGGCAGTGGTGGTGGTGCCCTAAACCAAAAATATTGTTGGAAGCTAGCATCATCAAGATTGAGGAGGAATAGGATAGTCACTCAGCATAGGCAGTCTTCATGGGATCCCACACCAAAAGAAAAATCAATCAGTTACATCAGCATCAGGTACTTGATAGCTGCTGCTGATCCAAGAATGTGATTTTTATGAATGTGAGCCTATCAACGGAGTCTGTGGACAGGCGCACTCTATGATCCATTACAAACACTCCAGCAGCACTGAATCTGCGTTCAGAAAGAATGGTGGATGCAGGACAGGCCAGTAGCTCAATTGCATATTGAGCTAGTTCTGGCCAGTGGTCCATCCTCAAGACCCAGTAACCCAGTGGATGCTCTGTTAGAAAGGTGCATGTAATGCAGACGCTGGCGATGGTTGCTTGAACCTATCAGACCTTGGCGCTGAGGACTGAAAAATTGTCTAAAGGTATCTGTCAGCCGGCCACCTTCTACACTGCTCTTCCTCTGACTGAACCAAGCCTCAGCAACACGTTGTCCAGCACCAGGAAATTGTAACCTCACAGGGTCTGGAAATGCATTGCACAAACCTTTCTTCAAGGCCTCCTGAAGATGTTATATCCTCTGCTCCCTCTGCAAAGGCAGGATGAGTTCTGCAACCTTACCCTTGTAATGTGGGTCAAGAAGGGTTGCCAGCCAGTAATGATCCCTCTCTTTGATACCACGAATCCTAGGGTCCTTATGCTGCATGGCCTCCCTGACTCTGCAAAGCCTGTGAAAGTTTGCAGAGGCATTCGATTCTGAGTCCTCTGGGTCACTAAGGATCACATGATCCGTAACAACCTCCTCCCACCCACGTACAACTCCTTGGATTTCTGGGGACTGAAAACCATCCCTTGAAGACTGCTGCTGAGTGTTATTCTCCACGTCTATGCTGGCACAATCCTCCTCCTCCTCTTCTTCCTGTGTGTTTGGTGGGCCTGCAGGAATAATATCTGGATAAAGGGGGCCTTGAGAAGTAAGGAAGTTCTCCTCTTCCTCCCGCTGTTCTGCCTCAAGTGCCCTGTCCATTTTTCCATAAAGTGTGTGCTCCAACTGGAAGACAAGAGGGACAGTATCAATGATGCATGCATTGTCGCTGCTCACCATCCTTGTGGCCTCCTCAAATGGTGACAGGACAGTGCATGTATCCTTGATCAGTAGTCACTGGCGTGGCGAAAAGAAGCCAAGCTCCCCTGACCCTGTCCTAGTGCCAAACTCACAAAGATACTCATTGATGGCCCTCTGCTGCGTGTGCAGCCGCTGCAGCATTGCCAACGTTGAGTTCCACCTGGTTGACATGTCACAAATGAGGCAGTTGTGGGGCAGGTTGCATTCCCTTTCAATGTCAGCCAGCCGAGCACTGGCATTGTATGACCGTTGGAATTGACCACAGACTTTTATGGCTTGCCTCAGGAGATCTTGTAAACCTGGGTACCTGCTCAAGAACCGCTGCACCACCAACTTCAGGATGTGTGCCAAACATGGAACATGGGTCAAGTGTCCCTGTCGGAAGGTGGAGAGAAGGTTGGTGCCATTGTCGCATACAACCATTCCTGGCTGAAGCTGACGTGGTGTCAACCACCTCTGAGCCTGCCCCTGTAGAGCTGACAGAATCTCTGCCCCAGTGTGGCTCCTGTCCCCTAAGCAGTGGTTTAACCTTAAACTACGTAGGGGGTTCTTTACTGTAAGAGCGACAAGGATGTGGAATTCCCTTCCACAGGCGGTGGTCTCAGCGGAGGGGTCATCGGTAGTTTCAAGAAACTATTAGATAAGCACCTGAACGACCGCAACATATATACAATGTAATACTGACATATAATCAGACACATAGGTTGGACTTGATGGATTTGTGTCTTTTTTCAATCTCACCTACTATGTAACTCATGCACCGCATGGCATCTTTTTGCCTGAGTGCTTGCATAGCCCCTTGAACGCTTACGGAGCACCGCTGGTTCAGAGAACAAATCTGCAGAAGAGGCCATAGAGGAAGAAGAAGAGGATGGGGTGGAGGAGAGAGCTGTGGCAGAATCACCGCTAGCATTTTGGAGGCATGGTGGCGGAACAAGTTCCGACAATATTGAACCCTGTCCTGCATCCTTCCCAGCTGCCAGCAGAGTTACCCAGTGCGCCGTGAAGGAAAGGTAACATCCTTTCCCTGGTTATGTATTAGATAGACTTTCAACTACTCACCAATAAATTTTGTTATTGTGTTAAAGCTTTCACTCATGGTCAAAGAACTCTCATTTAACCCAAATAATATCTGAGAGATATTAAATCTCAAATATAGTATACGGGAAAAAGACTGCATGGGAGGTTGTCATATGTCTGGTCAAGCATGTGGTGCCCAAGCGGCTGCTTCTGTGGCCACGCTTGATCCGCTTCAGACATGGGTTGCAAACAGCGATGGTGCGATCTGCTGCACGTGTCCAAAAAGGCCCACACCAAGGAACTTTTCAAAATCAGCAGGGAGTCAGCAGCACCCTGCACCTGCGGAGCTCTGCAGTGTGATGCAGTAGGGTGGCTGCCCTTAAGCTGCCCCCTAGAGGACATCCTGTCTTGTTGGATTTGTGCCTCCTCCTCCTCCTCTAGTCTATCATGCACCCAAGTAGAGTCAGTGACCTCAGCATCCCCTTCCTCCTCATCACTGGAGCAAACTTGGCACTATGCTGCAGCTGGGGGAACATGACTGCCAGTTTCATGTCCTTCTTGGGCACCCCCTCTCTCTAGGCTCACGTTACTCCTTTCCTCAACCTGGGAACCAACATCAGAGCCTTCAAATCGCTGCGCATCCTCCAGCCACATGTACCCGACACTGTGGTCGAATAGTTCGGGGGACTCCTCCATGCATGATGGTGGGGTTACGGAAGGAGTGACTGTGGACAAGGAGCCGGTGTAATAGGCTGCTTTGGCAGCTGCATAGGAAGGAAAACTACTCTGAGCCTGGGTGACAGAGGATAAGGAGGATGAGGACGGCTTTATTATCCACTCCACCAACTCTTCTGCATGTTCTGGCTCAATAACATGGCCAGCAGCAGAAAAAAAGGACGAGTGTGCCCCACGGCCACCGGCAGAGGATGCTCCATGTCCATGACCAGCACTGTTGACTGTAGACACAGAGCCAGCTTGCCCTCTTTTAGTGGCCTGTGAGCGTCTGCCTCTCCTTGGTGGCATTCTGGACATGATGTATTTTTTGTTTTGCAACACTGCACTACACTGTATTGTGTACTGTGTACACCACCAGAAAAGTAGTATCAACTGCACTATGGCTGCACTGTATTGTGTACTGTGTACACCACCAGAAAAGTAGTAGCAACTGCACTACAGCTGCACTGCATTGTGTACTATGTACACCACCGGAAAAGTAGTAGCAACTGCACTACGGCTGCACTGTATTGTAATCACAATAATTGATCTAATATTTCACAGTAGGGCCCATTCCAGCGCCCACCAAGAGTAACTGTGAGGGCTTACAGTGTTCTGGTACCATCAACACCTAAGGCCCAATTTTCTGCAGAGTGTATAGGGCAGGCCATATAGTATATACAGGCGGTCCCCTATTTTCAAACATCCGACTTACAAATGGAGGGAGACAACAGGAAGTGAGAGGAAATCTACCCCTAGGAAGGGAAATTCTCTCCTGTAAGAGTTAATATGGGAAAAAAGTGTCTCCACTGATGCTTTAAATTACAAACAGATTCAACTTAAAGCGGAGGTTCGCTGAAAAAAAAATATTAAAAGCCAGCAGCTACAAATACTGCAGCTGCTGCCTTTTAATATATGGACACTTACCTGTCCAGGGAGCCCGCGATGTTGGCAGCCGAAGCCAATCCATCCTTCGGCTCTCGGCTGCTGCCGCTGCCATCCTCGGTGAGGGAATAAGGAAGTGAAGCTGTGCGGCTTAACTTCCTGGTTCCCTTCTGCGCATGCGCGAGTCGCGCTGCGTGTCCTCTCTGGTCCCTGTTGTGTTCTGTGTCTCACAGAATACAGCGGTGGAGGAGAGTCGGAAGTGGCGTAGGTCACCGCAAGCGCCGCGGTGATCTATGCGAGGAAGTGGGAGCAAATACCTGTATTAGACTGGTATCTGCTCCCTCCTCCCCCCTGAAAGGTGCCAAATGTGACACCGGAGGGGGGGAGGAATCCAAAAAGTGGAAGTTCCATTTTTGGGTGGAACTCCACTTTAACAACAAACCTACAGTCCTTATCTTGTTTATAACCCGGGGACCATCTGTATACTGCTGTTCAGAGTATATAGGGCCTGGGGGCCCCACTTTTTTTTATTTAGGTGCGGGGCTCCCCTTAATATCCATACCAGACCCAAAGGGCAGGGTAATGGGCTGGGGGGGGGCGCAACATTACATTACAGCCGCAAGCAGTTTTAAATGACTTTTTTTTTTCTTTAGAAATGTCATTTTGTGCAGGGACTGTTCTAAACACGGGAAACATGTTTAGGGCCACTTTACAGGCATACTATAGACACCCCCAGGCACGATATTTAAAGGAATATTACACTTTTACTGTTTCACTTTAAGCATTCTTAAAATCACTGCTCCCGAAAAAACGTCCGTTTTTAGAACTTTTTTTTGCATTGATACATGTCCCCTGGGGCAGGACCCGGGTCCCCAAACACTTTTTATGTCAATAACTTGCATATTAGCCTTTAAAATTATTACTTTTGATTTTTCATGTTCGAGACCCATAGACTTTACTGGTGTTTGCGTGTTCGCACAAATTATTTTTCTGTTCGCATGTTCTGCCGCAAACCGAACTGGGGGGTGTTCGGCTCATCCCTATTCACATGCATGTAACATGAACCACAATGGACTTGAGTCATGCAAATGTGCCCTTAGAGCCCATTCACACCTTTCTGGTGCGGTGATGCCCATGCTACCACAATGCACATTACATGCATTAGCTCATTGTGTTTCCATTCATTTTAAAAGGTACCCCAATATGTTAAAACAATGAAGCTCTAATGCTCATGCATTGGATTGCACCACAACACACCACAAAGTAATGTACTTCTCTATACTAATGTGGGCTGTATTGGCAAAAATTGTGCATGTTTGTTTCTTTGCACGTTGTGGTGTGTTGCCAGTCCATTCATTTGAATGGGCTACCTTAGTCCCCATTTACATCTGTGTGATTTGCCGCGCTTCAGCCATTATGCGACATTGCATGACAAGAGCATTCCCATTAATGTTTATGGGGCCCATTCACATCTATACAATGTGCTTCTGTATTACATGGAAAAAGGTGCGGACGCTTCTTTTGGTGCGATATGATGTGTTTTTGGCCCTATAGACTTAATGTGATACTATAGTCTTGTTTTTTTTTTCTTTAAAAATAACAAACGTGTATAAAGTTACCTGCTCTGTGTAGTGGTTTTGCACAGAGCAGCCTCGATCCCCCTCTTCCAGATCCCTCACCGATGCTCCTGGCCCCTCCCTCCTGTCGAGTGCCCCCACAGGAAGCAGCTTGCTATGGGGGAACCTGGGTCCAGCCGCAGCTCTGTGTGTCCATTCAGACATGGAGCTGCGGTTTGGCCCCCTCCCCTATCTTTCCCCATTGGCTAACTGACTTTGATGGACAGGAGCGGGAGACAAGGGCCCTGCTGCTGTGTCTCAGCCAATCAGGATTTCAAACCGGCAATGCAGTTCGACTTCAGGGGCGATTTGACAAACATCTGTGCGAGTTCATGCACAGATGTCTATTTAAATTGCCCCCAAAGTTGCCAAAAGTAGTACAGGAGCTACTCTTGGGAATCGGCGAGGCGCCGCAAAGTTGGCTTCACACTGATTCGGACGGTGCCATTGCTGGCAATAGCTTGCCGATTCGGCATGTGATTTGACATGTCAAATCGCATGCCAAATCACTCCGATGAGCACGTGGGCTTAAAGGGAGTGCTCCTAATCTCAGCTTGTTACCTGTTCACAGAAGCAATCAATCAGATTCCAATCTCTCCACCATGGCCAAGACCAAAGAGCTGTCTAAGGATGTCAGGGACAAGATTGTAGATCTACACAAGGCTGGAATGGGCTACAAGACCATCACCAAGCAGCTTTGTGAGAGGGTGACAACAGTTGGTGCGATTATTCGCAAATGGAAGAAATGCAAAATAACTGTCAATCTCCCTCGGTCGAAGCTCTATGCAAGATCTCACCTCATGGAGTTTCAATGATCATGAGAATGGTGAGGAATCAGCCCAGAACTACACGGGAGAATCTTGTCAATGATCTCAAGGCATCTGGGACCATAGTCACCAAGAAAATAATTGGTAACACACTACGCCGTGAAGGACTGAAATCTTGCAGTGCACTCAAGGTCCACTGCTCAAGAAAGCACATGTACAGGCCCATCTGAGGTTTGCTAATGAACATCTGAATGATTCAGAGGACAACTGGGTAAAAGGGTTATGGTCAGATGAGACCAAATTTGTGCTCTTTGGCATCAACTCAACTCGCTGTGTTTGCAGGAGGAGGAATGCTGACAATGACCCCAAGAACTCCATTCCCACCATGGAGGTGGAAACATTATGCTTTGGGGGTGTTTTTCTGCTAAGGGGACAGGACAACTTCTATGCATCAAAGGGATGATATATCATCAAATCTTGGGTGGGAAATTCCTTCCCTCAGCCAGGGCATTGAAAATGTGGATGGGTATTCCAGCATGACAATGACCCAAAACACGTGGCCAAGGCAACAAAGGAGTGGCTCAAGAAGAAGCACATTAAGGTCCTGGAGTGGCCTAGCCAGTCTCCAGACCTTAATCCCTGAAGGTTCAAGTTACCAAACGTCAGCCTCAAAAACTTAATGACTTGGAGAGGAGCTACAAAGAGGAGTGGGACAAAATCCCTCCGGAGATGTGTGCAAACCTAGTGGCTAACTACAAGAAAGTTTGACCTCTGTGATTGCCAACAAGGGTTTTGCCACCAAGTACTAAGTCATGTTTTGCAAAGGGGTCAAATATTTATTTTACTCATTAAAATGCAAATCAATTTATAACTTTTTTGAAATGTGTTTTTCTTGATTTTTGTTGTTATTCTGTCTCTCATTGTTAAAATAAACCTACCATTAAAATTATAGACTGATCATTTCTTTGTCAGCGGGTAAACGTACAAAATCAGCAGGGGATCAACTACTTTTTTCCCTCACTGTATAGGTAAGATTTATTATAGGCTTACATTCAGAGGCGGCTCTCTAATTAGGCAAATTAGGCGATCGCCTAAGGCCTCGCACACTCAAAAGGGCCTCGGGACCGCCTAATTTAAGAGCCGCCTCTGCTGACAACAATGCCGCTGCTACGCTCCAGCCAGCAGAGGGTTAATGCTGCCTGTGAGCTCCATGGCCAGGCAGTGGAGAGAGGACGGGGCCGTGGCTGTGTCTTGGGGAGGAGGCGGGGCCGGCCAGCACTGTGTTGTCTGGGGGAGGAGACTCATTCCAGCAGCCGGAGCTAAAATTAAACTTATTCCCGCTGCTCCGGAGACGCAGATCGCCCCTCCGTCACCCCCAACTGGAGTGCTCCACTAAGCGATCCCGCACACCTGGAGGATGCGTCTGACTGGTAAGCATAGCTGCAGAGGGGAAGAGGAGGTTCCCGCCGGGGAGGAAGCCTAACCAGCATGGTATATGGAGCTGATGGAAGGGGGAGGGAGGAG
Organism: Aquarana catesbeiana; assembly: GCF_042186555.1. Lineage (NCBI taxonomy): Eukaryota > Metazoa > Chordata > Amphibia > Anura > Ranidae > Aquarana > Aquarana catesbeiana. The sequence continues at coordinate 153,786,744 of NC_133329.1, forward strand.
AGAAATGGTGTCTGGGCCGCCCCTCTCTGGGGCTGTCAATCAGGGCTGGGGGATCCGGGCTGCAGCTGCAGGGAGAGGCACTGCCACAATCCCTTCTGCAGTCAGCTACCACCAGCATGAGAGAGAGCCAGCCCCCATGCCTGCTCCTCCAGCATCCCTTAGCCGCTGGCCTTTAAATCAACCCCCTGCCCCATCCCCTCCACTACCTTCCTCCTGGTTATCAGTGCCACAGTCAGTTCAGCTCAGACCTGTGCCAGTGTCCCAGTGTGCCAACCTGTGCTTGACAGCCCCTGACCCCTCCCTCCACCTGACCCTTACCCCCACCTATGCAGGGCTCCACTCTAGTGGTCCAGAGGTGCCAGTCCAGTGCTGATCCTCAGCCATGGTGCTGGCACTGCTTTCTGATTGGCTTCTCCACTGCTATCTTCCTCACTGACACCAGCACCGAGATAGAACACTGACACCAGCAACAAGATAGAGCACTGACACCAGCACTGAGATAGAACACTGACACCAGCAACAAGATAGAGCACTGACACCAGCATCGAGATAGAGAGCACTGACACCAGCATCGAGATAGAGAGCACTGACACCAGCACCGAGATAGAGCACTGACACCAGCACCGAGATAGAGCACTGACACCAGCACCGAGATAGAACACTGACACCAGCACCGAGATAGAGCACTGACACCAGCACCGAGATAGAACACTGACACCAGCACCGAGATAGAACACTGACACCAGCACCGAGATAGAGAGCACTGATACCAGCACCGAGATAAAGAGCACTGACACCAGCACCGAGATAAAGAGCACTGACACCAGCACCGAGATAAAGAGCACTGACACCAGCACCGAGGTAGAGAGCACTGATACCAGCATCGACATAGAGTACTGAAACCAGCACTGAGATAGAGAGCACTGACACCAGCACTTTAAAACTCTTAATATATGCAATCTATACAATTAATTTTTTTATCACTTGAATTATTTTTCCCATTATGGGCGTAAGTGGGGCCTCATGTCTAGGTTTTGCTTAAGGCCTCACAAAGCCTAGAGCCGTCTCTGCTTACATTACATAAGCAGAGATGGAAGTTTACTTACACTTTCACAGAAAACTGACAGGGGTTACAAATCTTCCATAGGCCTCATTTAGATGTACAGTTGGGGATTGGGTTTAGTAAAAATGGGCAGTTGAGCCATGTTTTTAGTGCCCGCCATTATGCTGCAATTGACAGTGGACGGGGATGTTTACATGCTGTGGTTGCGATGCTTAGCAGCTGTGGCAAAAACTACCAAACACGTCGCAATCGGCTGGTGGCAAGCCCACTAAACAAGCCCTATTTGGGCAAATGAGGAAGCGTTGCGGTGCATGAGGTTGTGGCTCATTTATCAGCAAAAATCAGGTTAAAACAGGCAGGGAGGCAGTGTCACATGATCTGAAAAACAATCTGAATACAGATTTTTTTTAATCAAAAGGTTTTTATTGTACCAAAAAAACAAACAGTACAGTCAAATATGAAACACAGTTCACTTTGTCCATTTAGTGGATTATTCAACATACGGTCTATTGTTACATTCATCAATACTTAAATATAGCATCTGTTCGTATTTCCTTTCAGCATAGACTGTTAAGTTGATCTCACTTTATACCATATTGCTACCCTCTACCATCCACCTCCCGCCACCTATATCCTTGTCCTAGTCCCATCATATGATTGAGCATCCAGCCGGATGTCCCACTCATCGTTCCCTGCACCTATATGCCTCTCAACAGCCTCGTATGGACTAACTCCATGGGGCTAATTCCTGGTGTGTCAAGCCATGCGTCCCATAGTTTGTCAAATTTTCCAGGGTTCCCCCTGTGCTGGTATATGTATTTTTCCATTATGAGTGTTTTTACCATGTGTTGTATCCAGGTTTTAGTTTTGGGAGGTACAGCTGATTTCCAGCTCAAGAGGATTATTTTCCTGGCCTGAAACAGTCCTCTGGCATAAGCAGCTCTTGTCGCCTCCTCCGCTATCGTACCCTCCAGAACACATAGTGGATCGGGTGCTCTGCCCATTTTGTAAAGCTTCACGTGTATAGTGCACCCTCAGTAGTATATACAGCTGGGAAACCCTTTGTGCCACATTCAATGAACATGTGTTGACTGCCTGCAAGGCCTCCTCCCACAGCTCGCCTGCAATGGGGCCCAGGTCTGACTCCCACTGTGTCACTGCCTTCATGGGGTGCCCTTCCAGGAATGACGATAGTAACATGTTGTAACATTGTGAAATTATACCCTTTGTGTCGGACGTGTCCTGCAGCATATTAAAGACAGGGGTGGGGTACTGGATCCATTCAATTGCGTTCCCTTGTGCTCTAACAGCATGTTTTCATTGTAAATAATAAAATAGAATGTTGGCAGGTAATGCGCATTTGGATTGTAACTCATTGAAAGAGAGCAAAGTCCCATTCTGAAAAATATGTTTCAGATGAGTTATGCCCACATGGTGCCACCTGGGTCCCTGTTGAATCTTAGCTAATTCTGTGTATGATTTATTTCCCCAAATCGGGCTATAGGCTGTGAACCCCATCACGTTTTGTAGTTGTTTAGTCTTGTTCCATACCTTCTGAAGGAGTGTATATGTGGGCATTTGTTTATTGGGCCTTTGAAAGTGTTGAGCTTCTAGTCCCTCGGGTATAGATTCCGCCCCCCGTGCCAATCAGCATAAGTTTGGCCGATGAGAAAGTCGGCGAGGAGGCCATGGCACCTATGAGGTGCTGTAGCTGTGCGGCCAGATAGTATGTCCAAGGGTTGAGAAGGGCGAGACCCCCTCTCTCCTTCGGGTATTGTAGTTGCTCTAGCTTAATTCTAGGGGGTTTGGTGTGTCATAGTAACAACCTGAATAAGGAGTTGACCACTCTAAATATCTTCAGTGTAATAACTACCGGCGTGTTATGTAGCATGTATAAAAACTGCAACATCAGAATCATCCTGATGAGGTTTGTTTTTCCTGCTAGGGACATTTTAAGTTATTCCATATGTTTATTTTGTCTCTAAAATGTGATAACAGGGGATATATATTCAGCTTGCAAAAATCAGTTTAGGGGAAATGTTTATACCTAAGTATTTGAAGGTGGACACCATGGGTACCGGGCAATCGAGCCCCACGCCAAGTGCGGGGGACGCATCTATAAACATTAAGGCTGATTTGGTCCAGTTAATGGTAAGACCTGAGAAATGACCAAACTTTGTGACAAGGGACATTAACTAAATCAGGAAATCCTCCACATCCTCCAGGAAAAGAAGCATGTCGTCGGCATAAAGCATGATTTTTTCGTGCAGTTCGCCATACCGGAATCCCTTAATCTGTGGGCAGTTCCTCACCTGAGCCGCAAGTGACTCGATGGCCAGAGCAGGGGCGACAGAGGACATCCCTGCCTCGTTCCCCTGCCCAATGCAAAGGCATGAGACATCCTATCTGACATACGTATGGCAGCGTGTGGTGTATCATATAACAGCCTCACCCACCTAATAAACCTGGGTCCAAACCCAAACTTGGCCAGTACCTCCCACAGATACACTGTCAGGGAACCGCCGGCGCCAGACCTGGGCGTTTGCATGCGCCTATGCGCCGGCGCGCCCCTGTACGACCATTACGGCAAAGTACTGCTGTTTCCAGGCGTCAGCGCGGCGCTTGGGCGCGCGCGGGTGCACGGCGCTTGTGCGCAAGCGCGTTCGCGCCGTTTTGCCGCCAAAGAGCGCTTAAAAGGTTCCCCTGTGCCACTGGCACATTGCTGCTTCGTCTCAGCTCTGTGATTCCTGCAACCTGCCCCTGATTGTTTGTTCCTGATTTGACCCGGCTTGTCTGACCATCCGTCCTGCTCCAACCCGACCCGGCCTGCCTGACTATTCTACTGCTCCAGCCTGATACTGTTGCCGACTGCTGCTTGTCTACCGACTCTGCCTCTGCCTGCCGTTATTGCCTGCCTCACCTACCTGCTGACCCGGACTGTCTGACCTTGCTTGTGCCTGCTGTTGTCTTGCTGTTGCACCATCAGCTTCAGCTCCAGTGATCTCTGCATCTCAGTGTTCCAGCCTGCTGCTTCCAGTCTCCATCTGATCTGCAGTCCAGCCACCCCTGAGGGATCTCTACCCTTCTTCAGCATCAGAGACTCCACTCCACAGGCACTCCTACCCCTCTGTGCTCAGGAGACCACTGTTCCCATTCCAGTGACTCCTGAACCAGCGCTGTATGAGAGGCCTTCTCCTACAAGTCAGGCTCTACTACCAGGTACCTAACAGTACGAAGCAGCCATGACTGAGCCTGCAGGAGACACCTCTCCAATGAAAGAGATATGTACGCATCTGGCGGCCCTCACTCAAGCAGTGCAATCTCTTCAGGACAACTACAACAGACTGGAGGGACAAGTTCAGAACCTTGCAGGGTCTAACCCGACGGTCTCCTCTTCAGCTGCAGCTCCAACACAGACTGTTCCTGCCCCTTCAGTTGTGATGCTTCCACCTGAACCGAGGGTTCTTATTCCTGAAAGGTTCTCCGGAGACCGGGCTAAGTTTCGGGCCTTTCGCAATGCCTGCTAGCTCTATTTTGCCCTTCAGCCCCGAACTTTCTCTCTGGAAGTCACCAAGGTGGGATTTGTAATTTCCCTCCTGCAAGGAGAACCTCAGACCTGCGCCCACCGTTTACTTGAAGGGGACTCTGCTCTGACCCAATCTTTATCATCTTTCTTTGAGGCCATGGCGCAACTATATGAGGACCCCCAACTAACCGCCACAGCCGAATCAGCTCTGTTCGCGCTCCAACAAGGCCGCAGACCCACTGAGGACTATGTTACTGACTTCAGGCGTTGGAGCGCGGACACACAGTGGAATGATGCGGCCCTGCGCCACCAGTTCCGCACGGGTCTATCCGAAGGTTTAAAAGATGAGCTTGCTCGAGTGGGTGTTCCAGATACTCTCGAGGCCTTGATCTCCTTAACCATCCAGATCGATCGCCGCCTCCGAGAACGTCGATCTGAACGCTCTGCTCAAGAGACCCGTCCAACCTGGATGACAGCACGAGCTTCGGTTCCTGCAGCACGCTACTTACCCTCACCCAGTGTGAATCCTGCACATGTCACGCCTGACACCTCTGAACCAATGCAGTTAGGACTGATGCGACCTGCTCTGTCTTCCGAAGAACGTGCCCGATGTCGGCAACTCAATCTGTGTCTCTATTGCGGAGGAATCGGGCACTATGTTCAGAATTGTCCAGTTAAAATAAGTAAGTGTCCATCTCCTGTGCATACCAGTCTCTCTGCCTTGTCTACGAATTCTACCCACCTAGCCATTCCTCTCTCATTACAGCTCCAAGAAGAGGTAATCCCAGTCAACGCCATTATTGACTCCGGAGCATGCAGTTGCTTTATTGATCTAACTTTTGCCAACCAACACAACATCCCTTTACGGACTAAAGCCCATGGACTCTCTGTATTTCTTGCTGATGGCTCCCGCATCAGGTCCGGACAAGTAACACAAGAGACTCTGCCTTTACCTGCCACCACCCTTTCCCAACATGAGGAACTGCTGATCCTTGATGCCATCACTTCTCCTATGTTTCCCATCATCCTGGGCATTCCCTGGCTGCGGGCCCACAACCCACACATCCATTGGGTGTCCGGAGAAGTAAGATTCCTGTCATCCTACTGTCAAGAGCATTGTTTGCTGAAAAATCCGGACTCTTCAGCTACTCTGCTTTGTCTGGACACCGACCAGAAAAATTACCAGGTCATACCTGATCATTATCATGAATACATTGATGTTTTCAGTAAAAAGGGGGCAGACTCTCTTCCACCTCATCGTCCTTACGATTGCCCCATCGAGCTGCTACCAGGATCCGAAATTCCTTTCGGACGCATTTTTCCCTTATCTGAAAAGGAACAAGAAGCACTCAAGACATATATAGATGAAAACCTGGCCAAGGGATTCATTCGCCACTCCACCTCTCCAGCTGGTGCCGGAATATTCTTTGTCGCTAAGAAGGACAAGTCCCTCCGGCCTTGTATAGACTATCGAGAACTGAACAAGATCACGGTCAAGAATCGGTATCCCCTACCTTTGATACCTGAACTATTTCAGAAATTAAGGACTGCCGTTATTTTTACAAAACTTGATCTAAGAGGGGCCTATAATCTGATCCGCATCCGGGCCGGGGACGAATGGAAAACAGCTTTCCGGACCCGATTTGGGCATTATGAATATCTTGTTATGCCCTTTGGTCTCTGCAACGCCCCTGCGACCTTCCAACACCTGATTAATGATGTCCTCAGAGACTTCCTAGATGTATTCGTGATCGCCTATCTGGACGATATCTTGATCTTTTCAGAATCTCTGGACCTACATCGAGAACATGTTCGCCGGGTGCTGGGTCGTCTCCGCTTACACAGACTTTATGCAAAAGCAGAGAAATGCGAGTTTGAACAACAGAGCATTCAATTCCTGGGGTTGATAATCTCTTCAACGGGCATCAAAATGAACCCACAGAAGGTTTCCGCTGTTCTGGACTGGCCGGTACCCCTGGATAAGAAGGGGGTTCAACGGTTTATTGGGTTCGCAAACTTTTACAGGAAGTTTATCAAGGGGTTCTCAGCCATAATTGCACCCATCACGCAGCTGACCAAACAGAATACCCGTTTTTCCTGGAATCAATTAGCCCAAGATGCCTTCGAGAAACTCAAGAGCCTATTCACCTCTGCACCTATCCTCAGCCATCCTGAACCATCTTTACCATTCATTCTAGAAGTAGACGCTTCTGAAATTGCGGTTGGTGCAATACTGTCACAACGCAGAGGCAGTAAAGACGTAATGCATCCTGTGGGGTTCTTCTCCCGAAAACTTTCTCCTGCGGAGAAGAACTATGATGTTGGTGATCGGGAGCTTCTCGCTATTAAGACAGCACTAGAGGAGTGGAGGTACCTGCTGGAGGGGGCTATGCATCCAGTATTAATCTACACGGACCATAAAAATCTGGAGTACCTGCGGTCTGCTAAACGACTTAAGCCTCGACAAGCCCGCTGGGCTCTGTTTTTCTCACGGTTTTCCTTCCACATTATTTATCGGCCAGGCTCAAGAAATATTAAGCCAGATGCGTTGTCACGAAAGCATGACAACCCAAAGGACTTATCCACTCCTGACACCATCTTACCTGCAAACAATTTCCTGCTCCTACAAACAGATCTTCTCTCTCAGATTAAGGAAGCATCCTCTGAATCAGCCAGACCTACAGGAATTACCTTGACTAACAGAGATGGTTTGTTCTGGAAAGGAAGCCAAATTTTTGTCCCTGAGGAAGTTTGGGTTAAGGTCTTGACACTTCTTCACGATCACCCACTGGCAGGTCACTTTGGGGTTCGCAAAACCCTGGAATTGATGCAGCGTACATTCTGGTGGCCCAATCTGTAAGACTTTTGCAAGAAATATGTCAGTTCCTGCCCTATCTGCAACCAGAATAAGACATCCAGGAATCGAACTTGGGGCTTGTTAAAACCTTTACCTGTACCCGATAGACCCTGGAAGATGATTTCTATGGACTTTATTGTAGAGCTTCCTTGTTCTGAGGGGTGTTCTGCCATCTTTGTGGTAGTGGACCGTTTAACCAAGATGGCTCATTTTCTTCCATTAAAAGGAACTCCATCAGCTATTGAAACGGTTCATATATTCATCAAGGAAATCATTAGACTTCATGGAATCCCTGTGAACATAATCTCTGATAGAGGGGTTCAATTCACCTCATGCTTTTGGAGAGCCCTGTGTGAAGCTTTAAAAATCGAACTGGCCTTGTCCTCGGCTTATCCCCCCCAGACTAATGGACAGACGGAGAGAACCAATCAGACCCTTGAGCAGTACATCAGATGCTTTACATCCTTCTCACAGGATGATTGGGTATCCCTGCTGCCTTTGGCAGAATTTGCCTACAACAATGCTAAACATTCTGCCACCGGTCAATCCCCCTTTTTCGCCAATTATGGCTTCCATCTAACCTTTTTACCCGATTTCCTTCCAGAGTCTGCAGTTCCGGCAGTACAGAGCACAGTGGATTTCCTCAGTCAAAACAACCAGATGTTACAGGAGGCGGTGTCCAAGGCTCAGGCAGACGGCAAGAGAATCTTCGACCGAAAAAGAAGAGGGGAGTTGAAGCTACAGCTTGGTGACCAGGTATGGCTTTCTACAAATAATATCAAATTAGCATGTCCTTCTAAGAAGTTGGCACCTAGGTTTATGGGACCCTTTCCGGTTAAGAGAAAAATCAATGAAGTTTCTTATGAATTGACCTTACCTGACTCTCTCAGAATTCATCCGGTGTTCCATGTGTCCTTACTTAAACCTGCTGTACCCGATCCCTTCCCTGGTAGAGGAACTAGACCTCCTGAACCTGTTTTGATTGATGGTAATGAGGAATTTGAGGTTGAGGCTATCCTCGATTGCAGAAGAAGACAGGGGCAAACCCAGTTCCTAATTAAGTGGAAAGGCTACGGTCCAGAAAGCAACTCTTGGGAACCAGATAGTAATGTGCATGCTAGGCGTTTAGTTCGCGCCTATTTTTCTACACATCCTGAGAAGAAAAAGCTTGTGGGCATCCGGAGGCTGCCCCTTGGGGGGGGCAATGTCAGGGAACCGCCGGCGCCAGACCTGGGCGTTTGCATGCGCCTATACGCCGGCGCGCCCCTGTACGAGCATTACGGCAAAGTCCTGCTGTTTCCAGGCGTCAGCGCGGCGCTTGGGCGCGCGCGGGTGCGTGGCGCTTGTGCGCACGCGCGTTCGCGTTAGCGCCGTTTTGGCGCCAAAGAGCGCTTAAAAGGTTCCCCTGTGCCACTGGCACATTGCTGCTTCGTCTCAGCTCTGTGATTCCTGCAACCTGCACCTGATTGTTTGTTCCTGATTTGACCCGGCTTGTTTGACCATCCGTCCTGCTCCAACTCAACCCGGCCTGCCTGACTATTCTACTGCTCCAGCCTGATACTGTTGCCGTCTGCTGCTTGTCTACCAACTCTGCCTCTGCCTGCCGTTATTGCCTGCCTCACCTACCTGCTGACCCGGACTGTCTGACCTTGCTTGTGCCTGCTGTTGTCTTGCTGTTGCACCATCAGCTTCAGCTCCAGTGATCTCTGCATCTCAGTGTTCCAGCCTGCTGCTTCCAGTCTCCATCTGATCTGCAGTCCAGCCATCCCTGAGGGATCTCTACCCTTCTTCAGCATCAGAGACTCCACTCCACAGGCACTCCTACCCCTCTGCGCTCAGGAGACCACTGTTCCCATTCCAGTGACTCCTGAACCAGCGCTGTATGAGAGGCCTTCTCCTACAAGTCAGGCTCTACTACCAGGTACCTCACATACACTGTCAAATGCCTTATTGGCATCAAGAGATAACAGTGCTCTGTGACCGGCTGAATTCATGGGGGTCTGCATGTTCAAGTACGTCATCTGAGATTGGTCGCAGTAGACGTTCGTAGCCTGAATCCTGCCTGGTCTGAGTGAACAATGGATCGGATTATCCTGTTGACTCTCATGGCCATCACCTTAGCTAGTATTTTTACATTGCTCTGTAGCAGTGAGATGGGCCTATAAGAGCTGGGGTCTAACGGGTCCTTACCTGCTTTGAGCAGTAATATTATGTTGGCCCTTGTCATGGTAGTGGGTAACTTTCCCGATTTAAATGAGGAATTGAAGACTTCTAGTAATTTGGGTAAAATTACTTCCCATATTGGGTATACACCTCCATAGGGATCCCATCACCCCCCCGGGGCCTTGCAGGCAGGGAAGGAGGCGGCCGCCTCACTCAGCTCATCTAGTGTGAATGATGCTTCCAGCTCCGCACGCGCTTAGCGGGATAGAGTTGGAAGGGATATTGTATCAATGTATGTTTGCAGTTCCTCGTCCATGTAGTTGTCACAGGGTTTGTAAAGGTCAACATAAAAAAGCCGCCAATTCAGCTATTATTTGCTCAGGATCATTCACCAGCCATCCCAAAGAACTATGTAACGCTCTTATGGCAGGGGACGACTGCTGAGATCTGGCTATTCTGGCCAGTATTCTGCCAGTTTTTTCACCTTCTTCATAAAATGCTTGTTTGGTAAAGAACCTTTTACGTTCCGCGGCGGAGGATCTCAACCGGCCCAGGGAGTCCTGGCTCGAGATCCATGCCTCCATGCCTCCCTCGCGGAATCAGATGGGTCTAGGACATATGCAAGCTCCAGTTGCTTCCCCTCCGAGAAATGCGGGTGACTGTGACAGAGCCCGCCGGCGGCTCCATAAGTGAGAGAGCCGCCGGGCGGCTCCGTGAGTCAGTGAGAGAGCCGCTGAGCGGCTCCATGAGTGAAAGAGCCGCCGGGTGGCTCCGTGAGTGAGAGAGCCGCCGGGCAGCTCCATAGTGAAAGAGAGAGAGCCGCCACTGACATGTGCCGCTCGATGTGTTTGTGGGCGGGCTGCTGGCCAATCAGGGAGCCGGCGGGCGGGGGAGCAGAGAGATGACATCATCTCTCACCGCCCAGCGCCCGCCCTGCATCCCTGCAGTTCCCCCCCCACCATGCAGGCAGCAGAGAGATTACATCATCTCTCTGCTGCCTGTCTCTGGGACACAAGAGACCACCTTAGCAGGTGGCAAGTGACAATCTTCATCTGGTGACAGGCGACGTGGCAAGTGACAATCCGCAACATGTGGCAGGCGACGTGGCAAGTGACAATCTTCATCTGGTGACAGGCGACATGGCAAGTGACAATCCTCAACATGTGGCAGGCGACGTGGCAAGTGACAATCTTCATCTGGTGGCAGGCAACGTGGCAAGTGACAATCCGCAACGTGGCAGGCGATGTGGCAAGTGACAATCTTCATCTGGTGGCAGGCGACGTGACAATCTGCATCTGGTGACAGGCAACGTGGCAAGTGACAATCCGCAACATGTGGCAGGCGACGTGGCAAGTGACAATCTTCATTTGGTGACAGGCGACGTGGCAAGTGACAATCTGCATCTGATGACAGGTGACGTGGCAAGTGACAATCCGCAACATGTGGCAGGCAACCTGGCAAGTGACAATTCGCAACGTGGCAGGCGACATGGCAAGTGACAATCTGCATCTGGTGACAGGCGACGTGGCAAGTAACAATCCGCAACATGTGGCAGGTGACGTGGCAAGTGACAATCTGCATCTGGTGACAGGCGACGTGGCAAGTGACAATCCGCAACATGTGGCAGGCGACGTGGCAAGTGACAATCTTCATCTGGTGACAAGCGACGTGGTAAGTGACAATCTGCATCTGGTGACAGGCAACGTGGCAAGTGACAATCCGCAACATGTTGCAGGCGACGTGGCAAGTGAAATCTTCATCTGGTGACAGGCGATGTGGCAAGTGACAATCCGCAACATGTGGCAGGCAACGTGGCAAGTGACAATCTGCATCTGGTGACAGGTGACATGGCAAGTGACAATCCGCAACATGTGGCAGGCAACCTGGCAAGTGACAATCCGCAACGTGGCAGGCGACGTGGCAAGTGACAATCCGCAACATGTGGCAGGCGACGTGGCAAGTGACAATCCGCAACATGTGGCAGGTGACACGGCAAGTGACAATCTTCATCTGGTGACAGGCGACGTGGCAAGTGACAATCTGCATCTGGTGACAGGCAACGTGGCAAGTGACAATCCGCAACATGTGGCAGGCGACGTGGCAAGTGACAATCTTCATCTGGTGACAGGTGACGTGGCAAGTGACAATCTGCATCTGGTGACAGGCAACGTGGCAAGTGACAATCCGCAACATGTGGCAGGCGACGTGGCAAGTGGCTCCCACTGATTCTGCATTATGGTGAGTTAAACTATTTAATTTTTTATAACAATGTAATAATAGTAATAATGCGCTTCAATCATCCTGACACCATAACAACCATGGTGCCGTGATGATTGAAGCACCAACACCAGCCATTTCCCCCGATAGATGTACCCCAAAAATATATATTTTCTGGCAGTGCCCCTCCCGAGACTAGACTCTGGATCCGCCCCTGGTTGCTTCACCTGGTCTTCTACCTGTATCATTAGGGCTGATGAATCGTGTTTAATGGCAGCAATTTCAGCTATGAACGTACCCCTCAGACATGCCTTGAATGCGTCCCATCTCATTGTCAGATTGGTGTGTGAATGGTTATCAAAAAAGTATTGTTCTATCTGGTTCACCACCCGTTCATGCGATGTGAAAAGTTTTAGCCAGAAGGCATTCAACTTCCATGGTGCCCTGGGCAGGGAGGCCACCGGACGGGTAGTGAGGTGTGCAACTAGTGGGGAATGATCAGACATCCCCCTGGGGAAGTATTCCACCCTGGTGACCATAGCTAAGAGTTTTGGAGACCCTACGCAAAGGTCAACGGGAGATAGCGACCCATTAGTTTTGGAGAAGCATGAAAATTGTTTAGTTGTTGGGTGTTTTGCTCTCCACACAGCTGTCCAGCCCACCTCCTGCAGCAATCGGCTCAGAATGGTGCCTCTGCTCCCTGGCTGAGCTGGAGGATGTCTATCCAATCCGGGATCCAGGTAGCCATTAAAGTCACCCATAATCAGTGTGGGTACGTTATTGACCAGGTAATACAAAAGAAGCTGCAATATCTCTCTAGAGAATGGGGGAGGTATATACACAAAGGCAAATATCACTGTTAAGGTAAACACTTTGCAGTACAGAAATACATATCTACCCAAAGGGTCTATGACTGTGTCCAATTCCTGGTAGGCCAAGGATTTGTGTACCAGTACACTCACCCCACGCGAATATGCGGTGTGAGTGGAATGGTAAGCCTTGCCCACCCAGGAATATTGCAGAAATCCGGTCATATCTTTTGTGAGGTGAGTCTCCTGGAGGCTCACTATAGAAGGATGAAATTTTTTCAGGCATGTGCTTATCATAGTGCATTTCAGTGGGTCATGAACACCACGGACATTCCAGGTCACCACGGGGGTGGTGGCCATGTTAGGTGTGGTAAAATGTTATGTCCAGTGCCTGAGGGCCGCATCGCCCTGATCCCGGGCAGTGAAAAGTCTGCAGGCACACTATGGGTACACAGTTCTTTCGAATTGCAGTCGGCATTGATTTGGCGTGGTAGCGTGATTCGTCTGTAGAAGTAGAGGGGAGAGAGATCTGGAACAAAGTGCGTCAGTGTGGCCATTGGGACCGTAAAAAACTAACTGAAACTGGTCTGTCAGGTGCGTGCATCACACTTGCATGGGAATGGGGTAAATTCCCTCATTCCATCCCCACGCCCAGAGTCGTTCGGTAAACTTGTGCCAACAGGGCACCAAATAACCCGCCCCTCTGAACTGGGGCTCAGTGTAGTGCTGTGAGTCTACCACAGTACCTTAAATTTTGTCATAGTGAAACAATTTCTGTCAAAGCTCTTGTCAGGCGCTAGCTTTGAAATGGTGTGTATTGTCCCGCACTGTAAGTAGCAGACTTAAAATGTCTGTGGGTTACATACCGACCCTGTGGCTTTACAAGTCAGACGTCAATCTCCTCCGTCGGCCTCTCGGTGTCTCCTGAGATCTTGTTCATTGCGGTCATCTGAATACAGATTGCACTTCAGATGAGCGATAGATTTAGACACACGCCTAAATCTACCTTATTCTATCCAAAACAAGTTTTACCTTTATTTTTAATTTAATGCAAAGTCACTGTGCACAAAAAACGTGCACGTGTGTGATTGCAACATTATTATTGCTACATTAGGCAAACCCATTCACCACATACAGTTACTGCCTCCACAAATTAGCAACACAGACAGAACCTTAACCACTTACTGCAAACCTCCGTCATTGTACGTCGGTATTTTGCTGCCATAACCCCGGTATTTTCTGAAACGGCGGGCGGACCTCTTTAAGATAAAAGTAGTCTACGTGGCGGATTTTCCGCAAGATTACTTTTATCAGCTGCGGGAGAGGTGCCCACCCCCCTCCCTCTGCGTTCTTGCCGTCTCCGCCGCCTACCAGACAATCCGATCATTTCCCCTCAGAGGCTGTGAGTCGAGTAAGGGAATGATGGCCCCCCACTCGACTCAATGGCGTTCGATGACGGAAGCGACGTCAAACGTCACTTCTGGCCAACGGCCGGCCTTAAAGGAGAAATTTTTTTTCATTGAAAAAAAATTAAAATTTTTTTTTTTTTTATTGCACTTAATGCCCTGTACACATGGTCAGACTTTCCGACGGAATATGTGCGATCGGAGCTTGTTGTCGGAAATTCCGACCGTGTGTGGGCTCCATCGGATATTTCCATCGTAATTTCCGACACACAAAGTTTGAGAGCAGGCTATAAAATTTTCCGACAACAAAATCCGTTCGCGTAAATTCCGACCGTGTGTGGAGAATTCCGACGCACAAAGTGCCACGCATGCTCAGAATAACTTAAGAGACGAAAGCTTTTGGCTACGTGTTTAACGTCACCGCGTTCAGAACGATCGGATTTTCCGACAACTTTGTGCGACCGCGTGTATGCAAGACAAGTTTGACCCAACATCCGTCTGAAAAAATCCATGGATTTTGTTGTCGGAATATTCGATCAATGTCCGATTGTGTGTACAGGGCATAAGTGTAAATGTGAGATCTGAGGTCTTTTTGACCCCAGATCTCACATTAAAGAGGTCCTGTCATGCTTTTTTTCTTGTACAATGATTGTTTACATTCCCTGTAATAGGAATAAAAGTGATCACATTTTTTTTTTTAAAGGGACAGTGTAAAAATAAAAAATAAAAAGTAAAATAAGTAAGAAAATTTTTTTTAAAGCAACCCGTCCCGCAGTGCTCTCACGCAGAAGCGAACGCATACGTAAGTCGCGCCCGCATATGTAAACGGTGTTCAAACCACCATGTGAGGTATCGCTGCGATCGTTAGAGCAAGAACAATCATTCTAGCAAAATACTTCCTCTGTAATTTACATAGTTACATATAGTTATATAGTTAGTCAGGTTCCAAGTCCATCCAGTTCAACCAAAAAAAAATAATACAATCTCATATACACAAACCTACACCCACAGTTGATCCAGAGGAAGGCAAAAAAACCCCAGTAAAGCATCCTCCAATTTGCTACAGCAGGGGAAAAAATGCCTTCCTTAACCCCTGAGAGGCAAACGGATTTTCCCTGGATCAACTTTACCTATAAATGTCAGTACCCAGTTATATTATGTACATTTAGGAAAGAATCCAGGCCTTATTTAAAGCAATCGGCTGAGCTTGCCAGAACCACCCCTGGAGGGAGCCTATTCCACATTTTCACAACTCTTATGCCCTGTATACACAATCGGACTTCTTGTCGGAAAAAGCTATGATGGTTTTTCCGACGGAATTCCACTCAAACTTGTCTTG
Organism: Aquarana catesbeiana; assembly: GCF_042186555.1. NCBI lineage: Eukaryota > Metazoa > Chordata > Amphibia > Anura > Ranidae > Aquarana > Aquarana catesbeiana. The sequence continues at coordinate 153,802,124 of NC_133329.1, forward strand.
CATACACAGGGTCACACCAAATTCCAAAAACGCGGTGACGTACAACACGTACGACGGGACTTTAAAAGGGCAGTTCAATACGAAGTGAGCCACCCTTTGGGCTCCTTCTGCTAATCTTGTGTTAGTAGAAGTTTGGTGAGCGACGATTTACGCTTTGCAGAATCATGCTTTTCAGATCGTTTTACTGCTGTTCAGTTTGTGCTTGTGGGTTTGTATCTGCTTTTCAGTGCATGTAGACAGTTCGTATCTGTTTTTCAGTGTGTTCTTGTCCGCTTGTTTCTGATTTTCAGCTCGCTCTTCACAGGCCTTGCTGTTCTTCAGTGCATTCTGTTAGTTCGTTCTGACCAGCCGACCGTTTTGAAGCCATGTTGCGGGTACGTGCTTGTCGTAGAGTTCGTGCTATGCAGGGGCTTGGTGTTGGGGTTCTTACTTTGACCCAAGCCCAGTCCATGAACAGGGTGGGGAGGAGTTCATGGACCAAGAATTGGTTGCTCCAGCATGACCAATTCTTGCACATGCCTTTGCTTTGTGAGATCTGTGAGAATAATCCTGATGATTTCAGGAATTTTCTCAGGATGACGGACCCCATTTTTCACCGTCTGTTGGCTTTGCTGTCCCCTTATATTAGCAGGCAGCATACCTGCATGTGGCAAGCCATCACTCTGGAGCAGAGGCTAGTCGCCACCTTGTGGTACTTGGCGACGGGGAGATCATTATTCCAGAGACCTGTTCTGCCATCATCCAGGTCCTGCAGAAGGACTATATTAGGGTAAGTTTTCTCCTTTAACATCACATTATATGTATTTAATGTTTGCTAATGTATTGTATTTCTTTCATCATTCCTTAATTACCATGATTATAATATGCTGTGAATGTCCCCTTTGTTCTCATGCATGCTGGAAGCTTTTAATGCTCCTTTTTTGTCCTTCATGCATATTTGCCTTCACTAACCTCCCCAGCATGCTACCTTGGGCCCATATACACTTAGCCTAGTCACTTAAAGTGGATGTAAACCCGAAATTTAAAAAAAAAATCATACTGTAGAGTATAAGATTTCCTATCATTTGAGCCCAGTCTTGCCATACAGAGTTAATCCATCTCTGAGCAATCCCCTTTTGTTGTTCAGTGAGACAATTCTTGACAAACTGAGAAAAACTTTGTCAAATACTCCCCCTTGCTGTGAGTGACAGCCTAAGACACAGGCAGTATTTTTTAATTCCCTCCCCCACTCCTTTCTTCAGCAGCTCTGCAGGGATTGGCTGTTCCACACCTCAGCATGATTTGGCATGCTGAAGTCATGTGGTTATTTTCCTGTCTTTTCACTGGATGTTAGAGATCATAGCAGAAGTTCAGTGTTAGAAATACACAGGGGAGTGTAGAGGTGGGTGGGGAGTCTACTGACATCATGACTCCATCCACCGAGCTCCAGACAACAGACCCACCCACAGAATATGCAGTTTTTCGGATCTCATAACAGACAGAGGGGAGACATTTGACAGGTAAGGATACATGCAGGAGGCATGTATATCCTTATAGATAACCCCTATGGCAGTAGTTTAGAAAGGATGACATTGGGTTTACATCCACTTTAACATGTATTTTGTCAGCTCCATTGTAGTGCTTTACCCTAAACACCCCCTAAAATGTGTACAAATGTTATTTGTGTCCTAAAATTCAGGCAGAGTCCCATAGGCCTTTTTTTGGGGTCCCAAACTTCATTTGGAACCCTCCCTCCCCCAACCACTAAGTCAACCCATACCAATCCTCTATCTGCTGACTTTGCCAAACCCATACACACTATACCCACCTCTTTTGTGGTCATATTTATGGATAAATTCCCCAAAGCTTGTAGTGAAAGGGCCTGCCTGAATACTTTCAAATGGTACTGTTTAAAGTTTTGTTCTCATTTTTTGTGTCAATTGTAAAAATGTGCTTCAATTTGTACAGTGTGTATTTAGATTTTTCTATTATGACACTTCTTACCTGTCCAGTGGGCTGCCAATAGTGTAAGTAAGGAGGGTCTGGCCAAAGTAAAACACATTATTTATGCATTCAGCTCTCAATGAAGTGGAGAGGGTTACCTGTCCAAAACATCTCCCCCCCTAAAACTTTTACAATGGGCCATCAGAGAGGGTGAGGAATCTGATAAGTGGACCTTATATTTTGGCCTTTAAATACTCCTTCAAATAAATGTTATACTGATGTTGTCCAAGAATGTTTGTGTCTAATCTGCTTGTAATGTTTATGTGCAAAATGACTTTTTTTTTTTTCTTGTTTGACTACACAGTTTCCTGCAATGCCACAGGAATGGCAGACTGTGGCCTCGCAGTTTGCTGAGCGGTGGGACTTTCCCAACTGTGGAGGGGCAATTGATGGGAAACACATCCACATCATCCCACTACCCCATTCGAGGTCATACTATTACAATTACAAGGGGTTCAATAGTATTGTGTTGATGGCGGTGGTGTCGGCGACATTTATATGTGGACGTGGGGAGGAATGGCCGGATGTTGGATGGTGGAGTATTTGCCCGGACCGAGTTCTACTGACGTCTTGAGAGTGGTGGCTTGGGAATGCCACCTCCAGAGGAGAACATGGAAGGACTGCCATTTGTCTTTGTTGCAGATGAAGCATTCGGTCTGAGTGACCACGTGATGAGGCCATTCCCCCAGAGGACCCTCACCCTGGAGAAGAGGGTTTTTAATTACCGGCTGGCCAGAGCCTGAAGAGTCGTGGAGAATGCGTTTGGGATCCTGGCCAGCCGGTCCGCCTGTTTCAAACAGCCATAAATATGGCGGAATACAAACTGAACCATATAATTTTGAGTTGCTGCATCCTGCACAATTTTCTTAAAAAACATAATGCTAGTTATGTTGCCTCTGTTGGTCCTGAGGCCGGACTTTCAGAAGTTCCAATGACGGCCCTGGAAGCAGGCTGTCCTGGCTTCCACCCCCAAAGTGCCCATGAAGTGAGAGAAAATTATGTCCAATATTTTACGGGTAGGGGGCCATTGCTTTGCCACCAAATTTGGAATACATTTTCTATTTTATCAGATAAAATCTTGATTTTCATTTACTGCTTGGGTTTATTTTTGCTGTCTACTAGTTTCTCCTGGTGGACTTGTAGTGCCAAGTGGTTTTTCCATAATTTAAATAACACCCATTGTCACTGTAAACACCAACTTCACCAACTTAACACAAAAGCTGTTAATTATCATTGAAAGAAGAAGCCACACATTGTTGAGTATCAAATCTTTTATTCTGTGCACATGTACATGTGCATTGTAAAACATATTTTTGGTAAAAACACCAATTCTTGGTTTCATTTTTTTTTTTTTTTTAGATTTTTTTAGGGTACATAAACAGGCATGTTTCAAAACATAACATACACAACTCAGGTACTTACAAAGTTCAACATTGAAACACTGAAGGCAATATCAGACATTATAGTGTCCAAAATTCGTTGATATTGCCTTCATCAGATGGGGTGATGTCACCCTTGGAAAAGCCAAATTTTGAAGATGCACACAAATTTGGAGTCAAACTGGGGATTTCCCTCCTGATCCCCCATGCCTAATGTCAACATGTGCTATCTCCAATCATGGGGGATCAATGGAAGTGTTTTGGGGGTGCAACCCCTTCATCTCACCTACTAGAGTTTCGAGGAAGGGCTTGCAGCCACAAAACGCGTACATTGATATCCTGTGATAGCAGATAGCACATGTTGACACACTATGTGCATCTTCAAAATTTGGCTTTTAAAAATGTGTAAAAAATGTGTGTTTTAAAAATAAAAAAAGTTGTCATTTTTTGGGTATTTAGATTCTTCCTAGTACATCAATTATGTTGAAACAAAAAGGTATACACCTAGCACACAGATATTTGAGGCCAGAAATAGTAATATGAAACATTGCTGGGAAGTGGGGTACAATTGTCTGTTTGGGCAGCGTTCCAAGTTGAAGACATGATTAATTCCCTTAACTAAGCTGGAATACTTACCTTTTTTGGCCAACTTTCACACATGTAGACACCCCAAGTAGCCACTGAAGCACCTATGTGGGACCCCCTAAAAAATTTGTTCTTGTGTCCTACACTAGTGCTCCTGAGTCCAGATGTGTAAACAACTGCTGAGTGTCCTCTCCTTACATTACACTGAATCAAGTTTGCAATTCATTCTAGTTACAAACACATCTAGACAACAATATACAAAACTTATTTTTATATAAATTATCATGATCAAATGTAGTTAACCCTGTATCTGGCAAAAACATTGTATTTAGTTGGCAAACAAATGATGTTTACTACGACTGATTACTGTGCCGTCCACGAACATTAAAGTAGCCATTTTAAACTGCACAACAGTAAAGAAAAGCACATGGCGCAGCATGCAAGTAATAATAATAATAGGAACACATGACAACTACTTAGTTTTTAGAAGAACTCTCTTTATTCTTCTATACTGATCCTGCTCCCTCAGTTTCAGGTCTGACCAGCATTTCCTCAATTGCTCCTTGGATCGTCGTACCCCAAAATTCCAGCGCAGACTCTTCACAACTTTAGTCATGATCTTGGTCTTTCTCACATTTGGGTTTAGGTACGGTCCATACTTCCCATCGTAGTCGGCCCTTTTCAATATGTCGACCATCTCCACCATCTCTTCAAAGGACATATTTGAGGCCTTAAATTTTCTCCTCCTGGATCGGGATGTTTCTGGCTCCGGGCTTTCCTCCTCGTTACTGCTAATAAGCACCTGCTGTGTCTCCGCCATGTTGTCTCCCACTGTGAGGGAGGAAGGTGTAGCGGAAGCGACGATCGTTATAATGAAGGTACAATTTGAAGTTGGTGCCTCAGTGGCCTATACTGCTTATAGATTGAGGCCTATATTGGGTCAAGATTAGGAGAGTTTAGCCTGACATTAGGGTTTGTCTTGTGTTGTGTCTTGCAGAGAAAATGGATCCTTCAATGATAGGGAATTTCTAGGAAGAAATATTGATATGTTCAGGGAGCTGGCCTGTCTGTGGCAACTGAACCACCCGTTTTTTAATAATCAAACAAAGAGGAAGGCAGCGCTGGATCAATTGGTTGAATTTGTGAAGCCGGTGATCCCCACGGCAGACATCCCCTATTTAAGGCCCTAATTGGTGGCATGAGGAGCACTTATAATAGGGAGCTCAAGAAGGTCCAGGATTCCCTGAGATCAGGAGCTGCAGTAGATGACATTTTTGTACCCAGGCTGTGGTACTATGACTGCATTTTCTGTCAGACCAGAGTGAACCCAGGCCAGCACTCTCCAGTCTTCCTTCAACGCTTCCTTCCACCTCGGCTGAAGCTTCAGACACCCAACCTGGGCCTTCCAGGCAGCAACATGTGGAAGAGCCCAGCTTGAGCCAGGTATAGCAGTCTTCAAAATATTTCTGGTTGTCAAATTAATGATGTTAAATATTTTTTAGTTTTGATCACTAATTTCTGATTTCACAAAGTGTTTTATGTGTCAATAGACAGTAGTGGCCACAGATGATTGGGACAAGAATGAAAAATGCTGGGGTCAGAATGATAGTCTTTTCTATTTATTAACATTCAATTTGCAACAGTCATGAGCTGAAAATTGTGTGTGATTGATGAACCAAAAACTAAAATGATGTCCCTTTTTCATACACAGGAAAGCCTCATCCAGGCTGTGGAAAGTGGCAGCCAGGAGGTGGCCGGGCCCAGTAGCCTGCCAAAATCGCAGGTCCCTCCCCTCCGCCTTCAACCAAGAAGTGGCAGGAAGAGGAGTAACATGAAGGAGGCAGCAATTGGCCTATTTATGAAGGCTACTGCAGCCCTCAGAACCCCCCCCCCCACAGTGTTCAAGAGGACTTTGTATGCATTACAGCATGCAAATGGAGGAGGGCCAATGCCTCTCATGTGAGAAAATAATCTTGAAAGCCCTAAATAAGGGGTTGAGGGGCCAACTCACAAGACAAACCCACATTTGTGAGTTGAACCATGGTCCTCCTCCTCCTCCTCCTCCAGGTCCTCTTCCAGGTCCTCCTCCTGCCACACCTCCAACACCAGAGCCACAGCCTGGAAGGAAGCGTCTAAGGAAGAACAGAGAGTGATGGCTTGGGTTCAGTCTGGTCTGGCAAAAGATGCAGGCTGTGGTATGACCACAGCCTGGGGACATATATGTCATCTGCTGCTGTTCCTGATCTCTTGTAGTCCTGGACCGGATTGTGCTCACTATTATAAGGACTCCTCACTCCTGACTTCGCAAATATCACCAGTTTCTCCAGCGTTGTCTTCCTCTTTATTTTGTTATGACCCAGAATGAATGGATATTTTGTTTTCAGAAATACTTGGCTACGTGTTTTACTTCAAAAAGGATAGTTTCTGAGTAGGCAGGTACATTTCAAAAATACAAAGTCAAATTAACAAGGGACACCAACCAGCCTCCTTGAGATTTACAAATACAAGATAATAATGGTATTGTGGAAAGATGACATACAAAAAAATAAAAAAATGGAGATCACTATAAAATAATTAAAAACAAAACAAAAAAAAAAAAACCAGGAGATTAAAAAAATAACAAATAAAAAAAAAAAATGTGATTCTAAACATTATTATGGAGATCTGGCATTAAAAACAAAAAGATTATTCATGAGATCACGAGAAATAATAAAGAAATAAGTTTGTGACAATTCTGCGTGAATATGAGCAGCAAAACAACTTCCTTCTTCTAGCATTCTAAAGAAGAAGAAAATGTGCTGCATTGAAAGATTTAAAAATTCTCTGTGTGACGAATGTGCCATCTCCATTACGAACGGTAGTTTTACCAGACCGAGCGGCTCCGTCTTGTACTTGATTATGAGCATGCATGGTTTATTGCGCGTCGGAGCGAATGGAATTTCCTATAGAAACTTTTTCCATCTGAAAAATTGAGAACATGCTCTCAAACTTTTGCTGGCGGAAAATCGGCCAGCAAAAGTCCGATGGAGCATACACATACAAGCTCTCATCGGTCTTTTGCTGGCCGAAATTCCGATTGTGTGTACGGGGCTTTACTGTGAAGAAACCTTTCTGTATTTGGAGATGAAATCTTTTTTCCTCTAGACGTAAAGAGTGCCCCCAGTCCTCTGTTTGGCCTTAAACTGAATAACTCAACACCAAGTTCACAATATGTATTGGACCACTTATGTATTTGTACATGTTGATCATATACCCCTTAATCTCTTCTTCTCAAGAGGGAATGGATTCAGTTCCTCTAATCTTTCATCATAACTGAGCTCCTCCATACCTCTTATCAGTTTGGTTGCTCTTCTCTGCACTTTCTCCAGTTCCCCCGATATCCCCCACACTCAAAACTGGTAACCTGTAGAAATTTTTAAACGTCGCCTATGGAGATTTTTAAGGGTGAAAGTTTTTTGCCATTCCACGAGCAGGTGGAATTTTGAAGCGTGACAGGTTGGGTAACAATTTACTCGGTGTAACAATATCTTTCACAAAATAAAAAAAATTGGGCTAACCTTACGGTTTTCTTTTTTTTAATTTAAAAAAGTGTATTTTTTTAGAAAAAAAATTGCGTTTGTAAGACTGCTGCACAAATATGGTGTGACATAAAGTATTGCAACGATACAAGGGTGTCTGAAAAAAATATATAATGTTTGGGGGTTCTAAGTAATTTTCTAGCAAAAAAAAAAAAAAAGATTTTAACCTGTAAACAACAAGTTTTAAAAATAGGCCTGGTCTTTAAGTGGTTAAAGCGGAACTTCAGTCATTTTTTCATCTTTCCATCTATTAAATCTTTTGCCCTTGTTGTTTTAACTTTGGATAGTAAAACGTTTTTTTTTTCTGATAGTAAATAGCTTATACAGCTCACTCCCTGTTTCTTGTCTGGTCATTAGCCTAGGTTTATGGCATCATGCACAGCTCTCTCTCACTCTCGTGAGAGTTTACCAGGAAGGGAGGGGGGATGAGTCATAAGAGGGCCAATGAGAGCTACAGAGCTGGAGGTGTGCCTCTGTGTGTCTGTGTAAATCCGGGAAGTGAATAGATAGTAGCTTCAGCTGCCGACAGTTAAAGTGGAGTTCCACCCAAAAATGGAACATCCGCTTTAGGTTCAGGTGACCCCCTGACATGCCACATTTGGCATGTCATTTTTTTGGGGGAGGAGCGGGTACCCTGTTTTTACAGGCACCCAGCTCTCACTTCCTCCCTGGCCGCAGGCAGTGTTACCAACCAATTAGATTGAAATTTACTGACAAGACACCCAAAATTTACTGGCACAGCCAAGTTTTTACTTGCTTTTCCAAAAGTTACAAAATTACAGCTTTAAGTGCAAATTTCAGTATTTAGGCTACAAAAAAGTACAGTATGCAATATGTAATTTAAGGTAGATATTACGGCAAAGAACATATTTCTTGTTTTATTTTTAATATGATAAGTAAGTAGCTCGGGGACAGGGGGCAAGAAATTAGAATGGGCGGGCACACATGAAATTGACTCTCACAGTGATGCTGACAGCAGTGTGCAGCAGCACAGATCACCGACCCAACACGTCCCCTCCTAAGTCACAGTGACAGTCTCTCTCCACGCAAGGTGGTCCCTTCAACCCACTCTAGTCAAAACAGCGCTGACAGTCCCTCTCCCTCAGAAGCTTGCCTTGCTTCTGTCCCGCAGACCTGCACACTGGCTTCCGGCCGCTCGCCTCGGCTCCCTTGCACCATGACATCACACAACGCGCTCAAGCACCCCTTTGCCAGTACCACCCTCCTCCCGCCAGTGGCACAGACATATTTTTTACTGGCAACTTTTTCCTGTCACTGGCATTTACTGGCAGGAGAAAAGTGCCCATTTTTTACTGGCTGCCAGTAAAATTACTGACGGTTGGCAACACCGGCTGCAGCGCCGGAAGGAAGATCACCTCTCCCCCTTCCCTGCAATCTTCTGGGACACGTCACAGGTCCCAGAAGATTGCCCGGCCAATCACAGCGGCTCGCACATGAGCGCCCGGCTGTGGAGCCACAACCGGGCGAGCACAGTTACAATGCGATAGGAGTGGGGCTTCGTACGTCTGCATCGCTTGACCGTGGGACAGGGGAGTGTCTTATTATTAAAAGTCAGCAGCTACACTTTTTGTAGTGCTGACTTTTAAATGGGTGGAACTCCGCTTTAAAATGGATGCAGCCAGACTTAGTGGAGGGAGATTTCTGCAGCATATTTGACAAGTACAGAATCACAGTATATATAGAATAATATGCTCAGTGGTTGGAGGGAAGCATGGCAAATATGTTTTTATTACAAATCATGTGAGCAGACTGCAGTTCCTCTTTAAGTGGTTACTAAAACTTCTCATAGTAAAGTCAACGATTGGGGTGGCCAGGCACCCAACTCCAGTCCAAGAGACTGTCCCTGCACATCACATACACAGGCTGTGTACGCATTCAAGAAGACCACGCCTCTAAACACAGCGAGCGCTCCAATCACCGGCCGGCGCAATGACAGCTTCTGCGGGAGTAAGACCCAACGCCCCTCATGGCTTCCTGCGATTGGTCAGTCCCTCGAGGACACGCCCTACCCGGCCCTGGCAGAAACAAGCGGGGAATTCTAAGCTGCGAATGCTCGGAGCCCCGGAAGTGTTACCTGGAGGAGGAGTTAAAGGGCCGGGGAGGTCAGGCAGCTTGGCAGTGCTGGTGTACGGAGAGCAGGCATGGAAATCACCAGGATCAGTGAGTGATGTCTTCTGGTTTACTATACAAGCGTAATGTTCTTTCTGTTTGTGAAAGATTGGCAAGCCTGTGTGTTACCAGCGGGACTAGAAGTTGCAGCATGCCTTGTATAGATGTATGTATGTGTGTGTGACAGGACAGAGGTAGTTCAGTCCCAGCTGTCCCCAGTCATACATTCAGCTCCCTCAGTGTTCCTGCTTGTCAGGTCCCTTGTGTGTTGGGTTTGCAGATTTGCATCTTCATTTATCAAATGCGATATCACTTAGGGCTCCCTTATACTTGCAGTTGGAGGGCAGTTTTTACTAGGGATGCACGAGTACCAATAATTTTTATCAGGTACTCCACCGATACTAATTCCTACACTTTTTTTTTTTTTCAATGAGATGCGATTTGAGCCTATATAAAATGAATGGCCTCAAATTGCACAGTATAGAATCAAATGTGATTTGAATAAGCTGAAGTCTCTAATGACAAGCCTGGCTTGTCGCTCCCCCATTTACCAGGGGTAGCAGTGGCTGGGGGTGTACACATGCCACGGCAGGCATTCTACCCCTTGTCGTGCACCGTGGGCTACTACTTGCCAAATGTGGCCCATTCAAGTAAACTGGGCTCTGCTTCAGCTGCATGATTTGCGCTGCAATGCCCTAGTGCGGGGTCTAAGGGGTTAAAGCATGCAATGGATGGGGGTGATACAACGCCTCCTCACCTCCTGTCAAATGTTCTCTAAGCTCTTGTTCACACCAATGTGATTTGCCAGTTCAAAATCGCATGACAAGTCTCATCCTATTTTTGGCAGTGGAGCTGTTCAAATTGTTGCGACTCAGAAAAAAGGTTCCTGCAGTTTTGTGACTTGAATTGACTCATGTTAAATGAAGTCGCAAGCAGCAATGATAACGGAGATCCAAATTGCACTGATCTACGGCTTAGAAATTGCAATGAAGTAGCTTTATTTCAAAGGTGCACTTGTGTGAGCCAGGGCTTTTTTCAAATTTTAGTTTTTTTGTTTTTGCATAGTACAAAAAGGAAAAAGTAAACAACCACGCAGGGCGGGAATCATGGAAAATAATCGCCCCCCCCCCCCCCCCCAAATCCAGGTTCACACCACCCTGTGGACTAATCCACCCACTCAGATGCAAATCCTCTAACACAAAGGGGGTAAGTATTCCAACGTCATAACATAGACATTAATATAACGACTTCACAGTTCTTATAATAGGATGGCCAGCAATCATCTGCATATATGTTTATCAAAGCAGCAGGCAGTCCCCAAATAGCCCCAATGGTAGTGCAAGAATGAGAGAGCCCTATAGGCCCCTATCATCACCATGCAGATAACCTACTCCTTCGCAATGGAATCTATAGCTAACCAGGGCTTAACCATAAGTTGTCGAATGTGAATAAGTATACTCTTTTGCCGAAGTAGAACAGCCCTCAACTAAATGTGGCTACTGTTCAGAGGCATTTATTGTGGCTGCAGGCAGACCACCAGCACTCAAATTTGTGCATGGGTTTTCACAAGTCGCTTGGGATCAGTACTGTGCAATTAAGCAGCAATCTCCTAGGCTTCTATGGACTGCCTGTACAACCACACATAGATGAATCACTGGGCAGCTATATTGAAACAAGTACTAATAAAACTTATTGTGCGTTTAAAGGTAATGTTGGCCAACTTGTCAGATTTCATCAATATGCTTTGGAGACCAGTAATAGCTTTAAAATAAGACATTTTTATTTTTTTTTGGCAGATTTTAAAGAACAGTTGCCAAGTATCTATCAAGCTATTGAAGAGTCGGACTTCTTGGCTATTGATGGAGAATTTTCAGGTTTGTATTAATCTGAATACATCATATAAATTGGGGACATTGCTGCATTTTTACATGGGGGTGGATGTGAGTAACTCAATGACCAGATTAACCGTTTTCAAACAAGGATAATCAGGTGGTCCACACAGGGTGGTAAAAGTGAAAGGTGGGTAGTTTGAGTACCTAAAGGCCCTGCACGTGCACCTGTTGTGATGGGTGATGATGGGGCCTACTGGCCCTGCAAATTAACTGGTAAGTACTTGTCTAAATCAGTGGAGTAATGTTGCAGTCCGTTACCCCCCCCCCCCGACAGTAGTTTCCCGTTTAATGTAACCTGGGCAGTCTTTTAATATGGGACAATTGTGACGGTGGTAGAACTCAAGAAGGGCAGTCCAGCACATTTTCTTTGGTCCCAGGCTTGACACACATTAAGCTATATGAACCTATTTTGCATGAGGAGAACGGATCGCTCTTGAAGTTGGCACATGCATTGGGCTACTGGGGGTAACTGCCACATACTATAGTGGTTTGACCCCTTCTGGGTTCACAGGCCCTGTAACCCTCAACAAGCCATGGCCTTGTGCGGGAAAAGTATGATGGGGTAGGCCCTCAAATCTCTCTAGTAGGGAGAGGACGCCCACACAGTTCACCCTGCAGTGGCTAATCTATCCTTGAAATGGGACAGATTAGCTGTGAATTCTTGCTATTATCTGGCATTTCCACTTTTTCAGGGGCAAAGTGTTCCCCTTGTCTTGTTTTTTTAAGGGAAGAATCTTCTACAGCCATATCTCAACAGTGTAATCAGTTCTTAGGGGCGCTTGCTGGCTTGGAATGTCTGAGACATAAACATGAGCCTCTCGTTCCACTCCAAATTTTTTTAAATGGTGGTATTTGGGGGAAATTCCTCAGGAAGAGGGGACAGCTGTGGAGGATATGAAATCCCGTGGATTAAACTTTCCAGGAGGAATACCATCGTTCAGCTCTGTCTCAGTCAGAGGACCCTGGTTGGGTTAATTCTGGATGTGGTACGTGCTAACCTTATGCTGCCGCTACCTGAAACCTCTTCCCCTAAGTTTTTAGGTCCTGGTGGCCAACTTTAATCTAGTGCATCCCTACAAGAGGTAATGGGACAAAGCACCTTCCATGAAGGTGGTTTTATCATTTAAGTACTTCCCCACCAGTATACATGGAGGAGGCGTTCTTCAAGAAATTGAGACCTCTGACTGTACCCCTGGCTATTTCATTCTTAAGTCCCTGGCTGTCCAGGTTGAGGAGGTCTTTCTCTTTAAAAATGCTACAGCTAGAGGCCCTGTTTAAGGTGTCCTTCTCTTTGGTAGGAGTGGCTCTGCGGCTGACCGTGGCTGTGTGAGGATGAGGGTAGTTTTAGTAATTACCAAATATGCCAAAACTGCATGTGCCCGCAAAATGGTAAAAAAAACCTAGAATACCCAAAATGTATCAATGAATGTGGGTTTTTGTCTAGTCGTCTGTCCAGGACAGCACTAGAGAGAGAGAGGCTCCACCTCCAGACAGGAAACACAAGGTTCAGATCCATAAAGGGCGGCTTGCGTCTCTCTGCCCCAGTCTGTTTCCTCCACTGGAGGAGGCTTGATGGGAGCTCTCCTTCCCCTGAGCCTAGGGGCTGCCTAAGGAAAAGGGGGGAGGAGGTCTGCAAGTACATGGATAAGGATGGCAGGCATCCCCCCCCCCCCCCCCCCCCGAAAAAAAAAGTCAGCCACAGGACGGTCCTGATCCACAGCATGATGCTCCAGCAAGGAGCCAAGGACAGCATGGATCTAGCTGAACCAGGTGGCAGTGGTGCCGACTCAGGTAGGCTATAGGGCTGGGGGGGGGGGTGATGGTCTCAATGTTGGCACCTGTCCCCCCCCCCCTTTTTTTGAGATGGGATCCAGGCTAAAGAGTCATGTGAATCCCATCAGTGGCTGGTGGGGGTGCATATAGGTGTTGGTGAAGGTATACACCCACTGGTTAGCTAAGGTTTTCTGACAGCAGCTTGTCGTGGTGTGTTGTGTGTTTTTTTTTTTTTTTTTTTTTTTTTTTTTTTTTTTTCCTTTGCCTCCCTTCTCTTCTCCTTCTCTTGTCTCAGGCTGAGCCCAAAGAACTGGAGAGGTCAGGAGGGGAACAAGATGTGTCCGTCATGTATGAACAAATTTAAAGAAGGGTGGAACAAGCCCCTTTGTAAACCCTGTATTGATAAATTGGTTTACAAGGAGGCAACGGGGGCATGCATAGAGTTGATTTCTGATGTTCAGAAAGAAATGAAGGCCAGAGTCGATGCTGTCAAACCTTGAAACCCCAAAACAACCAGCCGCAGTCCCTCGCCCACCCCCCACTTCAGCCCCATAGGAGCGCGAGGAATCGGGGAGAGGTATCAGATCCTTTGGATGAGCTAAATGAGACGGCATCATCCAAAGATATTCTGAGCCAAGGGACAAGTTCACATAGATACAGGCTCTCACTTCGGGAGGTGGATGCCTTATTGGGGTTGATCTACGAGACACTAGATATCAAAGAGCAGACCCACTTGTACCTACATGACCAGATGTATCAGACCCTGAAAGAATACCAAAGCGGGGTATTTCCGGTACACAGCGCACTGGCAGACTCTCTATCAAAAAGAGTGGGTGGAGAAGAAATTTTTTTTTCTAAGTCTGAAGAGGAGATTCCCCTTAAGTGAGGATTCCGCCTGTATTTGGAACAAAGTGCCCAAAGTGGACGCAGCCTTTTCCCAGTGCGCCAAATCAACGCACCCCACCTTTTGAGGACATGGGTGTCCTTAGGGAACCTATGGACAAGAGGATGGAGGTACTGCTGAAAAGGTCATGGGACGTAGCCATGACAAATTTTAAAACCAGCAATGGCTACAACAATCGTGGCTTGTAATTTGGAGGTCTGGCTGGACCAGTTACAAGGCCATTTGAAAAGTGGGACCTCCAGGAATGAAATTCTTGATTCCCTTCCCATGTCGCACAAGACGGCAGGTTATATGGCAGATGCATCTGCAGAGTCAGTCAAGCTATTGGCCCTAGTAAATTCCTCTCGCAGGGCTTTATGGTTAAAATCCTGGTCGGGGGACCTGGCCTCAAAAGTAAGGCTGTGTGGCGTCCCATTTGAAGGAGACCTCTTGTTTGGGCAAGATCTAGAAAAAGTTCTAGACCGTACTGCCGACAAGAAAAAGGCTTTTCTTATCAAAAGTAAGAAAGCCACGGGGAAACGTTTTTTTTTTCGCCCCCCCCCCCCCCCCAAAGACAAGGGCCGTCAAAGGGACAGACCCCCTAAAGGGTCAACCTCTAAAACAGTGGGGAAGGGGTAAGCAGAAAGGTGTCCCGTTTTCCTCTGCTAAGAAAACCACCAAATTCCAGTGACTTGGTTCCCTTGGTAGGTAGATTGCGGGAGGAACTACTCCAAATGCATTTATACTGAGGATAATCTGAGAAGGCTATTGAATCCAGTTCAAGGGCGCTCCACCCGTGACAACGTTCGTAACCACGCCTCCCAGAGATCCTCAGACGACAGCCTTGTCACAAATTGGTAACTTGGTAGACCAACGGGTTCTTTTTTCAGTGCCACAGCAAGAAATAAACCACGGTTTCTACTCAAGTTTTTGTAGTAAGGAAACCGTTGGGCAAACTCCACCTAATATTGAACTTGAAGTCACTGAACAATTGGGTGACCTACAAGACATTTCAGATTGAAACTATCTTCACCGTGAAGTCAATTCTTCCCCCGGATTGTTTCATGGCCTCCCTCGATCTGAGCCTATTTACTCGTCCTGATCCATGAAGATTCTCAAATTTGAGGGTGGCAATCAACTGGGGAAAGCAGGTCCGACATTTTCAATTCAGGACCCTGCCATTTGACCTGTCCTCATCCCCTAGGATATTTATGAAAATCCTGGCGGAGGCACTGGCCCCCCTGAGACTGAAAGGATGATCTGTCAATCCATACTTATGTAGCGCTAACAACTGTTGCTTTTAACCATATGTGTGTTATGTAGTACATAAGTTGTGATAGTGCCATCTTGTGGATAATTGAAAAGGTACAATACTTTTACATTTCATGATTAAGTGAAGTGACATGGAAGTGATTGTTTACTAAGGAACTTTAGCCGTGACCTACCCACAATGCTCCTGGACAAGTGTTGAACTGAACTGCATTGTGGGAGGAGATAAAAGGGCCGAGAGCGGCCATCTTAAGTCTCTTGTTCCTGGAACGCGTGGCCTGCCAGCAGGACTCTGTGGGTGTGTGTGTCCCACAGGGTTGCGGCCTACTTTGAGAAGAAGCGGAGCAGCGGCAAGGATCCTGCCGTCGCATCACAGTGTGCAGGAGCAGCAGAAGTGATCGTTCCGGAGACCCGTGGGGAGGTAACCGAGGACTCCTGGTCGTTAGTGAACGGAACAGTGTGACGGTGTGGTGGTGCCTCCATACGGACTGAGAATTGCTGAAACGGGGACATCCATCTGCCTGGATCCCGTGTGGTGAGAGGGTTAACACCTGGAAGTTTGTTTAATACTACACACACACTTAGAACTGTTAGAGTGTTGCTGGGACTGATAGTCCCACAGAACAAGTTAAGTTGGAAAACAGTACATCTGCATAGACTCCAATATTCAAGAGCGGATGCTAGATGTTTGTCTTCTTCATATGAAAACACTTAGTCAGTCTGCCGGATTATAACTGCCTTAGTGTATTACCTTACACTGCGCAACACCCAAGAGGAACCCCTTGTGGATTACAATTAAAAGTTCTTAGCTAGCGAAGACTGAAGACGTCAAGACTATCTTTTTTTTTTTTTTTTTTTTTTTTTTTTTTATTGCAGGGTTAAATTCAATATATTGTGGGTTAAAGTCAATACTTGTATCATTACAACACTGCACTACAGCTGTGCCAAGGGGATTGAACAATTTTTAAGAGGGGTAAAGAGATAAGTGGACAGGCCCGCTTAAACCAGCAGCTCCGCCGAGAGTTATTGCTACACGTCGATGACCTTTTTTATTTTTTTTGCACCCTTCCGTGCTCCAATTACAAGGAGATCTGCGGGTGGACATTTCCTTTCTGGAAAAGCTGGGGTGGTTGTTAAACAGGGAGGAGTCGAACCTAACCCTGACACAGGTCTTACAGTATTTTGGGTTCTTGGTGAAGTCTGTGACGCAGAAGATCTATCTCAGAGGAGAAAGTAGAAAAGGTGAAGACAGCAGCCTTTGTTCTAAAAAAAAAAAAAAAAAAAAAAAAAAAAACTTCCAGTTTCCATCCGTTCAGCTATGTCGGGTCTGGGTCTCCTGGCAGCAACAATCCCTGCAGTACCATGGGCAAGGGCCCATTTCAGGTGTCTCCCGACTAATATCCTGAACAGCTGGGATGGATGAGGACAGGAATCGCTGGACACGACCTTCCGCCTATCTCCAAAGACCAAGAGGTCTCTGTGGTGGTGGAGGGATGAAGAGAACCTTGTGCAGGGTCTATTATGGTCTCTTCCGCTGTCCGTCTGCATCACCATGGACGCCAGTGCCTAGGGCTGTGGGGCCCACTGGGGGTCAAGAATAGCTAAACAGGCGCTGGGCGAAAGCACAGTGCCAAAGATCAGTCAACTGGAGGGACTTGCAAGCGATCTGGGAAGTGCTAAGGGCATTTGCCAGAGAGCTGAAAAGTCACAACGTACAAGTCCTCTTGGACAGTGTGGTAGCAGTCTTATTTAAACAAAAATAAAGGGAACAAGGTGTCCATCCTTAATCAGACTAGCGAGTGCCATCTTTTCTTGGGCTGAGAGGAACCTGAAGTCAATATCCCCAGTCCATCTAAAGGGAGTGGACAATCAACTGGCAGACTTTCTGAGCTGACACCAAGTGTAGGAGTCAGAATGGTCACTAAACAGGAAAATCTTCCAGCTAATGGTAGAGAAATGGGGCCTGGAAAGAGAAGTAGGGGCCAAGGGGATAGACTCCTTGGCCCAGAAGACGTTTTGCATTTTGCTATGACACCGCCCCCCCCCCCCCATTCAAACGTATTCCTCTGGTCCTGAGGAAGTTTGTTCAAGAGCGCACCACAATGATCCTAGTGGTTCTGTATTGGCCCGAAGAGGCTGTTTTTTTTTTTTTTTTTGTTTCCCCATGTAGTTATGCCTGACAGAGGAGCCTCCCCTCATGCTGCCTGAGAGGAAGGATCGGCTGTCCCAGGGCCCAGTTCTATTACCAAAAATACAGACCTTGAAATTGTCAACTTGGTGTCTGAAGAAAGCCTCCTGAAGTCTAAGGGTCTCTCCGACAGGGTGGTAAACACTTTTTTTACTAGTAGAAAGAAGGTAACCCAAGCAATTTATGTTAAATTTTGGAAAGTTTTCAGTTCATGGTTAGATACCAAGAAGGGGTCTGCAGGTATTCCAGCCGTCTTGGAGTTTTTACAAGACGGTGCGGATCAAGGACTGGCCATTAGTACATTTAAAGTGCAGGTATCGGCCTTGTCTGTTATTTTTGGAGCAACCCCTGGCGTTAGACCTGCTAGTTAGCAGGTTCTTTAAAGCGGAGGTTTGCTGAAAAAAAGATATTATAAGCCAGCAGCTACAAATACTGCAGCTGCTGACTTTTAATATATGGACACTTGCCTGTCCAGGCAGCCCGCGGTGTCGGCAGCCGAAGCCGATCCGTCCTTCGGCTCTCGGCTGCTGCCGCTGCCATCCTTGGTAAGGGAATAAGGAAGTGAAGCCGTGCGGCTTCACTTCCTGGTTCCCTACTGTGCATGCGCGAGTCGCGCAGCACGTCCTCTAAGGTCCCTGCTGTATTCTGTGTCTCACAGAATACAGCGGGGGAGGATTGGGTAGGCGGCGGAAGTGGTGTAGGTCAACGCAATCACTGCGGTGATCTATGCCAGGAAGTGGGAGCAAATACCTGTATTAGACAGGTATCTGCTCCCTCCTACCCCCTGAAAGGTGCCTAATGTGACACCGGAGGGGGAGAGGAATCCAAAATGTGGAACTCCACTTTAAGGGGTTAGCTAGGATTAGACCCTTTCTGTTCAAAATTCTGTCAAAATGGGATCTGTCGACAGTATTGCAAGGCTGGATAAAATTAGTCGCAAAAGAAAGAGCTGTCCTTTAAAATGGGTCACGCTCAAAACTGTCTTTTTTTTCTTTTTTTTTTTTTGGTGTGGCCATATCCATAGCTAGATGCATTAGCGAGCTGCAGGCACTTTCCATTAAGGAGCCTTTCCAGCAAATTTTTGAAGACGGACTGGTATTGCGTGCAGACCCAGGGTTTTTGCCTAAAGTGGTGTCAAAATTCCACAGGACTCTATTCATTTTGCATTTGGGAAAGAAATTGGGGTTCCAAGCTTCGAAAGGCGCAATTGCAAGGTGGATTAAACAAGCTATTGTGAAAGCTTACAAGATTTTAAAAAAAGTCAATTTTTGGACGAGCGCTTTTGTTTCAGAAGTTGTTCTGGGGAAGTTCTCGGTTAAAGACTGGGAAAGAGGGACGGAAGCCACGCTTTATGGAGTGGAATGTTTCCTGCCTCCGCAGGTGGCGCCTATCTCTAGTGCTGTCCTGGGCGACTCCTAGAAACAGTTACCGGTAAGTCCAACTCTAGTTTTACAATGCCTCAATAGCTCATATGTTTAAAGCAAACAGGACTGGGCCTGCAGCATTGTTTTCAGAAGCTACAAGCTAAAGTTTTGCTGCTTTCCTCTTCCCTGCTATATGCACTGTGAATCTTCAGATTTGCAAAAAAGAGCAGTTTTCGTTGTGTCCCTGGAAAGACTCTTGTCCCAGGGGGTCACCAAACCTGTACCAAGAGGGGAGCTCACTGCTTCTATTTCAACCTGTTCATGGTTTTATTCCAGGGGACTTCTGGCATCGGTGATATCAAGGATGCCTACTTTACTTATCTATATTTTCCATCATCACCAATGGTTTCTTCAATTTACATTGAGGATAGCCCTTATCAATTTGTGGCCTCACCCTTTGGCCTGCCTTTTTCCCCCCAGGGTTTTTACTAAGGTGTTGGCTATGGTTCTTGGATTGTTGGGAACCTGTAGTATTCCATTTTATGACTGTTCAGAATACTTCTGAGCAGTCAGCTAAGAAATTGGAGTCCAGTGGACGGTACAAGCCCTGTCCTTTTGACTCAGGCCTGCATGAAGGCACTAATGAAGATGGTAGTCCCTTTCAATGCAATAGTCCTATGCCCAGTTTCACTTAAGAGTCTTGGAGTAGGTGGCATTTTTCTACAAGGAGCCAATCCTGGTTCTTCACCAGGATAAGGTGGCGTTGAGGCCTCCATTTTCCTTACCCAAGATGCTTTCTTCTTTCCACCTAAATCGGCATATTGTGTAGCCATCTTTATAGCCTAATCCTAAGCATCCTAAAGAGCAGGTGCTTTACTTTTTGGATGTGCGAGGTTTTTGACGTCAACGTTTTTCATTTTTACAGTCCGATTCCCTCTTTATTCTGTTTAAGGCCTCATACACACTTAGATTTTCTGCAGATTTTTGTCTTCAGGTTTACCAAAACCCACGTAGTGCAAGGGCCTCCCTGATGGCATACAAATTGAAACTCTGCAAGTTTGACCTCATATATTATATGGTTTTGGTAAATCTGCAGACAAAAATCTACAGAAAATCTAATGGTGTGTATGGGGATTAAGGGTTCTCACAAGGGTCATGCTGCTTTTTGATTCACTTAATCTAGATGGATTTGTCAGATCATTTCTCAGGCCTTATGGTATCAAGGGCAAGGTTCTCACTTTCCCAGTTAAGGCCCATTCCACCAGGAGTGTCAGTGCTTCCTGGACTATTTGGCATCAAAGTTGTAGGGCTTGCCACCTGGTCTTCTCTTTACACATTTACAACGTTCTCTACCATGTAGTTTTTTTGTCTCTGCGATTACCATTTGTGGGTGAAGGGTCTTGCAGGCAGCTTTGTAGTGGCGTTCCCCATGTTCAATTTGGAGTGTGTTTTAGCCTCGTTTAGTTGCTCCACCCCTCATATTTACTGCTTCGGGACATCCCAGATTGAGCACTCTAATTTAAAAAGCTTACACCTGTAACAGAGCAGTCTCCACCGATCCTTTCAATTTAGACCTGGCTCCTCTGTCAATGTCTGCGTGGCGTGAAATTACTGTCATCCTGCAGAGGAGCTGGGTCTGAATCAAAGGGATTGATGGAAATTGCTATTATGCATGTAAGCATTTTTAATGTGAGTCCCGGGACAGGCACTTTAATATGTGAGTGTACTTTTTATACTTTTTTTACTGTTGGGATTAAAATTAAAAGTATTTTATAGTTTGCAATCTCCTGTTTCCCCCTGTACTTTATATGGTATGAGATGAAGGGTAACAGTAACACTGAGGAACATTGATATATGGAGGAAATCTCTTGGAGATATACAAAGCACATTTTGATACACTTAAGTCAAATTATCTGAGTTCTTGTGTGGTTGGAGGTTCTTTAGTGGTGGCTAAGACATTACCAAACTTGTCTTTATGCCTAAAAATCTCATTCAATATTAGTTTTATCTAAATTGTCTTTTTTCTCTCTTCATATTGTCTAGTTTGTCATACCAATTTGTCTTTGAATTGCACGTCCCCTGAAGAAGCAATCAGCGAAACATGTTGGGCTAATGTGCAATTTCTCTCAAATCTGGTTTGAACCTATGTATTTCTTGTCCACCTTGCTTTTATTGCCTTTGTAAGAAGTGATGTACCACCTGTAGTAATTTTGTTTTTTCAAACATATTTTGTATCAAAATTTACATTTTTAATGTGAAAGCATTTTTCAGGATTTGTTGGCACCGTTAAAGTCCCTGTTACTCTGTTCTTTTTCTGTTTCTACCCTTTTTTTTTTTTTTTTTTTTTGATGAGGTGCCCTTAGCTCTGGGTGTTAACCGTGAACCAGACCAACTTTGGTCATACAATGAAAGTTGTTAAGCACTTGATAAATATTGATATCAAGAGATGTGACTTTGTACATTGGGGGCTGTATGTTGTGGATGTTGGGAACAGGGCAGTAAAGAGCAGTAATTGGTGTATAGGAACAATAGGGATGCGGTGCCGATCCAGCTCTTCAATACTGGGGAGATTGGTGATTTCTTTACATTTGCAAAATACACAAAGCTTTTGCTCCTAAGCAACTCCACTTTGTTGAGAAATAAACATTCCTCTCTAGATGGTCTATGTACATTGCAGGGATTTTATCAAACTTTTTGTTCTGAAGGAATGGCGGTTTGCCTTTGTCCATGTGCGGAGTGAATCTGTATGGGAGTGGTTTTATAATTGTCATTCAGCTGCTGCACCTGCAGAGCAGTGAGAAGCCTTCAGGGCTCTGAGGAAATTGGCAGAGTCTGCATTCCTCTTAGAACCCTTTCACACTTGTGCTACTTCAAAGGTGCACGATTTTACCGCGATTTGGGATCGGTACTACTTTGTACAACTTTACAGGGTTGGGGTTTACAAATGCTTTGACCCTCAGCTTGTGCTTACAAAGTTGTACTGAAATAGTGTCTATATTCAGGTACGAGTTGCATGCTACTTGAGGGTTTGCGACTTAAAGTGCGACTTAAAGTTGTGCCAAAATGAATGGTAGTCATTGAAAATCTAGGAGAAAGGCTTGTCATGCGATTTTTGCAGTACAGAATCGTGGGACAAGTCATATGTGTGAAAGGGGCCTAAGATGTGTGTTTTTTTTTTTTTTTTTCTCTCCTCTCCTTTGGGAGTATCTTGCCAAAAACATTTATTTTGCAGGGGATGCTCAAAATCAGACTTGTATCTTGGTGCAGATTTTGGAAAAGTCAGTGAGCCAGTCGCACAAGTAAGAAATGACCTATTAAAGAAGCAATTACTCTTGCGCACAGGTATGAAAGCTAGATGATCCCAGGGGTTCAGAAAGGACAATGTATTTTGGCCTTGCTGCTCTCCAGGATGGGATAATCCTAGTGATAAACGATAAGAAAAAGAGAGCGCACCAGCCTAGTGCATTATCCTAAAGGTAAGTTTATAAAAACCAAGATTAAAATCTACTCACAAAGGTAGGAGGAAAAATCGCACTATAAACAATCACAAGGCGATTGGTCCGCTGGTAGCAGTTTCCAGGTCCTAGGAAGAAGACGTACGAACCGTTCGTACGTCCTCTTCCTAGGACCTGGAAGCTGCTACCAGCGGACCAATCGCCTTGTGATTGTTTATAGTGAGATTTTTCCTCCTACCTTTGAGTAGATTTTAATAAACTTACCTTTATAAGAAATGACCTATCTGGGGGGCTTTCTGTATAGTTTGTGTGCAAACCACCTCCAGGTAGTCACATTGCATTGTGCATTTTATAGAAAATTACAGTGGCTGCAGACTGACAGAGGTAATTAAGAGTTTTCAATTACAGTATGTATTGTGTTGCAATTTGTGTACGTTTTTTATTTGAACATTATTTATTTTTTTATTAACTTTTTCTACCACAAGAAATGTTAAACTCTAAGTGTGTGTGTGTGTGTGTGTGTGTTTATTTTTTTTCCCGTTTTATTTTTTTTTTAATGTTACTTTTATCCCACTTTTTAGGAATAAGTGATGGTCCATCTGTTAGCACTTTAACAAATGGCTTTGACACACCAGAAGAAAGGTACCAGAAACTGAAGAAGGTTAGTTGTCTGAAGAGAGCACAGGTTAAAGCTCTACAGAAAAGTAACCACATGATCAGAGTCCCAATTCTGTTGCTTTGAACACCCAAACCATTAACTCCCAATTTGGCTGCCTTACTATTGCAGTTGGAATGTTTAAACATGAAAATATTTATGTAGTGATAACGAAGTGCATTGCTTTAACAAATTTGTACTATTCATGTCTACATCACATATTTTTAGGATTGCTTTAGTTACTGTTTCTAAGTAAAAGTGTTGCACTGGGTTGCAGTAGACACACTTGGGGATTAACAGGCTACAAACATAGGCTTTTAATCTTGTTGCTAAAGACCTCAGAACAAGGGTGAATACAAAGAAATTAATGAAAACAAGGTGCTGTTTTGATGGAGGGAAAGAAAAGGTCCCCTCTTTTCAGTTTAGAGAGCTTGTAATGTCAGAAGGGTTGTGTGGTGTATGGGGTTTTTTTTTTTTTTTATATATTCTTAATGCATTCTATGCATTAAGATAAAAAGCCTTCTGTGTGCAGCAGCCCTTCTAATACTCACCTGAGCCCCACCTCTGTCCATCAATGCCCACGTGTGTCTCGGCTGTCCGAGATGCTCCTTCCTGACTGGCTGAGACATGGCAGTGGGGCCATTGGCTCCTGCTGCTGTCAGTCAGCTAGACAATGAAAAGAGGGGGTGGGGCTGGGTCAAACTCTGTCTGAATGGACACAGGGAGCTGCGGCTCAGCTTGTGTACCCCAATAGCAAGTGGCTTGATTTCAGGGCATGGAAGAAAGAGGAGGATCCAGGTTACTCTGTGCAAAACCAATGCACAGGGCAGGTAACTAGAACGTTTTTTTTTTTTTTTATTTTTATAGAAAAAAAAACTTTACAATCCCTTTTTTGCTAATAAGCTTTCCTTACAAGCTTTTCCTTTCCTTAGCTTTCAAGATATAGTTTTTCAAACCTTTTCATCACCATTCCCAAACTAGAGAAGGTTTAATCACTTGTCTGTCAGGGCCATTTTATCTGTTTTGGCATACATGTTAAACTCTACATCTTTTAGGCTCCAAGATTAGTTCTCCCCCCCCACAAACAGTATACATTTTCTTAAAGCAAGACCCCGGAGAATAAATGTAAATTTGTCACTTAATGGTGCACGTATTTCATTTTTTACTAAAAATGTGTTTTTAAATAAGTTGGCTTTATTGCACACAAATGCAATTTTTTGTTTTAATATAAAAGATAGTTGTGATGAGTAAATAGATACCCAACATGACGAGCAAGAAAACTGACTTGGTTTTACTTTAACTTTCGTTTTGTGTGGCTGGATTTTGCTTTGACAAGTTCTCTTCACTGAGATATCAGGGTTCTTGGACCCCTAATGCCTCACCTACATCCACTGAAACGAGTGGAGCACAGTTTAATTCTCAACTACATCAGGTGGAAAAAAGTGACAGTGAAACCCAGAAGTGATACAATACACTTCACTCACATATCCATTCGCCAAAGGGGAGATTTTCTAATGGACCATTGCTGGTCTCCCTATGTTCCACCTGTTGAAACTTGCTATGCTAATTTTTGTTCATTCGCCAAAGAAATCAACAAATGGACGTTTGCTTGTCTTGCTCCATTTCCATCCATTGATGCCGGCCATGCTGGTCCATGGTCTGCAGGTGGAACAGCATAGCCTAGGATACATGGCCAGGGCAATACTTTTTTGACAGGCTGTGGAACTAATGCACTTTACCTGCTCAACATAATTTAATGCATTCCTAGCTGCTATTCCAGCTGTGTGTGTTTACAATTGTGTACCAGCTGCTGTTCATAAATGGTTCTGGTAGATAAGTGGGTAAGCAATTTACATTCTGATTGCTGGATGCCTCTAACATGGTCCCATTCCTAGAAAGGATTGAGCTTCTGTCATATCTTTGCCTGAAGTAAATCTTAATTTCTATCAAGTGTCCAGTTAAATGGTTTCTTCATTATTACCTTTGGCAACCTGGGTTTGTTTTGTTTGTGTGTCAGTTTAAAAATTAGAAATTTCTGCCTCTAGATCAGTGGTTCTCAACCTTGGGGTTGAATGACTTTGCCAGGGGTCACCGAATCCTGGGCTGTTCCTGAAGCCTGCACCGCCCTCCCAGCCTTTTCAAGGCTGCCTGGCTGGGCTGTTCGTGGAGCCTGTGGCCGCCCATTCAGCCTCTTTGCAGCAGCCCATTCAGTTCACGGCAGGGCTGGGGGGGCAGAGACTACGGGTCAGCTGACTGGTGAATGTGAAGTGGGAGGGTCTGAAGGAGACCCTATCTCCTGATTTCGGCATAGGTGTTATTCCTGCAAGACACCCCCAAAGTCGGAGACAAAGTGAGTAACACTACCTGTGATTATAGTTGGCATTAAAAGTCCCCACTACAGTTCTCAGATCAGCAGATGACCTTGATCGAGAGCGCCTAAGTTGGCTGATCAGAACTCCCCCCAACACTGCCACTCATCCCATCCCCCCCCCCCCCACCCCCACCAAGGAGCAAGAGAAGGAATAAAAATAGAGGCTACATGGAAGGGAGCGGAAAAGAGGGGGGGGGGGGCAAAGAAAAAAGGAGAGAACACTAATAAGAGAACAAGAGACTGCTAGAGAGGGATGGAGAAAGACAAATGAGGGTAGAGAGATAAAAGGGAAAGAAAGGAGAACAAAGAGTGGTATCCAAATCAAAAAAAATAAGGGGTTTTAATACTGTACAAGTGGAAGCTACTCTGGGAGCGCTAAATATCCTTGGGTTAGGGGCGAAAATTATTCGTCTTGCCTTGGGTGCTGACAATCCATATTATTAAAATAATAAATTTTAGGGGTCCCCACAACTTGGGAAATTTTATCAAGGGGTCATGGCACTAGGAGGGCTGAGAACCACTGCTGTAGATTCTTATGAAATAAGTTAGATCTTGCGTGTTTTGGCACAAACATTTTGTGAAAACAGATTAGCACATCCAACAAAACAAATCTGTTACTGATTTTAGGTAGTAACCTAATGCCTTAACCTAGTCCTAAATACCAATACCAAGCGCACTGACGGCAAAAAATGCTATTTTATTCAAAGTAATGAATACAGTCCCAGACAATAATCCTTACAATGGTGTTGTCTATATGTGCTACATCATGAAACGCTTGAGCTGAATGTTTGCATCCAGATTAAATAATCTTACATGTTGACTACTCTACCCAGGTACTAGGGATGCACCAGTACCATTTTTCCCTTAACGTCTTTCAGGACAGCACCTTGAGAGCATGGCTCCACCCACTTGACAGGAAACACACCTCCACCAAACTTTAAAAGGAGGCTCCTTCCCACATCATCAGTTTATGTGTTTCCTCCGGCGGGAACACATGTGGGAGTTTGGAGCTCTCAAGGTTCTGTCCTGAGAGAACAGGCTTCCTACTCCACTATTTTTTATTTTTTTTCTTACCTCAGGAGAGCCAATTCCTCCCATTTTCCACAGGCTTACGGGTGCCGGGTGGATGGGCTCCTTCTCCCTCGTCAGTGCTCGGGGAGAGCCAGGACTGCTCCAGGTATCGCTGCTCCTGGACGGGGGCGTTAGGCATGACAGGCACTTGGTTTTTTTTTTTTTTTTGTCCAGCACATGTTTTTTTCCCTGACGCCGCTGCCATCTTGGGAAGGGCAGTCAGAGGACTGCATCCGCCGGAAGTGGGGCGGCATCCGAGGAGCAGGCGTCATTTCCGCCGGAAGCGCAGGGGGAGGAGCGAGGAATAGGTCTGGTGCCTATTTATTTCCGGTTCCGGTCCGGCGCACAGGTGCTATTGGAGTCTGGAACCGGCGTTTTCCAGCATGGATTCAGGAACCACAGCTAGTGGAACAGGCACAGGCACCAGCAAGGCCCAGGTAAGGAGCAGACTGTTATTTCTGCTCAGTTTTACTGTGGGGTCTCTCTAGCCCTCTTCTCTCTAAATGTTAGTGAAGCTTGAGGGTATTTTTTTCCCCCTGGTGACGGAGGGGCCTGTCAGGGCACATGAGTCTGGTGGCTTTTCTCACATCTTGAATAATCAAGCTGACTCTAAAAGATGGTGTGTCTTTTTTCTCTTTTTCCCTTATCATGGCAGGCCAAGAGCTCTGCCCCTGGGATTAGAAAGAAATGTCCTTCATGCAAAATTAAGTTAAATGAAGGCTGGAAAAATACTTTGTCAAACATGTATTGACTCCTTGGTGAGGGAAGAAACCACTTCTGCATGCAGTGATCTAATCACATCTGCTAAAAAGGAATTGAATGCTACCATTCAATCCTTCAGATCCTCACTCACTAATCCATCTGCAAGTCGTCCCACTACCTCACAGTCCTCTCAAGGCTCACTGTTAGTCCCGGCAGTGGAGGCAGAAATGGGTCCTCTGAACCAGGAAAGACTTTCCCCATCTCATTCTAATGAATCAGATGAGGATGGTGATGAGCTGGAAAATGTCTTCCAAATATAAGTTATCTTTGGATAAGGTGGACGGCCTTTTAAAGGCTATTTATGCTACTCTAGGCCTAGAGGAAGAGCATAAGGAAATGTCCCTACACGACAAAATGTATGCAGGGCTTAGCGAGTCCAAGTCCCGTACCTTTCCAGTCCACGCAGTGATTTCTGAAACGATCAGAAAGGAATGGGCTGACCCTGATATGAGCCCTAGAGAAAAATGGTTTCCTAAGAGAAGGTTCCCTTTTGATGAAGACCAGCGGCTCTCTGGAATAAGGTTCCAAAACTTGATGCAGCCTTTTCTCAGGTGTCAAGATCTACTGATTTGGCATTTGAGGACATGGGGATCTTAAAAGACCCCATGGATAAAAAATGGATCAACAGCTCAAGCAGACTTGGCAATCCATTATGGGCAACCTTAAGCCAGCAAAGGCAACTACTTGCATCTCCAGAAACTTGGAATATTGGGTAAATCAGCTTAGAGCTCATAATAGCAGATTCCCCTAAGCAAGAAATCCTTGACTCTTTTTCTACTCTCAGCAGCCGTAGCCTATCAGGATGACAGCTGAGGCTGCAGCCCTTGCTAATTCTGTTAGACGGGCTTTATGGCTAAAGACTTGGCAGGGGGACGCAGCATCTAAAAATAAATTATGCGGAGTCCCTTTTATAGGGGACTTATTGTTTGGCCTTGATTTGGATTCAGTTCTGGACAGGACTGCAGATAAAAAGAAATCTTTTCGTGTCAAAAAGAAGAAACAACCAGTCAAACATTTTTTTTTTTTCGTCCTCAAAGGGCTCAGGAACAAAACAAACCTCAAGAGAAAAAGAAAAATTGGTCAGGGCAGAGGGGAAAAGGCAAAGGAAATGTCCTTTTCCATCCTCCTGCGTCAACCAGTAAGACGCAATGACAGCCGGTTACAGGTGGGGGGGAAGACTGCAGGGCTTTCTCCCCTATTGGGCAAGCATAACTGAAAACCAGTACATTCTGAATATGCTAGCCCAGGGTCACAGTATAGAATTTTCAGATCTGCCCCTAGAAAGGTACTTTGTGACAAATCTTCCAAGAGATGTAACAAAATCCCTAGCAATGAAGACCCTATTAAAGCATCTGATGGATCAGGGGGTTATGACTTACGTCTCACAGGGGGAGCTTTATCGGGGATTTTATTCCCGTATATTCCTGATAAAAAAGCCATCATTAAATGAAATTTTCGTTTAATCCTAAACCTGAAACCACTGAACAGATCAGTCCGATACAAAAGATTTTGTATGGACTCCATCTTCACGGTCAGAAATCTATTGACAAAGGAATGCTTTATGGCATCAATAGACCTTCGAGATGCCTATCTGCATATCCCCATAGCCCCGCAGTCCCAAAGATTCCTAAGATTGGCGTTAAATTTGGGGAAAGAGGTTCTGCACTTGCAATTCAGGGCCCTCCCCTTTGTCTTTTCTTCTGCACCACGAATATTTACAAAAAATAATGGCAGAAGCACTTGCACCTCTTCGCATGCAGGGGATTGCGGTAATTCCATACTTGGACGACCTACTACTTTTTGCCCCCTCCAAGGAAAGATTGCTAGACGAGCTCGGAAAAACCAGAGGTCATCTGGAAACCTTGGGTTGGATCATAAATATGCAGAAGTCAAATTTCAATCCGGCCCAGAAAATACTATTCCTGGGGTATCAGATCTAACAAGGGAACAGAAGATTTTTCTCCCAGAAGAGAAAAAGGTGAAAGTCCAGAAGGTGGTAGCGTCCTTACAGGCAAGCCAGGAATTATCAGTCTGACAAGTGATGTCATTCCTAGGAACCCTAACTGCAACCATACCAGCCATTCAGTGGGCAAGGTTACATTTCAGGCCTCCCCAGACTTTTCTCCTGAGAATATGGAATCACAGGACAGAATCTCTGGAAGCAAAGGTGAAAATACCCACCAAAATCAAAAGATCACTTTGGTGGAGAAGACAGGAGAATCTGTCAAAGGGCCTGCTCTGGTCATTTCCAATAGAAAAAGGTGGTAATGACAGATGCCAGTGTATGGGGTTGGGGAGCTCACTTAGATCAAGACTTCACGCAAGGAATGTGGTCTCGGACAGAAGCAAAGAGGTCCTCAAATTGGAGGGAACTAAGGGCAGTCGCCTTAGCATTAGATGCCTTCTCTCCTATCCTTCAAGGTTCCCATGTCCGGGTCCTCTCAGACAACGCCACTACCATAGCCTACCTAAACAAACAGGGGGGCACAAGAAGCAAAACGCTTCAGTTGCTAGCTTCAAAGATCCTGATTTGTGCAGAAAATCATGTACGGTCCTTATCAGCAGTCCACCTCAAAGGCACCTTAAATGTAGTGGCAGATTATCTAAGCAGAAGGCGGATTCAGCAGTCAGAATGAAGCTTGAATCCGGAAATCTTTGCAATGTTTACCAGGACCTGGGGTCAAACACAAATAGACCTATTTGTGTCAGAAGAAAATACACAACTCCCAGTATTTTTCTCGATTCACAGAAACGACAGGGCCCAGGGGACAGATGCGTTAATTCAGCCCTGGAACTTCCATCTGGGCTATGCATTTCCTCCTTTCCAACGTAACGTTGGTTTTAAGGAAGATACCGAGGGAGAGAGTGGCAGTAATCCTAATTGCTCCATTTTGGCCAAAAAGGGCATGGCTTTCCACCATTCTACAGATGGCAGTCAAACCATTTTGGCGGCTGCCTCTCCGGCAAGACCTGCTCCTACAGGGTCCAATACAGCATCCGGGAGTGGCCAGTCTAAGCCTCACGGCCTGGTTTCTGAGGAGTGTTTAAGAAACAAGGGTCTGTCACAACCCTTGGTAACTACCTTACTTTCAAGTAGGAAAATAGTGACCAGAAAAATCTATGCTAAATATTGGAAAGTCTTCAACTCTTTCTGTCTTTCGACTAAAAGAAAAGTAAGAAATTTAGTGTCAATTTTGGAATTCCTTCAAGAGGGGGCAGACAAAGGCTTGTCAGTCAGCACCCTTGAGGTACAAATAGCCGCTTTGGGAATATTTCTAGAAAGACCAATCTCTTCTGAGCCCTTGGTTATAAGATTTTTCAAGGCGCTTACCAGATCCAGACCAGCTCCGGTTAAGCACTTTCCCAATTGGGATCTATCAGTGGTCCTGCAAGCCCTCACGAAGGAACCTTTTGAACCACTACAAGAAATCTCTCTAAGGAATCTTACTCTTAAAACCTTGTTCTTAGTTGCAATAACGTCAGCAAGGAGAATTGGTGAGCTGCACGCCCTATCTGTTAAAAGACCCTTTTTAACTATCTACACAGATAGGATTATACTTAAAACCGATCTGGGTTTTTTGCCAAAGGTGGCGTCAGCCCACAATAGGTAGCAGGAGATCGTCCTGCCTACCTTTTGCTCTAACCCCTTGGGGGAAAAAGAAGGCAAATTCCACAATTTGGATGTAAGAAGGACTTTATTACAGTATCTGGGGGTAACAAGTAACTTTTGGTCCTCGGACTCTCTGTTTATACTTTTTTCTGGTAATTAGGGCCAACAAGCTTCTAAGGGGTCAATAGCTAGATGGCTTAAATCGGCTATTCTAGCAGCCTACTCTCAATCGGGGCTATCTCCCCCGCTGGGAATTAAAGCACATTCTACCAGGGCTCAGGCCACTACAAGGTTAGAAATAGCTGGTGCCACCCCAGATCAGATTTGTAAGGCGGCTACGTGGTCAAGTTACCTTACGTTTGTCCCTCATTACAGGCTGGATCTTCTGTCAGCAAGTGAACAAACTTTTGGCAGAAAGGTTTTACAGGCTGTGGTCCCCCCCAAGTGGGTAAGTCTCTATTATCCTCTCAAGGTGCTGTCCTGAAAGACGTTAAGGGAAAAAATCAAGTTAGACTTACCGGTAACTTGTTTTCCAGGAGTCTTTCAGGACAGCAGCAACCATATTCTTATGTGTTCCAGCTTGGGCCGGAGGTTTACTACTACTACTACTACTACCACCTTTTAAAGTTTGGTGGAGGTGTGTTTCCTGTCAAGTGGGTGGAGCCACGCTCTCAAGGTGCTGTCCTGAAAGACTCCTGGAAAACAAGTTACTCGTAAGTCTAACTTGATGAGTTTTTTTTTTTTTTGTACCCGCTGATACCTACAGCAACTGTTTTTTTTGTTTTAACTTCAGCTGTCAGCAATGGTACAAAGCATTGAAAGGTTATTTACAAATGAAATAAATTGAGTGTGGGTTTTTTTTTTTTTTTTTTTTTTTTTTTTATTGGTGCTTTTTCAATGTGAAATGTGTAAAATGTTAGTATAGCTAGCTAGCTATCTCACACAAAGCAAACAAAGTTTTAATTGTTTATCGTTTATAAATTAGACATGAAAAAAAGCAGGAAAATAATAATTGGAGGAGAATAGGGAGTTATTAAAGGGTTGAATGGAGCAACATTTGTTCATCCCTTTTGGTCTGCAGATGAATAAACAGAAATATACAAAAAAAGATTCTTTTTATTTTAGTGTTTTCAGGGCTGAGCAATGTGGTGTGTGCATAATTTTTACATTTTGCTATAATAAATATCCCCCAAAAATATATAAAAAATGTTTTCTCAAGTCATCTTCCAGGACGGCACACCTGAGAGAAAGATGCTCCTCCCCACAGGAAAATCAATCAATCAACAGCTGTTTTAAGTCCCCACCCTTCCCCTTGATCCTCAGTTTTTGATTGTGTTTCTCCCTACATAGCGAAACCGTTTGTTTTTTTCCAAATGACCCGAAGCCTGGGGCTGGTGGTCTCCCCCTGGGAGCCGAACCAAATGCCTGGGAAGCCTCTGGGTCTAGCCTGATATATTTATCCTTCCTGGGGGGTTCCCCTATCCTTTCCTCAGGGGGGGGGCAGCAGAAACTGGAAGAGCCCCCCTGAGAGCTGAAGGCTCCCGGGTACAGTGGTGTCCACAGAACTTCAGGGGCCATTATCCTGTCTCCCCCCTTACCTGTCCGGGCGTCTGTTCAGACGGGTGCTGGCCGTCGGTTCTTTCCAGGGGGAGCGTTCCCCCGACTCCTGGGCCCCTGGTAGCTTGTGTGGGCTGCTAGGGAGGGCGCTGCCTGAATGACAAGCCCCGTGTTTTTACCCAGGAGGGAAGGCTGAGAGTCAGCAGGAGTAGGCGCCCACATCCTCCTTTCGCTAGGCGAGGAGGCACCAGTTCACTATGGTGGATGTCTGCCTAAACCACCTCCAGATGGGAATGAGGAACGTACGGCATTGCCCCCCCCCCATATATGTGTGTATATACTGACTGGTACAGTGCAGGACACAGCCTCACCTTGCAGCTCCCTACGGGGACAGCAGTGGGGGGGGCGCACTTTTGCGGCTATCCTCCTTGCGTGTGGACCATAAGGATGGAAAAGCAAGCCCGGTGGCTGTGGCAAAAGGGGAAGACAACAGTGAGTACTTTCCTTTACCTTGGGAATTTAGCTGTAAAATCCCCCAATCCCAGCCAGATGGTTTCTGGGCATTTGAGATAATCTCCCCTGGGGTCTGGATTCAAATAGCCCAAAAGCTTTTGCTAAAAACACCAGCCACAGCTCCCTCTTACATCAGAGATGCTGTATGATGGATAAGTGGTGCAGAGGAGCGAGTGTGCCTAAAACCACCTCAAATGGGAAAGGGGTAGGTAAGGCATTTCTTCCCCCTGTATATACTGATTGGTGCAGTGCAGGACCTGGGGTCTGCATAACAAAATAGCCCAGAAGCTACTGCTAAAACCACCAGCCACAGCTTCCTCTTATAGCAGAGACACTGTGGTTATCACAACAGTAGGTTGCCAGCCTCTCCCTACTGCCTGGTTGTGGTACATTAGTAGGGGTGAATATAGCAAAGGGGGTGACCTTGTAGAACAAAGAGTTCCTTACAGGCCAGGTATACCACTGAACAAGTTATTAATGGTGCAATGGTTGAAGGATTCAGGAGTAAGCTCCCCTGCTCAGCAGGTGCACTAGGTTATCTGGCCCTATTAGCCCAGCTGCTAGGAATCTGAAGTTGCTCCAAGATGCTTAAAAGCTGACCTAACTTTCAACGATGCGGCAGGGACCAAGCTCCTGTGTGGCACAGTAGGGGTTCCCTTGTGACAAATCCTCCTTTTGGGGGTTGCTTGCTATGGTTAACTTTTCATAAGCTCCAACCTCCCACTCCACCTTTACACTGTGGTTATATTATAGTGCAGGAGGTAAGAAAAACCTTTTTGTTGGTTTGGGCTACAGTCCACTCAATGACAGATCTAAAGGTGATATACCATAAATCGCTTCCTATATCCTTTTTGATTAAGGATTTTCTGTGCAAATATATGCAAGAGCTAGATAGCTACATGATTGCTTGTTTAAGGCCTGCAGGTGGCAATTTACCTCCAGGCTAAATTGGTAACCACCCTTTCTCTAGGTCTTAAATTGGTCTCTAGGGCTGGGCTCATTGTGACTTTAGTTACTGATCAGCCCCACCTGTGTGTGAGCTGGCTAGCATTTTCTCAGTCTACGGAGGTAAGGTAGGACAACAGCTACTATAGTAAGGTGTCCAACCATTTTAGGATTTGTTCCTTCACTGGTGGTGAAGGGTTAGTACCTACAGCCCAGGCTATGCCTATGAAATTGCCCCTGTTTGGTTATTTCATAAAGGGATACACCATGACTCCTTGGCTGCTCACCAGTAGACCTCAGTAGTGAAGGTTTGTCCTTGCTGGGGTGTTTGGTGGCACAACACAAAAACACATTGAGATTTGTGACATCTCTGCTCATAAGGGGAATATTGCTGTACATCAGAAATGCACTGCACTAAAGCTTGTTTGGTGTCCTTTATATCCTAAAGGTACTGTATTGTTTGGCTACAGATCAGAAAAATACAACAGGGAAGGTGGTCTGTACTTCCTGATTTTGTGCCGCACGGCAGAAATGCACATCATTGAGTCTGGTGATGACATCTCTGCTCATAATTGTTATATTGCTACACATCAGACATACACAAGATTGAGGTCTGTCTGTGGGGTTTTTGTGTCCTGTATTACTGCCTTATTGGTTGCTTATCAGAAAGGCAGCAGGAAAGATTGATGGTCCTGATTTGTTGGGCTCCATAACAGGAGTACAAATTGAACCTGTGCCAGGGGTAGTACACATACTGCCTTTGGTAATCGGTGCAGCACCACAAAGTGGCGTTGTGCCGATTAAGCCAGTGCTACTAACGGCAATGGCTGCCGATTTTAGGCATGCGATTTGACATGTTGAGTCGCATGCCAAATCACTTTAATATGGATGTGCTATCTCTATTCAAAATTGTTGTTGCACATCAGACATATACAAGAGTGAAGGTTGTCTGTTCTTTATGTCTTACATTTACTGCCTTATTGGCTGCATATCAGAAAGGACACAGCAGTGAAGGTTGCTTGTCTTTTTCTGATTTTTTTTTTTTTTTTTGCTGCTCAGCAGGGAGACACATTGAGGATGGTGGCATCTCTGCTCAGTATTGGTATATTGCTACACATCAGACATACACAAAGATTGTACATTGATTGTGTCCTGTATGCCCTATATTTACTGCCTTATCCGTATATCAGAAAGGCACAGCAGCAAGTGGTGTTTCTCATTGTTCTTCCTTGCTGTTTCTTAGGGATACACAGCAGGGGGTTGTTGGATGCACTCCTCCAGGGAGCCACAGCATGAGGACCCCTTGCTTGTTTGACCTGAAAAATGCTTTTCCTGCGACCTGCGTAATCTTGAGGTCTGTGGTTCCGTAAGCAGGGACTGCTGGAGACACTGCGACCTGGAGTCGCACAGTCACAAATGGTACCCTTTGGAAGCCATAGTATATGACTTCTCATGCGTCTTGCAGTCCCAAGTCGCAGATTGGGTTGCACGGGTGTGGGAACCCTAAGCTTATCTGTCCCTTCTGGTTGAGGTTTTGCTACGCAGCAGCAATACTCATTGTGGAGTTATTGCCTTATTTTGCAGTAAAGATCGCAGCTGTAAAGGCTGTCTGTTTCTGTTTTTATGTTGCTGCACAGCAGAAATACTCAACATTGAAGCTTGTTGGTGCTTTCTATTTCAGATTGCCTTACCTTATGGCACTTCAGAAAAACACAATGCTGTAGGTTGCTTGTGTTGGTTCTATGTAACTACACTACAGAACTGCATAACAGAAAGGTTTGTCTTAGGGGCGTGGCCTGAGGAGCTATGGAGTAGGACGCTTTTAGAGAGCGCTCCGTTTGCCCAAACTCCTGTAAAAGCCATCCTGCATCAATCCTAACAATCCTGTCAGAAAAAGACACCTCAACAGGCTTGTCCCGTCACCTGCATGGCCCTTAGTGCTGCCTAACCACCTGGAGCGCTGCCCAAGGCCGCGGAGACCGGATCGTTCCGCCCTGGGCCTTGCCTGTAGGAGAGTCCCCGGCTTCGGCCTAGTGCATGGAGCGGCGGCCATTTTGCTCCACCCGGCGGCGGCTCCTGCTCATCCCCCGGACATACCAAGCTCCCCCGAGACGGATCGCTGCCTGCTTCGGCCCCTGGACTGCCTGTGGCCCCCAGCGCTGAGCCTCTGCACCCTGCACCAGCCTCTAGGACGGCCCGCGGCTCTGGCCTGGTCCTCGGAGCGGCGGCCATCTTGCTACACCCAGCAACGGCCCTAATAGTCCTCCTGGCTTGCCTGGCTCCCCAAAAGACTAATCTTCACGTGCATTGGCCTCCGGATCCCCTCTAAAAGCGCAGCACCTGGAGTGAGGCCTGACAGGAAAGGGAGTGAGACGTAGAAAGAGAGAACTTTTGGCACACAAACTCCTGATAGAGATCCTGCGGAACGATACACCAGTGAAATTTATCCCACAGGCTCCTCTTCTGTCCCGGGACCGCAGCGGACTATGTCTCCGCCGAAACGGAACACTGGGACGACAGATAAGCTCGCTCAATTTCGCCGCCTGGAGAAAGACATGCAGCAGGAAGTTGGCACCGACACGGGTACGGGCCCCGCTTCTCAGACATCGGACACCGCCAAAGTGCTGGACGCTATAGCCGCCCTACAAGGTACCCTGACTGCGAAGATAGACGAAGTGAAAATCGATATATCCCTGATGAGACAGGACTTCTCAAAACTGAAAGACAGGGTCACAGAGGCAGAAACCAGAATCAGCAACGCGGAAGATGCCCTGCACCCCATGAGACATACTACAGAGGAGATGCAGAGACAGATACAGCAACTCCATGCCCATCAAGATGACATGGAGAACCGCCTCAGACGCTGTAACCTCCGCTTCATAGGACTGCCGGAGAAAGAGGAAGGCGCAGACCCAGCAACCTATCTAGAAACGCTCCTGCTCAAAACATCCGGCCGGGAAGCCTTTTCAGTAATGTTTGCGGTGGAGAGGGCGCACCGCATACCTGCGCGGCCACCACCACCCGGAGCGCCTCCCCGCACATTCATCGCCAAGTTTCTAAATTTTCGGGACCGAGACAAAATCCTTAGACTTACCCGGGAGAGAGGAAATATACAGATCGGAAACAGCCAGATTGCAGTATTCCCGGATTTTTCCAGCGAGGTGCAAAGGAAAGGAGCACAATATCAGGAGGTGAAGCGCCGACTGAGGACCCTCCATCTCAAGTATGCGATGCTATTTCCCGCCAGGCTACGGGTGGAAGAAGATGGAAGAGCACAATTCTTTGACGACCCGGCGGCAGCGACGGCATGGCTGGATCGTAGAGACAGACCTGCTTAATCGGTCTATGTTCACACAACCACAGTGAGTACCTCCTGACTTTGAACAAAATCCTACAAAATAAATATCACAGAGACCTCTTAGTGGGGAACCAAAATCCAGTTTAGGGATATAAAGAATAGGGGCATACACAGCTTGTGTACAAGTGAAGTGGATAAGGATAAGAGTTAGCTCCAGTATAACTTCGATATGGAACATGCGGGATCATACAATAAAGTTGCGCGGGTTACCGGTTGCACCCTTACATTTTGAAAAGAGAGGGGACAGTCTACAGTGATATGCTCTGCAAGACTCCTAAATGACGGACGAACTGTACCACAATATCCTGGAATATGAGTCATAATTTGACCAGATGCAAGGAGGAAAAGTGCAAAGGGAACTCACTGACTGTAATGTGTGGTAGTGCTGACTACAATTGCTCCACGAGCGACAGGGGAACAGTCGCCCTCTCAACAAAGTTGGTTCAGCATAAAAGGAAAACACATCCATTGCTATTAAGAAATGTGCCTCCAGCGGAGTGTAACCGCTGGATGATATGTTATATGCTGACAGTTTGGGTATATATGCTCACATCAGGTTGGGGAGATGTGCAGCTGGGAGGGATGGGAACAGTTAAAAGGATAAGTTTTTTTGTGTTTTATTTTGGGAATATAAGTGTTGATGTGACTTTGATACGGTTAGACAGGCAATATGTACTCATCAATAAGATATGTATTAGCAGACTGGCACTGGAAAAGGCAGACTGGGGGGGTTCCACTGTCTTGGGGTCTCACCAGATGGCAGATACACTATTACATTCAGAAACTAACATGGCCAGTGTAAAGTTTTTGACGTGGAACGTACGCGGTATGCGGAATAAGGTAAAGCGAACCGCAGCTCTAACATTTCTAAAATCACAAAAAGCAGATATCATAGCTTTAACAGAAACACATGTCACAGGCCAGATGCAGGTAGCCTTAAAAAAAAACGTGGGTAGGATGGCTATACCACAGCATGCATACCAATCAATCAAGGGGGGTATCGATATTGGTCGCCAAAAGAGTGCCCTTTGAACTAATCACACTAGAGTCAGATAGATTAGGCAGATATGTCTTCCTGCATGCCACCATAGGAGGCAACTCCCTATTGATTCTGGCGTGTTATATCCCTCCCCCTTTTTCGATTGAGGTAGTATTGAAGGGATTGGCATTCATGGCACAGAACCCATCAGTTCCAGCTATCTGGATGGGCGACTTTAACCAAACCATGAATCCAAATTTGGACAGACCAGGCCTGGGAGATACATCCAGGACTGTGCCTCACCAAACCAGACTCTGCAGACTATTCACAGAATTCGCGCTAACAGACGTATGGAGATGGCAAAACCCGACTAAAAAAGCATACACATGTCACTCGGTGGGCTGTGACACGATGTCCAGGATTGATTTTATACTGGTCTCAAATGCATTACTGCCTAAAATTACAGGGTCGGGTATGGCTCCACGAGCTCTATTAGACCACTCACCCTGTTGGATAACAGCATCTCTATTAAAGGCAATGCCCACTTCTAATTGGAGGCTGAATCCATTCTGGCTGTCGGTCCTGCCTGATCTCGAGAACATAGGGCAAGAACTACAATATATCCTAAACAACTTAAGATTTACAGATTCAGATACTGCAGTCTGGGACACCTTTAAAAATCAAGTTAGTAGACTACTTTCAGTAAGAATAAATAGATTTAAAAATTCCTCTAAACTGCTATTACAGATGACCACTGACAAACTACAGGAATTGGAACAGGCATACGCACAAGAACCCAGTACTGACAATCTCCATAAAGTACAAATGCAATCCAGAGCAGTAACCCAAATGCATATAGAGAAAGCCAAACAGGTCTTTTTCAAAAAACAAAATCTTTGAACACGGGGAGCAAGCAGGTAAATTACTGGCATATTTAGCTCATTTAAATGAAAAACCTCCGGTAGTGGTGACCCTAGCTACCCCACAGGGAGACGAGGTGACCGACCCACACCAGGTTGCAGACACTTTCCTAAACTTCTATAGGAATTTATACAAAACTCAGACAACACAATCCACACAAGAAATTAAAAATTACTTACACAGAATTCAGTTCCCTAAACTTACATTCGAACAGGTTAAGCTATTGGATGCCCCCATTAGCCAGGAGGATATATCTGAAGCACTGTCCCAACTAGCTAAATCCAAGGCCCCCGGACTAGACGGCCTGCCACTAGAATTCTACACTGCATTCCCTGATATACTAGTCCCGAAATTGCAAAAATTATATCAACAAATATTTAAACACAAAACACTCCCTCCATCAATGCAAGAAGCACAGATAATAGTTTTACCTAAACCAGGAAAGGACCCAAGATATCCGAGTCCTACCGTCCAATCTCACTACTGCAAGTAGACATTAAGATACTGGCCAAAATCCTAGCATCCCGTCTAAATAAAGTCATTCTTTCATTAATTCACCCAGACCAGACCGGTTTTATGCCCGGAAAAAATACGGCCATGAATATAAGAAGACTTTTTTTTAAATATTCAAGCACAACATGACAATCAGGGTACCAGAGTAGTAGTGGCCCTGGACACAGCAAAGGCTTTTGACTCAGTGGAATGGTCTTTTCTTTGGGAGTGTCTGCAAGAATATGGATTTGGTCCCAATTTCATACAGTGGGTACAAATACGCTATCAGTCACCAAAAGCACGGGTCTTCGTTAATGGGTGTATGTCGGGGCAATTTCCTCTAGAAAGAGGCACACGCCAGGGATGTCCCCTTTCTCCACTGCTATATGCCCTGGCAGCTGAGCCATTGGCCATAGCTATAAGAGCTGACATGGACATAGTGGGACTTAGAATAGGCAACTATATAGAGAAGATCGGACTATACGCAGATGACACGATACTCTATCTAGCCGATCAGGGCCCATCATTACAAGCAGCTTTGGACATTATAGATAAAATGGGAAAAATCTCAGGCCTACGGATAAATTGGGAAAAATCACAGATACTCCCCATAGACCAGTTCCCCCCAACCAATATACATCCAGAATTACCACTAGTCAGGGTAAACACTATTAAATACTTAGGGGTACTGGTTACAAGAGACCTACGCGAATACACAACCAACAACATAGAACCATTGTTTGCCATGATAAAAACCAAAACACAAGCCTGGTCCAAACTGCCACTGGGAGTAATGGGAAGGATAAACATCATAAAAATGATTATCTTACCCAAGATCCTATACATGGTATGGCACGCCCCACTATATATACCTATCGGGATTTTCAAAAAAATGGAATCTATTTTGAACACCTTTTGTCTGGGGACATCAAAGACATAAGGTAGCTTGGCATGTCCTTAAAAACCCTACAGATATGGGGGGGAACAGCTCTGCCAGATTTGCAGGAATATTACATTGCGGCACAGCTGTCACACATACATCACTACCACAATAACGAAAGACAGCGGTATAGTACACTAGTATCTAGTAGTCCAGACAGTCCTTTATCTACCCCACTTCAAATTATACTACGAGGGGGTCAGTTTAATAGGAAAGGTCCAAACTTTAATGACGGGATACTCAACCATAACCAACGAATATGGGGATTAGCTCAGAAAAAACTTAAAATAGGGTACATTCACTCCCACACTCCATTATGGGCTAACAACCAGCTAGAGGAGCTTAAAAAAATACCAGACCCTACTCTATGGGCCAGATATGGAATTATATACCTGCACCAGGTAATGGTGAATGATAGGCCTAAAGCATTTCAAACTCTTAAAGAAGAATACTCTATTCTGCAACAATTACTGTTCAAATACATACAACTCAGACATGCCCAATGTCTCAATTCAGGAACGAAAGTTGCATCCTGGAACATCCCCAAATCTTGGACATAATAATAATAAAAATTGATATCCAATCTCTATTACTCCATAAGGTTACCCAGAATCAGAGAAGTGATACAAAAAGCCAAAGCAAGATGGGAAAGAGATGTAGGAGCAGTTAGTGACTCAGATTGGGAGGAAATTCTAGAAAATGTAAAGGTGGCATCTCCAAAACTGTCTGACAGGTTAACACAGATATACATCATTCATCAAGCGTATCTAACACCTAACATAATAAGGAAGTTTCAACCTACACGTAATATATTGTGTCCTCACTGTCAGGCAGAGATGAGTAGCTTCTTTCACTTAATCTGGGAATGCTCCATCCTTCAAACATACTGGAGTCAAGTGATTAAGTTCTTACACGACCAAATGGGCTCCCCTGTGGTGTTAGATCCAAAACTTTGTATACTGGGTCTTCTTCCAGATGTGGACATAGATAAATACCAAGCCATATTTATATCTGAAGTCCTGTTTTTGGCCAGAAAAGTAGTTGCCAAGACTCGGATGCAGAACGTAACCCCCACTATAACAAGCTGGAAGAGAGATGTTAACAATTCCCTCCCATACAAGCAGTTGATCTATAAACACAGGGGAAACAGCCACAAATACTTAAGGATATGGGACGGTTGGCTGGGTGACGGGGAGACATGTGTATAATAATGCGTGAAAACAAGTATATCAATACCTAGCAACTAAAACATACAACCATATAACTGGTAACCCACTTCGATCTGTCAGAACCTCACCGAAACACTAACAATTGGTATATCTAGGTTATGCAATGCCAGCCATATAGGGCTCTATTGTATGTTAGCGTACCACATGTGATTATGTTTTATGTTTATATACATGGACCTCAAATGTGCTGTATTAATTTCTGTCTAATTTCAATAAAGATTATTTTCCCAAAAAAAAGAGGTTTGTCTTATAACTGTACTTGGTGGTTCGTCATAAATATGTAACATAGAAGTTTGGGTCTTTCTGTCTTATCTTTATGGCCTTGTTTTGCTGTACATCAGTAAAACGCCACTGTAAAGGGGGTTCCCGTCCTTTCTGTATTTACCAGTTATGACCTAGCTAGCTGCACTTCAGAAATGCGCAGCATTTAGGGTTTGTTTGTGTCTTAATGCTTACATATTGGCCGCACATCAGAAAACCAGACTGTGAGGACTGTTTGTCTACCTTGAGGTTCAGATTTGGGTCTCTTCCCATATTTGATATGTTGGTTTAGCTAGTCACACTCAGATACACAACATTGTCTATGCTTGTGTCCTTTCTGTCTAAAGCTATTGTGCTATGTCCAATCTATGGTCTTTTTATTTGTGATATTAATGATGCATGTATTTCAGCCTTCTCTTCCGTGGAAGGGCCAGGACTTCTGGCTGCCGATGTCACATGTCCGAAAGCCTCGACCCCTTACATTCAGGGATGCCAGAGCCATTTCCTAGGGTTGAAGCCCAGTAGGGTTATGGGTCACTGGGGGAAGGCGATAGTGAATCGCCCTGTTTAATAAGAACTTGGGAAGTTCTGTTCAGAGGAGTATTATGGCCTGAAGATGAAGTATAAAGATGTATATCCGACCAAATAGGTTACAGCTCGGTGCATGGTCTTCATTTTGCCCTTCTAGCAAAACTAGATGTAGCAATATGAGTGTTCTACTCCTGCTATGGATGTTAAATGCCTGAGTAGGCTCTCAGGCGTAAGTAAAACTATAGATTGGGCATGCCTTAAACCCAGGGCTTAAGCTTATGTTAATCTATTTCCCTTAAGTAGGCTTCCCTTCAGTCTTTGCTGACGTAAAGATAAAAATGAACAAAAAGGTTGTCTGTCAGGGGCCCCCCTTTTTTGGCAGTTTTATTTCCCGGGACAGGGTTGTGTTAAGACAGGCCCCCTTTTTGATCAATGTAGTGTCCTTGTCTTCCAACACAGGTCTCTGATTAATCTTTTTAGTGGTTCTAAGCAGCACCTATAGGCACAATAGGCCATTGTTAGATGTGTGACAGGCAGCATTGATAACCTACAAGTTTAACATGTTTTCTGATTCCATCTTTAAGAGCCCACTCCACCTAGATCCTGCATCTGAAGAAGAGAAGGCAGGGACATCGGTGGAGTAGACCGGCAGATCAGCTGCATGATCCAGCTAAGATATCTTCATCAAGCATATGGAGTGAAGGTAAAGCTCACTGCAGAACCAAGGTTCGCCAAGAGGGTGTTGCAGTGGTCCCACCCTAAGGTAGGCCTGAGGTACTTATCCCCTCAGGTGTGCCGTCCTGGAAGATGACTTGAGAAAAGTACTAGTTACTTACCGGTAACTGTCTTTCTAGGAAATCTTCCAGGACGGCAGGCCTACTTCCCACCCGTTGGAGGAGGGAAAATTTTAGAACACTAGAAGGTGAGTACCTATGAGGAATGATTTCCCTTGTGAAACAGGTTCAGGAGTTACTTCTCTACAAACTGAGGATCAAGGGGAAGGGTGGGGACTTAAAACAGCTGTTGATTATGTTTCCTGTGGGGAGGAGCCTCTCATCTCTCAGGTGTGCCGTCCTGGAAGATTTCCTAGAAAGACAGTTACCGGTAAGTAATTAGTGCTTTTTTCCTCAGTTTAGGACGATCGTATTCTTCTACATAATTTTTATTTAAAAAAAAATCGCAATAAGCGTTTGGTTTGCGCAAAAGTTATAGCCTTTACTAAATAGGGGATAGTTTTATGGCATTTTTATTCATTTTTTATTTTTTTTACTAGTAATGGTGGCGATCAGCGATTTTTTTTTTTTTTTTTTTTTTTTTTTTTTTTGTGACTACGACGTTATGGCGGACATTTTTGGGACCATTGTCATTTATACAGCGATCAGTGCAATTAAAATGCACTGATTACTGTGTAAATGACACTGGCGGTGAAGGGGTTAACCACTAGGGGGCGGGGAGGGGTTAAGTGTGTCCTAGGGGAGTGATTACTTACTGTAGGGGGATGGGCTAGAAGTGTCATTACTCTGATCACAGCTCCCGATGACAGGGATCTGTGATCAGTGACACTTGTCACTAGGCAGAACGGGGAGATGCTGTTTACATCAGCATCTCCCCATTCGTCCTCTCCGTGAGGCGATCGCGGGTATCCCCACGGCGATTAAGTCCGCGGGACCCACCACCCGACTAACGGAGCTCCCAGCCGGTGCGCACTGAATGGCACGGGGAATTCAAATGGACCTACAGGTACGCCCATTTGCCCAGCCGTGCCATTCTGCCGACGTACATCGGCGTGCGCCGTTCGGAAACCGGTTAACACCTGAAAGTATCGGTTTCAGGTATTGGTGCATTTGCATGATTACCGATACTTGTGCAAATACTTGGTATCGGCACCGATACTAGTATCGGTGCAACCTTACCAGGTACCTTTTTTGATTTTTGTCCTATCAGAATATTGGCTGAAGAGATCTCAAACATTCTAGTTAAATAGGAACTGTGGGGTGAACTATATAATTACATTTTATTTATTTTTTATTTAACCACTTGCCGACCGCCGCACGCCGATGTACGTCCAAAGTTTGCCGGCGGATATCATTGTTATGGCAGCAGCTAGCTGCCATAACCCCGGTATCC
The DNA here is from genome assembly GCF_042186555.1 of Aquarana catesbeiana. NCBI lineage: Eukaryota > Metazoa > Chordata > Amphibia > Anura > Ranidae > Aquarana > Aquarana catesbeiana. Next base: position 153,846,925 of record NC_133329.1, read on the forward strand.
CCGTTTTTTTGTGCGGCGGTCGGCTTTCAGATAAAAGTGGTCTCTGTGGTGGATTCGCTGCAAGATCACTTTTATCGGTGGTTGGAGAGGGGCCCACCCTCTGCCGCGTAGCGGCGGAGGCGATCGCGTCCTTCTCTGTGCTGTGCCTGGAGACGAGTGGGGCTAAGATGCCGCCCACTCGTCTCCATGACACTGCTGGGCGGAAGCAATGTCAAAACGTCACTTCCGCCCATACATCTTAAAGAGGAGTTCCACCCAGGGGGGCCGTCAAAAAAAAAAAAAAAAAAATTAAGTCAGCAGCTACAAATACTGCAGCTGCTGACTTTTAATTGGACACTTACCTGTCCCTGGGTCCAGGGGTCCAGCGATGCGGGGGATCGAAGCCCCACTCGTCCCCCCCCCCCCCTCCGCTCGTCGGCGCCGGCATTTCAACTGTGGGCGCCGGGCTGTGGCTTCACAGCCTGGCACCCACTGCGCATGCGCGAGCGGCGCAGTGCGCCGTGATTGGCCGCTCAATCACCTGGGACCTGTAATGGGTCCCAGATGATTGACAGGAGGGAGGGAGCAGAGCGGAGCCCTTCCTGTGCCTGGGGGGAAGTGATGTCACCAGCCCAGGCAAAGGAACAGGCAGACACGAGGGACCACCTAGCAACAGGCATTTAGAGGTAAGTGAAAAAAAAAAAAATATATCCAAATGTTTTTTGTGGGGTTTTTTTTTTTTTTTTTTTTTTTTTTTTTTTTTTTTTTTTTTTTTTTAGAATTTTTACAGGTATTTTTGTTTTTTGAGTGAAACCCCACTTTAAAGGCACATTTTTTTTTTTTTTTTTTTCAATGTCATTTTTTTAAATTACTTTTTTTTTTTTTTTTTTTTATTGCATTTTAGTGTAAATATGAGATCTGAGGTCTTTTTGACCCCAGATCTCATATTTAAGAGGTCCTGTCATGCTTTATTTCTATTACAAGGGATGTTTACATTCCTTGTGATAGGAATAAAAGTGACAATTTTTTTTTTTTTTTAAAACCCCCTGTCCCGATGAGCTCACGCGCAGAAGTGAATGCATACGTGAGTAGCGCCCACATATAAAAACGGTGGTCAAACCACACATGTGAGGTATCGCCGCAATCGTTAAAGTGAGAGCAATAATTCTAGCCCTAGACCTTCTCTGTAACGCAAAACATGCAACCTGTAGAATTTTTTTAAACGTCGCCTATGGAGATTTTTGAGGGTAAAAGTTTGACGCCATTCCACGAGCGGGCGCAATTTTGAAGCATGACATGTTTGGTATCAATTTACTCAGCGTAACATTATCTTTCACAATGTAAAAAAAAAATGGGCTAACTTTACTGATGTCTTATATATATTTTTTTTTTTATTCAAAAAAGTGAATTTTTCCAAAAGACCGCTGCGCAAATACGGTGTGAAAAAAAAGTATTGCAATGACCGCCATTTTATTCTCTAGGGTGTTAGAAAAAAACAATATATAATGTTTGGGGGTTCTAAGTAATTTTCTAGCAAAAAACTTGTTTTAAACATGTAAACGCCTAAATTCCAAAACGAGGCTGGTCCTTAAGTGGTTAACTGTCCTTTTTTTATTAGATGTAAAATATTCAGAGTCACGTAAAAATGTATCTGACAGAGAAGAGTATACCTATCAGGTATACACATTCTTGGTTTCAGAGAAATGGATTGGTTATCAATCACGCCTATCATGTCTTAACAGAGGCTCATGGTTCCTCTCTGGAGTCTAGTGCAGGTAATTGCTAAACTTATTTTCTGCTGAATTTCTTTGAGAAACTGATCTTGTGAAGGGTCGCCTGGAGCTTTTCAGCAAGGAAACCCTGGGTAATCTGCTTCCCTGTTCACATCTTTACAGATGCCAGTTCTTCTACCAGTGGAGCCCCTGTGGGTAAATATTGTTGCCATTGCCAGTGACAGTGGCTACAGAAGGCTTGCAGAGGTTGCCTCCAGTTTTTAACCAGAACTATCTGTTAAATGGTAATCTTTCTAGCACAGTGTGTGCTTTTGGCATGTCTGGCTTACTTTTGATGCAGTAAGCTAAGGCAGGGGTCTCAAATTGGCAGCCCTCCAGCTGTTAAACTACAAGTCCCATCATGCCTCTGCCTGTGGGAGTCATGCTTGTAACTGTCAGCCTTGCAATGCCTTATGGGACTTGTAGTTCTGCAACAGCTGGAGGGCTACCAGTTTGAGACCCCTGTTCTAAGGGTTCATACACATGAAGCTTTAAACCCATGTTCACATTGGGCCGATATGGCATGCGATTTTAACATTTCAAATCGCATGCCAAATCGGCAACTTTGAGGCATCGATTCTCAAAAGTAGTTCCTGTACTACTTTTGGCTACTTTGGGGGTGATTTGATTAGACATCTGTACATGAACCCGCACAGATGTCTGTCAAATCCCCCCCTCTCAAGCTGGACTTTGTTGCTGGTTTGAAATCCTGCGAGTTCAACTGAACTCGCACAATTTCTAACAGGCATTCTCTATGCTTGGCATAACTTCCTAGCACTCCTGTAGCTTTAACCGCTTGCCGACCAGCCGCCGCAGTTGTACTGCGGCAGAATGGCATGGGTAGGAGAATCGCAGTCATGTTAAGTCGGCTCCTAAGGCAGCCACCAGGGGGGACGTGCCCTCCCCCCTTCAGTTAGAACACACAAGGGAACACATTAACCCCTTGATTTCCCCCCCCCCCTAGTGGTTAACTCCTTCACTACCAGTGACATTTTTACAGTAATCAATGCATTTTTATAGCACTGATTGCTGTATTAATGCCAACGGTCCAACAAATGTGCCAAAATTGTCCGATATGTCGCAGTCCCAATAAAAATCGCATTACTAGTAAAATAATTAAATAAAAATGCTATAAATCTATCCCCTATTTTGTAGATGTTATAACTTTTGCGTTTGTGTGTTATTTTTGGTAAAAAAAAAAGTAGAAATACATATCGGCCTAAACTGAGAAATTAGCTTTTTTTAAAAAAGGGGGTTATTTATTATAGCAAAAACTACAAAATATTGTGTGGTGGTGTGTGTTTTTTTTTTTTTGCGCCACTAAAAAAAAAAAAAAAAAAAAAAAACCACAGAGGATCAAATACCACCAAAAAGCTCTGGGGGAAAAAAGGACGCCAATTTTTGTTTAGGTACAACGTTGCACGACCGCGCATTTGTCAGTTAAAGCAACACAGTGCCGAATCTCAAAGTGCTCTGGTCAGGAAGGGGGTAAAATCTTCTGGGGCGGGTGCTCTTTTGAATGCTGAGGCTTGTTTAGAATGCTTGCAATTGGGAAATACATTGAATGCGCATGGGTGGGTAAATGCTAGTGCAAAAAAACTTTGCAGTTTACGACCTGCAATTCACTTGTCGGGTAGGCTGTACAGGGCACATGCTGTTCCCTGGGCATGGGAAAGCATCGGGTAACTATGTTAGGCATATAAAATGCCTGGTAAAGGCCTGTGTGCCACCCTTTAGTGCCATTATGAGACAGATATGCCAAGCCATCCATCAAACTCAGCTCTGTGGAAAGTATGTGCTTCTGGGCTGGTTCTTCTGAACAGCTGTGTTCATAGCATCAAGCATAATTGTATTGATATCTTTTTCAGCATTATGTTGGCATTTAGTTATCAGTTCAAACAGCTGCTTCCACCCCAGGATGATTCATATTGCTTATCTTCCAAAGTAACTGCCCTGAAAATGGGCAAATTGAGTTGGTCTTGAATAGAAACGTTTCTGTCCCTCATCTAAGAGAGTTTCCTTTTTACTCTATTGGAGATATATCTATATATCTATATATCATTATATATAATATTTTGTGTGTATCATGTAAGAAAAGGTATTTAAGGGGTGGAGGGAAACAGATTTCCAAGTAGCTGTCCTAAGATTGCTTTAAAGGTACCTGGAAAGACCTATATACAGGGTAATGCTGACTTATAATCAAACACATAGGTTGGAATTGATGGAATTTTTTTTTTTTTTTTTCCCTCCCAACCTCGCCTACTATATGTAACCTACTCACAATGTTTTGATAACTAAAATATGTATGTATATTTTTTTTTTTTCCTGCAGCACTCTATGGACTTCCTGCTGTTTCAGTTTGGTCTATGCACTTTTAAATATGAGAAGACGCAGTCAAAGTATGTCATTGCTACTTTATGACTTTTTTTTAACCTGTTATCGTACTGTATATGCTATTTAACACTTTTTTTTTTTTTTTTTCCCCTTTCAGATACATTATCAAATCCTTTAATTTTTATGTTTTCCCGAAGCCATTCAACAGAAATTCTCCAGACAAGAAGTTTGTTTGTCAGGTATAAATGTTTTTTCTTTTACCAATGACCAGACTGCGTGCTCTTCCCTCCTTCCTTTTTTTCTTTCTTTTTTTTTTTTTTTTTTTCTTTGATTTCACACAATTTCTTCCCTGTCATTTTATACTGTTAAAGTGACACTAAGGGTTTGTCTTTGTTTAAAAAAAACAAAAAAACAAAAATATCATACTTACCTACACTGTGCAGCTCATTTTGTACAGAGTGGCCCCAAACATCCTCTTCTGGTGTCCCTCGGCGGCTCTCGTGGCTCATCCCCACTTCAGAAGGGAGAAACGATCTCCCGGGGGCTTACCTTTTGGGGGCACGCTTCCGAGTCCAGCATTTGTGTCCAGACACGAATGCGGGACTCGGCCCCAGTGCCCACATCTTTGGATTTGATTGACCGCAGCGGGAGCAAATGGCTGCGTTGCTATCAATCTATCCAATCAACAGCCGAGAACCCCCAGGCAGAGACAGCGCGTCCCCATGGGTCAAGTTTAAGGGGTCAGGTAAGTAGAATGGGGGTGCTGGGGGGCCGGTCACTGACAGGTGTTTTTTCACCCTGATGCATTAGGGTGAAAAAAACACGAACCTTTACAACCCCTTTCTTAAGCTCTGTTTTTTGTGTGGGTTTGTTTTTATAAAATCTTGACTTTGCTTCAGCGGTTTTGAAAACTGCTTACTGTTAAGCACATGAGATTGGAATAAATCAATGTGTGTGTTTTTTTTTTTTTTTTTTTGATGGTTGGCTGAGAATGCCATTGTCAAATGAATGTGTTAGGCTACATTTGCATCTGTGCGAATGGAAGTGGCAGGATTCTGCTGATTCCTACTGCTGTTTATGGCACCTGTGAGAGGCTAGCTGCAGCTGCCGAGCTCAAGCACAAAGTTGCCACAGCTATTTGTGGTTGTTCACACAGCCCGTTATTTTTGTAGCTTAATTTTTACCACGTTGAGTTCTAGAAAAGCTGCATGCTGTTAATTGGCTAAAGGCACTTGCATGTTAAAATATGAAAGGCCTGCTTGAAAGTGAACCTGTACCATATATTTCTATGGATTTGTCTGCTGAGAGCTATATTCCACATAAGCCCAGGTTCACACTGACAGCGGGAATGAAGTTGTGCGAGCTCAGCATGTAATCCTGCATGTCAGTACCGACTTCGGGGGGCAATTTCAGAGACATTTGTGCGGGTTGCTGCACAGATGTCAATGGAAATCGAACCCTAAAATCTCCAAAAGTAGTACAGGAACTACTTTTGGGAATCTGTAGCGTTGCTGCCGATTTGGCATGCGATTTGACTTGTCAAATCGCATTAATGTGAACCAGGGCTAAGGGTACGAACTGACTCCTTTCTGATTACTGTGCATGAGGCAGCTAAACCAAATGTGATTTGGCCGCTTTAAAATTCTAAAGCTGCTATGTCTGCAGCAGCTTTAATTACTACTTGCATTCCTGAATGTCAAACCATTCTGGATGGGTATAGTTCCATCATGCACAGAAGTGCTGTTCTGTTTCCACCCCAGTCCTTTTGGCCTATCACTTTGATGGTCTCCCTCAGTGGACATTAGGAATATGTGGGAGGGGTAGGCAAGCTCTATCCCAACAAGGGTTTTCTTTGCTTTCAGCACTCCCAAGTGCTGATGTGTGCTAAAGCAAATCTGCCATTTGAGAGACTCTGGACAGCACCACCACTCCTTTCACGCTATGCTCCATGTCTGTGTCAGAGCTTTCACAGGTGTTAATGGCTTGCTCTGCTCCCATATGGCACAATGTGCAGGCCTGGTGAATGGCAGCTTCAGCATGAGCACAGCATTTTGAGAAGGGTAAGCGGTACCCCATATCCTTGAAATAGCTGGTATTTTGCAGCTCTTCGGTGGAGGAGTGGCATGTCCTAGCAAGGGAACCTGTCCCTTTCCCTTTGAAAAGTGGTTTCTTTCTCTTAGCAGATTTTATTTTTAATTCCTTTACATGTTTGCTAGCATAACCATTTTTTAAATGTGGTATGTGTAAATATAAAAAAAAAAAAAAAAAAAAAAAATCATTTATTCATTATTCATAACTTTCATTTTTGAAAACGTGCAGTTTTTTTTCCTTTTCGTTTTTAGAGCTCAAGTATAGACTTTTTGGCCAACCAGGGTTTTGATTTTAATAAAGTGTTTCGTAAAGGTAGGTTACCAATTTGTGTTTGCCATTTTATGTTTTAAAGCTGTTCTGTGCACTGGCAGATGATGACTGTTCATCTTTGTAGGAATTCCGTATTTAAATCAGGAGGAGGAGCGGCAACTCAGAGAACAGTATGAGGAGAGACGCTCACAAGCAAATGGTGCAAGCGCAGTAACCTACATTTCTCCCAATGCACCTAAGACTCCAGTCTCCATTCCTGATGAGCAGAAAGGTTTTGTTGATAAAACAGTGTAGGTACATATTTTAATTTATTTAGTACTTGTCACTTACACCTTTGACTGTAACAGTCTAAGATTTTTTTTTTTTTTTTTTTTTTTTTTTTTTTTTTTTTTTAATCGAAGAACTTGGCTAGCCAGTAACATTGCTTCTCATCAAACGCTTAGCTCACCCGAAGTTTACTTTTTCCTTGTCAAAAGAAGTTTATTGAGTATACAATGTTATAAAGATATATAAAGTAGGTTTACAAGGATCTATAAAGTAAGCTCATTGTTTTACAGTAGGGTTTCTATAGGTAAATATAATGAAATTTCAAATATTAAACATTGGGTTTACGTAAACCTAAATTAAAGATATATATCATTTCCTTAGTTACTTTTGTAGGTATTTAAATGATTTATACCTACTATACATATTGTTTACAAGTAGAGTGTATATAGGTCAAATAAATTCTGATAATGAGCTTTAATCGTAAGGTGGAGAAAAGGAAAGAAAAAGAAGAAAAAGGGTTGAAAGGTAGAGGTATGGTCCACAAGGTTGTCCCGCTCGTCAGTTTATTATTCTTTTTAGTTCTCTTTGAAGCCTTAGAATGGGTGTCTCTGTAAGTCATTTAATCTGTTACCGTGGCAACAGGACAGAGTCATTGAAGTTTGACAGGAACTGTTGTTTTATCCAAGGATGCCAAAGTTTTTCAAATTTTGGAATTTGATTTTGATCGATGGCTACCATCTTAGCATGGGAGATTGTATTATTCATTCTGTGAATTGTTTCTGCTAGTACCAATGTAGGAGATTTCCATGCCTTGGCCACTGTTTGTTTTGCAGCCGTTATTAGTTGGATCATAAGTTTGAATTGAGAGAGTGTTAACCATTCCGGTTTTAGATTAAGTAAAGTTAAATATGGATCTGGTTGTATTATGTTTTTAAATATTTTAGATGCAGTCACGAAGACTTCCTTCCAGAAGGTTTGGATTACTGGGCACGTCCACCATGTGTGTAAATATGTGCCTATTTCTGGGCATCCTCGAAAACAAAGAGCTGAGGTATTAGGTGAATATTTTGCCACTCTAGCGGGTACAAGGTACCAGCGAGTTAGGACTTTATAATTTGTCTCCAGTGCTAAGATGTTGGGTGAAGATGACTTAGATGTGAGCCATATGTTAGACCAGTCCGTGTCTTCTAAAGTTTGTCCCAGGTCCTCCTCCCACCTCTGAACGTAAGAGGGTCTATTAAGATTTGCTACTCCATATAATTGATTATAAAGTGATGAAATTGTACCTTTAGCAAATGGATCTTTTGTACAGATTGATTCAAAAATGGATAATTGGGATAATGGTGTATCCCCCTTTAGGAATGGTGTATAGAAATTTTTGATTTGGAGATATCTAAATATCTCAGAGTTTGGTAGATCATATTTTTCTCTAAGCGATGGGAATGAAAGGAATGATTTAGATGCTATGAAGTCATTTAGTGTCTGAATGCCTGATGTTGTCCAAGCTTTAAAAGAATTTGGGTAGATCCATGCCGGATAAAAGGCCGGATTTCTGATAAAAGAAAGGAGAGGATTGTGTGGAGATTGTAATTGATATTTGGTTTTTAGTTTATCCCAGAGAGATAAGAAGTGTTTAGTTATGGGATTATGAATTTTAAAGCGGTCTTTAGGATCAAGCCATAATAAATTTGATATTAATAGAGGGTCATTTTCTGAAGCCTCTATAAATACCCATAATGGGATTTCCTGTTTTGCATGGTATTTGGACAGACTGGCCAAATGTGCTGCTCTGTAGTAGTTAGTAAAATTAGGGTATCCCAGGCCTCCTTTATTTTTGGGAAGATGTAGTGTGTGTATAGGTATACGTGGTTTAGAAGAGCCCCATATAAACGAAGTTGCTCTTTTTTGTACTATTCTCAAAAAATAGGAAGGAATTGCAATAGGGAGGACTCTGAATAGATAAAGCAATTTGGGTAGAATAGTCATTTTGATTGCATTAATCTTCCCTATCCAGGATAAAGGAAGTTGCGACCATTGTTTTATTAGATTTGTGATCTGTCTTAATACAGGAGGATAATTGGTTGAGAATAAGTCAGAATGAGATGCTGTTAAATGAATTCCAAGATATGGGATTGATTTCTCTGCCCATGTGAATGGGAGTGCAGCCCTAGCTGGGATCAATTCCATGTTTGTGAGTGAAATATTAAGCATTAGGCATTTCTTAGGATTAATCATAAGGCCGGATAGGGCTGCAAATCCATCAAGAGCTGGTATTAAGTTAGGACCAGAGACCTGTGGTGATGATAGAAAAAGTAATATATCGTCTGCAAATATACATAATTTGTGTGTAATACCTCCTACTTCAATGCCAGTTATAGTTTGGTTTGTTCTGATGTATTGGGCCATGGGTTCGAGTATAAGGGCAAATAATAAGGGAGATAATGGGCAACCCTGTCGGGTACCTCTTTCGATATTAAAGGCTTCAGATTTGTATCCAGCATATTTTATATAGGCTTTGGGTTTATTATATAATGCTTTGATCCATGTTAAAAAGTGGGGTCCCAAACCCCATTTTTGTAATGAATATTGCATATATTGCCAGGATACTGTGTCAAATGCCCTCTTAATATCGAGAGATAGAAAACATAAAGGGATTTTCCGTTTTTTAGCAATATGTGCCAATAACACTGCCCTGCGTATATTATCGCCTGCCTGTCTATTTGGCATGAAGCCTACTTGATCTCTATGTATTAATTTTCCTATAATGCTATTAAGGTGTTTTGCTATTATTTTTGCTAATAATTTAATATCGAGGTTTAACAGAGAGAGAGGCCGATAATTCACACAGGAAGTATCATCAGAAAGGGGTTTTGGGATCATACAAACAATTGCCATTAGTGTTTCTTGCCGAAAAGAATGTCCATCTAGAAGTTTGTTAAACGTTTCAGTGAGAATGGGAGAGAGTATTTCTGAGAATGTTTTATAGTATAAAGCCGAGTAGCCGTCTGGGCCTGGTCTTTTTTTAAGTTTTAGGTCTTTTATGGCGTTAGCAACTTCATCTATAGTTATAGGCTCATCCAAACTGCTTTTTTGATTCTGAGATAACTCAGGTAAGGTTATTTTTGAGAAGAAGGATTCAGCCTCTGTAGGATTAAATTCATTGTTTGTCTTATATAAAGTTGCGAGATGTGAGTGAAATTTATGGACTATTTTAACTGGATTACAAGTGTAAACATTTTTTGATTTCAAACGTATTGGTTTGAAAGATTTGTTAGTTGAATTTAATGCCCGAGCCAAATATGTACCTGGTTTGTTTGTATTCATGTAGAAATTGTGTTTGGAGCGTTTGAGGGATTTATCAACTGACTCAATGAGAAATAGATCGTATTCCAATCTAGATTTTTCCAGATGAGATTTTGTACTCTGAGATGGATTATCTTGAAATGATATGTAGGCTGCATTAAAATTGAGTTCTAGTTTTTTTGCTAGATTTTTGCGTTCCCGTTTAAATAGTGCCATTTGTCTTTGTATTATACCACGCAAGACAGGCTTATGAGCTTTCCACAGTGTTATTGGGGAGATGTCTGTTGTATTATTAATTGATATGTATTCCTTTAAAGCTTGTTCAATGGCCATCTGATGTAGTGGGTGTTTGAGCATTATGTCCGGTAAGTACCACGTTGGGTCATGCGCTTTTGGTATGGCTGAGGCTATAGTAGTGTATACTGCATTATGGTCAGACCACGGAATCGGAATTATATCTGATGCAATAATTTCTGGTATCATTCCTATTGTTAGAAAAATATGATCTATTCTGGTGAAGGTTTGATGAGGGTGCGAGAAATAAGTGAATTTCTTTTTCATTGGGTTACTTTCTCTCCATGAATCTACCAGATTGTATTTGGAAAGAAGTTGAGAAAAAGGTAATCTAGAGGTTATTTTGGATGGTGTAAAAGGTGATTTATCTAGAAATGGGAGGAGGACCTGGTTCGAATCCCCACACATTATCACTGTTCCCATTTTGTGTGTATTAATCACTTGTAATATATGTGAGAGGAATGGTGTAGGTTGTTTGTTAGGAGCGTAGTAGGAAATCACTGTAACTGCTGTATCCATTATATAACCCATGAGTATCAGGTATCTACCTTCTGGGTCTTTAATTTCTGATGATAAGGTGAATGGTGTGGATCGGTGAAATGCAATTAGAGTTCCCCTTTGCTTGGTACAGGCAGAAGCCGTGTAAATTTGTTGATAAAAAGGAGAAATATATTTTGGAGTAGAATCTTTGGTGAAGTGTGTTTCTTGGAGGCATACTATGTGAGCCTTCTTGTTATGGAAAGTACGGAAGGCTTTGGTCCTTTTTTGAGGGACATTTATTCCCTGAACATTCAGGGAAAGTATATTCAGTGGTGCCATGGCATTAGATCAAATAGTTTTGACTTACTTTTTGTTATGCAGAGCTGACTGCGCAGATCAACCTGTGTGGACTGAAGAGATGAATAGATAGAAAAGAAACCAGTGAATTCTGGAGTAAAGAGTAAACAAAAAACATATGAGATTAGATGATACATTGTATAAATTATTTTTTGCAAGTAATCACAATTTACCCGTGAAAGAGAATAAATATCTCTCTCAGGGGAATAAGTGCCTTCGTCACACTCCCACATAATATGGTTGGGAGAATGAGGAGGGCTAATGGGGGTACACGGATCTTCCGCTTACAGGAGAGAAGTGCTATGTCAAAAGACATCAAAATGATGTTTCATTAATTGGAGTGCAGAATATAGTTTTTGTTGAAATTATTTATTCCAGGGTGGTTGTATATGGTTAGTCTTGCCCTAGGCTAAATAATTCAGTTAGAAAGGTACTGTTAATAACTTTGGTATTGATGAAGATAGTTTGAATTATTTTGGGATTTTAACCCTTTTAGAGTAAACAATTACATATTTTATTCATATGTAACTGTTTAGATATGTTAACTCATAAAATTGAGGTTGTATTGCTTCAGATTAGAATAAACAAAAACATAATTCTAGGAACTAGTTAGGTAATAATATATTTGTTTTAAGAAAAGAAATAAAAAGCTTCCATTACTTCTGGATTATTGAACATATTTGTCCTAAAAAGTAATAAATCTATTGTTATTACCTGATAATATATAACTGAACAAGAATTTCCTTATTTCACTTATATATACTAAGGCTATATGAATCAGAAGTAATAAGAAATAGAAATATAACTGGAATGTAACATGATCCCACACAGTGTGTGACTATCAGAATGCAGTTACATTCAGTTATAAATATAGTTTTTTTTATAGAGAACCATCTCTTAGTATAATAAATGAAGAGATATCAGGAATTAGGATGTCAGTCCATTGAATCTTCTTGGTCCATGGATGATGTGGCATAACGGCCTCTTTTGTGAGAATGATGATTCCCATTTTGTTCTGAAATTTTCTGGGTGCTGCCTGAAGGTGAAGATGATGCTATTCTTCTGCGTGTGGGGGTGTTGCTGCTTGTGGGTTCTGTCAGATTTAATTTTAAAAGGGTTTGTTGTAGTTCATCTGCTGATCTGCTTCTGTAAATTGTACCTTGGTAGTTAAATCTGACTGAAAAGGGGAAGCCCCATTCATACATAATGTTGTGGTGTTGCAGTTTCATTAGTTGGGGTTTCATGGATCGTCTTTTAGTAATAGTAAGTTGGGATAGGTCAGCAAAAATTTGATAATTGTGTCCTTGAAAATTAAGTTCCTTTTTTTTCTCTTGCAGCAATTAATATTTGTTCTTTCGTTCTGTAATAATGAAATTTTGTGATTATATCACGTGGGGGTCCATCTTTCTTTTTGGCTGTGAGGGCTCTGTGTACTCTTTCCAGTTCTAAACGTTCAATAGGGATATCTGGCTTTAGTTCTTGTAATAGAGCAGTAATAGTAGATTGCAGGTCTGTCACAGTTTCAGGTATTCCCCTTATGCGCAAGTTTGAACGTCTGGCTCTATTTTCGTAATCTTCGAGCTTAGTTTGAAGTATTAAATTCTCGTTTTTTAATTGTTCCAATTCTGTTATATTTTCTTGGGTTGTAATTTCAATTTCATCCATTTTTATTTCTAAGGCTGCGGTGCGGTTTCCCAGCTCTCTTTATTTCTTTGGTTAGGCTTTTTGTTATTTGGTCTGAGGTTTGTTTTAAAGCCTTATGAAGCATCTTTTCAAATTGTAATAATATTACTGGGGATACTGAGGAGGCTTGTGGAGAAGTTTGTGAGAGGATTTGTTCTGTATCTGACTCAAATGGAGAGTCTTGCTGTGACATTTTCTGTCTGTGAGAGCGCCCTGATGCTGTATCTTGTGAGGTGACTGGAGCTGCTTCAGCTGCAGTGAGTGCCTGTGAGCTCTTTGTGAGGTGATTTTTATTTCTGCCACGGTTTCCTCCCAGTACCATATTTCCTGCCCAAACTTTCACAGTTTGTTCCCTGGGGCAAAAAGGTTCAAATGGATACCTTTTGAGCCTGCAGGCTCCGCTTTGTCCTTCTCTTCTCTCCTCAGCGGTGTGGAGCTCTAACAATGCATGTCTGCTTCGCTAGGCTCCGCCTCCTGCCCCTCGAAGTTTACTTTTTCTATTCCTCTTTAGGAGATTTTTTTTTTTTTTTTTATTGGGCAGGTATAAAATCATGTAACAAGATACACATTACACTGTTGCATGACAGAATCCCATATTTGAGAAGGCATCATATTAAAAAGTAGTACATATAAATCTGTCATTAACCACTTTTACCTCTGGAAAATTTACCCCCTCTTTATGACAGGCCATTTTTTGCAGTAAAAAAAACTTTAACTGACCATTGTGCGGTCATGCAATGCTGTCCCCCCCCCCCCCCCCCCACAAATACATTCTTTTAGTGGCATCTGATCACTGCTGCGTTTTTATTTATTTTTTTTGTTTTTTTTTGTATGCTATCACCAAAAAATGACTGACCATTTTGAAAAAATATATTTCTGCTATAAAACTTATCGAATAAAAATATTCTGCTGTATATTTTTGGTAGAAAAAACAATAAGCGTATATGGATTGGCTTGTACAAAAGTTATAGCATCTACAATCAAGGGAGAGTATTTATATTGAAATAAATTTTTTTTTTTTTTTTTAACACTAGTAATAGCGACGATCAGTATTTTATGTCGGGACTTTGATATTGCTGTAGACTTTTTTTAATTACTTTTTGGGGATCAGTGCTTAAAATATGCATTACTAATGACACTGGCTGGGAAAGGGTTATCGGGGTGATCAAAGGGTTAACTGCCTAGAGTCACACATGTGCACCCCCTACCCGGAACTGACAGATCGTGTGTATGTACAGTTGTGCTCATAAGTTAACATACCCTGGCAGAATTTTATGGTTTCTTGGCCATGTTTCAGAGAATATGAATGAGAAAACAAACATTTCTTTCACTCAAGGTTAGTGTTTGGCTGAAGCCATTTATTATCATTCAAATGTTTACTCTTTTTTTAAATCCTAATGGCAACAAACTACCCAAATGACCCTTATCAAAAGTTTACATACCCTGGAGATTTCGGCCTGATAACATGCACACAAGTTGACACAAAGGGGTTTGAATGGCTATTAAAGGTAACCATCCTCACCTCTGATCTGTTTGCATGTAATTAGTGTGTGTGTGTGTGTTTTGTGTGTGTGTGTGTGTATATAAAAGGTCAATGAGTCATAGGGAAAGGAAAAGAATTGTCAAAGGATTTGTGGGAAAAAGGTAGTTGAACTGTATAAAAAGATATCCAAGGAATTGGGAATGCCAGCAGTGTTCAAACGCTAATCAAGAAGTGGAACATGAGGGATTCTATTGAAACCAAACCATGGTCAGGTAGACCAACTAAAATTTCAGCCACAACTGCCAGGAAAATTGTTCGGGATGCAAAGAAAAACCCACAAATAACTTCAGGTGAAATACAGGACTCTCTGAAAGCATGTGGTGTGGCTGTTTCAAGATGCACAATAAGGAGGCACTTGAAGAAAGATGGGCTGCATGGTTGAGTCGACAGAAGAAAGCCATTTACTATGCCAGTGCCACAAAGTATCCCGCTTACAATACGCCAAACGGCACAGAGACAAGCCTCAAACCTTCTGGCACAATGATGAGACCAAATTTGAGCTTTTGGGCCACAACCATAAACGCTACATTTGGAGAGGAGTCAATAAGGCCTATGATGAAAGGTACGGAGGTAGATCGCTGTTGTGTTGGATGTGTGAGCTGCAAAGGCACAGGAAATTTGGTCAAAATTGGCAAGATGAATGCAGTATGTTATCAAATACTGGATAAACATTTGCATTCATCAGCCAGGAAGCTGCGCATGGGACGTACTTGGACATTCCAACATGACAATGACCCAAAATACAAGGCCAAGTCTACCTGTCATTGGCTACAGCAGAATAAAGTGAAGGTTCTGGAGTGGCCATCTGTCTCCTGACCTCAATATCATTGAGCCACTCTAGGGAGATCTCAAACCTGCAGTTCATGCAAGACAGCCCAAGAATTTACAGGAAATGGAGGCTTTTTGCCAAGAGGAATGGGCAGCTTTACCATCTGAGAAGATAGAGCCACATCCACAAATACCACAAAAGACTTCAAGCTGTAATTTGTTAAAGGGGACAATACACAGTATTAAGTACTGGGGGTATGTAAACCTTTGATCAGGGTCATTTGGGTCGTTTCTGTTGCCATTATGATTTAAAGAGTAAATGCAGTTGATGGCTTCAGCCAAACACTAGCCATGAGTGAAAGTTTTGGTTAACATTCATATTCTCTGAAAAATGGCCAAGAAATCATAAATTCTGCCAGGGTATGTAAACTTGTGAGCACAACTGTATGTACGGTATGTTTACACAGTGGGGAAAATCATTTTTTGATCCCCTGCAGATTTTGTAAGTTTGCCCACTAACAAAAAAATGAAGGGTCTATCATAGGTGTATTTTAAATGATAGAGACAGAATATCAACCAAAAATCCAGAAAAAAAAACCTATAAATTACGTTGCAGTTCAGTGAGTAAGTATTTGAGCCCCAAGCAAAACATGATATGGGACTTGGTATAGAAACCCTTGTTGGCAAGCAAGGAGGTAAGATGTTTCTTGTAGTTGGTGACCAGGGTTACACGCATTTCAGGAGGGATTTTGGTCCACTCCTCTTTACAGATCATTTCTACATCCCTTAAGGTTTATTGGAGACTTGAAGTTTCAGCTCCCTTCATACACTTCCTGTAGGCTTAAAGTCTGGAGACAGGCTAGGCCACTCCATGACATTAATGTGCTTCTTTAACATCTACTTTGTTGCCTTGACGGTTAGTTTTAGGTCATTGTCGTACTGAAAGACCCATCCATGACCTAGCTTCAGTGTTCTGGCTGAGGGAAGAAGGTTCTCATCCAAAATTTTACAATACATGGCCTCTCAATGTGGAAAAGTCGGCTTGTATCTATAGCAGAGAATTGCCCCAAAGCATCATGTTTCCACCTTTTGTGCTAGACTGTAGGGATGGTGTTTTTGGGGTCATAGTCAGCATTCTTCCAAACACAGTGAGTCAAGTTAATGCCAAAGAACTCAATTTTGGTCTCATCTGGTCACAGCACTTTCTCCCAATCCTTCTCTGAATCCTTAAGATGTTCATTGGCATGACTGTAAATGTGCCTTCTTAAGGAGCGGCCTCCCTGTGTTTTGGAGGAGGAAAAATGCTGATTTATGACCCCAAGAACACCTCTCTACAGTTAAGCAACGGAGGTGGAAACCTTATGCTTTGAGGCTGTTTCTCTGCTAAAGTCAGACTAACTTTGCTGCATTGAGGGACCAATGGTTAGGGCCATGTATTGTAAAATCTTGGATGAGCACCTTCTTCCCTCAGCCAGAACACTGAAGGTGGGCCAAGGATAGGTCTTTCAGCATGGCAATGACTAAAAATATACAACCAAGGAGTGGCTCTAAAAGAAGCACATTAAGGTCATAGAGTGGCCTAGCCAGTCTCCAGACCTGCATCCTATAGAAAATATATGTAGGGAGCACAAACTTCAAGTTTCCAAGACCCACAAACCAACATTAAGGATTTAGAGAAGAGCTGTAAAAGAGTGGCCCAAAATCCCTCCTGAGATAAATTTACATCGCACAAACATTGCATGTGATATGCATAGCAATGCGTCACATGTGATATCTGAGATTGCACAATTGTGATGCCAGCCTCTTTCCCTCACTCTTATCTATTTACAGTATCTCACAAAAGTGAGTACACCCATCACATTTTAAAACTATTTTATCATATCTTTTCATGTGACTGCACTGAAGAAATGACACTTTGCTACAATGTAAAGTAGTGTGTGTACAGCTTGTATAACAGTGTAAATTTGCTGTCCCCTCAAAATAACTCAACACCCAGCCATTAATGTCTAAACCTCTGGCAACAAAAGTGAGTACACCCCTACGTGAAAATGTCCAAATTGGGCCCAATTAGCCATTTTCCCTCCTGATGTCATGTGACTCAGTGTTACAAGGTCTCAGATGTGAATGGGGAGCAGGTGTGTTAAATTTGGTGTTATCCCCCTCACTCTCTTACTGGTCACCGGAAGTTCAACATGGCATCTCATGGCAACAAACTCTGAGGATGTGAAAAAAAGGAATTGTTGCTTTACATAAAGATGGCCTAGGCTATAAGAAGTTTTCCAAGACCCGTAAACTGAGCTCCAGCACAGTGGCCAAGACCATACAGTGGTTTAACAGGACAGGTTTCAATCAGAGCAGGCCTTGCCATGGTTGACCAAAGTAGATGAGTGCATTTGCTCAGCGTCATGTCCAGAAGTTGTCTTTGGAAAATGGATGTATGAGTGCTGCCAGCATTGCTGCAGAGGTTGAAGGGGTGGGGGGGTCAGCTTGTCAGTGCTCAGACCATACGCTGCATCAAATTGGTCTGCATGGCTTTCGTCCCAGAAAGAAGCCTCTTCTAAAGATGATGCACAAGAAAGCCCGCAGTTTGCTGAAGCCAAACAGACTAAGGACATGGATTACTGGAACCATGTCCTGTGGTCCGATGAGACCAAGATAAACGTATGAGATTCAGATGGTGTCAAGCATGTGTGGAGGTACAAAGAAGTGTCTTGCCTACAGTCAAGCATGGTGATGCGAGTGTCTGGTCTGGGGCCGCATGAGTGCTGCCGGCACTGGGGAGCTACAGTTCATTGAGGAACCATGAATGCCAACATGTACTGTGACGTATTGAAGCAGAGCATAATCCCCTCCCCTCGGAAACTGGGTCGCAGGACAGTATTCCAACAGAACGACCCCAAACACACCTCCAAGACGACCCCTGCCTTGCTAAAGAAGCTGAGGGTAAAGGTGATGGACTGGCCAGGCTTGTCTCCAGACCTAAATCCTATTGAGCATCTGTGGGGCATCCTCAAACAGAAGGTAGAGGAGCGGAAGGTCTCTAACATCCACCAGCTCCGTGATGTCATCATAGGAGTGGAAGAGGACTCCAGTGTCAACTTGTGAAGCTCTGGGTAACTCCATGCCCAAGAGGGTTAAGGCTGTGCTGGAAAATAATGGTAGCCACACAAAATATTGATACTTTGGGCCCAATTTGGACATTTTCACTTAGGGGTGTACTTACTTTTGTTGCCAGCGGTTTAGACCTTAATGGCTGTGAGTTATTTTGAGGGGACAGCAAATTTACACTGTTATACAAGCTGTACACTCACTACTTTACATTGTAGCAAAGTGTCATTTCTTCAGTGTCACATGAAAAGATAGAATAAAACATTTTCAAAAATGTTAGGGGTATACTCACGTGTGTGTGTGTGTGTGTGTGTGTGTGTGTGTGTGTGTGTGTGTGTGTGTATATATATAATGTGTATGTATCTACATTTTTTATATATATTATTTTCTACCTGCATTAAAATGCTATTATTAAAGTCATTTTTATATAATTTAATTTATTAGTAAAAAAAAATGTGTAAAATATGGTTTTTATCCATGGACTGTTCTGTTAGTTATATGGGGGTTTATCAATTATGAAACATATTTTAATTAATATTTATTTGTATACTTTATTTTTAATGATTATAAATGTATTTTTCATTTATTTGAATTTAAATATTGATAAAAACAATGTTTTTAAATAATTAGGTTCATGTATGTTGTGTAGGGGGAATGTGACTTTATTATTTTATTAATATGAGGTGTGTTATGTGTGGTTCGTGTTTAACTTTGGTATTTTTAACTTCCTATTAATGTAATCCCGCTACATTGCACGAGACTACAGTGAGAGGAGTCGTTCTCGGAAGTTCCTGGCATTTGTAGATCGCTTCACAACTCAACAGGAGAAGTGATCTACAAAGGTTGATAATCAGGCACTCGGAGATCACTCTCCTCTGAGAGTGCCTGCCTGAATACTGAATAGCGGTATTTTACCGCTGAATGATAAACGGATACCTTAGTCATAGAATGTTGTAGCTTTAAGCTGCCATTGAATTCCCATATTGTACATGTCAATACAAATACACTTTTTGGTTAAAGTTTTTTGCGTTGTGGATCCCTTGCCTAAGAAGACTGTAATCGGCATGACCTTTACGTTAGAGAGCCATCGCTTTGCATCTACTCTGGATATCAAGTATGTGTGTGATGCATGCCTGGATGTGTCCCCACTGTTTTCCAAGCTGTCTCAGGCATGGTCCACTGGCTAAAGTGTTGGTCAGTGGACCAGACATTTAGGAAAGCCTTGGTTGATTTTACCCTTCCAGAGTGAGCTGCTCTTTGGGGAAACCCTGGACGACATTGACGTTTACCAAGGTGCAGACTCCTGGAGGCAGGAGGGAATTGCTGGGTTAGGACATCTGGGCGACCTCCTCTTGCAAGTGAAATCTCACTCTGCGCTGATGGGCAACGTGGCGATCACAATGAGCACTCAGCAGGAGTTAGTATGGGTGTTGAACCTCAAGTCTGCTCTGACTCTGACCAGGTTCTGGAATGTCTGGGGCTAATGCATGGCAAGAGCTAAGGTGTTCCTCCTGCCGGACAAACTTTGGAAACTCCGGACTGTGGTTACTGCTGTTCAGCATGTGTTCCCCTCTGCCTTTTTTGCATGCAGGTTCTGGATCTCCTGGTGTCCGAGAGTCCCGTATGCGCAGCTTCACATGGGACAGTTGGCCAGGACCTTCCTTCTCTGTTGACTTTGGTCCTCCTTTTTGGGCCAGGAAGTAGTTTCTCCCCCTCAATTGGATGGTGGTCAGGTTGGACGCCAGCCTATCTGGCTCTGAGTTCTGAGCCAAAGGTCGACTCAGGGCTGGTGGAGGCTTAAGACTTGGCTGCCTATTGGTGTCCTAGAACTATGGGTGATCAGACTGCAACTCATTGAATGGAACTTCATGCACACCCTGTCAGGATCCAATTGGGCAATGCCATGACCTATGTCCATAACCAGAGTGGGACAAGGAGCTTGGCAGTGATGCTCGAGGGCTCCACACATTCTTCAGTGGGTTGACTTTTATGTGCCCACTGTCTCTGCTGTTCACATTCCAGGCGTAAGAAACCTGGAAGGTGGGACTACATATGCTGTCAGTTGTGAGATCAGGTAGAGTGGTCTCTACACCCGGACATGTTTTTAATCGGATCTGCCTGTGGTGGGGCACCCCAAACATGGTTCTCCTGGTGTGCTATTTCTGTAGTAAGTTGTCAAGCAGATGTCTGCTCTATTGGCAGAGGCACTGCATCTGGAGAAGGGGCTTTCTCAGCTAAATGCGCCACCATGCCTGCACTAATGGCAAATGGATTACAGGAAGTAAATGCTACATGAATCCTTTGCCCTTACTCAAGGTGGCCACCACTAGAAATGCCAGGGTTTTTTTATTTATTTTTTTACCAAGTGATTTTTCAACAAAATAAATGGCTACATGGATGGAGGGGTGAGTTTGCTTTGAATATTTAAAAAAAATAATCTAAATGGCGGTTAGATTGGAGCTCAGATACAAAGTTCTGCTTTAAAGAGCCACATAAAGCTGTGCCAGACAGTACGCTACTGAAATGGTTTTACTGAAATTTGTTTTGTCAGAGGTTTGCCTGACTTGAACTTAGTGGTTGTAAATCCTTACATATACTCAGTGGAGGGACTATCTTCAGGTGATGCATAGCAATGAAACAAATCCTCCTACAGAAGTTTTATCTGTTTATCTGCAGTCTTCTCTTCTCTTCATCCATTAAAGGTGCTGAACTTATAAGCTTGTATGAGAGATCAGAAAAGGGGCAGGGAGCTTAAGCTAAACACTGGAGAGCTCAGAGCTGATTGGAGGTAGGGACGCCCCCCACTCACCCCCACTTTTTTTTTTTTTTCACAGCTCACAGTAACAAAGGCTGTCAATCTGCTGGATCGCGGTTCCAGCGCTGAGTGGCTGAAGCCGCGATGTCGTCACTCCCGCGCATGCGCGCTGGAGACTTCTTTCTGGCAAGGTCCGGCATCTGCCGGGCTTTCAGCCGAGAATCCCCTGTGCGCATGCGCTGCTGCAGTCAGCGGCTCATTGCAAGGGGAATATCTCCTAAACTGTACAGGTTTAGGAGATATTTTTTTTTTTTTACCTACAGGTAAGCCTTATAGGCTTACCTGTAAGTAAAAGTTAAAATTTGTACTATACAACCGCTTTAGGGTATGGCTGTCATATATAATAAAGTAGTTTTATATTCATTTTGAACAAGGCCTATTGTATACTTTGTATTTTTTTTTTTTGTAGTGAACACGTGGAAGCTTTTTTAAAAGACGAAGAACGGAAAACTCTAGATTTGGAACCATGTACAAGGTTTGTTTTTATCCTTTAGGTAACTATCTGCATGCAAAGTTTTACTGTTGCCCAGAGCATAGGAGTATAGGATTCTTCCACAGTTGGTCAAATATGTAAGTCTCTTTTAGTAAGTCTCTTATTTACCCAGTTTTGCTGCAGATATCTTGACACTATTGTACCTCAGAGCTAGAGTGAGCAATATGTAGGTTTTTATGGTGGTCATGCATGCAGAAAAAAAAAACTTAATTTATAAATATGGTTGTTTCACTTTATCTTTCGCCTAAAATTTATTTAATTAAAATTTGGTTGACTAGAGGGGGGGATGATTAATTCTGTATGACCAACATTCTACAAAGTCGGCTCAGTTTTGTACACCATACAAATTTTCAAAGGCTCTTTCTGAGTTTGAGGCACAGAGTACACATGAGTATTGGTCCATTACCTAGTAACAATGCGATGCATCATCCTCCTTTTTTTTTTTTTTATTAATTCTTTAGTATTACTTGTAAACCAACTGGAATAAACTAAAAATGTGATGTCCTAATATGGTAACCAAAACTAGAGTAAAAGGCTGGCCTCTCAATGGTAATACTGTACATGTTTCAGTAACAGCTGTCAAAGATTTTACTCCACCCCCCCCCCCCCCCCCCCCCCCAATCTTCTGTACAGGAAATGCTTATTAACTTGTGTAAACATGGGCTGTATCAGCTATTCTCCAATCTGGCTGAAATGCTTTTGGATAGATTTTCCGTTTAAGCATCTATTCATAATGGTGCTTCTGCATAATTTAATTTTTTTGCCATTAAACAGACTACAGGTATAGACTGGTTAGCATAGTGCAACAATATATGTGTGTGTGTGTGTTTTTTTTTTTTTTTGTGCACTGCTGATTTGATTTAACAGAAGTCTTTGCAAGTCTTAAATTGGCAAAGTAGTGCATAAAACCTTTCGTAATCGCTGCAATATCAACCGTTTCATTGCTGGTAATGAGGTGCAATTTTCATGTGTTTTTGGGACTGTCAAAACGCTTGACTGGTCGCCCCAGTGAGCACATGGGCTAAACCTACTCAGCCACATTCTAAGCCTAATTGATCTAGCTCTGTAAAGCCAAAATTGCTATATTTACTGGATCGGCTGCAGAACAAGCCCCCCCCAAGACCTTTTTAATTTCTGAGTTTTAGATTTTTTTTTTTTTTTTTGTGAAGTGATTGCATGTTTTGATGAGCACTAAGATTTGTAATCTTTCCATTTCAATTTAGCTATCAAAGGAAGCTTATCTACCAGACGCTGAATTGGAAGTAAGCTATAGTTCTGTGTTGTCTGTGTAAGGGCCCAGTAATGTAGCAGCATACAAATTAAACGTGTTTGTGATCCCCTGCGCTACCAGGTACTAAAAATGAAAATATATTGAATGTGTTAACTCAAAGTATAAGTGAACAAGTACAAATGTCGAAATGGTGCAATACCTAATGTCCTCACAGTACACATAGGATAAATAAATGATCATAAAGTGGTCTTGCGCAATTCCTCTAGTGCTTCGATGTTTAATCAAACATGCACCTTGATGGCAATAATAGTTAATAATGAATCAATAATCAATAAATTAGGTGTCCCAGTGATCAGTACAAATAAGTGTATAGTACTTCTTAGTTGAACTTCAAATGATCGTAGTGCTTTCACCAATCACCTCAGTGCTCTCAGAACTCTCACCTCATAACTGTGAATATAAAGCCTTAGGGCTCCTTCACACGGAGCTCGCTCTGATGAGCGGGGGGATCTTTCCACCCCATACCCGTTGAGCAGGCAGATGACAGGTCCGTCGCTGCACACTGTGCAGTGACGGACTTGTCAGAGCACCGCTCTCCCCTGTGGGGGATCGGATGATGATGGACCGTAGAGTCCGTCGTGACCCGATCCAATCCGAAAATGGATGGAAAAGTAGGTTTTTCCTCCGTTGCACTTTTTCGGTTCGGAGTGGGTCGGATGTCAGCGGACATGTCACCGCTGACATCCGACGCTCCATAGAGATCTATGGCGGGTCCGTTCAGGTCCGCCTAAAAAACTGACAGGCGGACCTGAATGGATCGTCGGTGTGAAAGAAGCCTTAGGGACAGATTAATGGACTTATGATCCTTCCTTGGTGTATTCCCTTTCTTCTCTATATACGTTCCAAGATCCAGGCTCTTGAAGTACCACTAATGACTCCAAACCGCATAAGGGAATAAAATAGAATGCCTCCAATAGTGTGACATCCTTTTTAAAATATAGCCATTTATTAAGACAATTGGATGCCTGCATCAAAAGAAGGCTTAAATAGCATAACAGCTGAAACACCTCTCACGTCTCTATACTGTACCATACAGTAAAGTTTGTGTACATAACTTACTAATTATATTCCCATTTTTTTTTTTTTTTTTCCCACAACAGCCAACCAAGCGGCTGCTCCTACCGCCTGATGACAAACGCAGAGAAAAAAAAAAAAATCCCTGTCCCACCTCCTGTATTTTTCCTGTCCTTGTAAGGATAGGATGAGGAGATTAGTCAGCCCAGGTTGTGTGTTTCGTTTTTTTTTTTTTTTTTTTTTCTCTTAATAGACTAAACAAATTTTGAAATCAAATGCAGCTGCTAATAGTATGTTCCCTTTTTTTTGTTTTAGCGCATAAAAAAAAATAAAACTGGTTTTCCACCTTAGATTTTATTTTTTTATTTTTTTTATGCACTAAAACAAAAAAAAACAAAAAAAGGGAACATACTATTAGCAGCTGCATTTGATTTCAAAATTTGTTTAGTCTATTGAGAAGAGAAAAAAACAAAACAAAAAAAAAAAAAAGCATAAAATTGAAAAACAAATACAGCCATCTCAACTAAGAATTGGTAAGCCGCAATTTAATAAAAGGTTTTGGGTTTAATAGAACTTTAAACAATACTGGTGCCTTTTATACAGCAATGTGTCACAGAACAGTAACAATTATTTCAGAATATCGATATAGTTTGTCTTATATGAATTAGTTAAAACTGGTTTTCCACCTTAGATTTTATTTTTTTAACTAATTCATATAAGACAAACTATATCGATATTCTGAAATAATTGTTACTGTTCTGTGACACATTGCTGTATAAAAGGCACCAGTATTGTTTAAAGTTCTATTAAACCCAAAACCTTTTATTAAATTGCGGCTTACCAATTCTTAGTTGAGATGGCTGTATTTGTTTTTCAATTTTATGCCTTTTTTTTTTTTTTTTTTGCCACTTGTTGATCTAGCCTGTTTTTTCAACGGCACAAACTATCCTGCTGATGTAGCAGTTAGAGGGCTGGGACAAACCATTTACCTCTGACCCGGGTGCATGCAATGGTCTGCTTTTACTCATGTATGTAAAACTTTAGTCCCGAAAAGGAGAAAAAAACTTTTAGCTTCTATTTGATGGTGCATCAAACACTGCCCTCCCCCCAGATTAACAATGCTGCTGTCCAAAGGTGTCACTGTTGCTCCTTCATCCAGAGTGTAGGCGCCTTAATACAAGTGATGTTACTGGCCAGACCACAAGGTGAAAACAGAGGGGTAAAAAGCCTAAAAAAAAATCAGCCACCACATATAAGGTTTGGTAAGCTGCAATATATTAAACATTTTTTTGGTTTTGAGTTTAATACCACTTTAAAAGAAGTAAAGGTTTTCTTTTTTATTTATTTTTTTCACCAATCATACCTACCTAGGTGGATGCAGCGTCGATCCAATGCTGCATCTGTCCCCCGGTGCCTCTGCACTGAGAATGGAGTTATCAAACACCAGAGAGCTGCTGCCTGTCAGCAGATAGCGGACTTCAGACCGCTCTCTGTTGAAAACGGGTAACAGGAGTTCAAAACCAATTGCACTCCTGTGATTCATAGGAGAAGCTCAGGCTGGACTTCTCCTTTTTAAGGCTGCCTTCATAATCATGTACAAACAACAATTGAAATTGTGGTGCAAACAAATGCTAATGCACCATCCACATGAGTAAGCCTCTACCCCCCCCCCCCCCCCTTCCTAAATTAAATAAAAAAATAAATAAAAATAAAATGTAAAGACATGCTTATGTAGCATAGGTAGTTCATAAAATGTTAAGTTCATATAAATCCCATAGGAAGGGTGGTGTACTTCAGTAGCCAACTCCACCTGAGACTGGAGCAATTCTCTGAAATTACAAAAGAGGAACATAAGGGGATGCCATCTAAGTGCAGCATCAACAAGTTCATTACAATTAAAGTCAAATGCAAACTCACAGAAATATAAAATCAAAAAGCTTATCTGCAGCCATGCCACATTGTATGGAAGCCATCCACCAGAAGAGCTGCTTGTTACAGCCAACTATGTTGTCAGTGAGGAAATCCAATATTCCAGAAAGTGGAGAGAGCCTGTGTGGGACGCAAGACAAGATGTCATGTCATCACACCAGGAACAGGTAGGGGGGCATGTTTACCAGGCAATGCATTAAAGCGTAACTCCACCCAAAAGGGGGAATTTCTGCTTTAAGGACTTGTTCCCCGCTCCTCTTGAACAATTGGCACTTTTGAGGAGCAGTGGAGGGGGAAGCAGGTAAAGCTTCCATTCCGACCACCGCAGCAGTCGAAAACGGAAGTTCTTTTCCCTCCCCCCTACAGTCTTCTGGGACACTGACAGGTCCCAGGAGATTGCATCCACCACTCGCAATGCGTGACTGGCACATGCGCAGTAGGCACCCGGCTGTGAAGCCGCAAGCTGTCACAGCCAGGTGCTGATAGTGAAGATGCTGGGGACTGAAGACAATGTGTGAGACCGACTGAGGTGAGCACACCACTGGATCGTGGGTCAGGAGTGGCTGTTGAGTCAGCAGCTACAGTTTATTGCTGCTGACTTATTTTTTCCACAGGTGATTGCAACTCTGCTTTAAGGGTAAACCAATTCTTTGTAAAGAAGCTTTGAATCTTTCAGTGCATGAGGTTTAAAGTTTGCTTGCTTACATATATTTGATATTTTCCTTGTTTTTAATAGATATCCACGAGGTACCCATTTGGAAACTGTAGAATCTGAGAAGGTAAATGCCACTTTCAGCATTGCAGGGGAAATAATCCCTTCAAAAAGACAGTTTAATACTTTAACTGTATAAATGAGTCCTCTAATGTTCATCTTGTGCCTTCTTTCATTATTTGGGGCTGTTCTTCCTTTACAACACCTGCTACCTATTGCGCACTCCCCTCCCCTACTGTGGTCTGGTGACTGGTCCTTGTTTTCTGCAGATTCCCCACACTAGGTCCACCCTGCAGAGATACCTGTGTTGAAGAATGTTGTGTAAGCTGCTCAGATTTCTGCTGACTGTGAAATGTTAAGTCCTTAGTCTAAGGAAAACTGCATAATATTGTATAGGTGCAGCAGGGGCAGTCAACTTGGTGTTTGTTCATTACAGCAGAAGTAAACCCTGCTATCCTTTATAGCTAAGGAAGCTGCTATCCTAGCCTCTGTTTGATCTGCATTTGCCATGGTTCTGCACATTTAATCAGCTACGATGGCAGCCAGTTCGATAGCTCTCACCCAAACTGTCAAGCCAACATGAGCACACTGAAAAATGTGACTATCATTCACAGCTTGCCTTTTTAAATGTGATTGATTTGCAAAAAAAAAAATTTGGGGGTTTAATTTCAGTTTAAAGCCTTCATACATTGAGTGCACATGCAAACGCTCAGCTAGCTACAAGGGTTAGACAAGAATATGGAAACACTATATGATCTGCAGGTGTGAAAGTGACAATTTGTCTTGTTTTGAATGTGGAAGTGATGTTTTAATCTTTTGCTTCTGCTGTGAGGTGCCTAGCTTATAGGTGGAAAGCCTTACTTTCGTCATTCACTACATGCGCTGCTATTAATAAGGAGTCACATCAGAGCTTACGGAGTTTCAAAATAGGTAAATTGTTTGGTGCCTCTGAAGTTGCTACTTGATTTGTGGTGTCACAAGGTACAGTATCGAAGGTTATGAAGGCCTATATACTTTTTGGGAAAACGTCGTCTAAGCATAAGTGCGGTCCACGTTCGTCAACTGACAGACAAAAGGACATTGCGCGCACTTGATTGTGACCCGGATTTTTGCACGAAGAGTGGTGTCACATTCCATTATCCATCATCCTAGACTTTTTTATATTTGTGAATTTCCAGGAGAATTCGTACTGTCTTGGATGCCAAAGATGGTTCAGCACCATATTTGGTAACCATTTTCATTCCTTTACCTTTTACAACTGGCTACTGCTTCTTGCAAGATCTGCACCTTCCTCTACTATTAAGCCCTTTTCACACGGGCGGCTGTTCTGCCACTGTTAAAAGCATGTTTTGTTTTGAAATTCAGAGAATCCTGGCACAGCGTTCACTTGCAGTTGTACTTTGCGATTAGCTGCATTGAAACATTCTTACCATTTCTGATGTGCTTCCTGTTTTTCTTTTCTTGTTGCTATCTGCAGGAGAAATGATACACTGCGATTACCTGCATTTATGGCTGCAATAAATCGGTCCTGGAGGCAGTCCAATTTATTTTTTCTAACCGCACCAAACCCCATGTAACAAAACTGTTGCTAGATGCAGTGTGTGAATGAGGCCATAGGCAAGCATTGTTTGAGTTTAGCTGCGGTAGATAACTTGATCTATCCGCAGCTAAAAGCTGAGTTCTATCCGCCCGTGTGAAAGGGGCCTAATGTGTAAATACAGAGATCTAGCAAAGATTTGTTTTCAGTTTAAACATGTACCATCTGTTTTGCCATTTTGTAGAAGTTTAGCAGGATTTTTGTTGTGAGCTTTGCAGTACTGCAAGGTCCAAGAGCTGCAACCTAACAGTCCTACTACCATTACCTCACCTGCGTTAGAGGTCCAATCTTGTAGATTGCGTTTAGACTCAATTTAAGTAGGATTTAACGCAATTCTTATTACACAACATTTTTAGGGCACACAGACTACTTGATATATGCCCTTTGACCAGGAGGCTGGTTAGGAAGTAGAAGGCTTGACCCCTCCTGCAGAGCATATCTCTGCCTTAGCTTAGTTGTGTGTCCTAAGAATATGCTGAAGCTCTGCTGGTTCCAGACTAAAGATGGAAAATCTTGTACTGCTGGTAAGTCACATCAGATTGCAAGATCTTGAAGTTTCGCGATCAACATGCCATGCCTTGGTTACCAACCCTACGACCCTGCAGCGATTCCAGAGCCTCAAGGGAGTGAACATGTCTTCAGGGTGAACTGGCTTTGAAGCACCTTAACAGTCCAGGTTTACCTCACTTTAATAATAATCCTAACACAGTAATATCTTTTATTAGCAGGTGAATGTGGCCCTCAGTACTTTCACATACATTGAGTCCGTCCGGCTCTTAAGTGGAAAATGTTTACTGACCCCTGCCTTAGTCACTTACATTCATACTTTTTGTCTCTTAAGTTTAAGAAGTCAGCCACTACTGACCATAGTAGGTCTACTAAAAGGAGTTTTAAAACATGCAAGATAACAAGTAAGAATGTTCCAGCACATCATGGCTTGAAGAGTGAAGATGCTCTGGGGGGAAAAAAGTGTGTGTATGTGTGTGGAGATAGAGATATTAAATCTCTCTAGATACAGTATCTTACGCGAGTACACCCCACATTTTTGTAAATATTTTATTATATCTTCATGTGACAACACTGAAGAAATTACACTTTGTTACAATGTAAAGTAGTGAGTGCACAGCTTGTATAACAGTGTAAATTTGCTGTCCCCTCAATAACGCAATACAGCCATTAATGTTTAAACCACTGGCAACAAAAGTGAGTATATCCCCAAGTAAAAATTTCCAAATTGGGCCCAATTAGCCATTTTCCCTCCCTGGTGTGATGTGACTCGTTGGTGTTACAAGGTCTCAGGTGTGAATGAGGAGCAGGTGTGTTAAATTTGGTGTTATTGCCCCCACGCTCTCATACTGGTCACTGAAAGTTCAACATGGATGTTGCTCAACATAAAGATGGCCTAGGCTGTAAGAAGATTGCAAAGGCCCTGAAACTGAGCTAGAGCACAGTGGCCCTGACCATACAGCGGTTTAATAGGACACTCTGAGCAGGCCTTGCCATGGTTGACCAAAGAAGTTGAGTGCACATGCTCAGCATCACATCCAGAGGTTGTTATTTTGAAATGGACGTATGAGTGCTGCCAGCATTGTTGTGGTGGTGGTGGTGGTGGTGGGGGGGATCAGCCTGTCGGTGCTCAGACCATACGCCGCACTTTGCATCAAATTGGTCTGCATTGCTGTCGTCCTGGAAGGAAGCCGCTTCTAAAGATGATGCACAAGAGAGCCCACAAACGGTTTGCTGAAGACAAGCGGACTAAGAACATGGATTACTGGAACCGTGTCCTGTGGTCTGATGAGACCAAGATAAACTTATTTGGGTCAGATGGTGTCAAGTGTGTGTCGAGGCAACCAGGTAAGGAGTACAAAGACAAGTGTATCTGGTCTACAGTCAAGCATGGTGGTGGAGGTGTTGTGGTCTGGGGCTGCACGAGTCCTGCCAGCACTGGGGGAGCTACAATTCATTGAGGGAACCATGAATGCTGACATGTACTGTCACATACTTAACTGCTTCCCGCCCGCCGTAGCCAAATGACGTTGTATCATAGTGGCTGTTCCGCCTCTTGATCGTTCTTACGTGAGACGTCCCGCCCCCTCCCATGCTTTTACCGACTATGATCGGGGAGTCGGACACAGGATGTGCTGGCCCTGGATGTTCACAATAGAGATTTCCGGTGGACCGGACGGTCGCCGGAGTCTCTATGATCGTTTGGAGGCTGGGCGCGATGTTATGACGTTACGCCCAGCCTCTGTATTAAAAAAAGGCGCCGCTTTGGCTGGGAAGCTTTTTTTTTTTTTTTTTTTTTTTTTTTTTTTTTTTTTTCAGGCTTCCCAGCCTAGAGGTGAGATGTGGGGTCTTATTGACCCCATATCTCACTGTAAAGAGCACCTATCATGCCATATTCCTATTACAAAGGATGTTTATTTTTTTGGGAAAAAGTGTCAAGCTAAAAGTGTCAAGCTGTCAAGTAAAATTAACTATATAAAAAAAAAATTCTGTCCCTGTGAGCTCGCACGCAGAAGCGAATGCATACGTAAGTCCCGCCCACATATGAAAACGGTGTTCAAACCACACATGAGGTATCGCCGCGAGTGTTAGAGCGAGAGCAATCATTTTGGTCCTAGACCTCCTCTGTAACTCAAAACATGTAACCAGTAAAAAATTTTAAAGCGTCGCCTAAGGGGATTTTTAAGTAGCGAATTCCACGAGCGTGTGCAATTTTGAAGCGTGACATGTTAGATATCTATTTACTCAGCGTAACTTTATCTTTCACATTATGCAAAAACATTGGTCTAACTTTTAAAGCACAAAAAAAAGCATTCAAAAATGTATCTCGCACGGTATTTGCGCAGCAATATGTTGCAATGACCGCCACTGTATTCTCTAAGGTCTTTGCTAAAAAAAAGATATAATGTTTGGGGGTTCTATGTAATTTTCTAGCAAAAAATTATGATTTTTACATGTAGGAGAGATGTCAGAATTGGCCTGGTAGGCAAGTGGTTAAGCAGAGCATGATCCCCCTCCCTTCGGAGACTGGGCTACAGGGCAGTATTCCAACAACCCCAAACACACCTCCAAGATGACCACTGCCTTGCTAAAGAAGCTGAGGGTAAAGGTGTTGGCCTGGCCAAGCATGTCTCCAGACCTAAACCCTATTGTGAATCTGTGGGGCATCCTCAACGGAAGGTGAAGGAGCGCATGGTCTCTAACATCCACCGGCTTTGTGATGTCATCATGGAGGAGTGGAAGAGGACTCCAGTGGCAACCTGTGAAGCTCTGGTGAACTCGATGCCTAGGAGGGTTAAGGCAGCGCTGTAAAACAATTGTGGCTCACAAAATATTGACAATTTGGACAGTTTCACTTAGGGGTGTACACGCTTTCGTGAGTATGTATATGTGGGGGAGAGCCTTTTTTTTTCTTTTTTTTTTTTTTTTTTTTTTTTTCTGTTCTGAACTAGAAAGATAAAAGGAGTATCTTTAAAACCAAGGTAAGTCCTCTGAGGAACCTAGGCTGAACTGCAGCAATCCAGCACGCTGTATGGAGAAGCCACCTGCAGCATATAGAGCTGCTGCTACTACAACAGAGCCAGTTGGGCAACGTTGGATTTTTTTTTTTTAAGAATGACAGATTCCAGGGGGTGTGAAAGCAAGCAGGGCTATGCTTTTCAAGGCGGTTCTTCCTCAAGGCTTGAGAGGCATTACTGTCTTGAAATGCTTAGCCATGCTCCTGGAATATTTTCATGCTGGCGGTGATGTAGCTCTATATGCTACAGGCGGCTTCTCCCTGGATTGCTGCAGTTAGGCCTAGGTTCCTGAGATGACTTCCCTTGCATTCTTTCATCTTACTAAGTTGTGTGTCCATAAATATTGGGACATCGACACAATTCTAATTTTTTTGGCTCTGTACACCACCACAGTAAATTTGAAATGAAACGAACAAGTTGTGCTTTAATTTGAGGGTATTTACATCCAAATCAGGTGAACTATGTAGGAATTACAACAGTTTGTATATGTGCCTCCCACTTTTTAAGGGACCAAAAGTTAGGGGACAATTGGCTGCTCAGCTGTTCCATGGCCAGGGGTGTATTATTCCCTCATTATCCCATTTTTATAAGGGGCAGATAGAAGGTCCAGAGTTCATTTGCAGTGTGCTATTTGCATTTGGAATCTTCTGCTGTTAACTCTCAATATGAGATCCAAAGAGCTGTCTCTATCAGTGAAGCAAGCCATCATTGGGCTGAAAAAACAAAACAAACCCATCAGAGAGATAGCAACATTAGGTGTGGCCAAATCAACTGTTTGGAACAACATTAAAAAGAATGCACCGGTGAGCTCAGCAACACCAAAAGACCACGGAAAACTGTGGTGGATAACTGAAGAATTCTTTCCCCGGAGAAGAAAACACCCTTCAACAGTTGTCCAGATTAACAACACTCTCCAGGAGGTAGGTGTATGTGTGTCAAAGTCAACAATCAAGAGAAGTCTTCACCAGAGTGAATACAGAGGGTTCACCACAAGATGTAAACCATTGGTGAGCCTCAAAAACAGGAAGTCCAGACTAGAGTTTGCCAATCATCTAAAAAAGCCTTCACAGTTCTGGAACAACATCCTATGGATAGATGAGACCAAGATCAACTTGTACCAGAGTGATGGGAAGAGTATGGAGAAGGAGGGGAACTGCTCATGATCCAAAGCATACCACCTCATCAGTGAAGCATGGTGGTGGTAGTGTCATGGCGTGGGCATGTATGGCTGCCAATGGAACTGGTTCTCTTGTATTGATGACGTGACTGCTGACAAAAGCAGCAGGATGAATTCTGAAGTGTTTCGGGCAATATCTGCTCATATTCAGCAAAATGCTTCAGAACTCATTGGACGGCGCTTCACAGTGCAGATGGACAATGACCCGAAGCATACTGTGAAAGCAACCAAAGAGTTTTAGGCCCCTTTCACACTGGAGCGGTTTTCAGGCGGTATTGCGCTAAAAATACCGCCTGAAAACCGCCCCTAAACAGCCTCCGCTGTTTGTTCAGTGTGAAAGCCCGAGGGCTTTCACACTGAAGCGGTGCGCTCGCAGGACGGTAAAAAAAGTCCTGCGAGCCGCTTCTTTGGAGCGGGGAAGGAGCGGTGTATTCACCGCTCCTAAACCGCTCCTGCCCATTGAAATCAATGGGACAGCGCGGCTATACCGCGGTAGTACCGCGGCTATAGCCGCGCTGTACGAGCGGATTTAACCCTTTTTCGGCCACCAGCGGGGGTTAAAACCGAACCGCTAGCGGCCGAATACCGCTGCAAGAACGACGGTACAGCAGTGCTAAAAATAGCGCTGTTGTACCGCCGACGCCCCCACCGCCCCAGTGTGAAAGGGGCCTAAGGGAAAGAAGTGGAATGTTATGCAATGGCCAAGTCAATCACCTGACCTAAATCTGGTTGAGCATGCATTTCACTTGCATTTCACTTGCTAAAGACAAAACTGAAGGGAAAATGCCCCAATAACAAGCAGGAACTGAAGACAGTTGCAGTAGAGGCCTGGCAGAGCATCACCAGGGATGAAACCCAGCGTCTGGTTATGTCTATGCGTTCCAGACTTCAGGCTGTAATTGACTGCAAAGGATTTGTTACCAAGTATTAAAAAGTGAAAGTTTGGATGATTGTTAATCTGTCCCATTACTTTTGGTCCCTTAAAAAGTGGGAGGCACATATACAAACTGTTGTAATTCCTACACCGTTCACCCGATTTGGATGTAAATACCCTCAAATTAAAGCTGAAAGTCTGCAGTTAAAGCATATCTTGTTTGTTTTATTTTCAATCTATTGTGTATAGAGCCAAAAAGATTAGAATTGTCAATGTCCCAATATTTATGGACCTGAATATATAGTGTGTATGTTTTCAAAATGATGCTGAATGTTATAATTGCCACTTAAAAAGTAGGAAAGATTAAAGTGTTTTGTATCTATGAACAAACTCTGGTGCTATGAAAAAGATAGGAGTTTGTGAATTGAGCCTGATGCATCTGAAGCGGTTTTAGACCATTTAGGATAGTTTACTAAGAACGTCCATAGAATGTCTGATCCTGTTAGAATGTATTCGAAGCATCTCACATTAAACACAGAATCTTAAAGCATTTGTTACCCTAAAAAAGGTTTCCCTTTTTCTAAACTGTAAAAAAAAAAAAAAAAAAACTGATCCTGCCAGTTGCTGTGTGTCCTGACCATGGTAATCATGGCTGCTGAGCCTTGATTACTGTGGTCAGTTAACGTGCCTCCATCAGCCCGCAGCAGTCTCTCCCCCTCTCCCCCTTCCTCTGTCCCTGTCAGCTTCTGTGTGTGTGTGTTTTTTTTTTTTTTATCCTTCTAAAAGCCTTTTCACCTCATCCATCAGCAGTCACATGACTGCCCGGCAGATGTCAGAGGGAGATCTCGGCCTGTCCCTCTGTAGTGTATGCATCTGAGAGACCAGTGGGTGGCCACGTGACTGCTCTTTAGCGAGTAGAGAAAATTTCTTTAGAAGAATAAAAAGACACTATAGTACATTTTATTCTAGCAGTGATTTTGAGCACTGCCTTTACAACCCCTTTAAGGCCTGATTCACACTGATGCGACAATTGCTCGGACTTTGGAGCACTTGCTGCATCAGAAGTCAGACCTCATTCAGTGCAATAGAATCATTCTAATCTGTGTGACTTGAGTTGCTCAAACTTGGAAGAAGGTTCCTGGACCAAAAGTAGTGCAACTTTGATCTGACTTCAAAGTTGCGGGAGAAAAATAACACCCCCCCCCCCCCCCCCCAATAAAGTTAGGATTGGAGTCTAAAACTAGTCTTAAAAATGCTCCCTCCCCATCCTACCTATCTTGCCCTACCTGTTTAAAAAAAAGACGTGTATACTTCTTTTTAGTCCATTTACAATGTCCCCTGTGTCAGCAAGCAGCTGCGGAAGGGAGCACTCTGCAATGGTTTGGAGTTCCAGGAGCTGTGATGTCACTCATAGGGCCTCATGTCCAAGCAGCCTTAGTCTAACCTTTCCCCTGTAGCTGCTACTGACTGACACGGGGGAGGCGGAGCTGTGGATCACATGACCAGACTAAATGTAGGTAAGTATAATGTGGCCACATTCAGTGTGGTTGACTACTCCCCCATGGACCTTAAACTTTGTGGTATTTGTAGCTGTAGTCACAGAAACATTAGGTTTCTCGGAGGTGGTCTTTCAGCCTTTACTTTCTCATGTTCTCAGACAAATCTCTCCATTGTTTTCTCTGGTGTGCAGTGTGGTGCACATGATGATGCCAAACAGCCGAGTGACTACTCTTCCCTATTTTAAGTAGACTGACTAATTACATGATCAAAGCCATGTGTTACTAATTTGGAGAACAACTTTTATCCTGAAATATCACTGATCCATTTATTTAAATCTTTTCTCACTTTTCTTTGCTTTACATGCCAAATTAAAAAAAAAAAAGCACATTCTTTGTAGGTAAAGACTCTCAGGATAGCCATTTTGTCTGTGCCTCCGATATGGGCAGGCAGTTGTGAGCAGAAAAAAACAATAAAATGGTAGAGTGCTCTCAGTTCATAGAGAAGTACAAACCGCCAACTGCTGTGGATGACGGTACTTGAAGTCTGAATTCCCCAGAATCTGTGAATAAATTATGCAGCTGTGTGGGTGGAATGGCCAGGCTATCTTCAAATTGTGACAGTGGGTGCAGCGAGAGGATCCCCCGCCTGCTGTTGGGGGGGGGGGGGGGCGAGGTGAGTTTCGGAGGGATAGTGGGTGCATGCTTAACATGTTACACCCTAAATACGGTTGTAACCTGTTTAGGAAGGTCAACTTGGCCTTTACTTTTTTGTCAGGCAGAATATAGCGTTGTTTCACTTGGCGATGAAGGTACCAACAAATTTGGTATGGCTGTACTGTTTTTTTTTTTATTTTTTTTTTAGTTCCGCTTTATGTAATTGCTTCTTTCAGCTTTTGTTTTTTTATTGTAAATGTCTTATCAGTGATAACCCTAGGGTATCCTAAATAACATTGTTTCATTGTAGAAGGAAAGATACATTGTTATTAGCAAAGTTGATGAAGAGGAACGAAGGAAGAAAGAGCAGGAAAAGCAAGCAAAGGAGCAGGTATGTCAGTTGCCCTGTGATGTGTTTTGGGGGGATTTTGATATTCACAGCACAATTCGATACTTTCTTTTGACCTAAAGTTCTTAATGTGTTTTTCTGTTGCAGGAAGAGCTTAATGATGCTGTAGGGTTTTCAAGAATTATTCATGCGATTTCAACCTCTGTAAGTAATCAACTGCATGAATTTGCTGAAATGTGTTCTATAGCCTTTTTATGCATTTCTCTACTCCTAGTCTTTAGCTATTGAGGACAAATGCAATAACTGAGTGCAAAAAGTCTTAAAACCTTTTTTTGGGTTACACTGCTGCCTGTGTGTTTTTCCCAGACAATGTTTTTTGTTTTTTTTTTTTTTTTGTTTTTGTAATTCCTCCCAATATTGAATACACTTTGCGTACGCGCATGTTGCTGGAGATTTCCATTCGACCGTTGGCCATCTGGCATAGTTCTACTCAGCCTGACTTTTGCATCTGCACCCTATAGCACTGAATGTTGCGAGGCTATCCTGGATGTGATGTTTGGATTCTGGTTTCCAGCGTTTGTTCTGGAAAAAGTTGGCTGTGGAGTTTTCCAGGTCCAGAGCTGCAGGCAATGCTTCTGCGCTTGACTGGTTTCTGACGACCTGCTTGGTGAATAGGCTGGTTGGACTTGGCAACCAGGATTGCTGCCAGATTGTCATGTTGCTTTGCTCCCTTATTACTCACTTTCTGCCAGCTCTGCTGTGGCATGGATTAACGCTATAGGGCTGATTGTGGATGTCAAGCTCTGGCTGGCATGTCCAGCATGTGCTCTGCACTCTTTCCTGTCCTAAACAATTGACACATCTCCCTGCTTCTGCTTCTATTGCAAAAAGCTACATAGATCCATCCATTCCTGCTGTCCATCTACAGTGACTTTGGTAACCTTTGCCCACCCGACCCATATTCTACCATCTGTCCAGGTTTCTGAGAGTACATGGCGCCTTGCATTTCACCCTAAGCCTGTCGCTTGCCTAACCACTTTGCGGTTACAATATTTCTAATTTACTCTATCTTGTTCACTGTCCCAAGTTTGTGATCCTGCTTTTTGGCCTATCGTCAGCACCTTTGGTCTGCATTTTTACTTGGCTTCTGTCGGCTTTAGCTGCACGTTAAAATGGTGATCTCGATTCAACCACCTCCTCAAGATCCTAAAGTGTGTGTGTTTTTTTTTTTTTTTTTTTTTTCTTTGTCATACTCGATGCTGCTTCTTTCCCCCCCGGCGCCTCTACACTGAAAACCAAGCATTTGAATATTGCTGAGCACTTGGTTTTCACAGCTCCTTGAGCAGAGAGCTGCAGACTGTCAGTCACAGCTCTCTGCTCTTCTCCCTCTGCGCTCATTGGTGTGCTAAGCTGGGGAGGGGAGTGGATCGGGCCATTTCAGGCTCTCATCGCCTTGCTGAGAGGCTGAGCTGGGTGTCAGGCCAGCCACTTGGTGGATCCAGACTCCCATTGTCAGGTTGATGTGGTGTCTGGACTGATATCCGTGACCTCAAGAGTCTGCTCTCTGCTAAAAACGGGTCACAGGATTGCAAAACGAGTTGCACTCATGTGATCCATACAAGCCCAGACAAATGAGGGCAAAATTAGAACCAAAATATCTGAGGAGCACCTTGGGAATTGAGAATTGCTGCTACATACATTAAACCATACATTTAGTTCCTTATCGCATTAACTTGGTTGCCCTTCTTCTTCTTTTTTTTTTTTTTTTTTTTTTTTTTTCTTTTAAAATATTACTAAAGTTTTATCACTCGGGTACATTTATCTGTGCCAGTGATTAACGTGTGAGACAAATACACAAGCTTTCAGGTTCTTGTGATTCCCCACTGGCTTTTCCTGCTAATCAGCTATTCTTGGTGTATTTTGTGTGGCACAAGACAGAGAAACAAACATAATCGAGGCTTCGCGAATAAGGCAGGTTAACCTTGGTGGCTGATATAGGCTCAAGAACCAACATGAGAACCAAACATTACGTGAGTGGTTGCATTAAGGAAATCCAGGAGACACCTCCAACCCCCCCCCCCCCAATGGGTGGAATCTAGGGTACCACTACAGGTCCTTCCGTCGTACACACATAATTCAAAAGGTTTAAACAAATAACGCAAAACCTTCATGAAATATTCTTCAAACAACCTTTTATCTTATGTTTGTAGACTACAGTTACTCTCTCCATTGACAGAACAAAATGCATTCGCTTATGGGTAATGTGACTCCCACTACTGATCGTTTGTGAACAATAAAGAGTAAGGGGTAAAATGGGATGGAAAAAAGTGAGAAAAGAGGAGAAAAGGAAGCGAGTCCGTCCGGGAGTCTAATGCCATACGTTCCTGGAATCAGCCCTTATGTCTGGAACTTGCAAGTAGACAAGCCAAGGAGACCATATTTTGTCTAAAAGACGTTGTTTGTCTCGCAAGACACCAACCATTTTTTTCATTTTGGCATTATCCAAGTTGGTTTATTCTTCATTAGGGCTATGTCTATTACTGGACTTTTCTAGGCGGTTGCAATAGCCTTTTTGGCTGCCAGGAACATGAAATGTATTAAGGCCTGTGGTGCCTTGGGACATTTTCAACTAGTTTATTCAGTAGGGCAATACTCGCATCTTTAATTGTATTAATTGACTTGACTGAAACAATAGGTGCACTTTAGGATAAGTCCACCATGCATGTAAAGGCGTGCCTATCTGACCACATCCTCTAAAGCAGGAGGCCTGGAAACCTCTTCGAGAGGTGTAATCGTACTAGGCACCATCTAGCATGCACTTTGTAGCTAGCCTCAGCCAAAGTCACGTTTTAAAACGCCTTTGTGATTCCGTGTGCTCAATTTGTGCCAGTCCTCCATCTCATGAGATATGGCTAGGTCCTTCTCACAGGCTAACTGATAATTCAACCTGACAGTAGCGTTGGATAATAGCTTAAATAGCGTGGAGTTGCCCCCCCTTCAGAGACCTCCTGCATGCATTTATTTTCAAACGTGGTGTGTGCTGCTAGGTCTGGGCTGGATTGCTGTGGAGATTTAGGAAAATTTATAGATTTGCTGTGGATGGAAGTTTCCGAGTGGGGCATCTCCAGACCGTTTAACGAAGTGTGATAGATGATGTAACCCTCAATGCTCAGTATAGTCCCCAATGTGGTATAGACCCTTGTTTAACTACCAGTCAAGGCCTGGAATCCTGGTGGAAACAAAGGGATTGTCAAAGGAGCCGCTGGTGTATGGCAAACTTAAGGTCCATCTCCTACAACCCATATCCCATAGACTAATAGAGTGGAAAAGCATAGGGCTTAATATACCTTTACGCTATCGCAAGGGAGTCCAAAGCACCGGGTCCAATTGCAAGCGGGGAACAAGCTTGGTCCTTTAAGGACATCCAGTCTGACATATGTCTGCTATGCAGTTGATACAGCTTAGTTGTGCAACTATACAATCATTCCTAAAGTCTGGCATTCCCAAACCTCCTATTTCCTTAGAATCATACATCCTGGGTTGTTTTTTCTTCTAACCTTAGTACCCCAGATATACCCGAAGATTTTTGATTGAAATTGCAGTGTTGCGTTAATGGGAACCTGGATGGGCAAAGTTCTGAAATGGTACAATATCCTGGGTAGGACTGTCATCTTTGAGAATATTCTCCCCATCCAAGACAAGCTCACATCAGACCATGCTTACACATCCTCCAAAAGTTTAGTGAATAATGGCGGGTAGTTTGCCTTTTTAGAGTGATGAAATGTTAGGAGTTAGATTTTCTCTTAGTTACGCAAGGGATATAGACTCTACAGTATCCACTCTGGCAGGTTAACATTCATGGCCTCTGATTTTATCTGTTTACTAACAAACCCAAGATTTTCCCAAAGCGATCCAAAAGGGACAGCAAATTCGGCAGAGTGGTATGTGGGGAGGTATTGAATAACAGTAAATCTGCGCGCTTGTGGCTCCTACCACCTCTCTAAACCCTGAATGCTGGTGGATGGCTATTGCTACTTTTTTCAATGGCTGCAACGAACAGAAGGGGGGATAGAGGGCATCCCTTTTGAGTGCCCGAAAAGATAGGGAATGGGTCTGATTTGTGACCGCACAATACAATCTGGGCTGTAGGGGAGCTATATAGGGAGTGTAACGAAACTATAAATTTAGGACCAGGCCCTGGAAAAGGAAGTATTGACTAGAGATTGGGCGGTAGTTGTCCACTTCGCCATGGTCTTTGTGAGGTTTGGGGATCAGGGTTATAAAAGCTCTATTAGAATCCTCGTCTGTTGGGCCCCTCTTTTTTTTTTTTTTTTTTTTTTTTTTTTTTTTTTTTTTTTTTTATATGGCTCTAAAGCATTGTCAGGGGGAGCTAAAATTGGTAAATTTTGATATTTTGGCCCAGTGCTTTTGCCCATTGGAGCCTGTTTAATGGCTGTCAGCGCTTCCTCAACTGTAATGTCTTTGTCCAAAAGAGCTCTATGTTCTGTCATTAAATTTGGGATGAGGAGGTTTACTGTAAAGCTGTCAATCCAACTTGGCTAGTAGCTTCCTTAGCCCTATATAAATTTTCCTAGAAGTATTGGAATTCCTGTAGAACAAAGGTAGGATTTTGGGTAAGTATACCATCCTAATTCTAGGGATGTGCGGAGATGGGTGTGGGGTGGGGGGCAATTTTAGTCACTACGAGTTTACCTGGTTTATCTGTTTTGTGAATAGAATCTGGCCCAGCGCAGTAAGTTTTCTGCCTTGGTAGTGAGGCAAACATTCAGTTCAATACAAGCTGACTCGATCCGACTAGTCTAGGTGAGGGCTTGGTGTTCTTTGAGTAGGGCAGCTAATTTGTCTTTTTTTTGTTTTAACAAATCATTATAATGTCTTTTTATATCTAGCGGCTATCTGAATCGGAATCCCCCTCCGATTGTTGCCTTGAGTGTGGCCCGATTACACATTGGGGAGGTTTGATCTGGGTCATTCAGGGAGAAGTATTCCTTCAGCGCCAGCTCAATGTTGAGGCAGGGTCGCTGGATTGTTAAGATGGTACTCGTTTAGTCGCCAGGTATAAGAGGCCGTGGGGCTTAGCAGCGAAGATAAACGGGCCACTACTGGAGAATTGTTAGATCACGGGGTCTCCAGGATCTTGGAGACAGTGCAGATGGGTAGGAATGAGGCAGATGTGAAGATATGGTCTATCCATGAAGTCAAATGAACATGGGAGAAAAAGGTGTAGTCGCGTTTAGAAGAGTTACATTCTCTCCAGACGTCCACAAAATCTTGGTCATGTAGCAATTTCGTGCTCCATTTAGTGGGCTTCAAGATTTGAGAACCTGGTAGGCGCGTCTTGCCTCGAGGAGTCCAAGGGGATGTTTGAATCCCCCCCCCCCCCCCATCAAGAGCGTACCCCTCGAAATGGGGGGACATTTTTAGAAATAACGCTTGCAAAAAGGTCAGCTGGTCTTTATTGGGGGCAGAATAGGTGAGAAGAGTAACCAAAGTGTCCTCCAGGGTCCCCCTTGACAAACAAGTGCCCTTCCGGGTCAGATACAGTCTGAGAAGGGGAAAAAGCTACTCCCTTAGTGATTTTTCATACTGCTACCCCCCGTTTTTCGTCCAAAGTGTTTGCGAAAAATTAGTTTGGGTATAGTTTATGGACCTAGTGGGGTTTGTAGGAAGATGGAAAGTGAGTTGCTTGAAGAAACGCTGTCTCGGCCCCTACTGAGTGGCAATATAAAGGCCTTGCGCCGCTTTACGGGTTAATTTAAGCCCTGTACATTGTGCCTTTTAAAAGGCTAATAGGTTTTTATGCAGATGGGTCAGCCATAGTGTGTGATGAGGCGTGGATCTTGCCTCTCCAGCAAAGGCATTATCCACTAGCAGGATCTCCAGGCATTGACTTTTCCCGAATGAACCATGTAGAGTAGAAAGACCGAGGACAAAAAGATGAATTTCCCACGAATGGGTGAACCTCTGAGACCGAGACAGAGGAATATTTAAAGCAAATCATTGCATAGAACTGTGAAACGTCCAAAACAAGCTACTTGTCTAATGAGCAAACCAGGCCCCTAAAAAGGACCTACAGCATCCAAGGCCACCCCCTCAAATACGCAGGAGGAAGTGGTGTTGGAGTTAGGGGTAGAAATCGTCGGGACGTCCCAGGCCTGCCATCAACTATAACATAATCTCAAAATGAAGGTTCACTGTAAACTGTAAACCATATAAAAGCTATCACATAAGAGGATAGCCTTAATCTAATGTAATTTATATTAAAGAAGTTCTTCACATTAAACAATAGAACTAGAGAG
The DNA here is from genome assembly GCF_042186555.1 of Aquarana catesbeiana. NCBI lineage: Eukaryota > Metazoa > Chordata > Amphibia > Anura > Ranidae > Aquarana > Aquarana catesbeiana. The sequence goes on from NC_133329.1 coordinate 153,889,422, forward strand.
CCCTCTAGAGGAGATCAAAAAATGGCTTCATCTTATAGCAGACTTTTAAGGTAGCTTTAGTGATCGACTCCTTATTGAGAGCTCCCCTTTCAAAAATGCAACTTGAGTGCCCTCCTGTGTTGGTCTCGGAGAAGCATCTATGTGAAGCAACAGTTTAAGTCCAAAAAAAAAGAAACCCTGAAACCCAATCTAGGAGAGGTTGTTCCTAGGGAAACTATTATTATCGAGGGACCCTGAGCAGTGGTGGTCGGAAAGTCCACAAAATAAAGTTGCAATTGGAACATCCCAGAAGAACCATCACGGTCTTGATTTGTCTTCAGGAGCGACTTCTGGCGGTTCTAGCAGGTTGCCACAATGGGGATACTGGACGCTCTTTACCACCACGACCCCGGCCTGATGTAGAGGAAGCTTGAGAATTGGGTGATGCTGGAAGCTATGTTGAGATGAAACCTTTTGAGTGCTTCTCTATCCGAGTTGAATACGAGTAAGACTTTGTGGTGGTTTAAGGTGAAAGGGGAATGACCAACAGTATTTACCTCCCTTTTGCTGCAAAGGCTGGTGCAGGGGCTTGAAGGACCTCTTTTTTTGCATTGTAGCTTGGGAGATGTCTGCAAAAATTTGTACCTCGTGGCCCAGTGGCTGGATTGAAGATGACTCGCTGGCTTTTTGCAGAACGCTCTTTTACGCTGTAAAAATGCGGTTTTACAATGATGTCCCTAGGAGGTCCATCGAGGCGCACAACTGTAAGATCCCTATGGGCTCGGTCCAATTCCAGCTTTTGGTGAGGAAGCTCTCATAATAAAGTGGTTAGCAGTGTAGTAGTGGCTTCCTGAACCCCTGTTATCGATTCTGGTTGGCCCCTTATGCGTAAGTTATATCTGTGGGACCTATTCTCCAGACCCTTAATCTTTGCCAGTGTCTCCTCTAAGCGTCTTTTAAGATCACATATGCAATCAGTATGCTTATTTGTTCTGTCCACTGTATCATCCAGCTTATTTTCAAAGTGTTTTAGTCCCCAAATCTTTGAACGCCTGCTTCAAATCATCAGTGATTTTCTTGCTAGCTTTCTCCAGACCCTACTCTAGCATAGCAGAAAATCTTGCAAGAATTAAAGGATCCCCAGAGTAAGCTTGCTGCTGGGCAATAGGCTGAGCACTTGCAATTCCAGGGAAGGCCTGCAGGCTGTTCTGGGTGAATATATCTCCCATGGCCCTGTCTATTGATGATCCCATGGAGAATGGGGACTCTCTGCCTGACAAGATGCCATCATAGGGAGTGGAGAGAGCAGTTGGGGTGGCACTGCAGTCCTCGTTGCCTGTGGAGTGATCTGATTTCTGATTGGCCTCTGGAGTGCCAGCTTGAGAGGATGTCTCGTGTGCGGGCGCTATCGTCATATTCCCACCCAGCCGGGGGAAAATATGTCCCCGGAGGCTGCAGCGGAGCCGTTTTCAGCTTCCTTTTTGATTTTCAGGATGTGGCCTGGATTGAGTCGTCCCGTGGCAGAGCTCAATCGGGCTATGTCTACCATCATCAGCCTCGCGCATGCACCTTGAAACCTAGAGCCAGTTCAAAAATAAGCAGTATGTTAACATGCTTAACATTTTGTGCATACAGGCAACTATAGGGATTTTGCACGACAGGTTGATGCAGAGAAGTGTCATATAGTAGCTTGTGTATTTGTTCAAATGTAGAATTTTCATGACTAGCTGGCATAAACCATTTTAAAGTGGTTGTGCATGTTCACATAACATCATTACTTGTATTCTCTGTTTAAGCAAGATCTGAAGTACTGTATTTAAAAAAAAGAGAAAATATGGTATATATGTGTGGTATGTATATTTTATTCCTATATACCTTCTTTCACAGCGCTGCTATGGTCATGTAACCTCCCTCCACTCTACTTCTCTGATCTAAGGAGAGCAGCGGGAGGAGTTGCAATTTCCCTCTGTCAGCCGGTGGGAGGTCACGTGACCACAGAGCAGCGCTGTGAGAGGATGCATTTAGGATTAGATTTATATAAAAAAAAAAAACATGAGAGGCATGTAAACTGACCACGTTGTGGATCAGTTACTGTGGTCAGTTTACAAAGGGGGGCACAGGAACAGGCAGGAAGGACCAGGTATTTTAGATCAAAGAAAGACCAATTGCACTGCAACAGCACTATGCTATTCATCATGCTTTAAAGGAACCGGACCATTTATTTTTTATTTTTATTACAACTGCTTTAATAAAACATTGTTTTTGTTTCTTTGCAGGGTAAGCTTGTGGTTGGGCACAATATGCTGCTGGATGTTATGCACACAATACACCAGTTTTTTTGTCAGTTACCTGATGTAAGTAGATACCTCTGGACCTCAATCTTTTTTTATTTTTTTGTTTGTAAATTACAAAATTAGATCTATTGCATTAAAAGCATTGATTTCCTTTTATTACAAGAAAAAAATCAACTGCAGGTTCAGGTAAATCTTGCATACAGTGGGAGAGAATTCAAACTCCTGCAATGCATATACTGCTGCCACGGTGTCCATTAGAGACTTTGCCCTTAGGCCCCTTTCACACTGGGGCGGTAGGGGGCATCGGCGGTAAAACAGTGCTATTTTTAGCGCTTTTACCGCGGTATTCGCCCGCTAGCGGTGCGGTTTTAACCCCCCGCTGGCGGCCGAAAAAGGGTTAAAACCCCTCGTATAGCGCGGTATAGCCGCGCTGTCCCATTGATTTCAATGGGCAGGAGCGGTGAATACACACCGCTCCTTCACCGCTCCAAAGATGCGGCTGACAGGAGATTTTTCCTTCTCCTGCCAGCGCACCGCTTCAGTGTGAAAGCCCTCGGGCTTTCGCACTAAACAAACAGCGGAGGCTGTTTAGGGGCGGTTTGCAGACACTATTTTTAGCACAATAACGCCTGCAAACCGCCCCAGTGTGAAAGGGGCCTTACTTTCTGCCCATGATGCTGTTGGAATTTTGTAGCCCCTCATAGATTTCCTGTTCCTTTTTGTCCTGGTAACAATTTAATGAATTTCTCCAGTGAGGACGCGGACAACAATAACTTTTTTTTTTTTTTTTTAAGGGTTTTATTGGGATGCAGCAGGGACTGGCTGAGTTTTGATTCATGTATGGGTAGACGGATTGTATACACATTGATCTGTCGCTCGATTTGTGTACAGAACAGCCTGTTTTTTTTTTATATTTACTTTTAAGCATTTAGCTCTAATATTGCATTGCCTTTTTTTTTTGCAGGAATTAAATGAGTTTAAAGAAGTCACATCCTCTGTATTTCCAAGGTGAGCATTTTAAATATTTTTTCCAGTAATGGTGTAGCCTGAACCACATACTTGTCATAAAGACTATAAAGTATTTATGAATTAATGATTATCTTAAGTGTACCCCCCCTTTTTTTTGTTTTGTTTTTTTTTGTTTTTTTGTTTTTTTGTTTTTTTGTGTTTTTCTCTCTGTTTTTTAAAATAACTCCAATTGTTTGTTTACAAAGTGTTAAGCTTATAGATGAAGGTAGGCTTTGCTGAGGATTAATATAAACAGCAATCTTTGCATTTGCGGTCACTGGTGGTGGGGTTGTGAAAAACAATATTTTGTAAACGGCATGGTATTTTTGTTTTGCTCATTCTAGAAGTGAGCACATGTTACATAGTAGGTGAGGTTGAAAAAAGACACAAGTCCATCAAGTCCAACCTATGTGTGTGATTATGTGTCAGTATTACATTGTATATCCCTGTATGTTGCGGTCATTCAGGTGCTTATCTAATAGTTTCTTGAAGCTATCGATGCTCCCAGCTGAGACCACCACCTGTGGAAGGGAATGCCACATCCTTGCTGCTCTTACAGTAAAGAACCCTCTACGTAGTTTAAGGTTAAACCTCTTTTCTTCTAATTTTAATGAGTGGCTGTGAGTCTTGTTAAACTCTCTTCTGCGAAAAAGTTTTATTTCTATTGTAGGGTCACCAGTACGGTATTTGTTTATCAAAATCATATCCCCTCTCAAGCGTCTCTTCTCTAGAGAGAATAAGTTCAGTGCTCGCAACCTTTCCTCATAACTAAGATCCTCCAGACCCTTTATTAGCTTTGTTGCCCTTCTTTGTACTCGCTCCATTTCCAGTACATCCTTCCTGAGGACTGGTGCCCAGAACTGGACCGCATACTCCAGGTGCGGCCGGACCAGAGTCTTGTAGAGTGGGAGAATTATTGTTTTATCTCTGGAGTTGATCCCCTTTTTAATGCATGCCAATATTCTGTTTGCTTTGTTAGCAGCAGCTTGGCATTGCATGCCATTGCTGAGCCTATCATCTACTAGGACCCCCAGGTCCTTTTCCATCCTAGATTCCCCCAGAGGTTCTCCCTCCAGTGTATAGATTGCATTCATATTTTTGCCACCCAAATGCATTTTTTTACATTGAACCTCCATTTGCCATGTAGTCGCCCACCCCATTAATTTGTTCAGATCTTTTTGCAAGGTTTCCACATCCTGCGGAGAAGTTTTTGCCCTGCTTAGCTTAGTATCGTCTGCAAATACAGAGATTGAACTGTTTATCCCATCCTCCAGGTCGTTTATGAACAAATTAAATAGGATTGGTCCCAGCACAGAACCCTGGGGAACCCCACTACCCACCCCTGACCATTCCGAGTACTCCCCATTTATCACCACCCTCTGAACTCGCCCTTGTAGCAGTTTTCAATCCATGTACTCACCCTATGGTCCATGCCAGCGGACCTTATTTTGTACAGTAAACGTTTATGGGGAACTGTGTCAAATGCTTTTGCAAAATCCAGATACACCACGTCTACGGGCCTTACTTTATCTAGATGGCAACTCACCTCCTCATAAAAGGTTAGTAGATTGGTTTGGCAAGAACGATTCCTCACGAATCCATGCTGATTACTGCTAATGTATATAGTCCCTTATCATCCCCTCCAAGAGTTTACATACTATTGATGTTAGGCTAACTGGTCTGTAATTCCCAGGGATGTATTTTGGGCCCTTTTTAAATATTGGTGCTACATTGGCTTTTCTCCAATCAGCTGGTACCATTCCAGTCAGACTGTAAAAATTAGGAACAACGGTCTGGCAATCACTTGACTGAGTTCCCTAAGTACCCTCGGATGCAAGCCATCTGGTCCCGGTGATTTATTAATGTTAAGTTTCTCAAGTCTAATTTTAATGCTGTCCTCTGTTAACCATGGAGGTGCTTCCTGTGTTTTCATGAGGATAAACACTGCAGTTTTGGTTACTGAAGCCCCCCGATTCACTTGTGAAGACTGAGGAGAAGAATAAATTCAATACCTTCGCCATTTCCCCATCCTTTGTAACCAGATGTCCTTCCTCATTCTTTATGGGGCCAATATGGTCTGTCCTCCCTTTTTTACTGTTTACATACTTTAAAGAATTTCTTGATTTTTTTTTTTTTTTTTTTTTTTTGCTCTCCTCCGCTATGTGTATTTCATGTTTTATCTTAGTCGTCCTAATTGCACCCTTACATTTCTTGTTGCATTCTTTATAAAGTCTGAATGCTGATGATGATCCCTCAACCTGGTATTTTTTGAAGGCCTTCTCCTTTGCTTTTATATGCATTTTTACATTGGAGTTAAGCCATCCAGGGCTTTTGTTCGCTCTTTTTTAAATTTATTACCCAATGGGATACATTGGCTAATGCCCTTATTTAATATGCTCTTAAAGCAAACCAATCTCTCCTCCGTATTCTTTGTTCCTAATGTTTTATCCCAATTTATGCCTTTTAGCAAGGTTTGTAGTTTAGGGAAGTTGGCTCTTTTGAAATTCAGTGTCTTTGTATTCCCTTTATGTTTCCTATTTGCGTGATTTATACTGAAACGAATTGACCTGTGATCGCTGTTACCTAAATTGCCCCGTATTTCCACATCCGTGATCAGGTCTGTATTGTTGGTAATCAGTAGATCCAGTAATGTTTTATTTCTAGTTGGTGCGTCTACCATCTGACCCATAAAATTGTCCTGCAAGACATTAAGGAACTGGCGAGCCTTAAATGAATGCGCGGTTCCTGCCACCCAGTCTGTCTGGATAATTAAAATCCCCCATTATGATAACACTTTCCATCCTTGCTGCTAATCCAAGTTGTGATAGATCTGTCTCCACTTCCTCCCTCAGGTTAGGGGGCCTATAGCATACTCCCAGTATTTTCCCCTTAGCTTCATCCCTTTGGAGCTCTACCCATAAGGATTCCACCTCCTCCCTAACTCCCTCAGTGATGTCATCTCTCACAATAACTTGTACATTATTCTTGATATATAGGCATACCCCTCCCCCTTTTTTACCCTCTCTATCCTTGCAGTAAAGGGTATACCCTTGAATGTTTGCCAGCCAATCATGAGAGCTGTTGAACCAGGTCTCTGATATTCTCACAAAATCCAAATCCTCCTCCGTACAACAGTATCTCTAGTTCACCCATCTTGTCCGCCATGCTCCTGGCATTGGTGAACATGCCACATAGTTTAGACAAGTGCACATGTGGTGCCTGTTGAAGGCTTGTTCTAAAAAAGTGTATTTTTAAAGTGATACTAAGCATACAATTGCAAATATCCTTTCTATTTATGTATAAAAAGCATGCCACTGTAATATATAAAAAAAAAAAAAGTTTTCATTATTCAAAGATCACATGACATTTGCCAGGCCTCAAAAGATCTGAGGAAGGAATTCCTAGTACTATGCTGATGTATTATTAATCTGTGTTTGTACATCCCTGATTGGTGCTGTGCCAGTCACCTTACATAATAATTAAAAAAAAAAAATTAAATAAAGCTTTCATAATGGAGAATAAAACGGCAACAAAGGGTTTTAAAGCTTCATACAAATCCATTTCAAAGTGTGTGTGTGTGTGTGGTGTTTTTTTTTTTTTTTTTTTTTTTTTTTACATGACATGGGTGAAATTTGTTCACACTGTATAGCAATCTAGTCAAGGTTCTGTCAATCCCAGGCTGTGCCATGCCCCTCCAACCTTTCTGTGGTGTGTGTGTGTGCTGGGACCAACAGGGAGGTGAAGCCTTCATCAATCACCATCTTATCTCACACTCATAGTTTAGCAATATGAGAATGTGGAGGGAAGGAGGGCTGTGTAATTTACCAGTGCGTATACACCCACATATGACTATCATGTGGGCTTCACCAATAAAGAAAAAAAAAGGAAATGAGCTTTGAAGGGGACAGACTGGACTATGCTCAGTAGATGTCAACAACTGGCCTCAATCTCAGGCTGCAGCAGGGACACAGACAAAAAGAGGGGGGGGGGGGGGTGTCAACGGCAGGATCAGGCAGGTTTTTTGCAGTCAAAACAAATGTAATGGATGTGAGCAAAAAAAATGTAATGGCATGTATTGACTTTTTTTTTTTCCCCCCCAAACATAATTTGCTATGTTTTTTGTTTGTTTAACCCTTTGGATTCCAGGCCCTGCTTTCCACTTTTAACCAGACAATTTTTAATTTAACATTTTTATTTTTAACCTTCTTAAACTGCTTTCGGGGAATGCCCAACGTGCATATACTGTGGAAGGGTGGCCCAGCTGCTTAAAATCAGGTACCTGTACGTAATTTTGTGTGCACGGCTTAGAGGGCATGTGCGCCACTGCCGCTCCCGCCATGATTGAAAACAGCAGGAACCAATCAGCGGGTCCGATGGCCACAACGACTGTCTGATCATTCAGCGGTGAGACAAAGCAGCGGTCTGCCTATGTAAACAAAGCAGATCCCTGATCTGTCAGGGAGCAAAAGATAATGGAAAAAAAATAAGGCTGGATAGCTGCACTCAAAATATTCACCTTTATTGAAAAGTAAAATCAAGGCATCAAAGGTAAGTACAGACTAACTGCACTGCTGCTGACATGTTTCACACCAGGCACGGTGCTTAGTCATAGCTATGACTAAGCACCATATAATAAAATATAATATAAACACTGCTCCGCTTGGAAATGATAAATTATTCAAAATCCACAAAATGAGTGATCCACTTGGTGCTAAAATATAAGTGACGGTGATGGTAAATCTTCATGCAGTGGCCCCTTATCTGAAGGTAATGGGGTACTCGCATTTAGCCACTTTGAGGCATGGCAGCCTTAGTAGAGACCGTGGAAACAACCAGCTGTGAGAGATGATGATGTGGTCCTATCCTGGTCACTTCTCTTATGGGGGCGTCTAGTCCTTTCAAGTAGTGTCCTGGGGTCACCCAGATAAATTAGAAAAGGAAGCCCACAATAGTATTGTATGGAAAATGTACCACTTTTTATTAAAAGAATCATGTGTACTCACATAACAATCATTAAAAACCGGGTGGAGATCCGACGAGCGGCGAGCTCGTAATACACAGTCATAGAGTGCCTGTCCCATCCCTACGCGTGACGTCGCGTGACTTCTTCCCCTTCCCCTTTTACCACTGTCACTTTTTTACTGGTATATTTATTTATATCTGAAAATGTTTATTTTATTTGTGCTTGGAGGCACCCACCATCACTGAGTTATTACACGTATAACCATTGCCTATTTAAAGGATTAGCGCAGCACCACATTTTTATCCAAGACCGAGGTGATGTCGGGCCCCATAGCGCGCGTTGCATAGGCAGCACGGTGGTATCCTTTCACCACTGACAGCGTGGCTTGTATGTGCAGGGGAAAGAGGAAGCCGTGGCACTCGAGGGGGCGGAGCAACTGCGCTCCAAGCTGGCCCACAGGAAGTATCCAGTGAGGGTCACTTTAGGGGCATATGATGTCGTCATCGGGCGCTGGAGACACTGGTTCTGGTCTCCATAAATGGTGCGAACAGGGGACGCTGGCTGCTGGTGTTTGGTGAAGAAGCAGCAGAGGCTGTGGACTACCAGAGGGGCAGGATGGATCCTTCTGCAGTACCTGCTGTCAGGGAAAATTTAGGCTGCTCCCTATAAGCATATATTTTCTTTGCGCTTAAAAGCACAAAGCGCTCTCTTATATAATGCCGGGAAAGAGTGATCGTTTATCTCTCCAAGTAACCTAAACAGATGCTGATATCACCTCAAGCTCAGTATCATCCTGAACAAAATAGCCAAGCTGCTTTTATTTATACTACACATGGATAACAAGAGGGTGCTGGCTTCAGAATCGGCTGATCAGACACTTGTATTCTTTCAAAAGAACCAATGACACACATGCATATATTCAAATAGAAATGCAGTAGTGACATGTGCAAAACCATGTGGCGAGCACATGGTTCCGAACACGACCATGTGCACATTCCCACTGCTACCAATGATGCGAGCCATACTACATTATGGCCTAGTGGTTATGCTATGTTCCCAAGTACGCAGATCTGCTTACTTAGGCCTTTAACTGCGATTGCCAAGGAGTGGCCAGTCCCCTTGGTGAGGCGTAAACAAACATCCTCAAAACAGCAATCCGATCCGCTGTGTCCACGGGAAGGTTTCTGCATCCAATGGTCTTCCACCAGCGTCTGTATGTGAGAATACCCTTGCATGAGTGTGTTACAGCAAAACTGACACTGGGGGACATCTGACAACATACATTAATAAAAAATTCCACAGCACTGCATAGGCAGTGGATGCGGTCCCAAACACCAGCACCTCACAGGTAAGCCTGGAGTGTTTTGTCACCCTCTTGCTATCCTTGAGTGTTCCCCCCCTTCTGTAGAATTGGGTGTAGGGGGAGACATTTTCCTCCCTCCTGCACAAGGTGTTACGGAGTGATGGGCGGCCTAAAATTACTTTATGGGTCATTTATTTTGTCTTGCAGACTAAGACCCAGGACAAGGCCCAAGCGCAGCCACCAAAAAGGAAATGTGCGGTTTGCGGAAGCAAATTGAGCTCCTCATGGAGCAAAGCAGTTTGCCCCACCTGTATAGAAGGCCTAGTAAAGGATGACCCGGTAGCCTCCTGTCAGAAAATGCTGACTTCTGTTAAAGATGAGCTTACGGTTACCTTTAGCTCATTTAAAACTCTAATAGACAAGTTTCAGGCTTCCGCAGAGGGTCCGTCTCCAATTAGAACTTCAGTCTGTAGCGCTCCACAGCAGAGTGCGGAGAGTGAAGACTCTGAGGCTGAAGCCATATCTAGCTGTTCTTCTCCGGAAGAATCTATGTCAGATACAGGCCCCAGGGATAGAGAATCCACAAGGGGCTCAAGGTTTAAGTTCTCTTTGGACAATGTTGATGACTTATTAAAGACTATCTATATAACACTTGAGGTGGAGGAGGAGGAGGAGTTACAATTGTCTAAACATGACCTTGTGTACAAGGGTTTGCATAAGAAGTCTAGAGTTTTTCCATTGCATAGTTCCCTGCTTGATACGATCAAACTAGAATGGGGAAAATCCAGAGAGAAAACCTTTCTTTTCTGGTAACCTAAAAAGGTTTCCATTTGAGGACACAGTGCAGCCGTGGAACAAAAATCCTAAGGTAGACTCACCTCTTTCAAAAGTTTCAAACTCTGACCTAGCGTTTGACGATATGGGCATGCTTAGGGACCCGATGGACAAAAGAGGGGATATCCTTTTCCAGAGCCTGGGATTCATCTGTCGGGAATCTTTAACCACTTCCCTACCCAGCCATATGACGTCCACAGATGGGATCTCCCATCCTGGGTGGACGTCATATGACTGCCTGGGATTCCCGGCCGTCTAGGGGACGCGCGCCCGCCGCATTGCTCGGGACCCGGTGCGTGTGCCCCGGCGGCCGGGATGTCCGCCGGGCACCCGCTATTGCCCGTTGGCCGGACCGTGGATCTGTGTGTGTAAACACACAGATCCACATCCTGTCAGTTGTGAGGTGAGCGATTTGTGTTCCTAGTACAGCGGAACACTGATCGGTCTCCTCCCCTTGTACGTCCCCGCCCCCTACAGTTAGAAACACTCCCTTAGGAAACATATTTAACCTCTTGTGTCCCCCTAGTGGTTAACCCCTTCACTGCCTGTCATTTACACAGTAATCAATGCAATTTTATAGCATTGATCGCTGTATAAATGTGAATGGTCCCAAAAATGCGTCAAGTGTCCGATGTGTCCGCCATAATGTCGCAGTCACGAAAAATCGAGATCGCCGCTGAAAATAATTTAAAAAAAAAAATGCCATAAATCTATCCCGTATTTTGTAGATGCTATAACTTTTGCGCAAACCAATCAATATACGCTTATTGCTATTTTTTTTTTTTTTACCAAAAATATGTAGAAGAATACGTATCGGCCGAAACTGAGGAAAAAATTTTGGTTTTTTTTCAAAATTGTCGCTCTTCTTTTGTTTATAGCGCAAAAAATAAAAACCGCAGAGGTGATCAAGTACCATCAAAAGAAAGCTCTATTTGTGGGGAAAAAAGGACGTCAATTTTTTTGGGTACAACGTCGCACGACCGCGCAATTGTCGTTTAAAGTGCGACAGCGCTGAAAACTAAAAATTGGCCTGGGAAGAAAGGGGGTGAAAATGCCCTGTATTGAACCGGTTAAACCACCTCTGGCCTCCACATGTGTAGCCAGAAATTTGGAAGTATGGTTGACACAAATACAAACACATAAAGAAAGGGCCAAGGGGGTACCACATCCATATGAAATTGCTAAAGAAAAAAGGGGAACTTGGAGCGGACTTTATAGGTACCAGAAAAGGACTACGAAATATTATTAGAAAAATAATTTATTATACATAGATATAAAAAAAGACACTAACATTAAAAACAGTGTTGGCTTCCAATAAAATAAGCCACACATAGTACGTGTATTGCTCCCTGTTGCTGCTTGAATATGGCAGGTCAACCATTCGCTTTCGCTTCCTCAGGACCTATATGACTGGCACCAAACAGAGGGATTCTGCATAAGAAAGGGGAAATAATCATATTTCAAATCTGGACAATGGGTACAGATATACATATCAAAAGGTGAGATGTCCCAGAAAGACATACAAGTGATGCATAAAGGAAACCACTCACATAGAACAGCGTAACTCTCATAAGCATGACATGCCCCACGCCATCCCCGGGTGCCTGGATGGTACCAAGCATCACAAGGATACCCAGAGGGATCAATCAAAAATCAACAAAATATAAAAATATGCCTACTATAAATCCAAAAACCTTGGGATGGAATTAGAAAAAATAAAAAATAAGTAGCCCTAAATTCAGCAAATACTTGGCTATGGAGATGTGAGAGTTTCAATATCAAGCCTAGCGGGTGTACATGTACCAGACTGGACTCTAGATGAAAGGACAGTGGCTGTGGGCTAAAATGAAAAAAGCCGTCAGAAGTGTAGACAGCTAAAGAAACCCAGTAAGGTCTATCATTAGATAATTAACAGAGGTTACCTCAAAAGAGAATGAGGCTTCAGAACATATGCAGGAAAAAATCTCCATAGGGCACAGTATGTGACCATCTATAGAGAAATATGACACCATTTAAGATCTCCAACAGGACAAAAGCGTAATATATTAGTAGGAATATGCCTAAATACAGACTCGCCAAAGGTCTCCTGGTTAGTATATTCCAGGGCCCTGTGCTGATGAGGCACAAATGCTCATTAAGAAAATAGCCTGTAGCTCCAGATAGAGAATCTAAAAAGTCCAGATATCTAGTGTCAGTTCCATAATGACAGCCTATTACTGAAACATAAGTAATGAACAGAAGAGGATCCTAAGCAACAATGCAAGATTAATTTCACAAACCTGTCACAAGGAGTCCAGCAGAGTTACACCGCTATAGTAGGCAACAGTAGCAATGAGCTTTAATATAGTACAGACTCTGGTCTCGGAGCCTCCACTGAGTCTTCCGAAGAGAGAAGACTTACTATCGCTGGGTCCAGTGTCACACCCACAGGTGGTTTCCTTTAACTTTGACGGTTTGGTATCTGAAGAAAAGATACAAAGCGCCCAGGGGTTCTCCGACAAAGTTGTCAAGACTCCAGTCACGAGAGCCATATATTCCAAGGTTTGGAAAAAAAATTTAACTCATGGTTATCTGAAAATCAAAGATTAACTCATGATATTCCTTCAATTTTGGAATTTTTTTTCCAGAGTGTGTCAACAAAGGTCTTTCAGTTAGTACCTTAAAGGTACAGGCGGCAGCTATCAGTGTTTTCCTGCAGTTTTCTCTCCTGGAAAATCCTACTATAGCTAGATTTTCACCCGATTAGGATACTGGTGTTAGGTAGTGCCAGCAAAACAGATGTAAGCTTGCTAATGGAAAGGTTTTTTTTTAGATTAACAGCAACAGTCATGGGCGCTCAGTATCCTAATTGGGTGATTAATATACCTGGATTTGAGGTATGATGTTTACACTGCGTAGCAGCCTTTATTTTTGATGGTGACTTACTGACCTCTTTTTATCACCACTTTTTGGCCAACATCGATGCCTCCTGGTGCCCCTGTTTTTATATTGATTTTATTACCACATAATTGTCAGCCCCCTGCAGCCACATTTAGTTGCGGTGCATTTCTGTTGGTTCCCCTCGGGTCTCAGTGCCTTATTCGCCATTGGGGATATCGGGAATCCACAATTTTGCACAGGTTAATAATATTTACCCTGAAGAAGCCAATGTTTTGGTGAAACATGTAGGGACTTATTACCTGTAACTTATATTGGCCTTTTAACATCTCGGCTTGTTTTAAATGTAGATTTCCTTGTTCTGTCTTTGTTTACACACCCATGTATGTATATCATTATTTTTTTTTTTTTTTTTTGCCTCTATCTTTGTATTAAATAAAATCCTAAACTTTTTGTATTTTTTTTGAAAATATATACATTTAAAATTTTCCAATTATTTTTTGTTTATAGCGCAAGAAATAAAAACCGCCGATGTGATCAAATACCAACAAAAGCTTTATTTGTGGGCAAAAAACATCAATTTTATTTTGTTACAGCATCGCATGACCACGCAATTGTCAGTTAAAGCAACGCAGTGCCATATGACAAAAAATGGCCTGGTCAGGAAGGGGGTAAAATCTGAGCTTCCACATACATTATAAAGTACAAATCGTGAAACCAATATATTCAGTGTGTAGGTGTCTCCTGTTTTTTTAGAAACCAGAAAACACATACTGTAGCTGGAAAGATACCCCAGCAAAGCAGAGAGAATGAATACTAGTATAAAAGAGGAAGAATAAAATTCTTGCGGTCACGGTCCACCACCCTGGGGGGGTTCAGTTCTTCAAGGGGAGGGGGGGCAGAATGATATGGAGGAAAGGTAGGGGAGGAAAAAATGAAATGACAATAAGGGATCCATCAGTGTTCAAAATGCCATCTCCCAAAAGGCTCATTATTGCAACTGGCATGTGAGGGACTCACAGCCATTGATTGTATCTGCAAGAGTACTTTGGTCATTCCAGTAAAACCATTTCTGGTTTATTTAAGAGGTCTTCTCCCCATAGGCTGCCATAAGGTCCTCTATTTCCTGGATATTATTTACTGTTAAACCACTGTCCCACATTTGGAAGAGACCTTCTTTTCCAAACAATGGGGATGCAGGCCTTAGTGGCATTTAATAGCTGCAGAAGCCAAGATTTCTTGTAGTGTTTACGCGACATATGGGTTAGATGAAGCTGGATCATCTGCCAAAGAGGCCGGTCGTGTGATAATCTCTTAGGACCGGTCGCCAGAAAATTTGTAAGGCCCTGCAATCACAAAAGATATGCAAAAATTTGCCAACCTGAGTTCCACAGCGCCAGCAAAGCCCGGTATAGTGAGGGAAGAATTTAGCCAGTTGTTCTGTACCACCTGGTGACAATCTTATAAGAAATTTCTTGGTATTTATTACAAATCACCACTTAATGGGTGCTTTATTGACTCTTTTTTATTTGCTGTTCTGAGAAAGTAGTCCCTAAATCATTCTCCCATTTACTAAGGAACCCAGTATTACCTTGAGAATCAAGCAAAAACTCTTGTAAGTAATTGACAACATCTGCCACACTGGACCTCCCCAGTCACACAAGTCGTCTCAAAAGGTATTAAGTCCCTGAGGAACCGTTGCAGCGCAGGGAGGGAATGCAAAAAAAGGACATTTTGTAGTTGTCGCCAGTGGTTTCAATAAAGTACACTAGAATCATTAGAATCATTTGCAATTCTTGCAAAATCTAAAGCTGTAGTGAGTTAATAAAAAATGTATACGTCTTTTAAAGTGTGTGTGGTTTGTTTTTTTTGTTTTTTTTTTTTTTTTTTTTTTTTTATTTTGGACTGTGTAAATGCTGAAGTGGAGGTCAGCAATCTGTAGATTGCTAACAATTGCAGCTAGGTGACTGGTAGATCACGGTCTGGGCTTGCTGACCGCCCCCCCCCCCCCCCCCAATCCCATCCCAGACCATCAGAGTGCAGTGCAGAGGGACTACTTGTAAAGTTGAAGCTGTAGTAGGGAGCAAGAGCTGCATAAGCTGATTCCTCCTCTGTAATGCTAGCTCCGGTCCCATGCTGAGCGATACCAACTGCACACCACTTCTTATCCCGGTTAGCAGTCTCCAGAGTGGTTCCACCAGCAGCAAAGAGGAGATGTTCAGTTCAGTGTGAAGCAATACACTGGGCTTAATGGTATAGGACTGCTTTTACAGTGATGCTCTGCTGTTTACCCACACTGCACCTGTGCCACCAATCGGTGCCAATTTGTGATGAGTCACTGCTGCCTTTCAGTGTCCATCAGTGATGCTCATCAGTGCTGCCTATCTGTGTACCTGCAGCTTTCCTGTGGGTTTGCTGCGGTTAACCATAGACTTCTATTCTATCCGGGTTCTGTGCACTTTCTGAATGCAGTAATTTTGGCGCGCTTTCAGAAAATGCAACACACCTGCAGGATATAAGTCTATGACAAAGTGCAGCTAACCCAGGAAAGTCAGATTCAATGGGGTTCAGGTATACCGCAGCGCATCCGTGTGAAAGCAGCCTTTTAGGAAGCTCAGAACAGTAAAGGTTTATTTGCATTTGAATTTTGGGGAGGTGGTAAAACCCTCACTTGAGACATTTTTACTGCACCCCCTTTAGCTGCTGTGGCTAGGGGTGTAAACATACTGTAGCAGGAGTTATACGCCCTTTCATGGTTGGTGGGTATAATGTGACCCATTAAAGTGAATGAGGTTGCTCTGCAAGTGCCCTGCGAACTTGTGCAGTACAGCAAACAAGGGGTCAAAGCAGGCAGTATTGTGTTGCTTTTTCACCACCTGCTTTAACCCCTTGGACCCAGCAGAAGCATGCAGTTGGGGGGTGCTTGCAGAGTGGCCCCGTTTACTTTAATGGGTCCCAATTGACGGGCAGTAACACCCACCAAAACAGGGGGGGGGGGGGCGGCTTAATTCTTGCTGCGCAATGTGTACTTTTTTTTTTTTTTTGTCTGCTGCAGCTGAAGGAGATGGGTATTGGGGGTGGTAAAACCATGACCCAACTGCAGGATTTTAACGAGGAGGCGAGGAGAGCCGATCAGCGGCATTTCCTCACAGGGAACACCCGGACATGTAATTGGGGGACTGATCACATCGGTGCCCATTACTAATCAGTGCAGGAGAAAAATGTCTTATTTACAAAATGTACTGACAGACTATAAAAAAAAAATTTTCCCCAAAATTTTCGTTTTTGTTTTTTTTTATTTAAAAAAAAAAAAAAAAAAACCCAGCAGTGATTACCACCGAACGAGCTCTTTGTGTGACGAAAATGATAAAAAAAAAAAAATCATATGGGTGGTGTTGCAATGACCACGCAATTGTCATTCAAAGTGCGATAGCTTTGAAAATTGGCCTGGGCAGGAAGGGGGTTGAAAGTGCCCAAGTAGGCAAGTGGTTAAGGTTGTCCACCACTGATCTAAAGGTACATAACTGTAAAGTAACTTGAGCTAAAAATGTTTACTCTTGACTTGTCAAGTACCCAATTTGCAGTGTTTGTGCTCTGCATTGGTGTGCTTTACAATAAAAATATGCTGGCCTACATTTTAATGTAATGCAATGCACTACCTCACATAGGACTAAGCGTCAAATACTGCATGAGTATTTGCATTTAAAGTAAATTTTCCTGTATTTAACAGGTTTTTGTTTTTTTAATTTTTTTTTTATGTTCTTTAACTGAAGAGTAAGGTATTCCTTCTATTACTAAATGACAGTTCAGTTCAGGACTTCTGGCGTTTCAGAAGTCGGCACCCGCCATTCCCCTAACCAAGAGGATCATTTGCTGACAACCAGCTATTTGTTAAAGGGGCTTCCAAAATCATTCAAAGGACCTCCAAAACCACTGGACCATGGTTGTGGGAAAGAAGCCCTTGTCCTCATCCAGCATGGGGACAAAGTGCTTTGCCAGTATACCCACCTATTTTGTGTGTGTGTGTGTTTGTGTTTTTTTTTTTTTTCTATTTTGTTTACATTTTGCGGTCAGTGGGAGAATCCGGCTGACAGCAGATAAGTCATGAGTCATTGGTCGTGAAGGATGTGGCGGCTGCTAGCTCCTTATCAACCAGCTAGTTTTCATTAAAGAACGCGTGGCTAGACCCCGTTTTTTTGTTTACTTTTTTGTGAATTGATGTTTACCTAGGTTTATGTGGCATTTACCAAATCCTATTTTTGGGGTAAATACTGCATAAACCTATAGTGACTTGAGCTTTTCCATATCGCATTCAGTATTTGGATACGTGACCAAAATATTGCATGCGAGATATCCTTTTAATGAATTGTACCCATACAGTTGAATTGGCCATTAATGCACTTTTTTTTTTTTTTTTTTTTTTTTAAATGACACTATTTAGTCACAGGGAGCAATTCCACCATAAATTATTGGTTGCTAAATTGACGATTGATATAAATTGTAGCTGAAGGGAGTGTCAAGGACATGAGCTTTTTAAAGGACAAGTTAACCTTTTGTAACGTGAAATGTTCCCCCCCTTATTTAGGATTGAACCTGTAACATGTTCCAGCAACTACAGCCATTCCCCCTTCTCCTCCCTCCAGTGACAGCAGGTGGGGATCTTTTCTGGGCTCCTGCTGTCACTGTTTGGGAAAAAAAAAAAAAAACACAACAATTCAATTCATTTGTTCATTCCTCTGAATTGTTTTTTTTTTTTCCCAGCAATTGTTTCACAGAAGACTTGGTTTTTGCAGTAATTTTCCTTCCAATTTTAAGTAGGCTAATCTGTCTTTCAGAGTCCTGGATACCAAGCTTATGGCAACTACGCAACCTTTTAAGGTAACATTCCAATATTTTAGTGTTTGCATCATTTGGTTTTACTGATTAGTTTGGCTCCTATATATAGTTGAAGCTCTGCATGAAGCAAATATGAGCTACTTTAAGTATCCATGGCAATTGTGCTTGAATCCCTGTTCTGTTGAACGCACTACTTTTGTTTTAAAGTGTAATCTCTGCCAAAACGTCTGTATTGACTAAAGGAAAATTGTAAAGGATTTCATTTTCATCTGTCCTAGTGATGGGGATCACTGAGACGAGTGAAAGTCTTTTATAGACAGCAACAGGGCAGGTTTCTACTACTTCATA
The DNA here is from genome assembly GCF_042186555.1 of Aquarana catesbeiana. Taxonomy (NCBI): domain Eukaryota; kingdom Metazoa; phylum Chordata; class Amphibia; order Anura; family Ranidae; genus Aquarana; species Aquarana catesbeiana. The sequence continues at coordinate 153,907,864 of NC_133329.1, forward strand.
TATTATATTTTTATTTATTTTTTTGCATTAGACCCTCTCCTCACTTCTGCCCCAGTGACGTAGGCTAGCAGGACTGCAACTTTTTTGCATTAGGGATACAGTTGGCAAAGAGTACAAAATCGCACTTCATGAAAGTCATCCCCTTCAATTTAATCAAAGTAGACGACTTTGACAGTCCCTGACCTAAGCCACAACCTGCTGGTGTGTTTCGCCCCCAATTAGGGTTATTCGTAGGCCAGTTGGAGTGAAACGCATCAGAGGGGCTTGATGGGGGTATTTTCATGGCGTGTGGTTTTGTACTTATCTATACTAAACTTGCTAAGCTGGATGAGCGTTTTCTTTAGCACCCAGAGTGGTACAGGACCCTAGAAGAAAACTTGGGACTTGGAGAAGTGGAGTTTTTGACTTCTAACTCGCAGTGATACTGATAGTATTGGGTTTAACCTTTCCTCCACTCCATTTAAAGCCAAGTGAAAATGATCTGGATAGAATTACACAAACGGCACACATTTTTCAGCTCTTTCTAAAAGAATGTCCTAAATTGTTTGTTCTAGAAACTGCTATAATTGACAATTGATCAAATATACTGAAGTCTCTTTTATCAGTGTACAGCCTGTGGATTCTACTGATGTCAATGCTCTATACTTTAACAGGCTTCTCCTTTCTAACTGCTAAATTTTAAGTGACACTTGCAGACTAAAGTATTGCCTGTCATTTGAAAATGTAATGGAAAGGAGCAAATTACCAGTTATGGTTTAGAGCTACACTGGAAAGTTTTAATGTTGCTACTGAGATTTTTAATGGCTTGTTTGCCATTTTCTTAGGCTAGAGCTACACAGATGTTTCATGATGCAAAGTGAATTAATGAATTGCTAGTATTTAAAAATTTTAAATCTGCAGCATTTAGTAAAAGAATACTTGGTAACCCTGCCTTGAAGGGGTTACATAAAGTTTTGGTTCAGGCAATTTCTGTTATGAAGTGATGAGAGGAGCAGCGTTAATCCAAGTTTAGCAGTGGAACAACGGACTTTATTAAAAAGGTAATGCACTCACTAGAACATGGAGAATATTGGCACATGAAATTGTAACAGCCATGTAGTGTGCAGAGATCCAGAGTTGCAGCTGTGGAGCACTGTGCCATTATGCCCTGCGGCTCTGGTGGTTTCTGGAGTTCCAGACTGGATGGAGGAGGTGCAGGGCGATGCTATCACAATGTTCTCTGGATGCAACAGAGGCTGTATCTGTGCATGCCTTCAGAGCATGCGTGCTCCTGACAAAGGGTGTGATGACCCCGCTTCACAGCTGCAACTCCGGATCTCTGCACACAGCATGACCGTTACCATTTGATGTGCCTATTTAATCCACGTTCTAGTGAGCATTGCCTTTTTAATAAAGTCACTTGTACCATTGCTAGACTTAGATTGGCGCTGCTTCTCTCTTTCTATATATGCAGAGTCTCTTCCACTCTCAAGCGGCTGCCTAATAAGGGTGTGACAAACGGATTTTTCTTCCCTGTGGGTACAACCCAGGACTAATGGACCATCACATTCAATAAGGACCTCTCCTTGTCCTTTTCTTTAGTTCATTTGCTTTTTGCATACTATGAAACCCGCTCCACATCCCCAGCCAGAGTTGGTTTTGCTCCGGCTACAGAGTTCCTAGTGCTCCAATCTTCTTCCTGTTTATGAAGATATAACTGCTTCTAAATTGTGCTCCTATATAGTCGTGCTGTTGTATGTACCCCTGTGAAAATACAGGCAGTTTAGTTGACAGCCTTGTGCAGTCATGGTCTACCGTTGTCACTATAATGAAGCCTGTCCAGAGCAATGATCTGAAACACACACTGGGAAGAAGGTGTATACAGTGAGGGGGGTGGGGGAATTTGAACCCCTGCTGATTTTGTACATTTGCCCACTGACAAAGATGAGTCTATAGTTTTTAATAGTTTTATTTTTAACAGTGAGAGACCGAACAAAAATATCCAGAAACGCATTTCAAAAGTGTTATAAGTTTGATTTGCATTTTAATGAGTGAAATGAGAAATATTTGACCCCTTCCCAAAACATGACTTAGTACTTGGTGGCAAAACCCTTGTTGGTAAGAAGTCAGACATTTCTTGTAGTTGGCCACCAGGTTTGCACACATGTCAGGAGGGATTTTGTCCCACTCCTCTTTGCAGATCCTCCAAGTCATTAAGGTTTCGAGGCTGACATTTGGGAACTCAAACCTTCAGCTCCCCCCCACATATTTTAGGCCACTCCAGGACCTTAATGTGCTTCTTTTTGAGCCACTCCTTTGTTGCCTTGGCCGTGTGTTTTTGGGTGGGTTATGTTGCAGTACTCATCCACGACCCCATGGAGCCCCAGACCGAGGGAAATTGACAGTTATTTTGTGTTTCTTCCATTTGCGGATGATCGCACCAACTGTCACCATCTCATCAAGCTGCTTGGCGATGGTCTTCTATCCCATTCCAGCCTTGTGTAGGTCTGCAGTCTTTTCTCTGACATCCTTGGACAACTTTGATCTTGGCCATTGTGGAGAGGTTGGAATTTAATTATATAGGTAACAAGCTGAGATTAGGAACACTTCATTGAGGGCTTCTAATCTCATCTTGTTGCCTGTATAGAAGACACTGCAGAAAGATTAAGAACCGGGATTTCAAATCCCCATACCACTACACCAGTTGCTTGGGTACTGACAGCTCATCACGGAGGTAGATCAAGTGGGGTGGGTAGGGTGTACGATGTTGGTTCATTTTATTTTCTGAAAAGATGACCTAAACCTTTTAAGCGTGTGTGTGTGTGTGTGTGTGTGTGTGTGTGTGTGTGTGTTTTTGTTTTTTTCTCCAACCCTCTAATCTATTCCCAAACCAAAATGGGGGGCGGGGGGTTTAGCTGACCCATCTTGGATCTTAAAGCCTCAAATGTCCTCGTTTGGGTTATAAATGTTTGCATGGGATACGTACTTGCATGTCCCCATTTTTCCAGCACATCAACATGATCTGTTTTGCTGTAGACTACAGCCACATGATAGCAGTTGAGCAGACCAAATACAGCAGTTGGCTATAATGTTGAACAATGTACATCTGGAATTTAATTTTTTCTTCTCCTTTTTTTTTTTTTTTTTTTTTTTTTTTTTTTACACCTAGGAAATTATTTATAACACATCCCTTGCGGAACTGGAAAAAAGATTAAAAGAGGCTCCTTTCAAACCTCCTAAAGTTGGTAAGAATTCAAGAACCAGTTGGCTTCTGTCAACTGTACCTATTAAAATATGTAATTGGCTTGTGTTTAATAAACTGCATTTTCAATAACTGAGCTCAGCAAGACTTCAGAAAACCATTAAGTTTATGGTGTATAAGCACTGATGTTTGTCTTTTTAGTTTGTGTGTGTGTGTGTGTGTGTGTGTGTGTGTGTGTGTGTGTATATGTATGTATGATTTATCAAAATCCCATTTTTGTAAGTCATGCTTAAAGATTAAATCAAGTCACTTACTGTCTTTACAGCAATTTTTCAATTTACATATGGGTAATATTTTTATATATTACGGTATAGTGCTTCTTATGACAGTCTGATATGTTGTAGAAATGTATGTTCAGTAGAATGTAAAGATGTGTTTCCAGCTTGGGTTTTCCAGCTTGTCACTGTATATCAGTGGTCATCAACCCTGTCCTAAGGGCCCACTAACAGGCCAGGTTTTATGTATTACATTGGGGAGATGCAGACTAGAATACTGCAATCACTGAGCAGCAAATGATATCACCTGTGATGTATTTCAGTTCTCTTGCAAACCTGGCCTATTAGTGGGCCCTGAGGACAGGGTTCATGACCACTGCTGTACATGACTACACATTAAAGGGAAACCTCTCTTGGATCTTTTTGGTGAAGGTGAAATTTTCTAATTTGGTGTCCGTTATTTTATTCAGTCCAGCTGGTGAAGTATGTTTCACGGCCTTCTTTGATCAATTTTTGTTTTAGAAGTATTTTTTTTCTTATATCGGCTACCCACACAGGGGTTTCAGCTTCATACATGATTCAAAGCAAAAACAGCCTCCTGAGAATATAGCATTTCACATCAGGCTAGAGCCAGGTTTTCTTAACTCCAGTCCTCAAGGAGCCCCAACAGGTTATGTTTTCAGGATTTCCCTCAGATGAGAAACGGCTGTGGTAATTAGCAAGGCAGTGAAACTGATCAAATCACCTGTGCAAAATAATGGAGAGCCTGGAAACGTGACCTGTTGGGTGTTTGAGGACTGGAGTCAAACGCTGGTCTAAAAAACTCCGTTTAGGATACAGACTTCGAATCCAAGACACAATGGGATTTACTAAAACTGCAAAGTGCAAAATCTGGTGTAGCTCTGCATAAAAACCAATTGGCTTCCAGGTTTTTTTGTCAAAGCTTAATTGAACAAGTTGACGTTGGCACCTGATTGGTTACCATGCACAGCTGCACCAGATTTCGCACTCCAGTTTTAGTAAATCAACCCCAATGTGTTCACACGCTGCTCCTGCAGAAACAGTAAATCCAACAGTGTTGGTGTTAGTGCAGACACGCATGTCCCTTGTGTTTGCTGCTCCCTGGCAGCAAGCTGTGTTCTCCAGGAGGATGCAGCCCTGAAAGGGGAAGTCCAGCCAAAGCTTGTTTGGCTGGACTCCTCCTATGGATCACAGGAGTGCAGTTCGTTTTGCACTCCTGTGACCTGTTTTTTCAGCAGAGAGCAGGCTGAAGTCTGCTCTCTGACATCACTGCTGTCAGTTCAGGCTTTGCATCATCACGACCCACGGAGTCGGGATCCACCAGATCCCTGGTCTTACACCCGGCTCAGCCTCTGTGAGCTGCTGAGAGCCTGAGCCGGCCACCCCCTCCACAGCTCAGCGCTCCAATGAGCAAGGAGGGAGCAGAGAGCTGTGACTGACAGTCTGCAGCTCTCCTCACAGAGATGTGAAAACTGAACACCGCCGATCACTCCATCGCTCAGCTCTCAAAGTAGAGGCGCCGGGAGACAGATGCAGCATCTTGGGTGAGTCCAAAAAAAAAAAACAATCCCGGACCTCTTTGAACCAGTCGGCCCCATACTAGAAGGGCTATGTGCTGATTGTCCATAAAAAAAAAAATCCCAGGGCTGAAGGCTTCATCCCACTCGATGCTCTGAAGAGCTTCCAAACTCCAGGACCCTGACCAGTATATATCCAAGCTGGAGACAACTGAAAGGCCAGTTCAATCCTAGTGAGACAAGCATCCTATTAAGCATTTTGAAATGATGTGCTATGGAGGTCTAGTGACAAAATGATTGCTCTTGCTCCAACGTTCGCGGCGATACCTCACATGTATGGTTTGAACAGTTTTCATATGTGGGCGGGACTTACGTATGCGTTCGCTTCTGCGTGCGAACGCATACGTAAGTTTTCTTTTTTATTTTGACACTTTTTTGAAAAAACATTTTTGATCACTTTTATTCCTATTACAAGAAATGTAAACATCCCTTGTAATAGGAATATAACATGACAGGTCCTCTTAATAGTGAGATATGGGGTCAATAAGACCCCATATCTCACCACTAGGCTGGGAAGCCTGAAATAATAAAAAAAAATAATAAAACGATCACCGCTTCCCAGCCGAAGCGGCGCGTTTTTTTTTTTAATGGAGAGGCTGGGCGTGACATCATAACATCGCGCCCGGCCTCCGATGATCATAGAGACCCCGGCGACCATCTGGTCCACCGGAAATCTCTATGATCTACATCCGGCGCCGGCGGATCCGCTCTCCGCCTCACCGATTGTAACGGAGGGCGACGGGGGGGGGGGGGGGGGGGGAACGTCGCCTCCCCCCTCCCATAGGAACGATCAAGCGGCGGAACGGCCGCTATGATTCCTATGGTGTAGAGATTCGCCGGCTGAAACCGGCAATATCTGAATGATGTCTGTAACTACAGGCATCATTCAGATATACCCGCCCAAAGCCCAGAGCGTCATATGACGTCTGCGGGCGGGAAGTGGTTAAAATATGCTTGCTGAAAGATACTGTACTTTCCATTTTAATACTTTCATGACCACAAGTAATAGATGCCAAGACCAAATTTAGCAGTATGATTTTGTCAACTTAATGTACGTTAAAATTTGCCAGACAAAATTAACGTCTGTGTCACGAAGGTTACGGATATGTCAAAAGGAAGTACCTTGGCAAACAGTATATGCAGTAGTACAGCGTGGGGGTGTGTGACAGCGTTCAATATTTTCTGGAGAGCAATGTGGAGGTTAGGAGTGCAGAGTGTAAGACAGCAGGCAGTGTGTGCAGCAGAGAAGTATGGTGGGTATGACAGTGGACAGTTGTCAGAAGGAATGTTGACTCTGGCAATATGTGCTTAAAGTGTGCAGTGTATGGCAGCAGGAAGTGTGTGCAGAAGAGGAGTGTGGAATGTATTAAGCCTGGAAATACGTGCAGGAGAGGAGTATGGAAGGGTTATTTAGTGGGGAGTGGAGTTAAGCAAGTATGACGATGGCGTGTGCTATAGGAAAAGCCCAAAGGTATAAAAGGGGGCAACAGCCACATGAGGCTTGTCAAAGGTATGATAGTAGACATTACAAACTTGGACAAAGTTGTTGGTACCCGTACAGTTCATTGAAAGATATTAATTCCTCCTAAAAAGTGGTGAAAAAACCTTTTAACCCATTTTATACCTGCATGCTTCTGGTCTGTCAGAGTAAGACAGAGTGTAAAAAGAGAAATTGCTTATTCTGTAAAAATTATTCTAAAATGGCCTGAACACATTTGTTAGTACTCTCAGAAATTTAAACCATTGGATCAGTGTTTTTTCAAACCCAGCAGTGTTCTTTAATTGACATCACACTTGTTATCAGTCCGTCCGCCTATTAAAATGGAGAAAAGTAGTCACTCTGCTGTTTGGAATCATATCATGTCTAAAAGGTTATCAGAAGATATTAGACTAGCATGTGAAAGGTAAAAGCAATCTAACCATCTCCAAGCAGTTTGATGTCCCTGTGACTACAGTTGCAAACAGTTTAAAGTCGATGAGCTTGTAGGCGTCTATTTTGGGATGTGGCCACAATAGAAAAATAAAATCCAGCCAAAACAGAAGGAAATGCGCAATGGATGTCAAAGGAGGCCCCCAAACCTACTTGGGTTTTTAGTATTGAATGTGATGGCGTTTGGAGTCTAATTTAGAGGAGGTTATGGTGGGCATGTGGGATATGGGGCAAGACTTTTTTTGCTGGGGATAATGTAAACCAGGAATGAGCCAGTGGAGCGGAAACTACTTTTGGAGACCAGACTGACATTTAGCATTGTGCCCTGAAAAAATGAGGGCTTATCGCAGGTGTGCTGAAGGCAAGGCTCTGAGGGTTAAGGCACATGCACTGGGTATGGAGGAGTTATTACACATGTGCTTTAGGGACTGACTGCTAAGGAATTAATGCATATGTACTGGGACCTGAGGAAAAAAAACATAAGCAGAAAAGTAGGTGCTTAGAGGTTAAGTTAGGAACATATGCGAATGGACTAGACTACACATGATTTACACTGTATTAATCTTCCCATGTACTCCATCTATATCGATTTGTCCAGATCATTGATTTTAAATGATTGTGATACAGTATATTTAGCGAAAACTTCCCACCCACAATCTGCACATTGATTCCAATTTACTTTAATGGAATGATGTCAATTGAGTAATGGAAGGGGACTCTCTGATCACTTGTATATTCTCTGTGTGGTGTTTTTCTGTCTTAAATGTGCTGTGATCAAGACTAGAGTTGCCGAAACATGTTAGTCATTTGCTTTTACTGAGCCATATTTCAATAAACTTCAGAAGGTATTCCAGAGAGGCCGACTCTCAATTTGTTTGCCTGAGCTACAGTATGTTACATGGATGTGTGGGAGTACATCCGAGCCTGAGGACCTGGGAAGGAACAGCTGACCTTTACCAAATATAATTTTGCCTCATTGATCAGAGCGGTGCTTTTTTTTTTTTTCGTGCTTTAGCTTGGTGTAGGTGGTGCCTCAAGTATTCTAAGAGTTCAATGGAGTAGCATAAGGTCCACCTGAAAAACAGTTGTCCTTGTGGGGGGGAACTGTGATTCAGTGGCTGCTCCCATAATTAGGTTAGAGGGGGTCCACTTCGACAGGTATAAGTCGTGCTACTCCATTGGAATCCACCAAAGATCCATTGGTCCCTGTAGGAAACTGTAATCCACTTTCCTTCTGATCCGATAACCGATCAGGGCAAATCCAGCTTATGTAAAGACCAAAAAACGGAAGGATGCAGAAGTGGTTAAAATTATACATTTATTGGAGTACATTGGTATTGTGAAAAAAATCAACCTTCATAATCTTCTCTATGCTGGAACATTGGTGTGATGCTGCAGCTGTCTCACATCAGTTCTAATACTGAGACCTGAGCAATTACATGACTCCTGATCACTCAATTCTTGTTCTGCTCAGGGCAGTTACATGTTAGTCTGTTCAGAACTTACAGGTAGGTAGAAGGTGCGCTAAGCCATTCAGGTATCAAACAAGTGGTGTTGAGGTCTGAGAGCACACTTGGATGTGATGGGGGGTGGGGGTGGAGAGAAAGTAGTGTGGCTGGCAAGCAACATGTTTCTGGGACACACCCCGTTTCTCAAGCCTGAGGAAGGGTGTGTGTCCTTGAAACATGTCATCTGCCTGCTACCTCACTTTCTCCCCCATATCATTCATGCACTACTCTTTTCTTGCTGAAAGACCAAATATATTCAGAGCCAATAGGAAGTCTCCATCACCTGGGACACACACCAAGAAGGACCTGCCAACTCTCCTGTATACCAGTACTATAGCTTTTCCTTGGCTAAATATCTGTTGGATGATTTGCTCTATTTATAAATCCTATTATTTTCTGTTCCCACAAAACTTGGATTTACAATTATTTAAATAAAAAAATCCAGGTCTCATAAGTATGAACATTTTTGCACCCCCAGGCCTAAATAACACTTTAGAATAGTTTCCATCTCTTGGGGTGTTTTCTAGGTCTGATAGTCCAGTGATTTCCTTCTATTGCCAACTAAGCACTGGGCACAAGAGCAACCAAAATGCCAATTTTTTTAGAACTGTCTGTATAGTCACATGTGTAATTGACTGGGACTGGCTTTATATAACAAGTATCTTTATAAAACTGCAAACTTATTTTTATAAAAAGTCCTGTGTTTCTATTAGACAGTGCTGAAGGCTTTCCAAGTTACAACACGAGCTCAGAGCAACTACATGAAGCTGGTTATGATGCCTACATCACAGGACTGTGCTTTGTATCAATGGCAAACTACCTAGGTAAGTGGCCAGATTATCAGGTTTCCATGTGTTGTCATTCTATACAGTTTCAACTCTTGAACTAATACATGCTCTCTCATCAGGTTCATTTTTAAGTCCACCAAAAGGGCACATTTCGGCCAAATCAAATCTCATCAGTCCATTTTTTAACAAGTAAGTGCCTGAAAAACCTGTAACCTTAATACCTTCATCAAGTAAGTAACCTAGACTTAACTAACAGTTATTTCTAATGGGCATGAGTTCTGACATTAGTCTAGTGCAGGGATATGCAATTAGCGGACCTCCAGCTGTTGCAGAACTACAAGTCCCATGAGGCAAAGCAAGACTGACAGTCACAAGCATGACACCCAGAGGCATGATTGGACTTGTAGTTTTGCAACAGCTGGTGGTCCACTAATTACAGATCCCTGGTCTAGTGTTTTCAAAACTGTACTCTGTACTGCTGGCAATTTGCCCATGATGGAGGTAGTACACACCAGAAGCTTAGGTCTAAGGCTTGCGTCTTATGAGAGACTGATTTTTTTTTTTTTTTTTTTTTTTTTTTTTTTTTTTTACAGCTGAGTCATTGTAATACACATGAGATGACATACTGGGGACAGCATCAGCTGATAGTAAGAATTTGCTGTCTAAGCCTAAAGGTGCCATTTTCAGAATGGTAGCATTCCGATGTGGTTTTCTTTTGGAGTGTGTAGGGGGAGGGAGTGTGTGAAACTGACAGTTGAATATAAGACTGGGTACACAAGCGCATACTGTCATGTTCAAAATGAGAACACCCCTTGGAACCTCTTGACTTTAGATCTTCAGATAAAGATGATATAATTAGATTTGCACTGATTTCTATACTAGTATGGGTATCGGTACCGATACCAAGCATTTGCACGAGTATTGGTACTCGTGCAAATGCTCCGATGCTTAAGCCGATACCTGATATATTGGACCAGGCATCCTCAGTGTAGCTGGGGGGGCGGGCAACCTCACAGGTGATGGGTGCGGGGGCAATTACAAGCACCAATTCCCCCTGTATAGCCTTTTATTAAAGCAGCTGACAGCCGCTTCTCCCTCCTGTCTGCTGCTTTATTGGAAGGCTATACAGGGGGATCGGTGCATGTAACTGCCCCTGCCGCCACACTGATCACCCCTGACTGTCCACTGTGTTTTGGCTCCCCGGGTTCTCCTCTGGCTTCCAGTGTCGTCCTCCCTCTCTGTGTCCTCCTCTGCTTCCCCCCCTATCCCTGATCTGTCAGGATGGAGAGTGGAGGAAGGAGCCAGTGTGTGTATCTAATTTACTGGCTCCTTCCTTTTATGAATGCAGAGTCTGTGATCATTAACTGGGGAATCTGTGTCCTCTGTCCCTTTCCCTGTCTCAAAAGGGAGATGTCAGGGGTCTGTTTGGACCCCTGATCTCCCAGCATAGCCCCATCCAACAGGGCTGATAAAAAAGACCAACTTTAAAGTTTAAACTGTAAAAATAATAAAAAAACCCAGACACTGTCAACACCCCCCCCCCCCCCCCCAAAAAAAAAGCTTAACTATATCAATTGTAAAAAATAAACTTATGACAGTGCCCATCAGTGCTGCATATTAGTGCCACTGTCGCATGACAGTAAAAAAAAGTATTGGTACTTGGTCTTAAAGTGGTAACGGTGCAACCCTAATTATAATGTGCTAAGTGAAAAGGATTTGTGCTAACAGACTGCACCAAAGTCATAATCAAGATACAAGATGGGTAAAATATAAATCTTTGCTATCCCTTTTACATTAAAAGTGCATAAATAATGAAAAACAAGCATTAATCAGCAATTCATAATGGATAAAAGATTAATATAGTGCTATTTCATGAGAAATAAAGAATAATAGTGCAGTCTATGTATGAATGAAAATAAATAAAATTGAAATCAAAGTGAATCAAATTTACATGCTCAAGTTAAAGTGAAAAAATAAAGTCCAATTTCATGAAGAAAGTCCAAATGTGTAAAAAGTCCCCACAAATGGCCAACTCAATGTGATGCGCACAGCTTAAAAGCGGAGATCCACACAAAAATGGAACTTCTGCTTTTGGGAACCCTCCCCCCCCCTCCGGTGTCACTTTTGGCACCTTTCAGGGGGGAGGGGGGTGCAGATGCATGTCTAAGACAGGAATTTGCACCCACTTCCGGCATAGACTCCCATGGGAGTCTACGCCTCTTCCCGTCCCCACCGCGCTGTCTCCTGGGAAACGCACAGCTCCCAGGAGAGAGCGGGGACCACTTGGGACGCGCAGTGCGTCTCGCGCATGCGCAGTAGGGAACCAGAAAGTGAAGCCGCAACGCTTCACTTCCTGATTCCCTCACCTCGGCGTCACCTGCCGACATCGCTGGACCCTGGGACAGGTAAGTGGCCATGTATTAAAAGTTTGTAGCTGCTGGCTTTTAATATTTTTTTTTTTTTTTTTTTGGCGGTGTGGGTGGACCCCCGCTTTAAGTGCCACATGAGTGCTGAAGCAATGTTTTACCAAAGAGCTAATAAGCTCTTTACCAAAATGCTAGATCCCAAATGGAGATCATTCAATGCCTTGCTGCCCTGTAGCACAACATGCTCTGGCCAACTATCTTCCAACTCCTAGAAACAAGCACTTGGCACAAAATAATAAACCATAGAAGAGACCGCCCCGATGTAGTATCGAGCAAACCACTTACTATATTAAGCAATATTTCTTACAAAAAATGAAGACATTACCATAATGGACAAACACCGTCAGATTGTCCCGCTGGTCTGTGTGATGATGGCACGTGTTTGTCCCCACCTAACTAATTTCTCTGTACCAAGCATCTTTATGGATCACAAAAGGACTCAATACCAAAAATACAAATTAAAATAATAAATAATTTAAAATAAAACTTTCCAGAATTCCCAAAATAATCATAGCAAAATGGAGTAAGTTCAGATTAAACTGTATCTGGTTGGAAGGCAGGGACTGATCCTGTCCCTATAAATGTTTAACAGCTTCCAATTCCTTATGGGTAATAATGGTATATAATGACACATCCGCAGTTAGAGTATCCCAAGGCCACCCGACGCATTAATGACTTGAGTGGTGTCCTTAAGGTAGTACGGTGTACGTTCCACCAAAGGCTGCAGAAAGTGGTCAATATGTTTAACAATCTAAGACACAGTCAATCCCACTCACAATCAGGTGCCTGGGTGGGTTTTCCAGACTCTTGTGCACTTTTGATAAACTGTATAATGGGGACTCTGGGAGCCATAGGAACCTAATCAGTTCATCCTTTTTGTCAGCAATCCCTGCTGTAAAACTTCCTTTGACAATAATAATCTTGCTTTTCATAAGTGGGATTAGAGCTGCACAATTGTTAAAAGATCGCAATATCGATTCACCCCCTCTGATGACCTGTATTGCAGTTTTTCCCATTCTTTCATGTAACAAGTATAGAGTTCTCTGCTCACTCTTTCAGACTGCCAAGTTTTTAACATTGTAACTCTTCCAGCTTGGATCAAAGGGGTAAAACTTCTGTGTGAATATGCAGGAAGTTTAACCACTTAAAGTCTAAACCTTTTTCTGACACTTGTTTCTTACAGTTAAAATCAGATTTTTTGCTAGAAAATTACTTGGAACCCCAAACATTATATATATTTTTTTTTAGCAGAGGCCCTAGGGAATAAAATGGTTTTTGTTGCAATGTTTTATGTCACACTGAATTTGCACAGTGGTCTTTCAAACGCAATTTTTTGGGAAAAATACACTTCAATGAATAAAAAAAAGAAACAGAAAAGTTAGCCCAATTATTTTGTCTAATGTGAAATATGTTACGCTGTGAGAATCGTGAGCGAATCATGGTCTATCTTCTAAGCAAAATGTGATTCTCAGTTTAGCCAGAATCGTGCAGCTCTAAGTGGGATCCTTCCTCACAACTTCGTGTGACCAGCTGACAGTATGCTGTCTTACTCTCAAATCATCCTTAGGCTAGCCATACATTATGCAATGTTTTTCAATTTCCATTTAGATTTACCTTCAACTATGTAGTGCAAGTGCCTGCCTGATTGCACACAAATTTAAATTGTTTAGGTTTGACATTATATTATATGGTTCTGATAAATCTAAAGGAAAATTGTACAAGGAAATTGTATGTTTGGCCATCTTTATACAATAGGAAAACTCTCTCCATCCCTGCCTGAAGGGCAGATGACAAGATTGTTCCTGTTAGAGTGATTTAATCTGACTCCACATCCTTGTCCTTCACAGCTGGCTCCCTACTGTGCATGTGCGAAGCTTGCTACTCTCTGAACGGGGCCACCCGAGGAGGGAGGACGGGGGGCCGATCTTCTGGCTGAGTTTGCCACGGCAAGCTCAGACAGAAGTAGGGGTGGATACCTGTCAAAACCAGGTACCTGTTTTCTCCCCCAAAAGGTACCAAATGTGGCAACAGAGTGGGGAGGAGGCAGACAAGTTGAGCGTCTCCTTTTTGGGTGGAGTTCCACTTTAAAAACATCCTTGCAACTTATTTCTTTGGTGTTCTGTATTTTATATCTTTCAGACAACCCACAAAACTAACATGGTTCATTCATATCCATTATCTATCCAAATTAGTGAATATGCAGACTTGTTGGAAAAGTATACCCCTACATTCACCATCACTTTAAATCCATTAAATTAGACTCTGGTGTTCCAGATTAGGTAATGTATAAATATAGAAACGCGCTATCTAGTCAAAGTGAAACCGGTATATAAAGATCCAAATGTCCATTAAACAAGTCCACAGATGTTTTGATATTTCTTAAATTCTTGGTGTTAATCTCCACCATCCACCACCTTGTGCAACAATGCCTTCACCAAAAGCTGAAAAACCTGCTTACCAGCTCCTGTAGACCCCACATTACAAGGGGTCACTTTGCACTTATGGCTTATAACCAAACTTGGATGATGTCATTTGCATCGAAACGTGTAGGGTGGAGTGATGCAGTGACATCACCATCACCCTTGTGTCCCGGAAGGACGGGTTTGTTTGGTTATGTGCCAGCTGACGCCAAACTCAAGGCGCAATTGTTCGATTGCTGTTGTAAATGCAATATTTTTTTTTAATAAACCCCTAAGGTTTTTTACTATGTGGAGCTTTCTGTTTTCTTGGTGAACTTCGCATCCATCCTACTAATTGATGCTACGATTACAGGAGAGCCTTGTGATTTGGAGACAGGTCCAGCCATAAGTGCAAACTGAACCCTTGTAATGAGAGTTCCACAGAAGCTGGTAAGCAGGGTTTTTTTTTTTTTTTTTTTTTTAAATTGTATTTTATTTTTCAAAGTTGTAATATAACAAATTAGACTGAACACTTATTAAACAGAAAAGAGAAAAAAAAATCTACAATATTTTATTAAATTCCCTTTTCTTTCCTTCTTCCTACCCTTTAACCAAATATATCAGCATCAACATTATATTCCTTAAATTAATTTATCATCCACTCCCTCAAAATATTTTCGAGAGGGGGAGAAAAAAAACATCCCCGAGAAAGAAAGTGATGGGGGGGGGGGGGGGGGGGAAGAAAGCATTTCCCTCTCTCCTCCCCCTTATGATCAAGAATTAAGTCCTGGAATACTATATCCCAGAGCAATCATACTCGTATAATAATTTTAAAGTTTTACCCCTTGCCAAAATCAAGTAATTAGTATAGGAGGAATCGACCACTCAAAGACTAAAAAACGATACATAACACGTATTCCCCACACTCCATTTTCAACCAAAGTTGGAACATGGGGCGTCTATCCATTTTTCCCATATTTTCTGAAATTTTCAAGATGCATTACGTTGCAGATAAGTATTTTTCTTAAATGGTACGTGTTTATCCATTTCTTTTACCCAGTCCCCTAAGGGTAGGAGGGTTAGGTGAAATCCATCAAGAGGCCATTTACATGCCAGAAAAAGCATTATTATGACCACTGCCTCATATACTAAATTGTTAAAATTTATGTACCAGAGTAGACACAGGACAGGATCAGGAGTAAGTGAGACATCCTATATAGAATTTATCATATCTATCGCATCCTGCCAATACAATTTTGGGCATCTCCAAAACAAGTGTATATAAGAAACCAGAAGATTTCACACATCTTGGACAGTCAGAGTTCTCCCTTGTACCTACGCTATGCAGTAGTTCCGGGGTACGGTACGCCCTGTACAAAATAAAAAGTTGGGTCGTTATGTGTTGGAGATATCAAGACAAGCTGAACATTCTTCATTATTTGGTCCCATATTTCTTCTAGATCCACATCAATATCCATCTCCCATTATTGTCTACTTTGAATCGGAAACTTAAGCAGTTAAAATGCATATATAATTTAGAGATAAGTCCCTTTGTGTTATTTGCTTGGACTACGCTGTCCAGGACAGGGATTTTATAGAAAGGGACGGTAGGAGCCATACCTTGTTTTTTTTTAAGAGCGTGTCTTAATTGTAGACATTGGAGGGGGGAAACCCTCTTATCCAAGCCATAGTCAACACAGAGCTGCTAATGTTTTCAGCACTCCATCAGAATACAATTGCATCAAGGTAATAATCCCCACACGTTCCCATCTAGAAATTCCTTCCAAGTGGTAGACTTCAGAAAATGCCCTATTCGACCATAAGGAAGTATATCTAGGTTGCCCCTTAATACCTAAAATTATTTTAATAGACTGCCAGACCTTTATATATCAAAATGTAGGGTAAGTATATTGATTAAAGGGTGAAATAGAAGAATCAAGAGTAATGGATTAGCTTTATCAAAGTGCTAAGCATATCAAAAGATGTATTAAAGCCCCGGTTTCCCAAGCCATAAGATGTTGAAGTTGAGCCACAGGAAGTATATCCAAGGATTTGGAACCGACAGCCCACCTTGATCATTAGGATATTGTAGATATTCATATTTAATTCTAGCTGGTTTATTCCGCCATACTAATCTCTGAAAGATGAAGATTGTACCAAATCTCTTGAAATATTTCTGCAGAATACAGCAGGGCAAGTTATGTAAATACAGTAATTGTGGCATCCATATCATTTTCAAGAGACTGGTACGACTAGCTACGGAAAGTGGGAGTTTACACCAAACTTCATTTTGAGATCTAAATTTCTGAAGTAGTGGTAGTAAATTTTGGTAAATATATTTAGGTTGGGCAGAGATAATCACCCCTAGGTATGTATTCTCTGTATCCACCCCAAGTTGTGATACTGCAAGGGGCCCGAAGAGGATCCAGTGGGAGCAGTACTGACTTATTCCAGTTAATCCTAAAACCAGAAAAGATGGCAGACCTTGCAGCAACTAATGATTCCGGAGTGTCAGCTAGATATAGCAAGATATCATCTGCATACAGAGCTATTTTACCCTCGTATTTACCTCTGTGGAAACCTCTCGCCCCCTCCATTCACCTCAACATAACTGCAAGGGGTTCTATCACTATCGAAAACAGGGTGATGGTGGACACCCTTGTCTAGTACCTCAGGAGAGATTAAAGGGGTCTGACATGCTCCCGTTGACTCCTATAGTGGCCTTAGGTGTTTATGTACGAGTTTGACCCAGTTACAAATAATGTTGCCAAAACATTTGAGCATGTTTTTCATTTTTTTGATGGAGGCATTGTTGCACACGATGGAGATTAACACCAAGAATTTAAGATCTACTATCACAAGCATCCGAGATGGGCTCCTCCCTGAAACAGGAAACACATTAGTCCACCATTATAAATTTCAGTCTTAAGTCTTACCTGCGTGCCTCAGTTGTGTGTTTCCTTTGGATCCACCGGAGCTGCAAAGAAATGTTTATTATTTTACCTTGTCTCTGTGCTAGTTGCAGGAGACCCCCTGCCAGCATCCCATTCAGCCCAGCAGGCCTTGGGAGGGCGAGCAGGAGCAGCAAAGTTGAGCAAAAAACTTAGTCTGCCTGAGATTTCACCCCTACAGAGGGGTCTGCAATTATCCCCCCAATCTGAAACAAATGCACTGGTATTTTTTCCCCATACCGCATGCTGGAGGGACCACCTGCTTTAATCTGGATGGCTGGTGATTTTGTTTTGCCCCTGACCTCAGGCTGCACTGGATCCCACCAATGGCACCGTTCGGGTAGGCGTCAGTTTTTTTTGTTTTTGTTTTTTTTTTTTTTTTACTGTCTACCTACCATCCGCTTGCCTCCACCGTGTTACGAGAGCGAGAGACCGCACTACATGACAAGATGACAACCCAGGAAACCTAGAACATTTCCTATACACCAAACTCTTAAAGATATCTTCAAAAAAGAGTTGGAAGACCCAGAGAGAACTCTTCATACCAGCTGTGGTCAAGTGCAGATATCCATTTGCAGAGACAGACGCCAAAACCTGGGCTAAATGCCCCAAAGTGGATGCCTCTCTGGCAAAAGTCACAAATAATTCTGACTTGGCCTTTGACGCGGGTACCTTAAGCGACCCCATGGACAAGAAAATAGAAGCTTTTTTAAAGAGGGCCTGGGAAGCAGGGGCTGCGAATAAATCCGGCAATAGCTTTCACCTGCACAGCCCGCACCTTGCTAATCTGGTTATCCCAGCTTCAGGAACTACTGGAAAGTGACACACCTAGGGAAGAATTAATAAAAACCATCCCTACACTAACCAGAGCCACAGCTTTTCTAGCAGATACCTCAGCTGAAACCGTCAGAATATCTTCAAGGGCCACAGCACTACTCAACTCAGCCCGAAGGGCCCTGTGGCTGAAATCTTGGGGAGGTGATATCCCTTTTAAGAACAGACTATATGGAATTCCATTCACTGGAGACCTACTGTTTGGGCCTGAACTAGAAACTGTACTAGACAGGACCGCAGTAAAGAACAAGGGTTTTCCCCGAACCAAAAAGAAACAACAATGGAAGGTGCCCTTTCGGCAATTTTAAAAAATTCAACAAGCCGGGAGCAAAGAAGCGCTGGGGACAACAAAACAAAAAAGGCAAGGGTGAATTCATCCTCAAGCCTCCTAACCCAAAGAACAAAAATCAATTACTGTCATCAGGTGGGTGGCAGACTCGCAGCTTTTTCCCACCAATGGATGGAAGCAACAAAAAACAAATTCATCATACACACCATAACGGATGGCTATGCGATAGAATTTTTCACCCGACCCCCAACTAAGTACCTAGTAACCATGCTACCGAAGGACGATGATCGAGGAAAGGCCTTTTTAGAGTCCCTGGAGAATCTACTGGATCAAAGTGATTCGCCATGTACCTCAAGAGAAACAAAGTGTGTTTTATTCCCATATCTTTGCAAAGAAAAAACAGGCAAGCTAAGGCTCGTACTGAACCTCAAGCCACTCGACAGAGGAATAAAATACAAAAAATTCAGAATGGAGTCTATTTACTCTATCAAACATCCTACCACAGGAGTCATTTATGGTGACAATAGACCTACAGGATGCCTACCTACATGTCCCCATAAAGGAGGATCATCAAATATTCCCGAGGTTTGCAATACAAGGGCCAGCAACCACTCTGCACTTGCAATATACAGCTCTCCCTTTTGGAATCTCTTTGGCACCCAGAATCTTCTCAAAGATAATGGCAGAAGCACTAAAAGGTCTAAATCGACAAGGCATTGGTGTAATACCATACCTAGACTATCTACTGTTCTTTGCAGATTCAGCAGAGACCCTAGAGAACAACTTGCGCACAAGTATGTCCTAACTGTAAAACCTGGGATGGATGGTGAATGCAGAAAAATTAGATGACCCCCAAGCCAGAGTGGTATATTTAGGCATGTACTGGACTCCAGACTAACCAAAACCTTCCTAACGGAAGAAAAGAACGAAAAAATCACGCAGGCAGTAACCTCTTTAAGCGGGACCAACACCATTACAATCAGAAAAGTAATGGCAATGCTAGGACTGATGACTTCTTCAATCCCAGCCATCACCTGGGCGCAGATTCACATGAGACCTCTACAGAATTACATTCTGTCCCAGTGGGATGGCAGCCACTCATCCCTAGACAAGTCCATTCCTGTTCCGACCACAGTCAAACACTCCAATGGTGGCTCAATCCACTTCGTTACATCAAAGGGCGCAAATGAACTCCAACCGACCCAGTCAGGATCACCACCGATGCCAGCACCCTAGGCTGGGGGGCACACATGGAGGGCCTCTGCACACAGGGAATGTGGAGTTTCAGATGGTCCCAAGTCTCCTCAAACATGAGAGCTAAAAGCTGTGGGGGAAGCATTAAAAGCATTCAAGCCAGCAATACAGGGGAGAGACATAAAAGTACAATCGTACAACGCCACGACTGTGGCATACCTAAAGAGGCAAGGATGGATAAAGTCCCAAAGCTTGAAACGGAACAATCCTACTATGGGCAGAATCAAACATAAGGTTAATATCAGGCATCCACCTGAAAGGAACAGACAATACGCTGGCAGACTTCCTGAGCCGGAAGGCCATAAAACAGACCGAGTGGTCACTGAACCAAACTACCTTCGCACAAATCACTCAAAAGTGGGGGGTATCCGAGGTAGAGATCTGTTTGCATCCAAAGTGAATGCAAAATCACCAACATTCTTCTCACTGGATCCCACAGATGGCAACAGCCGAGTAGATGCCTTCAGCCAAAGCTGGGGATGGCAACTGTTATGCGTTCCCTCCAACTGCCAGAATACCAAGAGTGATTAAAAAAATAAAGGCAGAGAGCAACGGTGTTACTAATAGCACCGCACTGGCGCCAAAGGACACTTGAGAAACCTTGACATCCAACCTCCTGACACTGATGGACAGGCCAGATCTCTTATCACAGGGCCCAGTCAACCACCCAAACCACAGAATCCTGAAGCTTTCGGCTTGGGTACTGAAAGAGTAAGACTTCAGAACAACGGGCTGTCAGACAAGGTGATCAGTACCATCCTAGATAGCAGGAAGCCCGTGACTAGGGCAAGCTACGAGAAAGTGAGGAAAGTCTGTCTCCTGGAACAAAAAACGATTTCCAACATTGGGATAATCCCCAACAATTCTGGATTTCCTGCAAGATGGAGCAGACAAAAATATCTCCCAAGGCACGTTGAAGGGTACAAGTGGCAGCACTCTCTTTGTTCATGGACACCAGACTCGCAGAGGATCTGCTGATAAAGCGATTCCTAATTTCACTTAAAAGAGCTAGACTGGCTAAAATAGAACTCCAACTTGGGACATGTCCACGGTGCTTAGAGGGTTTCTCTCCCCTCTATTCAAACGGATGGAAGATAGCTCAGACAAAAAACTCACTCTAAAAACTGCACTTCTTGTGGCTCTAGTATCGGACAAAAGAGAGCGAAATCCAAGCCATGTCTATAATGGAACCATACTGCCCAATACATTTTAGGCAAAGTAATTCTCTCGCTAGACCTGGCTTTTCTACCCAAGGTCTCTTCAACATTCCATAGAACCCAAAATATCATCCCTTCACTTCCAAAAACTATGGACAGCAAAAAGACACAACAAACTCGATGATGTAAGAAACACACTCATAACTTTTTTTTTTTTTTTTTTTTTTATTGTCCTCTATGCGGGAGTTAACAAAGGGAAGCAGGCATCTAAGAATACCATCAGCAGATGGAAAATGGCCATACAGACGACCTATGAGGCACAAAACATCACTCCTCCAGGCGGGATCAGAGCACACGCAACCAGAGCCTGGGCAACCTCTGTTGCAGAGAAAGCAGGGGCAACTCTGGAGCAGATCTGCAGGGCAGCGACATGGTCGAGCTTCAGTACCTTCGCAAGGCACTATCGTATAGACCAGCTGTCCGACCCAAGACCAGGCATTTGGTTGCAAGATGCTCCAGTCTCTACCCCTACCCTAGTAAGTATTGCTTGATACATCCTCTCGGATGCTGCCCTGGAAGATGATTCGAGAAAATAGGTAACTTTTTTTTTTTTTCCCCTGAAGTCTTTTCAGGGCAGCACTAGTTCCCACCCTTAAACGACAAATACCGGGTACAATGGGGGAGCTTTAAGCTTACTGAGTTTTCCTTCAGTGCTTTAATACAACTGAGGCATACAGGTAATACCGAAATTTAGAATGGTGGACTAATGTGTTTCCTGTTTCGGGGAGGAGGAGCCTATCTCGTATGCTGCCCTGGAAGACTACTTAGAAAAAGATTTACCGGGTACCTAACTATTTTTTTTTAATTTTTTTTTTTTTTTTTCAACTTCTTACCTTTCCAGATTAGGTGCCAGGGAGTAGAACACCCTTAGCGCCGGTTCACATTAGAAGCGGCACGACTTGCAGGTCGCCTCACCGAGGCGACCTGCACACGACTGCCGCGGCGACTTGCAAGACGACTTCTGTATAGAAGTCTATGCAAGTCGCCCCCAAAGTAGTACAGGAACCTTTCTTCTAAGTCGGAGCGACTTGCGTCGCTCCGATTAGAACGGTTCCATTGTACAGAACGGGAGGCAACTTGTCAGGCGGCTAGGTCGCCTGACAAGTCGCCCCCGTGTGAACCGGCTCTTAGCTTGCAAGTGGAACTTAAAGCCTTGAACTTTAACACTAGATGGGTAGAATCTTGTGCTCTGTCTAAGGAAATGTGACAAAGATGCAGAAAGTCTGCTTTTGTCAAGTAGACTGCTTGTTGCATAGCAGAAATATTGCTAAAATCTGCAAAGACCAGTGGTAAAAGCGGGTTCTGTTCCGGTGCAAGGGGCTCATAATTAATGTATGTGATTTAATAGTAGCACACTAGGACAATGAATAACCAACATGACCCTATATGTATGCTTTCCCTCCACTGCAATTTCTGACTTGTCTGCTCCTCAAAATGGAGCGAGGGAGGAAGAATCTGGTATACAGACTCAAGCTAGCGGGTGTCTCCTGGCATCTTCCCAACAGGCCAGATCTGCTATCTTGAGGCCCTCTATTCCACCCTGCTTCAGAGTCTCTGGCTTTAATGACCTGGCTATCATAGTCTTAAAGGATAGAGCTATTTCTAAATCTGTGTGATTCCTACCTTGCTGAAAGCAAGCCATTTCGTTGTACTTTTAAAGCAGGGGTCCACCCACACCGCCAAAAAAAAAATATTAAAAGCCATCTTAAAAAATACATGGCCACTTACCTGTCCCAGGGCCCAGCGATGTCGGCAGGGGACGCCGAGAACCCGCTCGGTTCTCGGCAGCTGCCGCCGCCATCCTAGGTGAGGGAATCGGGAAGTGAATCGTTGCGGCTTCACTTCCCGGTTCCCTACTGCGCATGCGCGAGTCGCGCTGCGCGTCCCTAGTGGTCCCCGCTCTCTCCTGGGAGCTGTGTGATTCCCAGGAGACAGCGTGGAGGGACGGGAAGTGGCGTAGACTCCCATGGGAGTCTATGCCGGAAGTGGGTGCAAATACCTGTCTTAGACAGGTATCTGCACCCCCCTCCCCCCTGAAAGGTGCCAAATGTGACACCGGAGGGGAGGAGGGTTCCGAAAAGCAGAAGTTCCATTTTTGTGTGGAACTCCGCTTTAAGGCTGATATTGTGAGTTATCCACTTTAATGGATAATATGTTGGATGGTTTAGCTTTTTAACAGGGTCCCCAAACTTTCTAAACAAAGGAACAGTTTACTGTCCTTAAGTCTTTAGGGCGGGGGGCTGGACTGTGGCCAGTGGGAATAGAACACTTTTCTGGCATCAGCAGGAGTAAACTGTGCTCCATCATTGGTATTAGGGGCAGGAATAGTGACTCGTTGTCAGTGGCCAGAATTGTTCTCCTTTTCTGGCATCAAAGGTCAGAATAGTGTCTGTCAGTGGGATGAATAGTAGCCTAAGGGCCGGATCTGGCCCCTGGGCCATAGTTTGGAGACCCCTGGTTTAGAAGATTGGTTCAAGTAATAAAGCGGTTTGATTTGTTTTCAATTTTTGGGCTGCTTTTAAATGACAATTGGAAGGGTAGCTTTCTGAACAATGGTTGCTTTTCTACAGGAAATTGTGTATGTTTAATTTTTTGTAATGTATGTAAAACTGGGTGTTTACCATGAATTAGAAATTAAATCATCAGGATGTTTAACTTGGTTTAAATGTTGTCTGTAGCTTGCATTTGCTAACAAATTTGGCTTTTTGTTTTTGGACGAGTTGGATTTGCAACATTTTAATGTACCATAACTAAAAGGCAGGTATAACTAGTTATTCTAATAGCATGTTTGTCATAAATCCTTGTGGTGTTCTGACTTTAAGATTGAGGCAAATGTGTTTGCCATGCAGTAGTTTTGACATTTTACAACTATGAAGTTCAAAAACCAGAGTGTGCATAGAGCAATAATCCTCTGCAGTCCATTAGAAGTAATCTAAAGAACACTAATCTTTAAATATTTGCTAATCCATATTGTCCCTTACATCCCTGTATGTGAAGTATTGTATTAAAATTATTGGATTATGTTTGATTACTTCATGCACTTAATATGAACACGGACCTATTTGTAGAGAATCCAAAATAAATTTTAGGCCTCCCAGGATACTTGTGGAATGTTTCCTGTAGAGCTGGTATTACCTTTTACTGGCCTCATGTTCTTCTAGCTCTGCAAAGCAGTAGCAAATGCTCTCCAGACAGCATTGCAAATACAGCCTAGCTATAAATCTGCAGTAATGCAGTGATCACAATATATGTGCTTTCACAAGTCTTAGCAGGTTTAGGTTCCAGCATTCATCTTTGTAAGAAATAGAGGAATTTCAGTTGTTAAAAGGATCTCATACCAAATTAACTTTGAAACACTTTGACAAGCAACCGCTTGTAAATAAACCTGTTTAGGATTCCTTTATGAAGATTCTTCACAGCTCCCAAGATCTCCCCTTGTGAAGTCCTTGGTACCGCATTGGCTTTTGCAAGCAAACCATCCCAGCTTGGTCCTCTTCCTAGTATGCTTGTGAACATTGCCCCTCTAATTCCTATGAATGGTCTGTGCTCTTCTGTTGGGTGTCTGGAGGCCACCATGAGTACTGTTAAAGCCAGTGCTTTTGTGGAGCATTGGAGTGGTTTCTTTCTAGTGGGCCGTAGCTGTGGCTTAAATTAAATCTTTCTATAAAACAAAACTTGTCTGCTAACAGATTTATCAGACAGCAGAAAAGTTAAAGAAGCTTTTCAGTCCCCTTTAGTTTTGTCCCCCCCCCCCCCCATATAACCATATTCTGCCGCTTATGCAGATATGCTGCACGGCTACTGGGACCCAAAGGTCGGATAGACTGCTACGGGGGTGTACGACGGGTTTCCAGCACATAGGACTACGCACTGAGCTTTGGAACTCCATACCAGTCTGTCTTCATGCATGTGTGGGAAACCTGCATGTGTGCAGCGGTGCCACGGGTTTCTCAAGCCTCAGGACCTGAAACCTTATGGCACATCTTCGTATCGGGGGTGCGGGAGGAAGGAGGGGTCATTCTCACCTGGGGGAGAGAAGGACTGAAGTGCTGGGTCATAGCCCCAAAAACACTATTCAGTTAAAGAAAATAATAATTTGAGAGGGGGAAAGGGGCGAAGGCAGGGGAAAATTAATGTATGTTCTTTTTCATATATCATGGGACACAGGCTAATATTCATTACCTGCTGGGTTATACTCCATCTCTAGGTGAATGGACACTGGTAGACCAAAGGTCTTTAGACAAGAAGTGATCCTCTATATAACCCCACCCATAATACAGGAAGTGCTTCAGTTTTTTTTACCAGTGTCTGCAAGATGGTTGACATGGTTTGAGCTCTCTGAGCTCCAGGTCTCTAGTACCACAAACGGTTCTTAAATGAATCATGGGATTGAACGAGTAGATCCATTTGACACAGGCTTTATAGGCTTAGATAAATGGTACCTGAACCTCGCAAAGAAGACTCAAGATCCTGCAAGGTTTTGCCTGTAATGCGACCTCCGGTTGCTGGACCCTGCAAAGTGGAATCCTGGACACTACAGCGCTAAGGCATTCCTGCAGGGTGCTGTACAGGTCCAAGGGAGTTGACCCTAAACATGAAAAGGGTACCCAGTCCTTGAAGGTCCTCAAGTGACAGGAACCCACTGTGAAGGGTGAAGATGGGTCTCTTAGTTTCTAAGCTGCCCTGCACCTGGATGGGTAAGTGGAACCCCTTTATTACTGTGGGGTGTCCCAGTGATTGTAGCAATTGGTCAAGCTAGCTAGAGGCTGGACACCTATGTGCAGTGACCATACGGGTGAGTTTTGGGCTAGCTGTGGGTGTTTGCAAGGTGTATCTTCCTTTTTTTTTTTTTTTTTTTTATTTATTTATTTATTTTTTTCGTGTCTGGCTGTTTCTTACCTTAGCTGTATGATGGTGCCATTTTGCCTTGGTTCACCATGGCGCACATGCGTTCACAAGAGTGCCGCTGTGCTCAGCAGTTTGGTGTCCATGGCGCACGTGCATTCGCTAAAGTGCCACTGGACTTGGCCGACAAACTGCTATGGCACATGCGGCCTTGCCGCACATGCTCAGTAGCCTTTATCTGGGCGCACGAAGATTTGCGTTGTACGCAAATCTGGGAGCACGCACAGAACCTTCTGGAGCAAACCCAGCTTATTTAAGCTGTGTATGCCAAGCATGCGGTGCTTCCAGAAAGGCAGCTGTGGGACACAGAGCAGGCTCTAAACAGACACTTGCAGCAGTTCAGTTTTCCTTATCTGGGTCACATGAGTAACCAAGTGTTGCTTGGCAGACTAAAGGTGCTTAGCAGGATTATTGTGTAGGGGCTTGGTGAGCCCTTTTAAAGGGTCTCCCTTCTGAGGTGTTTTAATACTACACCCAAGTACTCTTTTTTTTTTTTTTTTTTTTTTTTTTTTGTGGCTAGTAATGTCTTACAAAAAGGAGCTGGATTAACACAGGGAAGGGCACACCTATGTCGTCAGTAGTGCCTGATGAAACCTAGTCATATCCCCTGAAGGACAAGAGGCTTCCTTGCAATCTGAGCCGCTGTGCCTATATGGTATTCTGCCTACAGTCAACGCTGCTGCTTTACCCTTTATCACCAAGCATGAACTGTCCTTGGCCCTAGGCATGATTGCCTCCACCCTGCAGGTTGGCAAGAAGTGTCACAGATCCCCACTCCCCTGAGCCTCCTAGTCTGGAGCAGGAATGGGTTGAGGATGGTGAAGTGCTAAAAGCTCAGAATTCAGTGTAGTGCCTGGCAGATGAGTCTGCTTCCGAGCAATCTGGACAAGAAGATATCCAGTTGATGTTTGCCTCTGTCGCAGAGGCTTTTGAGCCTGACTCTGACCAAAATGGTTTGTTCTGCCTTTAAGTTGCCTCTGGCAGAGGTGACTGAGCCCCCTGTCCTCTTTGGGATCCCTGAGGCCGCACAGGCTTTCCCCCTAACCCCCTGTTGGAACAGGCGGTGTATGCTGATTGGGAACACCCCGACAGGATTTTTGTTCCTCCTAAAAGGTATTCCCTTTTATATCCCATGGATGAAAAGTTTGTTAAAAAGTGGAGCATGCCAGCCATAGATGCAGCAGTCTTTCTTAAAACAAGAACTTGACTTGTCCGGTAGATGACGCACAGGGCTTGAAAGACCCTGTTGACAGGAAATTGGAGTCATTAAAGGCTTCCTCTTTCTTTGGCCAGTTCAGCTATTCAGCCAGCTGTTGCAGCAATTGGTATTTGCCAGTCCATAAAGGATCAGGTCAAACTGCCTGATGGGCCTAACCAGGAGGATGATCTGCCTGAAAGTAAGACAGATTTTCCTTGAGCGCTGTGTTTTGCTGTTGAAACCTTAAAGGATTCAATACAGCAGGTTTCTTGTTTGGCTCTTGTCTGTACATATGCGCAGACTTTTATGGCTTAAGAACTGGTCAGCCGAGCTTCCTTGTAAAAAGTTATTGGCAGGTTTCCCTTTTTTCATGGTAAATTTTTATTTGGTGATCATTTGGACAAATATATCCAAAAGAGTTCAGGAGGGAAGAGTTCTCTACTGCCTGTGAAGGAAAGCACCAGACATCCCTTGTTTAAAACCTCGGACTGCTTCCCCAAATGTCTCAGCGTCAAGGCGGTTCCACCGCCAACAGGGTGCTAGGGCCAGGGGCAAGCCACAAGGTCAAGGCCAGAAAAAGCCCTGGGTCCAAAATTCTTCTAAACCCAGCACCAAGCCCTCCTTTTGAGGGTACTCCCCCACTCCATTGGGTGGGAGGAAGGCTGCTGCACTTTGCGGACGTTTTGGAAAACAATTCGGGACGAGTGGAACACCAACTAAATCTTGTGGTTGCAAGCTGGAGTCGTGGGGGGTTCCCACTCAGAGGTTTTAAAGATCCAGCGTCCCCTCGGATCCTCCAAAAAAATGTATTGCTTCAGGCACTACACGATCTAGTTCATCAAGGAGTGATTGTAGACGTTCCTTTATTCAAAAGGGGCACAGGGTTTTACTCAAACCTGTTTACGGTTCAGAAACCAAACTGGGACACTAGGCTCATTTTGGACCTAAGATCCCTGAACAAGTATCTCTTGATACAGCCCTTTCGGATGTAGTCTGCCCGCTCAGTAGTAACCTCACTCCAGAGGGGAGACTTTCAAGCCTTCGTCGATATGACACGTATTTACATGTACCTAACTTTCAGCCTCATCAGAGGTTCCTACGTTTTGCAGTAGAGTAACAACATTTTCAGTTTGTGGCTCTACCCTTCGGGCTTGCTACAGCTCCCCGGGTGTTCACAAAGGTCCTAGCACCAGTACTGGGTCTTTTTAAGTGCCCAAGGTATCCTGGTGCTCGGGTATCTGGACGACCTTCTGCTCAGAGATCACTCAGTACAGGCTCTAGAACAGAGCATAATATACACAGTGAGGTACTTGAAAAGCTTAGGCTGGATAATAAATACTGACAAGTCAGCCTTGAAACCAGCTCGAAGTCTAAAGTATTTAGGTCTGTTCCTAGACATGGTCCAAGCAAGAGTATTCTTGCCACCTGTAAGGATCTCTGTCCTGAAGATTCAGGTGCATCAGGTAAGGGGCACCAGACAACCTTCCATTCGGCTCTGTATGAGTCTTTTAGGGAGGATGGTATCCCCCGAGGCAGTGCACTATGCCCAGTTCCATTCCAGGCCTTTACAACAAGACATCTTGTTGGCTTGGAACAGAGGAAGAAAAGCCCTGGATTATCCAATGTGCGTATCTCTTCAGGCACGCTTAAGCCTAAACTGGTGGTTGCAGGATCAGAACCTGCGAAAGAGAAAATCCTTTCCCGGTAACTTGGAGAGTACTGACTACAGATGCCAGTCTCTCAGGCTGGAGAGCGACCCTAGAAGGGCTCACATCTCAGGGGAAATGGTCAAGGACAGGACGTATCCTACCCATCAATGTCCTGGCATTACGGGCCGTACGTCTGGCCCTACGGTCATGGATGGTGGAGCTTCAGGAGTGCCCCATTAGTCTGACAATGCCACTGCAGTTGCCTATATAAACCACCAAGGCGGTACCAGGAGTCGTTCAGCTCTGAAGGAGGTGAACCACATACTAGCCTAGGCAGAGGAACATGTGCCAATAATATCGGCAGTCCATATCCCGAGAGTAGAGAACTGTGAAGGCAGATTATCTCAGCTGCCAGCAGATCTGCCTGGGGGAATGGTCCCTACACCCAGAGGTGTTCCAGGAAATTTGCCAATGTTTGGGATGGCCAGAGGTTGAAATACTGGCATCCAAGTTCAACAACAAACTACAGCAGTTTGTGTCCCGAACAAGAAATCCTCTGGCAATTGGAGCAGATGCCAGTACTCCCTGGTTTATGCTTTCCCTACGATCCCTCTCCTTCCACATTTGTTGCGCAGGATTTGGAGAGAGGGAGTTCCAGTTATTCTGGTGGCACCAGCCTGGCCCAGAAGGCCCTGGTTCCTGCAGATTGAGATTGACACTATCTCAAGGTCCTATATTCCACCCCAATTTACAGTCTCTAAATTTGACAGCATGGCTATTGAAGCCAGGATACTGAAGGACTGCGGCATCTCGGGAGTAGTAGTGTCTACCTAGTGAACGCTAGAAAAGCGGTCACTAGGAAGATTTATCATAAGGTCTGGAAGACTTGTATTGCTTGGTGTGAAGCCAGAAAATGGCATCCTTGGGAATACGTGATTGGAAGAATTCTCTTTTCTACAGTCAGCTGTGGAAATCAAATTGGCTTTGAGTACAATCAGAGGTCAGATTTTGGCCCTGTTGGTATTCTTCCAAAGGCCTTTAGCTTCCCGTTCACTGATCTGAACCTTTTATGCAGGGGGCAACTCGCTTGCTAACCCCCCATTAAGTCACCTATGTGTCCTAGGGATTTGAATTTGGTGCTGTCTGTATTACAGAATCAACCATTTGAACCTATTAAGGAAATTCCGTTAGACTTGTCACGCAAGCTAGCCTTCCTGATGGCCATCCTCTCGGCTAGAAGGGTGTCCATTTGGGAGCAGGGAACCATATTTGATCCTTCACCATGACAGGGTCGTGTTACGACTTGTTCCATCTTTTTTGCCAAAAGTGGTGTTGGCCTTTCATTTAAATCAGGACATTATTTTGCCTTTTTCTCGGCCCCGTTCGGCAGAAGAGAGACAACTGCATTCTTTGGATATTGTCTGGCTAGTCAAGGTTTTTGTCTAGATATGCGGACTCCTTTTTTGTTTTACCAAAAGGACCCAAGAAGGGGCAGGCAGCTTCCATTGCCAATTGGGTCTGTCAATTTGATCGTTCAGGCCTACTTTCTGAAACCAAGCTCCTCCCTTTAGGGTGAGAGCTCATTCTACCAGGAGTGTAGGAACTTCCTGGGTTTTTTGCCATCGCGTATCTGTAGCTCAGACTTGTAAGGCTGCTATACATTAGCAAACAAAAAACGACTCCTGCGCACAGGTGGATCACCATATAAAAGATGCGTCAACACAGGCCTTGCTGCCCTCAGGGATGGGGAATCCTAGTGCAAACCGAAATAAAAGAAAAACAAGGGCGCACCAGCCTTGTGCATTAACTTTTTTTAAAAATATTTAATATAAAAAGATAAAATGAAACGACTCACAAGCAATAGATGGAGGAGGCACAGCATATAGTGTACCGACAGCTAGCATGCAGCTTAGGATGAGCGATGCCTTCCAAAAGTCGCGTAGAGACGCACAAACATCACAATCAGCTGTCACAATCAGCTTACGCGTTTCGAAGGGAACATCCCTTCTTCATCAGAGCTGTGCTGTGATCCCTCCTTCAGCAATCCCTTTTTTATAAGTGACTAAGTGTCAAATGAGGGGGGTGGGTGGGGTGAGATATGGAGCTCCTCCCCCTCAGGGGATCCCTCCCTCTTGTGCCCTCCAATCATACGGGCAACACTCCACTTAGTGACAGGAAATAGTGTGTATGGTAAAAATAATAGTATATATATAATATGAAAAACACGTGGAACGATGCTTTGATGCAAAAAGTGTCCTTTTACTGAAGGACTTTTTGCATCAAAGCATCGTTCCACGTGTTTTTCCTATCTTTTATGGTGGAAGTTTGGGAGTCCACCCTGACGGTGCCTTGATTAAACAAGGATATCAAGAGAAGAGGGTAACCCACCGTGGTGTGTGTGTATATGTGTATGTATATATATATATATATATATATATATATATATATATATATATATATATATATATATATATATATATATATATATATATATATATATATATATATATATATATATATATATATACACAAACATACATGTGATGAAATATAATAAGCATATACATGTATGTGAAACAAATTAAATTGACAATGATGATTTACCAGAAGCAAGCTGAACCATTGGTGATAAAACATGGCGCGCTGTGCCTACAGAATGCACCAGATGACAAAACATAAGGTGTACCGGATAGAGATCATGGTGAGCAATAGTAGACATGGTAGGTGGGGACCCCCCACTCCACTAAACCACCAGTCCCATCAAACCAATGTGCACAAATACAGAGCTGTGAAAGATGAGTGCATACAAAACTAAACATGTTGAATCATAGATGAGGAAGAATGAGTACCTGCAGTGCTATCTCAGGGGGTCAGCGCCAGTGGAGCACCCCTGTATCAGGTGCACAGCGGGTCGGTGACAGCATCCGGACGGAGCGAGTACCCACGGTGCTATCTCAGGCGGTCAGCGCGAGTAGAGCACCTCTGTATCAGGTGCACAGCGGGCCGGTGATGGCGTGGCTGCATCCGGGTGGAACGCACGCCGGTGTGCTTGCGTTCCAAGCTGTAGGAAGGGGGTGGGATCCACATCGCCCCTTCCGCATCTCGTATAGTTCACTCACAATGTGAGCGGCGAGGGACAGCCTAGTGTCATGTGACTGGGGGCGGGGCCAGCATAAAGGGGCCGTCTGCTCACTGGAGCAATTCTAGTGTCAGTCTGGACTAATAGCTGCCTCGAAATGCCAAGATACCAGATAGCCCCAACAAGAGAACAGAGGGCTCTTACCTACTAATGTAGTATATATGTGTGTATATATATACACACACATCAACTGGTTTTCAGTACATACGTTCACAAAATTTATTAAGTGGATGTTCGAGCAGCCGAGGATTTGGATTTCAGCCGCGGTGTAATGCAGGCTGCCATATAAGTTCTGATGGCTATTGTTTGGCAGGGTGTCTCCCTCCCCTCAAGGCTATTGCTCTGGGAAGTTCTAGTAGGTAATGATTATTAGCCTGACTGTGTCCCATGATGTATGAAAAAGAAAATAGGATTTTTTGTCCATACTTGGTTGTAAAATCCATTTCTTTGAGTACATCATGGGACACAAATCCCTCCCCTCTTTTTTGAGGATTCAGTGCTTGCTACAAAACTGAAGTGCTTCCTGTGTGAGAGGGGTTATATAGGGGATCACTTCCTGTCTAAAGACCTTTGGTCTACCAGTGTCCCATCACCTGGAGATGGAGTATAACCCAGCAGGTAATGAATATTCGCCTGACCCATGATGTAATCAAAGATTTTACAGGCAAGTATGACGAAAAAATCCTATTTTTAGGGTGAAGGTTCACTTTCATCTGTTGGCCTAGTGCCCCATATAAGCATTTAATTGGATCTGTGATGCAGAGGGGTGTGCCTATAAATCTCTTAATTTGGGGTCAACAGTGTGGTAGGTGCTGCAAAAGTTGGTGAGAAGGGGGTTCTGGGATATACTAGAGGGAAAGATGATCTGACGTGAGGGGAAGGAAATGTCACCTTGCCAATTCATGCTGCCAGTTTTCAGGTGAAGCCCTTCATTTGTGTATTGGGGGGGATTTGCCCGAGGTTTTTTTAAACTGCTGTGCCTTTCAAACTTGGGATGTTTTACTTGAAGACACAGGAATCCTATGAAATCTGTGGGTGCTTAACCTGTGTCACTTCAGCTGTTGCAGAACTACAAGTACCAATGAGGCAGTGCAAGCCACTGAATGTTACTAACCTGATTCCCAAGGGTAGAGGCATGATGGGACTTGAAGTTTCGCAACAGCTGGAGGGCCACAGGTTGAGCACCTATGCCCTAGAAAAACGTTGTGTCTGTGCTTGTGGTTTGAAGACTTTATAGCCTGCATGGTGACTGGGGTATTGAGTGACCAGTGGCTCTTTAACTCCTTATTTCAATAAGATGTGAGAAGCTTCCTCCAAAACCCAATATTTATTTGGGGCACCTTGTCTTTAACCCTGCCAAGCATCTAAAATGGTGGTTTTAAAAAAAAAAAAAAAAAAGTAGCTCAAGTACAGTTTAACATTTGAGAATTTTGTAGGGATTAAGGAAAAAGCACTGAACAGAGCATGGAAGGAAATTTTGACATTAAAGACTGGCAGGGGAAGCATTCTTTAATAAAAAAGACAAAAAATATATGTACTTCATCACTGCAATGTTCATTGGAGGATGCAGCACTTATAATTACTGCCACCTACAAGAGGTTTTGGACACCATATAAAATGAAAGGGACCAAATGTCTCTTGTGTCTATATCCCCTACTTTATCTAGAGTGCTAGGTCCAAGTCTGGGGGGAGTTGCTTACATTTCTGTG
Source organism: Aquarana catesbeiana (assembly GCF_042186555.1). Classification (NCBI taxonomy): domain Eukaryota; kingdom Metazoa; phylum Chordata; class Amphibia; order Anura; family Ranidae; genus Aquarana; species Aquarana catesbeiana. The sequence goes on from NC_133329.1 coordinate 153,941,114, forward strand.
AGGCCTCCCTTTTTCTCCTGTGAAATGTGTATTTGGCCTTTTGGCCCTACAGGAGAAACCCTTGGTACCAATGTTTCAGAAGTTTTGTTTTTAGTGGTCAATACTTTTGGCAAGGAGGGACTTGGTTTTAAACCTTATCTTTGTAAGGTACCCTTCCTCATTCTTCACAGGGATAAAGGTAGTCTTAAGACCTAAACTGTCTTCTTGCCATGTGTCTTTTAGTCTATAATAATGACAGTGTACACAATGTAACACATGGTGCATGTGACCACATCATGCTGCACAGTTGGTGTGGATAATTAAAAAAATGAGATGCTTCATTTAAACTTTACAGAGAATATGGGCATAGCTGACACTTTGCATGAACTTACTCTCAATGAATTGTTCGGGACCACTGGCACTCAACAACTAGGAGATAATAAAGACATGTAATGAACATGTATGTAATGCTCTGCACAATTGAAGTATGAATGATTTGTGGTTTAGATGTGTGTTGTTCTTGTAACAGTGCAATGTTCTGCTGCAAACAGCTGCAAGAAAATGATCAGTAACAAGTGATAGGAACCAAATACCAACACTAAAGAGATGGCAAGCAAAATGATTAGTTCCCTAAGTGACCCTAATTTACAGTGCCTTGAAAAAGTATTCATGCCCCTTGAAATTTTCCATATTTTGTAATGTTCCAACCTAAAACTTTTAAATGTATTTTATGTGATAGACCAACACAAAGTGGCACATAATTGTGAAGTGGAAGAAAAATGATAAAGGTTTTTCAAAATTCTTTACAAATATATGAAAAGTGTGGCGTGCATTTGTATTCAGCCCCCCTGAGTCAATACTTTGTAGAACCACCTTTCCCTGCAATTACAGCTGCAAGTCTTTGGGGATGTCGCTACCAGTTTTGCACACCTAGAGTTAAGTTTTTGCTCGTTCTTTTGAAAAATAGCTCCAGGTCTGTCAGATTGGTTGGATATTGTATGTGAACAGCAATTTTTAAGTCTTGCCACAGATTCTCATTTGGCTTTAGCTCTGGAATTTTGGGCCATTCTAACACATTAATATGCGTTGATCTAAACCATTCCACTGTACCTCTGGCTGTATGTTTAGGGTCGCTGTCCTGCTGGAAGTCTAACCTTTGCCCCAGTCTCGTCTTTTGCAGACTCTTAACAGATTTTCTTCTAAGATTGCCCTGTATTTGGCTCAATCTTCCTATCAACTCTGACCAGCTTCCCTGTCCCCTCTGAATTAAAGCATTCCCACATCATGCTACAACCACCATGTTTCACGGTGAGGATGTGTTCAGGGAGACGTGCAGTGTTCGTTTTCCGCCACACATAGCTTTTTGATTTTAGGCCAAAAAGTTCAATTTTGGTCTCATCTGACCAGAGCACCTTCTTCCATATGTTTGCTGTGTCCTCCACATGGCTTCTCGCAAACTGCAAAAGGAACTTCTTATGGCTTATTCAACAATGTGTTGCCTAGTTTATGGATTTAAATGCATACACCTCAATCATTAAAGTAGTATGGATATATACACATCTAGATCTGAGAGATCTTACACAAGAGGTAGTTCCATCTGCAATACACATTTATTGCTAGGGTTACATATTCTATACAAATTACAAACCAGATAGTATTTACAACACAATGTACAGTGCAAGTCCCCTGGCTTACATGATATTTACAAATTACCCACAACCACCATATTTACAATATTATATAAGATGCAAGTATAGCGTTGGGTTACCTGTTAACTTCAGGTCGGCCCATGGTGACTGCCGTGTGTCTCCACACAAATAGATCTTCACTTGGTTACAAGGCTTTATATCCCCCCTTCCTTTCTGTACTGTGGCTAATATAATTCTCCCTAATTTGTCACTTAACCTAATGTATATTGAGCACAGCCTGATTGGATGAGTCAAAGAAGGCTGTTTACTACCCATGTGAGATCAGGGAAAACAAAAGGCCAACCTTTTGAAGTTTAATTACAGTAACACAACACTTTAAATATATTTCCTTCTAATGGAAATATATTTCTAATTGCAATATTTACAGCTGTTAATGGGTTTGTTTAATCTCCATTATGTAACAAATGTCTTTCTTCTTGCCACTCTTCCATAAAGGCTAGATTTGTGGAGTGCATGACTAATGTCCTGTGGACAGATTCTACCATCTGAGCTGTGGATCTTTGCAGCTCTTCCAGCGTTACCATGGGCCTCTTAGCTGCTTCTCTGAATGCTCTCCTTTCCCAGTCTGTCAGTTTATGTGGACAGCCATGTCTTGGTAGGTTTGCAGTTGTGCCATACTCTTTCCATTTTCGGATGATGGATTGAACAGTGTGAGATGTTCAAAGCTTGGGATATTTTTTATAACCTAACCCTGCTTCTAACTTCTCCACAATTTTATCTCTGACCTGTCTGGTGTGTTCCCTGGCCTTCCTGATGCTGTTTGTTCACAAAGGTTCTTTAACAAACCTCTGAGGGCTTCACAGAACAGTTGTATTTATACTAAGATTAGATTACACGCAGGTGGACTTTATTTACACATTAGGGGACTTTTGAAGGCAATTGGTTCCATTAGATTTTAGTCAGGGGTATCACAGTAAAGGGGTCTGAATACAAATGCACGCCACTTTTCACATATTGTGTAAAAAAAAAAAAAAATTGAAAACCATTTATTTTCCTTCCACTTAACAATTTTATGTGCCACTTTGTGTTGGTCTATCACATAAAATCCCAATAAAATACATTCACGTTTGATTGTAACAGGACAAAATGTGAACATTTTTCAAGGGGTATGAATACTTTTTCAAGGCACTGGTACCTCTGCAGTTCTTCAGCTTTATTCCTCCTTTTCCTACAGCAGCTTCATTACTCACTAAACTTTGGGGGGGGGGGGGGGGGTTACAAAGAAGTTCAGGGGGGGGGCCGGCTTATCCAAAAGTGCCATTATTGGTCTTTATTAAGCCTGCTGGACATGGTTTAAAGCCATCCAGCGTCTTGTGGTTTAAAACATTTCCCAACAATTCGGACATAGTGTTCCTGGGACCACAAATTTCAAGCCTGCAGGATTCGCCACAAACCTGTGTTAAATGCATTTTCACCTTAGAGGACAGTATTTAAACATTCCTTTAAATTTCTTTTTAAAGCCGGGTTATATTCATTCTCTGATCTTAAAGCTCACTCTAACAAGTGTACTAGAATCAAAACTGTAGCAATCAAACGTGTTTTTCACCAGCTACTCCACTCAGTGTGATGTTAATGCTGTGATACCAGTGGTGTTAGGTGAAATACTTGAACACGTCAAAAGCTACTTTTAGAAAAAAAAAAATCACTAACCATTAACGGAATGATCCTGGACAGATTCATCAATTTGGTCAGTGCATGTTTTTGATGTAAATCTATGATGAGACCTTCAAGTAAAACATGATACTTTGAAATAAGCTGTTACTGACCAGGTTTCTTAAATACCTAGGGCATAGTAGAAAGTCCTTTTGAGGAGGTGTGTGCAAACCCTTGAACCCTGAACAATTTCTTATTGGCTTCTTCTTGCTTTGTTAAATCTACTTTTGGAAGCCGTATTTAATTGGCCCTCCGAGTTATCTTTTATGGTGTGTGGAAAATGATAGGAGGGAGATTGACTTTGCAAAAGACAAATGGACAGGACAGGCCTTACCCAGTCCACAGGAATTGTTAGTCCACAACAGGAATTGGGAGCAAAGTGCGTTACTGGCAGATCAACAGGTGTTTTCCTGTGCTTGCAGGGCCTTTTGATAGATAAAACATGGGGAAATGTGCATGTACTACTTTGACCTGGCATAAAGGGCTGGAACACACCTTTTGTGCATTGGCAAGTAGCTGTGCTATTAATTTTGAATGGTACCCTATCGCACTAGAGCAATGCCACTCTGATGCACATACATTGCAGCGCACCACAGGATGTGTGCTACATTTGAAGAAAATCTTCACGTTTCTGAAAAGGCTAGCAGTCCTGGCAGTCTCTGATTTTTGTTGAAGACCCTGACTCATAGCAAGCAATTCAAATCAGGAAAATCTTAGTAAATCAGATCACCTAAAACTGCTTGCTTGTTTCAATAAGGTGACCTTGTAAATTTTTTACTTTTGCAGTCAAATTTGCGAAACCCACACTGTTCCCATTCACACTGCATACCTAAAGGCAATTAAAAACTAAAAAAAACAAAAAAACTGTTTCTTTGAAGCAGGTTTTGTACATATGCCTGCAAGTTAAGCTGAACAATTTGACAGTGTAATTGGAGGGAATAATTTGGGAACATGCAACACTATGCAATGTAGTTACTCAAGCCTTGAGTTCTTGAAATCTTTGTTAGGACAGCATGTTTAAGTCTAGTTTACAGCAGATAATGAGATTGACCAGCACAGTACAAACAGGGCTCACTATGGTAAATGGTGAACATTAATTCCCCACCCTCATCCTTTAAAGCCCAAGTACAGCCATAAACTATCTGCATAAGTTGGTATGTGCTGATGCCTCTTCCGTTAGTTGAACTCTTCCTCCTAATGCCCCCCCCCCCTACTCCTGCAGCTGTTGTCTTCCAGTGTGGCTGGGGTTAATAGAATGAAGGGACTGCCACTCATCAAGTTGCTGACTATGCCCATCCTTTCCGCCCAGCTGCTCCATTCATAGAAGCAGTACTACAGCTTCTATGAAGGAAACCTACTCTATGAATTGAGGGGGTGAACCTATTGGCCATTCATAGATCGCTTTTTAGCAATCTATCCCACTTCTTTGGTTTAACTGTCCAGGTTCATTTTATTATGGGCTAGTTTAGAGTGTTTATTATTTTATACTTTGTCATTGACCAGATTTGTCAGATTCTGGCCACTTGCATATCTGGAATCAGGACTTGGCAATATCACCCATTTTCAGTGCTTTACAAGAGATGCTCTTATGCCTTGTTGGAGAGGCAGTTGCACAAATTATTCCTGGGTGCTACTACCAATGCAGTCTCGGAATATAAAGGTTGGTGAATATGGGCTTGAATTTTTTTATTTATTTTTTTTTTCTCATTTGGTTGCCATGCATTTACATAGACTTGTAAAGAAGAATAAAAGCAAAAGCACAAACAGACCCAATCTGGCCTTTGTACCCCATTGTAGGAAATCAAACATCGGTGCTTAACCAATCCTAAAAAAAATTAAAAGGAGTTTACTTCTAGTGTTACTTTGACCGGTCAGGTTCTTCAAATGCACATTAGAAACTGTCTGCACATGGTGATCTTATGAAAAATGTAAGGCCGGTTTGTAATGTTCATATCAAGACTGGATCTCTTCTTCTACTTATGGGATTGCAAAAGCATCTTGATCAAATTTTGATCCTAAGATCAACTGCAGGTCAAATGTAGCTGTCAATTCTGAATGCTCTTAGAAGGGACTCAAACCAATGTCAAAGCAAACCGTTTGCCCATTGACACAAGCGCGAAGATACTCCACACTGGCCTATAGTTGTCCTCTTAAAATTACAAGCGAACACATGAACACAAATATATGAAAATGCTGTATGTAGGAAGTTGTGCTGAAGCTCATGCATTTTTTGCATTTTTTAATACTTTTCCATTGCTAGGTGTAAAACATTTGTTGTCGGAAACAATTATATATATTTTTTTTTTAAGTATAAAGTCAATTTTTTCCCAAGATTCTGTTGTGTATTTGTGTATTTTGCAGTTCAGCCAGTTATTCTCTTGTGAGTAATTCTTAACTAAAGGCGTTAATTCATTACTCAGAATGTCTTTTCTATTTATATAACCTATCTAATCTTCTAATTTCAGGTTATTTTTGATGAGAGTTATGGACATTCCTTATCTAAATCTGGAGGGACCTGACTGTAAGTAAATTCTTTGAATATTGTTTGCTATGTTCTAACTTAATGTTTAAACTATTTGCCTGCACTCAATAATTTTGGTTTAGCTGATAGAACCCATAGTTCTATCTGTGTACTGATTTTATATACTTTTTTTTTTCTTCTCCCTGAAGACACTTTAAAACTGCATCAAATATGCAAATGTATGCTTTGTGTCGGACCTAATAAAATGTTTGCCATTTGGATTAATTCTCCTGCTGCAAGACTTGGGCTCCGTTCACACCGAGGCGTTTTTCTGCTGTAAGCCTGAGCTCTAAAAACACCCAACATGACAAATCCATTTCAATAGCCCTTGTTCACATCTGAGTGTTCTGTCTCCTGAAGCAAAAGGCCTGTGGCTCAAATCTTGGTCAGCTTAACATGGAACTGCTACCGAACCATAAGTTACAGGGACACTAAACTTGGGGAGCACCGGGGTGGGGGGGGAACCCAGGACTACAGTATGTATGTGTGTGTGTATGTATGTGTGTGTGTGTGTGTGTGTGTATATATATATATATATATATATATATATATATATATATATATATATATATATATATATATATATATATATATATATATATATATATATATATATATATATATATATATATATTATGGCGCTGCGTAAAAAAACTAAGTAAATGGCAGCCAACACACCTATAGACCCAAGTGTAAGAAAATAAATAAAAGTGTGGCGCTATAAACCCTCAAAAAAATTCCTTTTTATAAATGTCGTTGGACACAGTGAGAATTATGTGACAAACTAGCATCAAGAACTATGATGTACTCTGAAAAGTACAATAACTGTGTACATGTTGTTAGCAAATTAGAAACCAATGAAAAATGCTTACAAACTACATATAGTGCGTTGTATACATATTGAAATACAAATAATAAAATAAAAAAATGGTGATAAAATCCAAAAAGTCCAGCTGGAATTAACACCACTCAAAATGCAAAAAATAAAATCCACCAATGTTTGTAGAGACAAATGAGGGTGAAAAAGCCACCACCAAGGATCTTAGGGGGCTTGCCAAGACAAAATAATAAGAGACCAATGTCCACCTTGACGTTAAGATTAGACGACCAACTGGACCAAGACAGGTAAGTGGGACTGTGGGAACAGCAAAGGTGAGCAGAAGAGCTGTTGATGGTTCAAGAGCCGTCACCAAAGGTATAAGAGGCTTACCAGAGGTTGTTGACTTGAAAAGACTTGCGTCATCCAAGTCAAAAAAGCTTAATCACCGCCTGGTCAAGATGATGGATTTTCCTCGAATATCCTCAATGACTTCCGAATAGGAATGGCAATTCAACCTCCACAGTTATCCATACATTATAAAAATTCCAAAAATGCCACGGACGGATAATCATAACCCATGCGAGAAATGGATAGAAAACTCATAGCATACTGTAAAACTGGTTTATTTAAAAATTATAAAAATAGACTTGCATGTTAGAAGATCATCTAAAGCAGAAAGATAAAATAGCGGTAATAGTGAGGGGTCCACCCAACCTGTTTCTGCTAAAAAGCCGTCATCTGGGGGGCGGAACCCTCCAACCTCACCGCTTTATAAAACAATAATGACCCCTCTTGAAAAGTGTCATGATACCAGAAGTGCATCGAAATTGATTCGCTTCCGGTTAGATAAACTTCCAATTTTTACATTAGCCCCTATGCGGGCAAGAAACCAAAAGGTATCATCCTGCAAAACAAATATAGTAGTTTTATATCAGTGTAGCAAGCTAAAAAAGACAAGACTTGGCCGTAAATGACAAGTGAAAAATGGGACCAAGTCTCGTTTTCACACTAGAACATGAGAGGCTGCCTGTGCTGTGCACAGCCAAGCCTCGTTCTGCAATCCAAGCGTGACGTCATGGCGCCGTGTAGAACTCACGGCGACGCGGCGTTCCGCACATAGAAACCAAGCCTCAATCTGAGGTCAGTCTCATAATACGCTGACGTTGGAACGTGTTCAGCGAGCCATAAACAATAGGCGGAGCTAAATCCTAACAGCGCTGTGCGTCGTGACATCATTAGTCACAGCTACGGCATCCTGGCACCACGTAGGAAGCAAACCAGACCTCATTATGAGGATGATCACATGGCTTCCTTAGTAGTAAAAGTACAGTCCACTGGAACCGCCCAGCAGAGTCTTTGAATAGAAACCGATTGGACAGCCGATGTTTGGATCACAGTAACTAAATATGATCACACGTCACAGGACCAGAAAAGGGTCATATTATAGATTAAATAAAACGTGAGCCATATTAAATGAGCAATATACTCATGTATGGGAAAGTCTAGACAGGGTACAAACTACGACCTCTAGCAACTGGGGGTCATAATTAACACCAATCAAAGGGGGTCATTATTGCATACTACTAAATGTCATAACTAATTGACATAATAATACAGTCCCAGGCAATGTTACAATTACAAAAATAGAAGGAATGTTAGCCTTACCATAAAAAATTGTAATAACAATAAAAAGTGATAACAATAAAAAAGAGAGAAAAACCTATTAAGCTTGATTGATAAATGAGTTGATGTCCCACTCCACGTTCATCCCTTGTGGAAAGTGGGACTGCAACTCATATATCCAATATGTCTCTAATCGCGAGACACCCCTCAAGATGGCTCCTCCCCTCCCATGGGGCAACATACTTATCAATAATAAAACTGTGTGCCCTTAGGATTCCTGTCATGAAATTCTCTATAATGCCGGGGGACCGTATGTTTGGTACTACCCGCCTTAATCAGATTTATGCGTTCGGATACTCTAGTTGAAAAAGATCTGATGGTCCGGCCCACATACTATTTGCCACACGGGCAAGTAAGCAAATATACTAATGCTGTGGTGGCACAGGTACAGAAATGCTTAATCTGATATGCGTGGCCGGTGACAGTGGAAATGAAGTTGTAACTAGCTCTCCTACCGCACGTATTCGACTGGCATACCAAGCATTTTTTACATGGATGGAACCCAATCCAATCATGGGGAAAAAAGATGGTCTGCTCGGAGGATTGATATTAGATGCCAACTTACTCCAGAGTGAAGGTACTCCCCTAAAAACTACTTTCGGTGTATCGGGCAATAGGGGGCCCAAGACTATCGTTTTTTAGGACATCCCAATGATGTTCAAAGATTCACTTGATTTGCTTGTGTTGGATGGAAAAAGATGTTAAAAAAGACCATTTAAAATCCTCATTTTCCTGTCTAGGCTTATCCTCCAACAGTGAAGAACGGTCAATATCAAAAGTGTTGGCGATTTCTTTGTCTATATCAGAAGCGTCAACACTTTTCGAGAAATCGTTCTCTTAAGATATGAATAGTAGATCTGCTGGCCTCAAGTCTATGCCATGGAGAACCCACAGCCTCTGCTGTGGGCCCGGTACATAGACAACATCCTCCTCCTATGGACTGGCACTCATGATGGTTTGGAGGATTTTTTTTTTTCGGGTTCTTAACGATAACGACAGGGGTATAACCCTGACTTTTGAGGCCAGCAGATCTACTATTCATTTTTTGGATCTTGTCATTGAAAGAACTGACCATAAATTTATATTTTAGTACCTATTTTAAATCAACAGATAGAAATGGGTACATACCCACAGACAGTTGCCATCACAACTGTGGATTAGGTCAGTCCCTAAGAGCCAGTTCCTGCGGCTGTGCAGGAACTGTACAGATTTAAACACCTTTAGGATTCAAGCTAATATCTTAAGAGATTTCTCAAAGGGTTACGACGCTTCTGATATAGACAAAGAAATCTCCAACACTTGTGATATTGACCGTTCTTCACTGTTGGAGGATAAGCCTCGACAGGAAAATGAGGATTTTAAATGGTCTTTTTTAACATCTTTTTCCATCCAACACAAGCAAATCAAGCGAATCTTTGAACATCATTGGGGTGTCCTAAAAACCGATAGTCTTGGGCCCCCTATTGCCCGATACACCGAAAGTAGTTTTTAGGGGAGTACCTTCACTCCGGGGTAAGTTGGCATCTAATATCAATCCTCCAAGCAGACCATCTTTTTTTCATGATTGGATTGGGTTCCATCCATGTAAAAAATGCTTGGTATGCCAGTCGAATACGTGCGGTAGGAGAGCTAGTTAAAACTTAATTTCCACTGTCACCGGCCACACATCAGATTAAGTATTTCTGTACCTGTGCCACCACAGCATTAGTATATTTGCTTACTTGCCCGTGTGGCAAACAGTATGTGGGCTGGACCATCAGATCTTTTTCAACTAGAGTATCTGAACGCATAAATCTGATTAAGGCGGGTAGTACCAAACATACGGTCCCCCGGCATTATAGAGAATTTCATGACTGGAATCCTAAGGGCACACAGTTTCTTAAGTATGTTGCCCCATGGAGGGGAGGAGCTATCTTGAGGGGTGTCTCGCGATTAGAGACATATTGGATATATAAGTTGCAGTCCCACTTTCCACAAGGGATGAACGTGGAGTGGGACATCAACTCATTTATTAATCAAGCTTAATAGGTTTTTCTTCTTTCTTTTTTTATTATCACACTTTTTATTGTTACAATATTTTATGGTAAGTCTAACATTCCTTATATTTTTGTAATTGTAACATTGCCTGGGACTGTATTATTATGTCAATTAGTTCTGACATTTAGTAGTATGCAATAATGACCCCCTTTGGTGTTATTTAATTATGACCCCCAGTTGCTAGAGGTCGTAGTTTGTACCCTGTCTAGACTTTCCCATACATGAGTATATTGCTCATTTAATATGGCTCACATTTTATTTAATCTATAATATGGCCCTTCTCTGGTCCTGTGACGTGTGATCATATTTAGTTACTGTGATCCAAACATCGGCTGTCCAATCGGTTTCTATTCAAAGACTCTGCTGGGCGGTTCCAGTGGATTGTACTGTTTACTACTAAGGAAGCCCTGTGATCATCCTTATAATGAGGTCTGGTTTGCTTCCTACGTGGTGCCAGGATGCCGCAGCTGTGACTAATGATGTCACGACACACGGTGCTGTTAGGATTTAGCTCAGCCTATTGTTTATGGCTCACTGAACACGTTCCAACGTCCGTGTATTATGAGACTGACCTCAGATTGAGGCTTGGTTTCTATGTGCGGAACGCCGCGTCGCCGTGAGTTCTACACGGCACCGTGATGTCACGTTTGGATTGCAGAACGAGGCTTGGCTGTGCACAGCACAGGCAGCCTCTCATGTTCTATTGTGAAAACGAGGCTTGGTCCCGTTTTTCACTTAATAACATTTACGGCCAAGTCTTGTCTTTTTTAGCTTGCTACACTGATATAAAACTACTATATTTGTTTTGCAGGATGATACCTTTTGGTTTCTTGCCCGCATAGGGGCTAATGTAAAAATTGGAAGTTTAACCGGAAGTGATTCAATTTCGATGCACCTCCAGTATCATGACCCTTTTCAAGAGGGGTCATTGTTTTATAAAGCGGTGAGGTGGGGGGGTTCCGCACCCCAGATAACGGCTTTTTAGCAGAAACATGTTGGGTGGACCCCTCACAATTACCGCTATTTTATCTTTCTGCTTTTGATGATCTTCTGAGTCTATTTTTATAATTTTTAAATAAACCAGTTTTACGGTATTATGCTATGTGAGTTTTCTATCCATTTCTTGCATGGGTTATGATTATCCGTCTGTGGCATTTTTGGAATTTCTCTTTTTAATGTATGGATAACTGTGGAGGTTAAATTGCCATTCCTATTCGGAAGTCATTGAGGATATTTGAGGAAGATCCATCATCTTGACCAGGCGGTCACTAAGCTTTTTTGACTTGGATGACGTAAGTCTTTTCAAGTCAATAACCTCTGGTAAGCCTCTTATACCTTTTGGTGACTGCTCTTGAACCATCAACAGCTCTTCTGCTCACCTTTGCTGTTCCCACACTCCCACTTACCTGTTTTGGTCCAGTTGGTCATCTAATCTTAACGTCAAGGTGGACATTGGTCTCTTTTTTTATTTTGTCTTGGCAAGCCCCCTAAGGTCCTTGGTGGCTTTTTCACCCTCATTTGTCTTAACTAACATTGGTGGATTTTATTTTTCGCATTTTGAGTGGTGTTGATTCCAGTTGGACTTTTTGGTTTTTATTTTTATCACCATTTTTTATTTGTATTTCAATATGTATACAATGTACTATATACTGTATGTAGTTTGTAAGCATTTTTCATCGGTTTCTATTTTGCTTTCAACATGTACACAGTTATTGTACTTTTCAGAGTACATCATAGTTCTTGATGCTAGTTTGTCACATAATTCTCACTGTGTCCAACGACATCTGTAAATTACTATTGCAGTGCAGTACATGCAATGGGAGGTGTAAAAAGGTATTGCTTCACTTTAAGTACATTTTTGTTTTACATACATGCTCTGGTCCATTTTGTGTATGTTGATGATGGTCAGTGTGTGCGCATCACTTAAACTTTAACTTTACTCTTTCGATATTTAGTCTGTATGTTGCTAGCATTAGTAAACTGATAGGAATGTATATTGCATTTACTTGTGTTTAAACATTTTACATTTCTTCAGTTACTTCCTGGTTTCCAGTGCCTTGGCAAATTATGTCCTACATCGCAGGAGCCTTCATCAGGGGAGGAGTAATTTTCTCACCTAAGCACACCCTCCAGCCTGCATGCCTGAGTTAAGGGCAGATGTATTATAGGAAGTAAAATGCTGCATGAATATTCTGTCCTTACTCAAAATGGCCAGAATTGCTAGGGGGTGTTTTTCAAAGTGATTTCTCTTTAAAATAAAGCATGGAGACATGGATGGGTGGGTTTCCTGTTTGAATATTAAAAATGACTTAAATGGCGTATTTGGTTTGTGGTGCTCAGATGCAATGTAGTTCGGCTAGGCGTTGGCGATATAAATACCTTTTTTTTTTATTTTTTTTTTTTTTCTCAATCTTAAATTCTATTATGGGTCCTGAATCCCAGAGTTTTTGTAGAACTTTCCTTGGTCCACATCTTACCTGGTAGCCAGACATTATTGCACTCGCTAGGTTTGCTGCTTCCTAAATAAAAGTGCAGCACGAGCTGTTTGGATTGTTTTAGTGTCATGATGCAGTTTGCCTACAACTGTCAAAGTCTCATAAGCTCCTATTAACCACTTAAGGACCAGCCTCGTTTTGGATTTTAGGTGTTTACATGTTTAAAACAGGTTTTTCTGCTAGAAAATTACTTAGAACCCCCAAACATTATATATGGTTTTTCTTCTAACACCCTAGAGAATATAATGTCGGTCATTGCAATACTTTTTTTTGCACCGTATTTGCGCAGCGGTCTTATAAGCGCACTTTTTTTTGGAAAAAAATTCACTTTTTTGAATAAAAAAATAAAACAGTAAAGTTATCCCAATTTTTTTTTATATTGTGAAATATAATGTTACGCCAAGTAAATTGATACCCAACATGTCATGCTTGAAAATTGCGCCCGCTCGTGGAATGGCGTCAAACTTTTACCCTCAAAAATCTCCATAGGCGACGTTTAAAAAATTCTACAGGTTGCATATTTTGCACTACAGAGGAGGTCTAGGGCTAGAATTATTGCTCTCGCTCTACCGGTCGCGGCGATACCTCACATGTGTGGTTTGACCACCGTTTTCATATGCGGGTGCTACTCGCGTATGCGTTCGCTTCTGCGCGCGAGCTCGTCGGGACAGGGGGGTTTTAAAAAAATTTTTTTTTTAATTTATTTTACAATATTTTATTTATTTTTACACTGTTTAAAAAAAAAAAAATTGTGTCACTTTTATTCCTATTACAAGGAATGTAAACATCCCTTGTAATAGAAAAAAGCATGGCAGGACCTCTTAAATATGAGATCTGGGGTCAAAAAGACCTCAGATCTCATATTTACACTAAAATGCAATAAAAAAAAAAGTCATTTAGAAAAATGACATTTGAAAAAATATGCCTTTAAGAGGCGTGGACTGAAGTGACGTTTTGACGTCGCTTCCGCCCAGCAGTGTCATGGAGACGAGTGAGCGCCATCTTGGCCTCACTTGTCTCCAGACAAACCACGGAAGAGGACGCGATCGCCTCCGCCGCTACCGACTGCTCCGGTAAGCGGCGGAGGGCACCGGATCGCGGCGGGAGGGGGGCCCCTCTCCCGCCACCGATAAAAGTGATCTCGCGGCGAATCCGCCGCAGGGACCACTTTTATCTGAAAGCCGGCCGCCGCACGAAAACGGGGATACCGGGGTTATGGCAGCTAGCTGCTGCCATAACAACGATATCCCCGTTCAAACTTAGGACGTATATAGTCGTGCGGCGGTCGGGAAGTGGTTAAGCGATATCCAATTTACACACAGGTATTTTTTAGGACGGGGAGAAAGCCGGACTGCCTAGAAGAAATCCATACAGACCCAAAAGGCTTAAAGTGGTTGTAAACCCTTACAGACCACTTTTACCTACAGGTAAGCCTAGATTAAGACTTTCCTGTAGGTGCAAGAAATATCTCCTTAACCTACACGGTTTAGGAGATATTTGCAAAAGACAGGCACCGATGTCTACGGCGCATGCGCCGTAGGCAATGGCGCGCAGACGCACTGGGCGTGCCATTTCTAACGGTGATTGTGGCGGCTCCCGCACGCATGCGCTAGAGTGATGTCAACGTGGCTCCGGCCAATCACAGCGCCGGAGCTGCGATACCCAGAAGGAAGATCGACGCTTCGTGGAAGAGGGGCCAGCGGTAACATCGCAGGCTCCTGTGTCAGGTAAGCGACACATAATGGGCTTCTATGCGATGCATAGTAGCCCATTATGCTTTACCTTTTGCAGGGAAACAAAAGAGGAAGTAAAACCCGTTAGGGCTTACTTCCTCTTTAAAGTGTTTCCACATTTCCACCCAAGTTGGGACTATACATACTTTATATTTGTTGCATGTTCCCATTTTTCTGCTTGCATGTCTGAGAGCTTTCCTGGCAGGAAAAAAATGCTGAATGCTCCCAGAAGTACAGCCAAAGCTCGTTTGGCTGCACTTTTCCTATGAATTGCAGGAGTGCAGTTCGTTATGGACTCCCGTGACCCGTTTTTTCAGCGGACTGAAGCTGACGTCACAGAGCCGGTCCAGGCTCGAGAAACATTGCGACCGTATGGTCGGGATCTGCCCACATGCCTGTCCTACCACCTGACTCAGCCTCAGCTAACCACTTTGAGCCTGAGCCGCCCAGTGTTTCAGTGAGCATGGAAAAGCAGAGACCTGGTGACTGACAGTCACCAGCTCTGTGCTCAGGGAACTCTGAGAACTAAGTGATCGGCAGTCTTTGCTCAGTTCTCAGTCTTGGAGCCAACAGGGGACCGATGCTGCATCCACCTAGGTATCTATGGTTCATATAGGGGGGGACAAATCCCATACTCCTTTGAAACTCTCCTAAACGCCTGTACAAAAATGCTCTATATGAGCTTCTTTTTATTTTTCTCAGCCTAGTGTGCATGGACCCTTAAGCCTAGTACACATAGGGGCCAAATGTTGGGCAGCATCGGCCGGTTCAATAGAAACCGGCTGACATTCGGCATGTGTATTGCAGTCAGTCCAACAGAAGCCGGCCGAATGGGCATGTTGAAGGAGCATGATTGAAAAAGGTCTGCCGATCAGCATTTTCAGCTAATAGCGGTGACTAGACTGTTCTTTTCGGGGGTGGGCAGTCCGTCCCCTGGTCAGAACACAATACAACAGCAGGTGTGATTGCTGTACCAACGCTGGATAGTTAGTACAGTGGCTCCAACTTGAGCTGTCGGTTTTTCTTTTTTTTGTTTTTTGTTCACTCCTGCTGGGTTAAATGGGGGGAAAAAGAAACTACTAGTATGTTCTAGGTGTTTATGCAAAAAGAGGTTGGAGCTAACTGGTCTTTTAAAGAAATCTTTAATACTCTATACCAATACCTTTTGCATGACTTGTCATTGGAACGTAAAGATTTCAGTAGTTTCCCTGAATATATAAAAAAAAATGTATTTGAAATTGTTTTCTTGCTAAGCCTGTCGGTCAGTTTCTGCTTTTGAAATTTTTAATCTTCTTTTTTTTTTTTTTTTTTTTTTTGTTTTAGTGTTGCCTAAACGAGACAATGTCCTTCATGTAACTTTTCCAAAAGAATGGAAGACCAGTGACCTTTATCAACTATTCAGTGCTTTTGGTAAGACGTCTTTTAATATCTTGATGGGGGGGGGAGAGCATCGCTTGTATATCTATGGACAACAAAATAAATTACTGCTACTGCGAGGGGGAACTGGCTGTTTCTGGTCATGTATGCGCTATCTCGGTACTTTAGGTCTTTTAATTGGTGACTCAAGAAGAACACAGGAAGAAAGGCGGAACATAATTTCGTGCCAATACAGCAACCCAAATCACTATCAAACTGCATAAAAAGCCCATCTGTCGTTCTGAGTGCTCTGTCTCCATTGGCATAAAGATGGGCTTTCTATGTGGTTTGATAGAGTTTTGGGTTGCTGTATTGGCACAAACTCATGTTCCGCCTTTCTTCCAGTGTTCTTCTTGAGTTACCACTTGGGCGTGGAATGCAAGCGCGTTTGCGATGCGTTCCAGTGACTTCATTTCCGGTTGGCGAGGCTCCGGGAGGGTTCCACCCTCCAGAAGGTGCGTCATTCTTTGTTTCCAGTTATGAGTGCTCAGCCGTTGAGCGCAGGCCTGGCTGTGGTGCTCTAAAGTGATTGTATTTTCAGCTGACGCGAGGGTTCAGCCTTCCGGTAGTTGCATCATTAAATATTATGCTTAAAAGGGCGTGCTTGCATCAATGGGACATGCCTCTGATGAAATCCTGTCGGAGGAAACATGTCAGGCGGGCAGACGCAAGCACGCTGAGAGCTGTGTTTTTTTTTTTTTTACACATCATGACTGTATCCTGCAACTACCTGTAAGTGAACTACAATACATTTGTGTGTGTGATATACAGACATACAGACATGTTCTGCTTTACCCTTCCTGCCTCCACTTTCTCTATAGCAAGTTCACTACCTCCCGCATTTGCCGATCTGTACACTTTTCACTCCGTACGCAGCCAGTAAGCCATGTATCAAAATAACGCCGATGGCATGCAGTGATTAAGCAAGTATGGTCACGTGCCCACACCAACCAATTACAATCCCTTTTTCTACGCCAGAAGAATAGTGCAATTTATTTGTCAGCGCTGTCAAATGAACATGCTGACCTGTCAACACATGCCTTTGTTTGCATTGCTCTGATTTACAGCCTCCTGGGATGTGTACATAGTGAAGTCTGCAGACTGGTAAATGGACAGAGGAGTGACCATTAACTTGCTAAAAATCTAGTAAGGTCATCAGGGAACAGAGGACTGGACAGGGTGTTGGTGCATAACATTTTGGTTTTTTGGATACAATAGAATTACCATTTAGGATTTTTATCTTTTTTGACATGCCACACTCCTTAAAACATTTTTCTTTTTCCCCCCAACCTAACTGTTTGAGAAAGTGGGAATATGTTCTAAAAAATGTTTTTGTATTCATGGCTAGATCAGCGGGAAAACAATAATTTTAGTACCTTCTTTACTACACATCCATCATTGGTGATCTGTTTAAAATTTCTTCCCCATCTTCCTATCCATTTCAGTTGCATTTTCTTCATATCCCCACATAAGCTGGTTTCACACTGCTCAGTTGTAGATGCATATGCATTTTTTGTGTTTTTCACCTGTGGAGAAAAGTACACATGACTCTAAAAATGCATCACAACTGCAACCTCGAGAGTGTGTGTGTGGTGTGTTTTTGCCACCTTTCTGACCTTCTTTTTTTTTTTTTTTATGTGATAGACCTACATAAAGGGGCACAAAATTGTGAAGTGGAAGGAAAATGATAAATGGGTTTCAATATTTTTACAAATATCTAAAGTGTGGTGTGCATTTGTATTCAGCCCCCCTGCGTCAATGCTTTGTAGAACCACCTTTCGCTGCAGTTACAGCTGCAAGTCTTTTTGGGTATGTCCCTACCAGCTTTGCACATCTAGATTCAAAGTTTTGCCCATTCTTTGCAGAATAACTCAAGCTCTGTCAAATTGGATGAAGAGTGTCTGAACAGCAATTTTCAAGTCTTACCACAGATTCTCAATTTGATTTAGGTCTGGACTTTGACTGGGTCATTCTAATTCATGAATATGCTTTTGATCTAAACTATTCCATTGTAGCTCTGGCTGTATGTTTAGGGTCGTCGTTCTGATGGAAGGTGAACCTCTGCCCCAGTCAAGTCTTTTTTAGAAAATATAGGAACCAATAGGTTGTTCCAAACCCATGCAAATCAATGACCAGTAAACAAACTACCATTAAGAGCTGCATGTTAAGTGTAAACACCTAGAACGTGAAAAGAAACATACTGCACTCTTATGTCATGAATTACATATCATAAACCACTGTAGTGGATAAACAAATCTTCATTTTGAATTATAAAAAAAATAAATTGTGAAGTCCATGTATAGATCCCACACGTGAATAAGGTCCTTAGTGAGTATAGGAAAGGTTCCTCTCCACCTGCATGCAGACACAAAATGCACTCTCCAGACTCAAAGGGGTTGTAAACCTTCATGTTTTTTCACCATAACCACTTAAGGACCGAGCCTCTTTTTGAGATGTGGTGTTTACAAGTTAAACTGTTTTTCTTTTGCTGGAAACTTACTTGGAACCCCCAAAAATTATACATTTTTTTTTTCCTAACACTCTAGAGAATAAAATGGCAGTCGTTGCAATACTTTCTGTCACACCCTATTTGCGCAGCGGTCTTACAAGCGCACTTTTCTTTTGGAAATATTTTTTTGAATTAAAAAATAAGACAACAGTAAAGTTAGCCCATTTTTTTTATATTGTGAAAGATAATGTTATGCCGAGTAAATTGATACCCAACATGTTGTGCTTCAAAATTGCTCTCGCTCGTGGAATGGCGACAAACTTTTACCCTTAAATCCCCATAGGTGATGTTTAAAAAATTCAACAGGTTGCATGTTTTAAGTTAGAGGTCTAGGGCTAGAATTATTGCTCTTGTTCTACCGATCGTGGCAATACCTCACATGTGTGGTGTGAACTCCGTTTTCATATGTGGGCGCTACTCGCGTATGCGTTCGCTTCTGCACGCGAGCTCGGCAGGATGGGGCACGTTTAAAGAAATTTTTTACATTTTATTTTACCTTTTTATTTATTTTTACACTTTTAAGTCATTTTTATTCCTATTACAAGGGATGTAAACATCCCTTGTAATAGAAAAAAAAGCATGGCAGGACCTCTTAAATATGAGATCTGGGGTCAAAAAGACCTCAGATCTCATATTTACACTTAAATGCAATAAAAAAAAAATGGCCCTTTTAAGAGCTATGGGCGGAAGTGACATTTTGACGTCGCTTCCGCCCTGCATTGTTATGGAGACAGGTGGGGGCCATCTTCCCCTCACTTGTCCCCATGCCCAGCAAGGGTGAAGATCCGATTGCTGCTGCCGACTGCTCTGGCAAGCGGACGAGGGCACTGGAGTGCTGCGCGGGGGGTCCTCTCCCGCCGCTGATTAAAGTGATCTCGCGGCGACTCCGCTGCAGAGGCCACTCTTATCGGAAACAGCCAAAGAAGGGGATACCGGGGTTATAGCAGCTAGCTGCTGCCATAACAATATTCCCCTTCAAAGTAAGGACGTATATCGGCGTGCGGCAGTCCGCAAGTGGCTAATACATCCTATGCATTAAGGTGGAAAAACGCCTGTCAGTGACCGGCCCCCCAGCCCACCCCATTTTACTTACATGAACCCTCGAACTTGATGCAGCGGGGACGCGCTGTCTCTCTGCCTGGGGTTCTCAGCTGTTGATTGGATAGATTGATAGCAGCGCAGCCATTCTCTCCTGCTGCTGTCAATCAAATCCAATGATGCGAGCGCCGGGGTGGGGGGCGGTGCCGAGTCCTGCATTCGCCTCCATGGACGCCAAATGCTGGACTCGGAAGCGCGCCCACAAGTTAACCCTCTTGGGGAAGCGCTTCACCGAGGGGGTTATCAGATGTGGGTAGGAGCCGCCGGGGGACCCCAGAAGAGCAGGTTCAGGGCCACTCTGTGCAAAACGAGCTGCACAGTGTAGGCAAGTATGTTTAAAAAAAAAAAAAAAAAAAAAAAACCTTTACAATCCTTTTTTTTTTTTTTTTTTTTTAATTGACCCCTATTACAGGGAGTCAAATTACGCATATGGGAAAATCCACGATGTCATACATGAGGTCACAAATGAATCCAAACCGCTGCTGTCATTCATTAAAAAAATAAAGTTTACATATATCCTGGCAGAATTTGAGTTCTTGGCCATTTTTTAGAGAATATGAATGAAACGCAAACTTTTCTTTCACTCTTTAATGTTTGGCTGAAGCCATTTATTTAGAGTAAATCGACCGTTTACTCTTTTTAATTCATAATCACAACAAACTACCCAAATGACCCCGATCAAAAGTTTACATACCCCAGTTCTTAATACCATGCATTGCCACTTTAACATCAATGACAGCTTGAACGCTTTCGTTGTATTTGTGGATGAGGCTCTTTATCTTTTCAGATGATAAAGCTGCCCATTTCTCTTGGCAAAAAGCCTCCAATTCCTGTAAATTCTTGGGCTGTCTTGCATGAACCGCCCTCTTGAGATCACCCCTGAGTGGCTCAGTGATATTGAGGTCAGGATACTGAGATGGCCACTCCAGAACCTTCACTTTATTCTGCTGTAGCCAATGACAGGTCGACTTGGCCTTGTATTTTGGATCATTGTCATGTTGGAATGTCCACGTACGTCCCATTCACAGCTTCCTGGCTGATGAATGCAAATGTTCCTCCAGTATTTTTTGATGACATACTGCATTCATCTTGCCAACAATTTTTACCAAATTTCCTTTGCCTTTTGTAACTCACACATTCCCAAAACATCAGCGATCCACGTCCGTGTTTCACAGTAGGAATGGTGTACCTTTCATCATAGGCCTTGTTGACACCTCTCCAAATGAAACGTTTATGGTTGTGGCCAAAAAGCTCAATTTTGGTCTCATCACTCCAAATGACTGTGTGCCAGGAGGTTTGAGGTTTGTCTCTGCTGTTTGGCATATTGTAAGTGGGATTCTTTGGCATTTGCATAGTAATGGCTTTCTTCTGGACTCGACCATGCAGCCCATCTTTCTTCAAGTGCTTCCTTATTGTGCATCTTCAAACAGCCACACCACATGTTTTCAGAGAGTCCTGTATTTCACCTGGCGTTATTTGTGGATTTTTATTTGCATCTTGAACAATTTTCCTGGCAGTTGTGGTTGAAATTTTAGTTTGTCTACCTGACATTTTCGACTTCTTGATTGAAGTTTGAACACTGCTGATTGGCATTCTCAATTCTTTGGATATCTTTTTCTATCCCTTACCTTTTCCTTTGTCAGTGCAGCACTGGATTAAGGATGCAAGTGTCTGTCAGGAGTCCAGAAACTCATTGACCTTTTTATACGCACGTACTAATTACAAGCAAACAGATCACATGTGAGGATTGTTACCTTTTTTAATAGCCATTCAAATTCCTTTGTGTCAACTTGTGTGCATGTTATCAGGCCAAAATCGCCAGGGTATGTTTACTTTTGATCAGGGTCATTTGGGTAGTTTCTGTTTTCATCATGATTTAAAGGGTAAACACAGTTAATAATGGCTTAAGCCAAACACTAACCATGAGTGAAAAGTTTTTGTGTTATTCATATTCTCTGAAAAATGTCCAAGAAATCATACATTCTGCCAGGGTATGTAAACTTATGAGCTCAACTGTAATTTTTTTTTTTTCCTTTGCCATATAAAGAGGGAGAGGAAAGAACGCTCTCATGGTGCAGTAATTCAAATCCTTTTTTAAAAGGGAAGGTTGTATTGCACTTAAATCAAAGACCAGGATCATATATTGTATAGGAATTGCAGGTTAGCACTCCACCTGCATTCCAGCTGACCGGAAATAATGGATCTCAAACACCACCCAACGTGGGTTCGTCAGCCTACGCCTTTTGCACGCTAACAGGTTTTCTTCTAAGATTGCCCTGTATTTGGCTCCATCCATCTACCCATCAACGCTGACCAGCTTTCCTGTCCCTGCTGGAGAAAAGCGTCCCCACAACATGATGCTGCCACCATCATGTATCAGTGGGGAGTGTGTTTAGGGTGATGTGCAGTGTTGGTTTTCCACCATAGTTTTTTGCTTTTAGGACAAAAAAGTTAAATTTTGGTCTCCTCTGACCAGAGCACTTTGTTTGCTGTGTCATCCACATGGCTTCTCGCAAACTGCAAAGGGGAGTTCAAGACTAATAGTTGTCCTGTGGACAGATTCTCCCACCTGAGCTGTGAATCTATGCAGCTGCTCCAGAGTTACCATGGGCCTCTTGGCTGCTTCTCTGATTAATGCTGTTCTTGCCCGGCCTGTCAGTTTAGGTGGATGACCATGTCTTGGTAAGTTTGCAGTTGTGCCATACTCTTTCCATTTTTGGATGATTGATTGAACAGTGCTCCATGAGATGTTAAAAGCTTGGGATATTTTGTAATCTAACCCTGCTTTAAACTTCTCCACAATTTTATCCCTGACCTGTCTGGTGTGTTCCTTGGCCTTCCATGATGTGGTTTGTTCACAAAGGTTCTCTAACAAACATCCGAGGGCTACACAGAACAGCTGAATTAATAATGAGATTAAATTACACACAGGAGTACTATATTTACTAATTAGGCGACTTCTGAAGGCAATTGGTACCACTAGATTTTAAAGGGGGCAGAATACAAATGCAGGCCACACTTTTCAGCTATTTGGAAAACCGTTTATCATTTTCCTTCCACTTCACAATAATGTCTATCACATAAAATCCCAATAAAATACATTTAAATACATTTAAGTTTTTGGTTCTAACATTACAAAATGTGGAAATTTCCAAGGGGTGTGAATACTTTTTCAAGGCACTGTAAGTCTTGTTTTTCTTGAGGATCAATTACTTATTTTACTCAATGAACTGCAACTCCATTTATAACATTTGTATCATGTGTTTTTCTGGATTTTTGGTTGATGTGTCTCTATCCTTTAAAATACACCTATGATAAAAACTATAGACTCTTAATGTTTTAAGTGGGCAAATTTACAAAATCTGCAGGGGATTAAAAAAATTTCCCCACTGTATAGCAGTATTTACTACTTGGGGTTGATATTGAAAAAGGCATCATGTGTTTTTGTCAAAATCCTTAACTTGGTCTGAGGTTCCTCCTACAGGTTGCTTCATCACCACTATGCCTTATAGTGACTTGCCCCCGTGGGGAGCATTCTATCCAACTTGAAATTGTAAGTTAGTAGCAGCATTTGAATATTGTACTTACTGAAAAGATAAGTAGTTAACATCTTTCATGTACTGCTGAAGAAGCAAATGCTTATCTTGTAGGGACAGGGTTACATTATTAGGGATACTACCCCACTTTAGCTAAAGATTAAAAAACAAAAAATCCCCCATGACAATTTAACAATTCGTGCCAAATCCAGCCAAAGTTAGTTACTGCAAGCTATTATCAAATGTTTCTACATACCTTTTAGTTTGTAAATCTAAAGGGAGAATGGAAATGCTTTTAATGATCTCTGGCTCAGCAGCACACAGTCTGAAAGAAGTTAGGATTCAGTTTCTAAATCCAGGATGTTCAAATAAACCTTTTCCAAACTAAAAGGTCCGTTCGTTCTAAAATGCCCATAATGGCTGTAGTTGGTACAGCACTTCACATGTTTTTGAACATTTTATGCTGTCTTAAAATGTTAAGCGGATCCCAGTAGGAGTACATACCATATAGCTTGACATCTTATTGCACATTTCATCTCCGCGGCTGGAATATAGGATTTCTTTTAAAAAACTGGCTCGCTTATGAACCGGTGCAACGTAATCTCTAAGTCTTTGAGACATATATATTTTTCTGATTACATTAGCTGTCTGACATCCTCAATTTTCATTTATACTATGCAGTGGGGCAGGGAAAGCTTTTGGATTTTGAAATCTATGGGCAATTTAACTTTGTTTTCATCTGACTATATGAGGAAGGTTGCATAAGTTTAGGTGTAAAATAAGACATTTAGTCTGACCTAAGTCTGATTTTATAATTATAATTTTTTTAATTTTTTTTTTTTTTTTTGATTCTCTATCTTTTAAAGCAACCCTACTATATATATTTTTGGAGCTGTATCTGGAATACTGTACAGTATATTCCGTTAAAGGAGTTCTATTTCAAAGGTTTTCAGAGCAGAACCCTGTGCAAAATATTATTGAAACGAAACGTCCCACACTCCGCTTGAGTGCTTATGTCATATACCACTTCCTCCCAGTCTGAATATAGATATCAGATATTCCAACCGATCACAAGCACAAAACAAGACGATACTTGTTTAGTTGCTGAACATGGACTCTTTTCTTAGAACCAAAATACAAGTCTTGTATACAGTTAGAGGAGATTCCTACCTCCTGCTCATATTACTCTGACAATACAACTAACCAGAAACCATAGGACCACAGGTCAGACTTGTCACCGAGCTTCACACAGTAGATAATACATTATCATAAACATCAACACAGAACTCCTTCATACAATAGCAAGGTTAATTAGCACAAACAGTGGGCGAAATACTCTTAGAAGTTGTGGCAAGCCAGACTAGACTCATTTACATGATAGACAACAGACAGGTGGCTGGAGTTGATGTCATTAGCATCTAACAGTATGTGTCCCAACAGTATGAATCAGTCACTATTTCTAATATGGCGTATACAGGGTCCCCAGAGTCTGTGTGTCTTGGGGGGGGGGGGGGGGTTATGGACCTGAATCCAAAGTAACACCACTTCAAGGGTCCCCAGGCATACAGCTCAAAAAGAGCACTGTTCCCCCAAATGCCAGGGCCCATGATCAGTAGGCAAGAGGCTAGCATTCAGTGCCCTCCAAAAGCCTCTGTCCTGGCTAGGTCTGTCACATTTCTCCCCCATCAAAGGTTGACTAACAAGGTCCCAGACCTCCACCTGGTCTGGACATGCGTTCGTCAGGCAAAGTGAACTCGCATAGTCAGTCCGCATGATCTGCATTCTTGGCTGCAAGGAATAGTTGAAACAAGTAGGTGTGGGGCAGAGGTCATTTACTCTGTCCGACTGCCAGTGCTTCAGCTGGGTGGTTTTTAACATTCGGGGGCTCGGTCTGCTGCTGGGCAGAGGGGCCAATCGCCCCAGCTTCCTGAAGCTGTAGACATTGTAGGTGATAGGCAGAGGCCAGCGGCACTCTGCCCTGTTGCCAGTCATTCAGCTGGGAGTAGCAGCTTTACTACCTCAGCTTGTCGCTGGACAGAGGGGCCGACTGCCCCGGCTCCCTGAAACTCCACATTTGTTGCCGGTGCTGGGCAGAGGTTGGTAGCACTCTGCCCTGTTGCCAGCACCTCTGTTAGGGACTCCACATCCTCTGCTCTGGCTAACCGCTGGGGCAGGAGGCTGGCTTCCTCCACTCCCAAACTGTGTAGCTGCCATTGGGGAGGTGAGCTGGCTGCTTGGACGACATGTCTGTGGTACTGTCTCCCAGGTGCACGGATCTTTGCTGGGGAGGAAAGACCGCATCCTCCACCCTGGCCAACTGATGGGGAGGGACAACTAACACCTCCTTTCCCCCCTCCCCCTGTCTCCTGATGTGGGGCAGAGGCCTTGGACCCTCTGTCTGGTGGCCAGCGCTTCTGCTGGGGAAGTTCTTTGTAACTCCACTGGTACTGCTGTTGGTGCTGGGCAGAGCATAGTGGCCCTAATACCAGCTCTTCTGCTGGAGGCTCATCAGGTTGTTCTTCCTCAGCAGAAAAGTCTGTCAAATCCCGTGTCTCTGCAACTGTTGTCTGGGGTTAGAGGTTCACCATCTCCTGTCCGTGGAATCCAGAAGATGCTATCGGTGCTGGGCAGAGGTTAGCAGAGCTCTGCCCTGTTATCAGCGCTTCAGCTTTGGGGATGGCAATCTCCTGATTGTCCACTGCCGATTCTCTGGCATGCTGCTGGACAGGCACATTCCTCCATCCAAGATCATCCCATGCAGAAACAGGATCATCAAGGTCAGTCAGGACTTGCTGCATCTGCCATAAGACCTCCGCGTCCATAGCTGCGGGGGCAGGTTGGCAAAGCACACTGTTAGTCTGCCACATTGTCAACTCTTCAGCCGGGATTTCAGAGTTGTCAGCTGGTATTTCCTGATAGTCCCAGGCAAAGGGTGCCCAGCCCTGGCACTGAGCAGAGTCTAGCAGCTGTCTGTAGGCGATCTCCAGCTCCCATTCCTGAACGGCCAGAAACTCTATCTTCCAGTGCACTTCCGAGACGTTCAGTAGCCCTTCTCTAAAAACCATGATTTCGTCTAACCGCCACTCCAAATTCTTCCCAAAGTTATGGTCCCCGGTCAGCTTCACACACAACAGTCCCAGGCCACCGTAGCCAAAGTCTTCTGTTAGGCATTCATCCGCTATCCAAGGGCATGCTTGGGATACATGCCACCGGAGGGCTCTGTAGCTCTCATCCAGCCGCATCTCTGCCCAGACCAGCCTGCTTAATTCAGCTGTCTGCTCCTTGTGCGGTTTTTCTCCCAAAAACAGCACCCGCAATCCATACCGTGACCAGTACCTTTCCTGGATGGAGGGGAGAACTTTCTCTGGTGTCGCTGCTCACTGGCTAGCGCTTCCTTCCAGAGTTCGCAGCGGATAGAATCAAACCATCTCAGCAGGACCTGCTCTTATACTGGTCCTCTGTGCTGTATCTGCATTTCTCGCAACCTCCTTCTGAATTCCTCTTCCATGGCGGCTGATATTTGTACCTCTCCTATCCTCTCCTTCTATCCAGACCTTGGATCCAGGTATAAGTTTGGATGTCTCAGAATGCAGGAAGCGTCCCACTGCTTGCCACCAATGTAACGAAACATCCCACACTCTGCTTGAGTGCTTTCGTCATATACCACTTCCTCCCAGTCTGAATATAGATATCAGATATTCCAACCGCTCACAAGCACAAAACAAGACGATACTTGTTTAGTTGCTGAACATGGACTCTTATTAGAACCAAAATACAAGTCTTGTATACCGTTAGAGGAGAAGGTTCCTACCTCCTGCTCATATTACTCTGACAATACAACTGTAACCAGAAACAGAATTAACGTGAGCTAATTAATCCCTTAAAGCAGCCGATGTGACTCCGTGCACTCCGAGCATTGTTATGATCAGGATTTCACTACAGGTCAGACTTGTTGTCACAGAGCTTCATACAGTAGATTATACATTATCATAAACATAAACACAGAACTCCTTCATACAAAAGCAAGGTTAATTGGCTCATGTTAATTCTGTTTTTGGTTACAGTTGTTGTATTGTCGGAGTAATATGAGCAGTAGGTAGGAACCTCCTCCTTCTTCTTTTTTTTTTTATAATTTTTTATTTTTTTTTTTATACTTTTATTCTTCTTAATTTTTAAAATTTTCACAAATTCCATAAATACAGATCAAGTAAACATTATCCTATCTACCAGATTAAGGCTAATAATTATGCGGGGTTGGAAGTTCAAAAAGAAAACAGAAAAATAAGAATAAAAATCAGAAAACCATGTGGGTAGGCACCACCCTAAACCCCCCTTCTACACCCTTTTCCAATATTATAATGTTAGTGTTGACACCTTAATTCCTCCCCCCTTTACCCACCCCCCCCCTCCTCCTTTACAAAAATACTTGTGTTTAAATTCATGTGACAGGTTTATCAAACTATTTTTATACTGCCTATGGCTTACAACATTGTGAATGGCTGATTATTCCCATTTAATTTAGTGTTTCCTTTCCCTTACAGATCAACTATACTATTTGATTTTCCAGTTCTATTATGCTTTTTACACTATTCGGGGTGGCCCATTTTTTCCAGCCAAGGCTTCCACATCTTATTGAATTCCTTAAGATTACTTCTTTGTATACACTACTCTTTCTCTACAGAGGGTTTCATTTACTGTGCCAGTCCAGTCTCTTACTGTGGGGGGTATCTTTGATTGCCATCTTAATGTGATCATTTTCCTAGCTTGGAACAAGCATCTCAGAATTGCTACTGTAGTGTTCTTCCTCTCCCCACGTTCCCGCCTATACCCAAGTATACATACTATGGCCTCCCTCTCCAATGTAATTTTGAATATATCTCTCATGCTATTGATCACCCCTTCCCAATATCGGAACAGCTTGGGGCATCTCCACATCATGTGTATAAGGTCCCCAGTCCGATATCTGGGGCATCTATTCTCAGATCTTCTACCAAACTTAAAACGCCGCTTAGGGATGTAATAGGCTCTATTTAGCAGCATCAAATGCGATATTTTCTTTGGGGGGGTGATTGATACCAACAGGCCCATCTGTAAAATTCTCCACTTATGTGTTATAACCCTCAAGTCCTCCTCCCATTTTACTCTTTTAGAATTGAGTATCCCCCCACTATTAACTTCTTTGCTTATTTGCCCATATATTTCAGATATTAGGCCCTTAGTGGGGCCACCTGTAGTATGCTTTCAACGAGGGGTGTTTCTTTCAGGATGATTCCTGAATTGAGCGTCAAGGGCATGTCCTAGCTTTTAATAAGTAAAGAATGAGCTTTGCGGTATATTATTCACTTTTCAGCACCGATCATTTTTTTAAGAGTATTACCCATATAAAGTTGTCTCAGCCTTTTTAATACCTTGTTTTCCCACTCTCTGGCTTTTCCTATCCGGAGAATTTCCTGCAGGTTACATTTGTTCCAAATGGGGGTATATTCAAAGAACCCATTGTATCTCATCTGCTTTTTAACTATTTTCCAAATTTGAATTTATCATTTTAATTGTTGGATACTTATAGTGAAAAGAATCTGCCTCTAGTGCTTCAATTAATGTGTTATGTAAAGCACCTATTAATATTCTACTATTGGGAGTACCTCCATTTGGAACACCACATCCCATTAACTGCTGCAGTTGTGAAGATAAATAACGCTTGGGGTGGTGTAGTGCCAAAACCACCATCCCCCACCGGGAGCTGAAGGGTATGGAGACTAATCCTAGCACGTCCCCCTTTCCATATTAGTTCCCTGAAAAGGCTCTCAATTTTATTAAACCACTTCTTGCATATCCACACCCGGGAGTTGTGCAAAACATACAATTGTGGCATCCAGATAATTTTTATTAGACTACATCTTCCTGCCACTAATAATGGGAGTCGTTTCCACATACCAATTTTTCGTTTAAATTTGGCCAAAAGTGGTATAAGATTTTTACTTTTAAATTGGTTAGGGTCTTTCGTCATAGAGATCCCCAGGTATTTTAATGTGTCCACCACTGCTAGCTGAGGGATTCCTGGTATTAAACTACTAATGGAGTCTATTGTAGGATCTCAGATTTCTCTCAATTTATCTCCAGCCCTGTGAAACTACCAAATACCTCAACTATGCTCATTGCCCTTGTCAATGACCTGTATCTTCCAGGAACAGCAGACTATAATCCGCGTACAACGCGATTCTTAATTCACCTGTTTTTCTCTGAAAGCCTGTTAGCTCAGAGCTCATTCTTATAGAGATGGCCAAAGGTTCCATTGCCAAAGCAAAGAGCAAGGGAGACAATGGGCACCCCTGTCTTGTCCCCATCTCTAATTCTATCCATTCCGAAAATTCATTTTTAATTTTTAATCTCGCCTTGGGCCTATCATAAAGCATTTTAATCCAGCTGGTGAAAGGGGGACCAAATCCAAATTTCCCCAATACCCACCAAATATATCCCCACTCCACACTATCAAAAGCTTTAGTCATATCCAGTGACAAAATGGCTCTCGATCCCTTGTTTGCCGTTGGGGATTGTAAATTTAAAAATGCCCTTCTAATATTCATACTTGTGGATCTATTAGCTATAAATCCCACCTGATCTGGGTAGTTCCGTTTAGGGATAACTCTATTTATTTAACTTGGCAGCCAGGATCTTGGCATCGGAACAAAGAGATTGGCCTATATGCAGCTACATCTAGGGGGTCCTTCCCTTCTTTCTGTAGAACTGTGATAGTTGCTTCTAACATTGAAGCGGGCAGTTGCCCACCCCTGACTGCCCCCTCCAATGCCTTTTAACAACTCTGGGATTAATATGTCACCATAATATTTATACACCTCGGTTGGGAGCCCATCTGTGCCAAGAGATTTTTGGTTTGCCATACTACCTACTGCCTGTTGGAGTTATGCAAGGGTTATTGGGGCTTCTAATTTGTCTTTCCTCTTGTGTAATGGTCGGAAGTTCCAGGTTCCCCAGGAAGTCCTCCATCACGCCCTCCCCTCCCTTTTTCTGAGCACTATAAAGATTTTTATAATGATCCCTAAATGTTTGCACTGTCTTTGTGGTATTTGAAATTCTCTCCTCCTGTAGACCTAATAGTGAGAATAGTAGATGGAGGGGAATTAAACTTTACCAGCTGTGCCATTATCTTTCGTACGCTTTCGCCCTCTACAAAGGAGGACTGCCGCTGGAGGAGTCGCCTATTCTCAGCATTCTGCATAATTGCTATCTTATACTCTCGTTTGTCTGACCATATTGTTTCCCTCCCGGGTGTTGGATTTTTTTTTTTTATATAGTTGTTTTCGGCCTCAAGCACCTCTTCGGATTTTTTCCTCCCAGACCCTAGCAACTTTATTATATTTGGCCACCTGTTGTATTAGGACACCCCTGAGAAAAGCCTTTAGGGTGTCCCATAGTATCCCAGCCGACACCGTACCTTCATTTAAATTCTACAAACTCTCTCACCTTGGGTAGGACCCCATCCGTTTTTTTTTTTTTTTTTTTTTTATTAATTCAAACCAATATTGATTTATTTTCCACTTCTGGGTTTTTTCCCCCTTATTTTCAATGTAATCACTATTGGGGAGTGATCCGATATCCCCCTTGGCCAATATGATTTTTTCTGTAATCTGTAGCGCTCTGTCATTTCCCAGGGCCATATCTATCCTGGAGAGCGTAGAATGCGAGGCTGAGTAGCAAGAATATTGCTGGACTCCTGGATTCTGCGCCCTCCACAGATCTATTAACCCCACTTCATCCAGAAATTGGGACAAACAGCCCTTATCCAAAGGCTCTGAGAGGGTCCGTACAGGGAACCTATCCAACTTTCTATCTAGGATCTCATTAAAGTCCTCTACCACCACGATCGGCACTCCTTCTTTATCTAGCAAAAATTAATTTGGTCTAAGCAGAACATCTATTTTGAATGGTGGAGGAATATAAACATTTGCTACAGTGTACATACCATCAATTGAGCAGTACAAAAAATATATCGGCCTAGTTCATCTATGCTGGACTGTCTGCAGGAAAAATTCACCCTGGTTTTCATCAATACACTTACCCTCCTACTAAAGGAAGAGTAAACTAAGTGGTATTGACATTGGAATTTCTTACTCTGTATTTGTTGGGCTGTATTTTTAGTTAGGTGGGTTTCCTGCAGGCATACCAGCTCTACGCCATATTTCTCCAGCATGGAGAATACTGCTGCTTTTTTGACCGATGGCCCCCATCCCCTGACATTCCGGGATCTTATGTTAAGTGAGTTTAGCTTGCATCAAAAAAATATATACAGAGCTGCAGGGAATATCTATTTAGAACTAAATTAATATCCGATTCATATTTCAACTCCACTCCAATACTCATTATTTTGAGTTGTGATCCCCATAACCCAGTCTCTTTTGTAATACCTTTAGTGATTTTACACATCATAGCCATCGTGACCAACTAAAGTAAATATGCTCTCCAAAATAATTTTGTGTGAATTTCAAACGCCTTTTTCTTATAATTACATTGTGTATTATCTTGCATCCAATTATTGACAATTCCCAAAATTATTCCTTCATGCAGTGACTATATTTAATCCACACTTCCCCAGTGATAATTCTTGAACGGTTTCTATATTACCTCTCCCCTCCCTCCCCCCACCACCTAACTAGGTGACCCCAAGGGGGCTTTTTAGTGACCATTTACCACACTAACTGTTCCACATATTTACTCCCATATTTCATTCCCATCCAACACTCCCCATACAACAACTGTGTATTTACCCACCCCCCCCAAAAAAAACAAACAAAAATAAACACATCAATTAATACATCCTAATATATCCTCTGCATATTTCATCCCTCCCACCCCCTTCAAAAAAACCTAAAATTTCTCCTTATTTTCGTCCAACCACTTCTCCACCCCAGCTGGGGTTTCAAAAATCTGGGTTCCCCCCCATTGCAGTTACACATAGCCTTGCTGGGTAGAGAAGGGCATAAGTCAACTTAAATTTCTGTAGAATGTGCTTGGCCTGTATAAACTCTGCTCTTCATCTCTGGAGATCCAGCGAAAAATCTAAGTAAAACGATATTTTAGAACCGTTAAGAAAAATATTTTCCGCTTCTCGTTTTCCGCAACACTTTATCTTTATAGTTAAGAAACTTCATCAATAGAGGTCTAGGGAATCCCACAGCTGGGGGGGGCTAAAAGGGACTCTATGTGCTCTTTCAATCGAGAACCTTGTTGAAAATGTTTCCTTTCCAAAAAGTTCAACCAGCCATTTTTCTAGGAACTCTATAGGGTTAGAGCCCTCGCTTTTTTTAGGTAGACCCACCAGCCTCACATTATCTCTTCGGCTCCTATTCTCCATCTCCTCCATTTTGGATGCCTGCTTGGATATCTGTTCCTTCATAGTTTTCATTATTAATGGGGTTAAAACATCTAACTCTCTGACCCTTCCAAGGCTGTTCTCTCCGCTGTTTTTTGTAAGTCTTGTCTGACCAGTTTCAAATCCTTTTACTCCCTTAATTTGCTCACAGAGATCTTTAAGCGATCTGTTGCATGCACTCACTTCCATAAATACATCCGTGTAAGTTGGCTCTTTCTCTAGGGATGGGGAAGGCTCGGTTGTTACATCTTTATTTACATTTTGATCTCTTGGCCCCAGACCTTTATTACTATGTGTTTTATTGACTGAGCCGGTGGTGCTGTAACAGTTAACTGGTTTTGGTTCTGACTCTGACTTTGGCCCAGGCTTTTTCTATGCAATACACCCCCCTGTTGTGTCTTGGACTGTGACCCCTTCTTTGGTGGGGTCTGAGCGGGGGTATGCACAAATTGCTCTAATTTTGCTGCTACAACTACTGCTGCCATTTGCTGAGTTTTTCTCCTTGGAAGATCGTAGGTGCTGCATCCTGTGTTCTCTAATTGTCAGAGAGCCGTCCTAAGCTAATATTCCAGTACAAGTAAGCAATACAGCTACAATTTTACCCAGTGCTAAGATGCACCCAATCACTGTACTGCTCACTTATCCACACAATATACCCAGTCACTAGGATAATAATGACCAGCGTCTTATAGCAATGTGCACCTTTGCTGATTCGTCAGCTGATTCATTATTTCAGTGGTATCTAACCACCTGTTTTCTCAGTAGGCACAAATTTCTGGATCAGCGTTCATCAATATTCAGTGGTACTTAACCAACGGTTTTCTCAGTAGGCACAAATTTCTGGAACAGCGTTTATCAATATGACCTTATCTATGCAGAGTTTACTGGGATAGCATTTAGCAGCATAGGACAGTTCATTAAACATTACATCTCTCCTTTACTCACGCTTCCCTTTTGTCTATTAAAGGATGTCCAAAGCTTTAACAATCAGGATGCATAAGCTCTTGAAGGGTCTTGGCGTACATTTATTTATTCTTTTTTCTTCCTTATGTACCTGTCCCTGGTCCCTTCACAAGGGGGGGTTCCACTGAGCACTTCACTCCCCCCAGTAACTCAATGTTTATTCCATATGCTGGCAAAAAACTGGAAAACAGCACTCATGCTCACTGCCACTCCGGTGTCTTTTCAGTAAAGATCGAGCGGCGGCCGGTACTTGCAGTCAGCACTCGCCGCACTCCCGCCACATACAGGATACCTCTCAAGCGGCGTGAGGCGTGTGACGTCACACCCAACTGTTCTTCGGTGCTCTCGGCTCTAAACGCTGCTCCAGAGGGCTGGGGCTGATTTCGTAGTCTCAAGGTCTCTCGTATGCCTCCGGCGTGTCACCTGGATAAACGCCTGTCCCTTTTCCTCGGTGCTGTCCTAAAGAGTAGACTATACAGCCTCCGAGCGCTTAGTT
Source organism: Aquarana catesbeiana (assembly GCF_042186555.1). Lineage (NCBI taxonomy): Eukaryota > Metazoa > Chordata > Amphibia > Anura > Ranidae > Aquarana > Aquarana catesbeiana. The sequence continues at coordinate 153,975,150 of NC_133329.1, forward strand.
CTTTCTGCTGCAGCAAAAGCCACCAGGCATATTCTAGTTTGGCAGGAGAGGGAGATCACACAGCGTCTTCTCACTTCACGCTCACACACATCCGGTCACACCCCACACACACACCCCACACACAAACCTCCTCCTCTTTAACTGTATATAAGACTTGTATTTTGGTTCTAATAAGAGTCCATGTTCAGCAACTAAACAAGTATTGTCTTGTGCTTGTGAGTGGTTGGAATATCTGATATCTATATTCAGACTTGGAGAAAGCGGTATATGACGAAAGCACTGAAGTGGAGTGTGGGACGTTTCGTTACAATTATTACCTTGGTTAATGGCACAAATCCATTTTATTGCCTTCTAGTTTTTTTGTCATTTTGTGTTTCTTTGCTGTGATGAACCTCAACACAGGTGAGGCAAGACTTGCAAGATATATGTTTGAAAGCATTGAGGGTGCTAATTATCAGAATGGGTAGGGAGGAATGAATGAAGGGTTCTGGATTGGGACATTTCTTTGGTAATTGATAAGCTAGAATTTCATACCACAACCTTGTTGAAATTTACCATACAGTTCTTAATAGGAGCCAGTGGTGGGACCACGAGTTTTCTTTTGTATGAGTTTATGATGTATTTGTTACATGATGGATTGATCAAAGCTACAAGATATCCAGAGAATCCTGTGTTTTTGTGGCAAAAAGGGTAACTGCATTTTTTTTTTTTTTTTTTTAAATTACCCTTTTGGCTTGTTTTTCAAGTTATTCAATTTGCTAGCATTTAATTCAGTTTTCACACTACTGCAGATTTACAATTTTGTAAATTAGAACTGCAGAAAAATGGAAAAGGCATTTTATAAAACAGGAAATGTATATCCTTTTACTTTTGATCATTTATTGTTTAAAGATCATGACCCAGAACAGTCACCTGCAGTAAATGATTGTGAATGTCCTAATTATTACTACTTGGATTCTTTCCTAAATGTACATAATATAACTGGGTACTAATATTTTATAGGTAAAGTTGACCCAGGGAATATCTAATTACCTCTTGGGGATCAGGAAGGAGTTTATTATTATTTTTTTTTTTTTTGCCTTCCTCTGGATCAACTGTGGGTATAAGACTGTCTAATTTATCCCCCCCCCCCCTTTTTTTTTTTTTCTTACATCATGGGTCAGGCTAATCATTACCTGCTGGGTTATACTTCATCATTAGGTGAATGGACACTGGTAGACCAAAGGTCTTCAGACAGGAAGTGATCCCCTATTTAACCCCTCCCATAGAGGAACTACTTTAGTTTTTTACCATTGTCTGCAAGGTGGATGGCACGGTTTGTTTGAGCTCTCTGAGCTCTAGGTCTCTAGTCCCACAAACGGTTCCACAAATGAATCGGGGGGGGGATTGACCGGTCGGTTCCATTTGGCACAAGTTTTTATGCTTAGATAAATGGTACCCGAGCCTCGCAAAGACTCAAGATCCTGCGAGGTTTTGCCTGTAATGTGGTCTCTGGGCGATGGACCCTGCGGAGTGAAAATCCTGGACACTACAGCGCTAAGGCATTTCCTGCAGGTGCTGTACAGGTCCAAGGGAGTGGACCCTAAACATGAAAGGGTACCCAGTCCTTGAAGGTCCAAGTGACAGGAACCCGTCGTAAAGATTGGGGCCTTGGTTCCTAAGTGGCCCTGCGCCTGGACGGGTAGGTGAAACCCCTTTATTTTATTATTGTGGTGTGTCCCAGTGATTGTAACAGTCAGTCAAGCTAGCTAAAGGCTGGACACCTGTGTGCAGTGACCATACAGGGGAGTTTTGGGCTAGTTGTGGGTGTTTGCAAAGTGTACCTTTTTCGCTTGTGTCTGGCTGTTTTTTACCTGTATGATGGTGCACTACTGTGTGCCATTTCGCCTTGGTTCGCCATGGCGCACCTGTGTTCGCCATGGCGCACCTGTGTTCACAAGAGCACCGCTGGGCTCAGCAATTTTATTATGGGGCACATGGATTCAACGCACATGTGCAGTAGCCTTTATCTGGGCGCACGAAGATTTGCGTCGTATGCAAATAGTCTTGCCCACTCGCCGGGACCACGCACGCACGTGCGTGCGCACACATAGAACGTTCCGGCGCACACCCAGCTTTTTTAAGCGGTGTATGCCAAGCATGTGCTGCTTCCAGAAGGCAGCTGTGGGACACAGAGCAGGCTCTGAACAGACACTTGCAGTGGTTCATTTCTCTTTACCTGGGTCACGTGAGTCAACAGATGTTGCTTGACAGGCTAAAGGTGCTTAGCAGGATTGTTGCATAGGGGCTAGGTGAGCCTTATTAAAGGGTCTCCCTTTTTGTGGTGTTCTAACTACACCCAAGTACTCTGTTTGCGGCATTAAATGTCTTCCAAAAAGAGGAGTGGGACTAATGCCACAGGAAAGGGCACACCTACGTCATCAGTAGTTCCTGATGAACCTAGTCATATCCCTAGTGTTGTATCCCCTGAAAGACCAGAGGCTCCCAGGCGATCTGAGCTGCTGTGCCTAACTGGTATTGTGCCTACAGTCAACGCTGCTGCTTCAACCTTTTATCACTAAGGATTAAATATCCTTAGCCCTACCGGGGTTAGAGCACAGGATTGCCAGCATGATTGCCTCCATCCCGCAGGGTGGCAGGAAGCGTGACAGATCCCCCTTCCCGGAGTCTCCTCGTCTGGAGCAGGAATGGGTTGAGGATGGTGAAGAGCTGAAAGCTCAGGATTCGGTCGAGTGCCCGGCAGATGAGTCTGCTTCCGAGCAATCTTGTAAAGATATCCACTCGATGTCTTCCTCTCAATTGCAGAGGTTTTTGATCCTGACCGATATGGTTTGTTCTGCCTTTAAGTTCCCTATTGCAGAGGTGACTGAGCCCCCCGGTCCTCTTTGGGATCTCTGAGACCTTTTCAGGTTGCACAGACTTTCCCACTACACCCGCTGTTGTAACAGGTGGTGTATGCTGATTGGGAACATCCTGACAGGACTTTCTTGCCTCCTAAAAAGGTTTTCCCTTTTATATCCCATGGATGAAAAGTTCCTGAAATGGAGCATGACAACCGTAGATGCAGCAGTCTCTTCCTTTAAACAAGAACTTAACTTGTTCGGTAGATAATGCACAGGGCTTGAAAGACCCTGTTGACAAGACATTGGAGTCATTATTAAAGGCTTCCCTTTCTTTGGCCAGTTCAGCCATTCAGCCAGCTGTTGCAGCAATTGGGTATTTGCCAGTCCGTAAAAGATCAAGTCAAATGGCCTGATAGGCCTAACCAGGAGGACACTGCTGAGCTCTGAGGAAGAAGGCACTTTCCCTTTGAAACGCGTCAGCTGGCAGTGATTCCAGTGATTTCCTCTGTGACCTTTGGAGAGTATTGTTCGTTCCAGACTGAATGCTATTTGATGACTATTCATATTGCAAGAATGTTAGTTTGTGAGTAGTTTTTCTTTTATCACTTTTAATAAATGCATATCCAAAGGATAATGCATAAGGCTGGTGCGCCCCTTTTTCTTTTTATATCTTTAACCAGGAGGATGATCTGGCTGAAAAGACAGATATTCCTTGAGTGCTGTGTTTTTGCTGTTGATGCTTTAAATGATTCAATACAGCAGGTTTCTCATCTGGCTCTTGTCTGTACATATTCGCAGACCTTTATGGCTTAAGAACTGGTCAGCTGAGCTTCCTTGTAAAAAGTTATTGGCAGGTTTCCCGTTTCATGGGGAACGTTTATTCGGTGATCACTTGGACAAATATATCCAAATATTTCCAGAGGGAAGTATTGTCTTCCTGTGAAGAAAAGCTCCAAAGGTCCCTTGTTTAAAAACCCAGGGACTGCTTCCTCAAATGTCTGCCAGGGCTGTTCCGCCACCAACAGGGCACTAGGGCCAGGGGCAAGCCGCAAGGCCAGGGCCAGAAAAAGCCCTGGGTCTAAAATCTTTCTAAACCCAGCACCAAGCCCTCCTTTTGAGGGGACGCACCCAATCCATCGGGTGGGGGCAAGGCTGCTGTACTTTGTGGACGTTTGGAAAACAATTCAGGACAAGTGGGTCATCTCAATTATATCTCGCGGTTACAGGATGGATTTACAGGGGGTGCCCCCTCAGAGTTTTCTAACATTCAGCGTTCCCTCGGATACTCCAAAAATAAAACTTATTGCTTCAGGCACTATATCATCTAGTGCATCAAGGAGTGATTGTAAATGGTTCCGGTATCCGAAAGGGGCACAGGGCTTTACTCAAACCTGTTTACGGTTCAGAAACCAAACTGGGACACGAGGCCCATTTTGGACCTAAGGTCCCTGAACAACGATCTATTGATACAATCCTTTTGGATGGAGTCCGCTCATTAGTAACCTCACTCCAGAGGGGAGACTTTTTAGCCTCCATCGATTTATAAAGGACGCGTACTTACACGTACCTATCTTTCAACCTCATCAGAGGTTCCTACGTTGTGCAGTAAGGGAACATCATTTTCAGTTTGTGGCTCTACCCTTCGGGTTTTCTATAGCTCCCTGGGCGTTCACAAAGGTCCTAGCATCAGTACTGGGTCTTTTAAGGGCCCAAGGGGTCCTGGTGATCGGGTATCTGGATGACCTCCTGCTCAGAGATCACTCAGTACAGGCTCTAGAACAGAGCATAATATGCACAGTGAGGTATTTGAAAAGCTTAGGCTGGATCATAAATCCCAAAAAGTCTGCTTTGAGACCAGCTCAAAGTCTAAAATATTTAGGTCTGATTCTAAGCAAGAGTGTTCTTGCGACCTGTAAGGATCTGTGCCCTGAAGGATCTGGTGTGTCAGATAAGGGGCACCAGACAACCCTCCATTTTGCTCTGTATGAGTTTTCTAGGGAGGATGGTATCCTCCGGGGCAGTGCCCTATGCCCAGTTCCATTCCAGGCCTTTACAACAAGAGATATTTTTGGCTTGGAACAGAGGAAGAAAAGCCCTGGATTATCCAATGTGCTTCTCTCCTCAGGCATGGTTAAGCCTAAACTAGTGGTTGCAGGATCAGAACCTGCAAAAGGGAAAATCCTTTCTCCCGGTAACTTGGATAGTACTCACTACAGATGCCAGTCTCTCAGGCTGAGGAGCGACCCTAGACGTGCCCACAGCCCACTGGAAATGGTCAGTAAAAAAGCAGACCCTGCCCATCAACGTCCTAGAATTATGGGCAGTACGTCTGGCCCTACGATCCTGGACGGTGGAGCCCCAGGACTTCAGGGTTTAGTCTGACAATGCCACGGCAGTGGCCTATATAAACCACCTAGGCAGTATCGGGAGTCGTTAAGTTCTGAAGGAGGTCAACTACATACTAGCCTGGGTAGAGGGACATGTGCCAATAATATCGGCAGTCCATATCCCGGGAGTAGAGAACTGGAAGGCAGATTATTTCAGCCTCCAGCAGATCTGCCCGGGGGTCACTACACCCAGAGGTGTTCCAGGAAATTTGCCAACATTGGGGATGGCCAGAGGTCAACCTACTGGAATCCAGGTTCAACAACAAGCTACAGCAGTTTGTCTCGAACAAAAAAATGCTTTGGCAATTGGAGCAGATGCTCTGATAGTTCCATGGAGCCAGTACTCTCTGGTTTATGCTTTTCCCTCTGATCCCTCTCCTTCCACATTTGTTGCTCAGGATTTGGAGAGAGGGGATTCCAGTCATTCTGGTGGCACCAGTCTGGCCCAGAAGGCCCTGGTTCCCGGAGATTGAGACTGACAATAGACGGACCATGGACGCTTCCACGTCACCCCGATCTACTGTCTTAAGGTCCTAATATTCCACCCCAATTTACAGTCTAAGTTTGACGACATGGCTATTGAAGCCAGGGTATTAAAGGACCATGGTATCTCGGGACCAGTGGTGTCCACTCCAGTGAATGCTAGAAAAGCTGTCACTAGAAAGATTTATCTTAAGGTCTGGAAGACCTATATTGCTTGGTGTGAAGCCAGAAAATGGCTTCCTTGGAAATATGTTATTGGGAGAATTCTCTTTTCTACAGTCAGCTGTGGAAATCAAATTGGCTTTGAGTACAATCAGAGGTCAGATTTTGGCCCTGTTAGTATTCTTCCAAAGGCCTTTAACTTCCCATTCACTGATATTTTTTTTTACCAAAAGGACCCAAGAAGGGGCAGGCAGCTTCTAAGGTTTCCATTGGGTCCGTCAATTGTTGTTCAGACCTACGGTCTGAAACTTAAAGCTCCTCCCTTTAGGGTGAGAGCTTATTCTACCAGGGGTGTAGGAACCTCCTGGGCTTTTTGTCATCAGGTATCTGTGTGCCTCAGATTTGTAAGGCTGCTACCTGGTCTTCAGTGCATACGTTCACAAAATGTTATCAAGTGGATGTTCGAGCAGCCAAGGATTCGGCTTTTGGCCGTAGAATAGTATGGGCTGCTGTATAAGTTCTGATGGCTGTTTGGGAGGGTGTGTCCCTCCCCTCAAGGCTATTGCTCTGGGACATCACAGCAGGTAATGAATACTAGCCTGACTTTGTCCCATGATGTAGTCGAAGAAAAGGATTTTACAGATAAGTATGACGTAAAAATCCTATTTTTTTTTTTTATTGGTTTAACTAGATGGACTGGTGTTTTTGTTGGGGTGTGTGTTTGTGTTTTTTTTATTTTTTTTTTTCAGCCAGACTAACCATAACTATTATAGGGAGAACCTAAAATTGTACTTGTTAACTAGCACAGACTTCTGGGAAAATCGATGAGCCAATCACACAAGCAGGAAATGACACTTCTAAGGTCATTCTGTACACAAACTGTTTACAGAACTCTTCCAGGTTGCGAAATTACATTTAATTTTCAAGAAAATTACAGCAGCTCCTGTAAGGTAATTTTTAATGACCTTAGCCACTTCCCGCCAGCAGTACATCAGCCTCAGGCATCATTTAGATATCCTGTTTTGCCGGCAATTCCCTGCACAGTGAAAACAATCATATCGGCTGTGTAGCCGCTTGATTGTTTTTACAGTTGGCGGGAGGGGATGTCCCTGCCCTCTGGCGTTTCTACTGGCTCGCCCGTGTGCTCGGCGAGCCGGAGAAGGGATCTGCCGGCACCATAGAGAATACCGCAGACTAGGTGGTCCTCAGCAGTCTGACACTGCAGTGTATTCGGCTGAAATCTATCTTTTTTTTTTATAACTAAGTTTTTATATTGGATTGTCAAATCTTATTTGTATTACGATTACGATGATTCTGTTCTAAAAATGAAAGTGTATGCTGTGACTAAAGATTTCCTTTAAGTCACTGATGATGAACAATTTGGAATTGAGTAAATTAGGAGGTCAGAACTGGTGTGCAGTCTTATTCCTGGGTAGCGACGAAGTATTTAGGCCAGAGGTATGGAATTAAACTCATGGAGCTCCGATTTTTAGTAAAATTTTCCTTCAGAGGTTTGAATCGCATATTTGTGCCCCCCCACCCCGTTACATCAGTTTCCTACCTACTACGTCAAGATCCCCCCACTTCACAGCTGTGTCCTCAGCCCCCCACCTCACAGTAATGTACTCTGCTCCCACACAGTATTTGCGCAGTGATTTTTCAAACGCATTTTTCTTTTTGGAAAAAACACTTTTTAAATTTTTTAATGCACTAAAACACACTATATTGCCCAAATGTTTGAAATAAAAAAAGATGATCTTAGGCCGACTACATGGATACCAAACACGACATGCTTTAAAATTGTGCAAAAACGTGCAGCTGCGTCAAACTACATACATTTTTAAAAGCCTTTAAACGCCTTTACAGGTTACCACTTTAGATTTACCCAGGAGGTCTACTGCTGAAATTACTGCCCTTAATCTGACCTTAGCGGTGATACCTCACATGCATAATGCAATTGCTGTTTACATATGACACCAGACCGGCGCTTGCGTTCGCTTTTGGCGTTAGCAGGGGGGGCCAGGGATGCTTTTTTTTTATTTATTTTGCTATTTTATTTTTAAACTGTTCCTTTCATTTATATTTTTTTTTATTATCTCAGGGAATATCCCCTATGATAGCAATAGGTACTGACAGGTACTCTATTTTTGAAAAAATTGGGGTCTATTAGACCCTAGAGCTCTCCTCTGCCCTCAAAGCATCTGACCACACAAAGATCGGTGTGATAAAATGCTTTCCCAATTTCCCAGTTGCACTGTTTATATGCGGCAAAATCTAAGTCATGAAATGCTCGTAGTTTCCGGTTTCTTAGGCCATAGAGATCATTGGAGCCATTCTGGTCTTTGATCAGCTCTATGTTCAGCTGGCGGAACCACCGGCTGCATTCTCAGGTTCCCTGTTGGGACAGGAGAGACAGAGAAAACCATGGAAGACAGTGGGGGGGGGAGGGACGTTCCCTCCCACTGCTTGTAAAAGCAGTCTAGAGGCTACTTAGCCGCTAGGATTGCTTTTACATGAAAGCTGACCACTGGCTGAAAAGCATGATACCAAGATGATACCTAAACCTGCAGGCATCATTCTGGTATAACCACTCAAAGTCCAGAAACATACCAGTACGTTGATGGTCCTTGTTGGGCATATATTGTAATCTATTTTTTTTTTTTTTTTCCAGGCAGCCTGTGGGCTGAATGAAAAAAGGAGCTTGATCGGTGGGTATGCCCACCATTTGAGAATACCTCTCTTCATCCACCCACTTCTAATGATGGGCATACATGCACCATTTTGTTTTTAACACTGGTGGTGAAATCACCTCCTACAGCGCTGGAGTCGTGGCTTTATGTATTGTGGGAGCAAACGCTGTTGCTGTCAATATAAATAAATCCGCACTGCAGCTTAATGGCGTACCTGAAAACAAAAAAATGGTTAACAATAAAACACAGTAAAGTATAAAAAAAGACGTACCTGAAAAGCAAACCTGATAAAACATTGCAGCATAGAATACAGTAAAGAGCAGAACAATAGAGAATACAATAAAACGACAACTATTTTTGGTTTTTTATTTTATATATTTTTTTTTTTTTTTTACACTTTTATTTGTAACTGTAACGGTTCGGTTCCAGGTTTGGGTCTCTGAAAATGCGATGGCATCTTGGGAGACCCTGTGAAAGTGTGCCTAGTCTGTGCAATGCTGTACCCTATGCTAAAACTCCACTAGTGTATGGTAGCGTTCAAAACATTCACCAATGCAAAGACCAGGATTGTCAGGACAGGAGGGACAATAATAGCGGGTGTCACGCCTATATCCGCGCTTTCTACAGACACAACATTTTCTTTGGGGGGGCTTGTTGGGTAGGGGTACTCGGGAAGACATACGGAAAATGCCTCTCATGCAGCCGGCTTACTGCATTTGGATTTGGAAGGTGAGGTGGAGCATCGTCTGGGAACAGAAGGGCTCTGACTATCTTTCTGGAATCTAAGGAAGGATCCAGTCCGTCCTGCAGCTCTGTATAGCACATGAGCGTTCAGCAAAGCCAATTGAAATTAAACAGACACTTTCTTGTACCAGCGTCTGGCCTTACGGGCAACTAGTTACGGCGCCAACAACTGGTCGTTGAGGTCCACCCCTCCCATATTTTGGTTATATTCATAGACACAGAGGGGTTTCTCCACAACACCAGTCACCGTAGTAATTTGGACCGTTGTGACTGCATGAAGGGAGGCAAGAAGGAAAACATTCTTATTATCCCTCCACTTCATAGCGAACAAATTACACTTCAAACAGGCTCTCTCCCCCAGCCTAAGACTGGAATCTACAGGTCGCTGGGGAAAGCCCCGGCGATTAGATCGCATGGTGCCCCATGCTCCAATCTGATGATCAAACAAGTGACTAAAAAGTGCCACGCTTGTGTAATAATTGTCCACATACAAATGGTACCCCTTTCCGAATAAGGGTGACACCAAGTCCCACACAATCTTGCCAGCGCTTCCTGTGTAGTCAGGGCAGTTTGTCGGCTCCGTGATGATCTCTTCCCTCGTAAACCATAAAACTACATGTATAGCCTGTGGCCCTGTCACAGAGCTTATACATCTTGACTCCGTATCTGGCACGCTTGCTAGGAAGATACTGTTTGAATGACAAGCAGCCAGAAAAAGTAATCAGGGACTCGGCAACGCAGACAACATGATTGGGAGTAAACAAGTCTGCAAAACGGTTGAAGTGGTTTACGAGGGGCCAAATTTTGTAGAGCCGATCATATCCAGGGTCTCCTTGAGGATGACAGAGTTCATTGTTGTTGAAGTGCATGAACCGCAAGATCAGCTCGTATCGTGCCCTGGCCATGGAAGCAGAGAACATGGGGATATGGTAAATTGGGTCAGTGGACCAATAGAACCGCAACTTAATCATTTTAACTATGCCCATGTCAAGGGATAAGCCCAAAAAGGTCTTAAATTCTGAAACCGTAATTGGTTTCCAAGCTCTGGCAAGGGATAACTGGGGATTAGCGGCGATTAATTGACCAGCATAAAAATTGCTTTGGTCCACAATAGATCTATAGAGATCTTCGGTAAAAAAACAGCGAATAAAAATCAAGTGATGTAAAATCAACTGTTTCCACCTGAATGCCGGGTTGGCCGGTGAATGGGGGAAGTACGGGTGCTGCAGAAGTGGTGGGCTCCCAATTAGGATTGGTGAATTCTGCAGGAAGGACACTATGGGCATGACGGGCCTGTCTTTGTCTTCTTGGTGGCAGCAGGACACTACTATTGCTTGCCATCTCTCTAGCCTGAACTGCGCTTATGGGACTAGCCACGTCACCTCGTGTTACTGCAGTGCTGGTTTGACTACGAACAGGGTGTACTAGGCCGCTGGTGCTTGCCAGTTCACCAGAAGGAATAGCGGCGCTAGTACTTCTCTGCTCCATACGAGAGCCCTGCGGTTCTTGCATCTCAACAGCAGATGATGATCAGGGTCTGGTACGCCTGACCTTGGCAGGGACCACAACTCCGTCGTCAGAGCTATCTATCATGGAGCCACTGTCGTCTACAGGATCGTATTCTGAGCCTGAATCTGACAGATGAGTGACTTCCTCTTCACTATCTGTCATGCTCAGAAACGTGTAGACCTCTTCACTAGTGTACCTTCGATTTACCATTTTGGGCTCTAAATTTACTGGTACACTAGTGAGACTCGCAGGTAAAAAAGCTCCTAGGCTGTCAGCAACTGTATCAAAATGCTACCACAAAAAACTTAGCGATCGCAGGGATCAGGCCTGACTCTGCGAATGCTGCAGTTATGTGTTTAGTGTTTTGTAAGTGACAGTGATCGATCGATACTGCACTTGGGTGGGCTGGACGGAGGGGCAAAATGCAGGTGCTAGCAGGTATCTGGGCTTATCCCGATAACACTGCGTTTTGGGGAACCCTAAACTGCTGGGGACACTAGTATATTATAGATCTAATCAGATATCGATCCGTTCAGACACTTTACCACTAAGGGGGATGTATGCTGCGTGTGTGGGTGTTAGCAGTACTGGCACTAACCTGACGCTGCCTGGGGCGACGCAGACCCTATCTGACCCTAAAACCTAACTTGTATCACCCGCCAGGCGATCAGGGGGTTAAACCTTTATTGGGTAGTATATGGGGGTACCTGACGCTATAAAAAGCTGACAGTGAACCTAAATACTTACCTGGCTAACTAGCGTCACCTGTGACACTAATACGGCGATCAAAAAAAGGATTGCTTAGTGACACTGGTGAAGGGGTGATCAGAGGGTTAAACCTCTATTGGAGGGGTTCCCTAGACCTAAAGGGGCCTACCACTAACTGCCCTAACACTTAAAACACAAATGACACCAATGCAGTGATCAGTAAGAAAATAAAAACTGCTATTGGTGTCACTGTGACGGGGGTGCAGGGGGGGGGGGGGTGATTTGTGTGCCTACGTGTTCTACTGTTAGTTAGTGTTGGTGCAGACTTACTTGATGTCTTCTCTCCTTGGGCGCTGGAAAGAAAAGACCGTCACAAGGAGAGATGACCTCACTTCCGCTGCTTCCGTTTACAGAAGCAGAGGAAGCTTCTCATTCGCCAGGAGTGATTGCGAGGGTGTGGCCATGAATCGGTGGCCTCCCCCTCAGCACGGATCGCTCCTGAAACGATTCCGACCGCCACAGGCACTGGGGGGCCCGATCGGGCCTGCTGGGAGGCAGGGACATATAGGTACGCCCATATTCCTGCCCGTGTAATTCTGCCGACGTACATCAGCGTGCGGTGGTTGGCAAGTAGTTAAACATTTCAAGTATACTTATATAATTGGTTGGGACCAAATTATGTGGATTGGTAAAATCTGCACAGCTATTTCCATATGTTGGATTCTACATCTAAACTTATGTGTTGTATTTCCTTTCCATGTGCTTTATGTCCTGAAGCCTTGCTTTGTATTCAAATGACTTCATGGTTATTGGCTTCATTTATAGTCTGCACAGCTCAGAGATTAACATAGTTTTTATATAATTTTTTTTTTTTTTCCTGGCTTTTTTGGGTATGTTTCAGATTTTTTTTTTTTTTTTCTCAGGTGTCAATGGGAGCTATTAGACCGTTTGTTGGTTTGATTAATTGAGCTATACACAAGTGTTCTTCCACATGTCTTTGTAAGGTTTAGTATGATACTATTGTACATTCTATATCGAATTGCAAAATATCCTTTTGTTGGCATATAATGGGAAACCTATGTTTTGGTTTTTCTGTAAGTTAGTGTTTTTTTTGTTTTCGTTTTTCACCTGTGTAAGACATAGGTGATGTAATATTAGAACACACAATATATGGCAATATCTATACAAGGTTCAGACATGGTGCACTGTTTGTTTTGAATATTTTCCTTTTTAATTGTATTAAGATTTCTTCTCATACAGTGGTGTGTATGCTAATAATGGGGATATATAGCTTTTTTTTTTTTTTATCAGCTTTTTAAGTGTACAATGTATATTTTTGTAACCTTGTACCCAGATTTGTACAACTGCATGGCAGGTATATGCAATGCTATATTTGTATATACAAAATTTGTGTGTGATTTGATTAGAGGTATATAAATTAACAAAATGAGAGGAAAAAAAAAGAATCTGATTTAACAAAATCAAATCAATACTTGGTGTGACCACCCTTTGCCTTCAAAACTGCATAAGTTCTTCTAGGTATGCTTGCACATAGTTTTTGAAGGAACTAGGCAGGTAGGTTGTTCCAAACATGTTGAGGAACTGCCCACAGATCATTTGTGGATATAGGCTGCCTCAAATCCTTCTGCCTTCATGTAATCCCAGACAGACTCTGTTGAGATCAGGGCTCTGGTGGATAAATTGGTGGGCCAATCGCACGCCTCCCTGATGGTATGGCATGGATAAGTGTCTGACTATATTTCTCATTGTTGAGAATAGCTTTGATCCTGACCATATCTCAACTCCATTTGCAGAAATACAGCTCCAAACTTGCAAGGAACTTCCACCATGCTTCACTGTTGCCTGCAGACACTCATTATTGTACAGCTCGCCAGCCCTATTGGAAACAAACTGCCTCCTGCTCCGGCCAAATATTTCAGATTTTGACTCTTCAGTCCAAAGCACCTGCTGTAATTTTTCTGCTGCCTATGTTTTTGTGAGTGGTTAAGTCACTTACCCTTGTCTGGCCAGACTTCTCTGAACAGTAGATGGGTGTACCTGGGTCCCACTGGTTTCCACCAGTTCTGTGCTGATGCCTTCTGGACAACTTCTGATGTCGAAGGGAAGTAAGCATGATGTGTCTTTAATGTGCTGCGTTAGGTTTCCTTGGCTGACCACTGACAGTCATCAACATTGCCCTTTTGTTTGTACTTATTCAAAAGAGCTTGAACAGCATATCTTGAAACCCTAGTCTGCTTTGAAATCTTTGCCTGTGAGACCCTGCTGATGCAGTATTTACCTTGTGTGCTCAGTCTCGCTATGGTGTATGACCTGTGACATGAAACAGGCTTCCATAACCTCACCTTTTAGAAGCAGAGTTTGGCTGTGAAATTCATGACAATTCGCCTACATGTGAAATTTATGACAATTTGCACCTGCTTGGTATAATTTGTGCACCTGACTCTCTCTAATCCGTCAAAATACCAGACTTTGTTCAAGTGTAAGAATTGATGCTGGTTTGAAGCCAAAGGGTAGTGTCACCCAATAGTGATTTTATTTTTCTTCTGTTCGCCCACTTTGCATTTTGTAAATTGATAATTAAAATACATATTTTTTTAAAGCATTTTTACTTTACAGCATTTCTTCACACCTGCCTAAAAGGTTTACACAGTACTTTGTGTTTATGTATTGACATGGAAATTTCTAGATAGGAAATTCCTATGCTCATATTGATTAGCGGTTCCAAATTAACTACTTCCGTAGGGAACAGACCCTAAAGATACTCTGTATCTTTCCAAATAACTGTTCTGCCTTTATGACGCAATTGAAGGTTTTTATACACTTGATTCTGTAGGTATCACGTTAATATTGTGTTTATGGTAACAAGGGGCCTAACATAGGCAGACTAATTCTAATTGAGACGCAAAAGAATGAAAACCTTATTAGTGCCGTGAGGGCAGTGTGCAATACATACAAAATAGAATACAGTTATATACAGAACTTACAAATTTCCTTTACAGTATATACTGTGTGTGTGTGTGTGTGTGTGTGTGTGTGTGTGTGTGTGTGTGTATATATATCTATATATTTATATACACACAGTGGGGACGAAAAGTATTCAGACCCCCTTACATTTTTCACTCTGTTATATTGCAGCCATTTGCTAAAAATCATTTTAGTTCATTTTTTTTTCCTCATTAATGTACACAAAAAGCCACACACTTGTCTGTAGAAGACCTTACTGTTTACAGTGCATGTCAAAGCAAATGAGACTTATGAGGTCAAAGGAACTGCCTGAAGAGCTCACACAGAATTGTGGCAAGGCACAGATCAGGCCAAGGTTACAAAAAAATTTCTGCTGCACTTAAGGTTCCTAAGAGCACAGTGGCCTCCATAATCCTTAAATGGAAGGCGTTTGGAACGACCAGAACCCTTCCTAGAGCTGGCCGTCCGGCCAAACTGAGCTATCGGGGTAGAAGAGCCTTGGTGAGAGAGGTAAAGAAGAACCCAAAGATCACTGTGGCTGAGCTCCAGAGATGCCATCGGTAGATGGGAGAAAGTTGTAGAAAGTCAACCATCACTGCAGCCCTCCACCAGTAGGGGCTTTATGGCAGAGTGGTCCAACGGAAGCCTCTCCTCAGTGCAAGACGCATGAAAGCCCGCATGGAGTTTGCTAAAAAAAACACCTGAAGGACTCCAAGATGGTGAGAAATAAGATTCTCTGGTCTGATGAGACCAAGATAGAACTTTTTGGCCTTAATTCTAAGCGGTATGTGTGGAGAAAACCAGGCACTGCTCATCACCTGTCCAATACAGTCCCAACAGTGAAGCATGGTGGTGGCAGCATCATGCTGTGGGGGTGGTTTTCAGCTGCAGGGACAGGATGACTGGTTGCAATCGAGGGAAAGATGAATCCGGCCAATTACAGGGATATCCTGGACGAAAACCTTCTCCAGAGTGCTCAGGACCTCAGACTGGGCCAAAGTTTTTTACCTTCCAACAAGACAATGACCCTAAGCACACAGCTAAAATAATGGAGTGGCTTCACAACAACTCTGTGACTGTTCTTGAATGGCCCAGCCAGAGCCCTGACTTAAACCCATCTTGAGCATCTCTGGAGAGACCTAAAATTGGCTGTCCACCAACGTTTACCATCCAACCTGACAGCACTGGAGAATGGCAGAGGATCCCCAAATCCAGGTGTGAAAAACTTGTTGCATCTTTCCCAAAAAGACTCATGGCTGTAATAGATCAAAAGGGTGCTTTGTCTGAATACTTAGGACCATGTAATATTTCCGTTTTTTTCTGTTTTAATAAATCGGCAAAAAATGTCAATTCTGTGTTTTTCTGTCAATATGGGGTGCTGTGTGTACATTAATGAGGAAATAAAATGAACCTGAATGATTTTAGCAAATGGCTGCAATGTAACAAAGTGAAAAATTTAAGGGGGTCTGAATACTTTCCATCCCCCCAGTATATTATATTATATTATATTATATTATACATTTTTATTTTAACAAGCTTTATACTTACCGACTCTGAATGGAATTAGAGTGGCCCTGCAGCTCCGCCTTGCGGGGCCCCACCAGTGCTCTTTGTTCTCAGATTAGCCCTGCCCCTGCTTCCTTGTTTGCTTTTGACAGCAGCGGGAGCCAGCTCCACTTCTATGAAAGCAGTGTGAATAGCAAGCTTTTTATGAAACTTTCAGCAAGCTTCAACAAACTTTCTTGAAGGCTTTAAAGCACCATTTAGCTACGGTTTGGATATTTTATTTACTTAATGGAATTGCTGATTGTCACTTTAAACAAGCTGCTAAAAGGTTTCCACAAGTGTTCAACAAGCTTCAATACTCCCCCCTTGTCACTGCCTTAAAAGCATCCCAAACAATGTGTGGGTTCGCTGTATTGACATTGGAGGACCAATACAACTGAATGGCCTCCATCACCTGGACGGAAACCTGCTCATTTTTGTAGCCATCCAGGTGAGGGTTGCCAGCTTCCTCCCTTTGCTCCTGTGGTGAATGACAGAGTAACCGCAAGGGGGTTGTGATCCGTCAGACCCCCGGCCAAATATGTTATATCTTTCACATAGGGTAGGAATAGATTATTCCCAAAGGCTAAATCTATCCTGGCAGAAGACCTGTGGGCTGTTGACACATGCGAAAAGCACTTATCTGGGTGTTTCCAGCGCCACAGCTCCATGAAATCTGCCACAGACCTCCATCAATTCAGATTAGTGGAACCCCCCCCCAGCCGGGTTGGAGGTGTCCAACACCGCATCCAGAACAGCATTGAAATCCCCCAAAACAGCCACAGGGAGGTGAGCATATGGTGCCATTTTAGTCAAGAGGTCATATAGTATCTTAACCTGAAAGGGGGAGGCACATATATATTTACCAACATGATAGTTTTATGATATATTTCTATGACTATCGCCACATATCTGCCACCTGGATCAGTAAACACTTGATGGATCGTGCATGGTAGAGACCTGGAAATTAGGATAGAGACTCCTCTAGCAAATGTGGAGTACGTTGAATGTATGACCTTTTGAATCCACAGTGTGCGTAAAAGGATTCCACTGCCATCCATGTGTGTCTCCTGTAGGAGTATGTGGTCGGGTCTGTGTAAGGTATTGGAATATTGAGGCCCTCTTAAGTTTGTGATTTAAGTCCTCGAACATTCCAAGACACAATCCTAATATCATCCACCATTACAACCTCTACTGTCAAACATAAACCAGAGAATCATCTGCAAAGGGGGTCTAACCCCAGATATAGTACCTATCATACCTGGTAAGGAAAACAAAGTTAAAATAAAAACCCCTAGGTCGAGCTGTGGCTCTAGAACATCTCACCCTTGCTTTTATACCAGAAACCAACAAACCCAGTCCGGTATATAGCTTAATCCCTGAACAAAAAAAGGCAACAAAAAAAAATTGCGGTGAATTCCCGCCGCAGCAATCGAAAGTTCCTTTAATAGTCCATATCACCTCCACTAGCTCCTACCAGAAGAAGTGGAGTTACTTATGATATTGAAAAGAGCTCTGTATAGGAGAATCTCAGGGAATGTGTGGACAGAGGAAAAAAAAAGCATAAATAAAAACAAGAGAAAAAGCACAAAAAAAACCCTTACCATATCCATGGTCTGTATTACAGGGGGAAGGTGTCATCCCTTCATAGCATTTATAGTCAGCATAACCAAATCTGGACGCATGGAGGTTGTCAATGATGTAAGATATTTATAGTAGAAATACTGGAAGATATGCGTTAACCATGTCCTTCCAGGGGAAGAGAAAAACCCTCCTCAAAAAGAAGAAAAAAAAAAAACAGAAAACAAAATATGCAATAGGGCATACACGCTTCAGTCGCACGTCAGATTGTCGTTCACAGGGCATCAAAGTTCTTTAACCATCCATTCACAGGCTTCTTCTGGGTGCTCAAATTTCACCGATCCTTTGTGTTGTACTCTGCGTTTACTAGGGTACAGCATACTATTTTTGACCTCCTTCTCTCTCAGGCGTCTTCGGACTTCAGTAAACGATCGTCGCTTCTGTTGTGTCGCCGCTGAGAAGTCTGGAAATAGCATTACCCTTGCATTGTCGTGTCGTAGCTCTTGCAATTTTCTGGCTTGAGTCAGGATCATGTCTCGGAAATTCAAGAAGCGAACCAGGAACGGTCTAGGGAAGGCACCTGGGGTTCTGTTGCCGGCAGGGACCCTATGAGCTCGCTCGACTACATAAGTAGGTGGCATATCTTGCATGGATAGTAGCTGTTTGAAAAAGTGCACGGCAAATTGTGCAGGTCTGTCTCCTTCGGCCCCCTCAGGGAGGCCCACCACCCGGATGTTGTTCCTTCTCTGGCGGTCTTCTGCATCAATAGCCTTGTGTTGTAGGGACGTAACTTGGTCTCTAAGTTCAGCTAGTTGGGCACCATGATCATGAGAGGTATCTTCCATTTCAGAAACGCGTGTCTCCACTGTAGTCAAACGGCCCCTAATCTTATCCAAATCGTGCCTTATCAAGTTGTACTCAGATGAGAGGTGATCTATGCACCCCATGAGTTCTGCTTTACTAGCACCGATTGCCTCCAAGATCGGCCTGGTAATTGCCTGTGTCTACTGTAGATGCCTGAGCAGTTTCTGAAGTATTCCCCCGTGTCTCCTTAGCCTGTGCCATCTTACCAGCTGCCGATTTGGCGCGCTGTTCCTTCCGCGGAGAAGACAAGATGGCGGGGCCAGGCGCCGTATCCTTAATGGAGCGGGTCTGTCTCTGATCCGACAGTGCCTTAGCAGACTTCTTGGAAGTTGAAGAAGGCATCGCTAGATTCAGCGCTCTCTCCCCTGTCTAATAGGACACTTTGCAAGCCAGTGTGAATAATCCAATATCTCGGAAATTAAGCAGGAGTAAGGGAGCTGTGGAGGAAGGTGTGCTGCCGCGATCACATCCGGCCGGAAGTCCGTCACTGCGTTGTTTTAACTGACAATTGCACGGTCGTGCACCGCTGTACCAAAACAAAATTTACCTTTTTTTTTTCACCACAAATAGAGCCTTCTTTTGGTGGTATTTGATCACCTATGTGTTTTTTTTTTTTTTTTTTTTTTTTTTTTTTTTGCTATAAACAAAGCGACAATTTTGAAAACAATTTTTTCCTTTTTTGCTATAATATCCCAAAATTTCAAAAAGTGTATCAGTTTAGGCCAATATATACTCTTCTACATATTTTTGTTAAAAATAATCGCAATAAGCATAGGTTTGGTTTGCACAAAAGTTATAGTTATGGAATTTTTTTTTTTTTTTTTTTTTTGACACTTTTGACACTCATTTGGGACCATTGACATTTATACAGCTATCAGTGCTATAATATGCATGCTTAAATGTCACTGGCAGGGAAGGGGTTAACACTAGGGGGCGATCAAAGGGTTAAATGTGTTCCCTCATGTGTTTCTCACTGTATAGGGATGTGACTTGGGGAACGCACATATCGTTGTAGGAACGCACAATCAGTCTCCGCTCCCCTGACAGAACAGGGATTTGTGTGTTTACACACACAAATCCCAGCTCTCGCTCTTGTGCCTGCAATCGCAGGTGGCCAGCAGCAATCGCACCCGCCGGCCAGGCACATTGGGCGCCGCGCAGCAGATGCGTGCGCCCGCTATGGTTGGTTCTTAAGGGGGCAGATGTGCCTATAAAGCGGTTTGGGCAGTGGTGCCATTCTTCCATCGTATATGTACGCGAGGCAGTCAGGAAGTGGTTAAAAGCTTAAACAAAGTTTGCTGAAAGCTTTGTAAAAACTTGCTGTTCGCACTACTCCTCTACAAACTGAAGCCTGTGTGAAACTGGTCTTATACAGCTTAGAACAGCGGCTATGTGTTTCTATATTTAAGAAACTAGGCATTTTATAATGGAGATATCTACATAAACAAATGTTTTGGCTTTCAAATCTATACAAAAACGGAGTTGCACTCGTTTTTCTGTTTTATTAAGTCAGCAGCTACAAAAAGTGTAGCTGCTGACTTTTAATACTCACCTGTCCAGCGATGCATTTGCCCAAAGCCTCGGTTATCTCCCTGGCATCACTAGTGTGGGCATCCGGCTGTGACAAGTTGCGGCTTCACAGCTGGGAGTGCACTGCACGTCCTGAATGGTCGAGCAATCTTCTGGGACCTGTGACGTGTTCCAGAAGATTGCAGAAATATGACATGCCAAATGTGGCATAGGAGGAGGGTTAAGAGTCCTTAAAGCAGAAGTTCCACTTTTGGGTGGAACGCTGCTTTAAACTGATTAGACTGCTTTACAAGGTTCACATATTCTTTTAAAGGGGATCTTCACAGTCAGCAGCTATCCATACTGACAAAAAAAAGCGTTTACCTGTCCTCACCTGACCCGGCTCATTGCTGGTTTTTAGATCTGGGTGCCAAAATACTGTGAGAAGCCAACTGACACCTTGCCTCTCCAGACAGCTGCCTGAGCTGTGCTGCACCCTGTGACTGGCCCCGCAGTCTCCTGGGACTTGTGACGTGTCCAAAAGGCTGAGCGGGAAGAAGGGGAGGGGGGAATAATGTTGACCTTCCATTTGGATTACTGTGTCAAAATCTGGTATTGGTCTCCCCTCCCAACAAGACATTATTTTCAGCATATAATTATATTGTTCTGATCTGTATTAGATTATGCTAAATACATTTCAGCTTCTGATTGGTCCTTATATTGACCAAATTGTAAAAGATCCTTGCTGTTGTACCCTGTGGTTCTTGAATTGCCCTCTAACTTGAGAAGGAATGTAATTAAAAACACACCCTGCTTTTGCTTGATTTTATTTTTTTTTTAATTTGCTTTCTTCTTATTCCAGGTAATATCCAAGTGTCGTGGATAGATGATACATCAGCATTTGTGTCTCTCAGCAAACCAGATCAAGTACAAATAGGTAAGAGATGCTGTTTTAGTGTAAGATGTAATATAGGACTATATTTTCAAGGTTTCTACTTTGTGCATTTATGACCAAATTTTTAGCTGGCTCTGCTTCAATATTTGTGTATGTAA
The DNA here is from genome assembly GCF_042186555.1 of Aquarana catesbeiana. NCBI lineage: Eukaryota > Metazoa > Chordata > Amphibia > Anura > Ranidae > Aquarana > Aquarana catesbeiana. The sequence goes on from NC_133329.1 coordinate 153,996,213, forward strand.
ATGTAAAAATTGATAATTTTTTACACATTCTGAACAAGCAGATCCATGCTGGCGAGGACGTTTTGCATCCCTAAGCTTGCTGATCATAGCATTAGCAAAGCAGACATTGGGTATACAGTGCTGGCCAACACTACAGAGGAGAAAGATTTGGGGGGTACCTTTTTATTTCAGGTTGTAAAATGAGCAGCATAACCAGGCAGTGGGAAAAGCAAATTGAATTCTAGGATGCATAACTAGGGTGATGACCAATGAAACAAAGACGCTCCAGGTGAGTGAGTCTCTGGTTAATCCCCACACACTAGTTGGGTGGTAGCCCAGCTTTTATGATGTGTATCATAAGGAAATGATTCTGGACGGCTGCACTTTCAAAAATTATTTTATTGAAGCTTCATCTGACAAGTGGGAAGAAGGGAAAGAGGAGACATGATTGAATCCTTTTAAATACATCCGGAGGGGTGAATAAGGTCAAAGAGGGCACTATTTTCAATATAAAGCCAAGATCATAGGGACATGGCCTCAAACTAACGAGAGAGAGAGAGACTCATGGTTAGTGTTTGGCTAAAGCCATTTATTATCAATCAACTGCGTTTACTCTTTAAATCATAATGGCAACAAACTACACAAATGACCCTGACCAAAAGTTTACATACCCCAGTTCTTAATACCATGTATTGCCCTTTTTAACATCAATGACAGGTTGAAGACTTGTGGTATTTGTGGGTGAGACTCTTTATCTTAGATGGTAAAGCTGCCCATTCCTCTTGGCAAAAAGCCTCCGGTTCCTGTAAATTCTTGGGCTGTCTTGCATGAACTGCACATTGAGATCTACCCAGAGTGGCCCAATGATATTGAGGTCAGGAGACTGAGATGGCCACTCCAGAACCTTCACTTTATTCTGCTGTAGCCAATGACAGGTCGACTTGGCCTTGTGTTTTGGATCATTGTCATGTTGGAATGTCCAATACGTCCCATTTGCAGCTTCCTGGCTGATGAATGCAAATGTTCCTCCAGTATCTTTTGATAACATACTGCATTCATCTTGCCAACAATTTTGACCAAATTTCCTGTGCCCTTGTAGCTCACACATACCCCAAAACATCAGCGATCCACCTCCATACCTTTTCACCATAGGCCTTGTTAATTTTTGGTCTCATCGCTCTAAATGACTTTGTGCCAGGTTTGAGGCTTGTCTCTGTTCTGGTTGGCATATTGTAAGCGGGACACTTTGTGACATTTACGTAGTAATGGCTTTCTTCTGGCAACTTAACCATGCGGCCCATCTTTCTTCAAGTGCCTCCTTATTGTTCATCTTGAAACGGCCACACCACATGTTTTCGGAGTCCTGTATTTCACCTGAAGTTATTTGTGGGTTTTCCTTTGCATTCTAAAAAAATTTCCTGGCAGTTGTGGCTGAAATATTAGTTGGTCTACCTGACTGTGGTTTGGTTTCAACAGAACCTCTCATTTTCCACTTGATCGTTGTTTGAAAACTGCTGATTGGCATTCTCAATACCTTGGATATCTTTTTATATCCCTTTCCTGTTTTATACAGTTGAACTACCTTTTCCCACAGATCCTTTGACAATTCTTTTGCTTTCCCCATGACTCAGAATCCAGAAACGTCAGTGCAGCACTGGATGAAAGATGCAAGGGTCTGTCAGGAGTCCAGGGTGCTTAAACTTTTTCTTTTTTTTTTATTTTACGTCTTATTTTTACACTTTCCTTTAAAAAAAAAAAAAAAAAAAAACTTGTATTCCTATTACAAGGAATGCAAAAACATCCCTTGTAATAGGGGGGAAAAAAAGCATGACCGGACCTCTTAAATGTGAGATCTGGGGTCAAAAACAGATCTCACGTTTTACACACAAAAAAAAAAAAAAAAAAACCTGAAAGACCATTTGGTGGAAGTGACGTTTTACGTCGCTTCCGCCATCCAATGTTATGGAGCCGAGTGGGGGCCATCTTTCCCTCACTCGGTTTTAGACCTGTCAGGGGAGAGGACGTGATGGTCTCCGCCACCACCAACAGCTCCGGTAAGCGGCGGAGACGACTGGAAGGGGGGCGGGAGGGGAGCCCTCTTCTTCCCTTGATTAAAATTGATCTTGCGGAGAATCTGCCACAGAGACCACTTTATCAGAAAGCTGACCGCCCGCTGTTGAAGATAATGGGGTTATGTAGGCTGTCTGCTGCCATAACGGTATTCCACTTCAAACAGCCAAAAGTACGACGGCAGGCGGTCTAGAAGTGGTTAGACACAATTTCTGCTCACAGCGTCTGCATTGTGTGTTCCCTAATTTGTAGCAAAATTTGATGCCACTTGTTGCTCCATTGCACTGTGACCCTACCAAACACTGACTACGTTTGACTGCCCGCAGCAGGTTTACCCTGATGGTCAGGTGTACTCCACGCTAGGTGGCGCTTCTCGACATATTTGGATAGCCTTGTGCACATGCGCGCACCTGACCCATGTTGCCGTTGATATCACACCACTCGCCAAAATTTTTAGACACACCTCATAGATCTATACACAAAACAAAATCGTGTATTAAAAGCCTCGATTGGACCACTTGGTCTTTATTTTTTATTTTTTTTTATGCCATCACTTTTCTATGTTAAGGTTTTTATTTAACATTTAAAATACATACATTGGAGCTGGTTTACCCTCTAAAGGATTTGTATTTCCTTCAGTATGGTCATGAAACTGAAAAGGGGCCTGGCGGGGTGTAGTACTACCTTTATGGCCCATACACACGATCAGAAAATTGTACGAAAAATACTGCTTTCAAAACAGTTGTACGATAATCTGATCATTTGTACACTGCTTTTGAGAGCTCATCGCAATTAGAAAATTGGCAATACTGTAAGTAGTATTAAAGATTAACATTTTCAAGGTCTAGAAAGAAGTCTGGTGAAAGGGTCTGTTGGGAGCTGATGGGTAGTCTTCCTATCTTGTGACCACTAACAATCAGTGGTCATATGATCAAGCCACTCATCCTGCCACTGGGCATAAAGACCCAGTCAAGGGGTTGCCGTGGCTGGGCATGGGAGGGGTTTAATCTCAGGGAAAGTAGCTGCAAAATGTGAGAGTTTAAAGCTGTTCTGAAAGCTGAAGGTTTTTTAACCTTCATGCATGAATGTACAAAACCTGTGCAGCCCCTTCAACATCCCAATCCTTGAGCTCCCTCAAATCCAGCGATGGTCACAATAGCCTCGGCTGTCCTGTGACTTTCCCTTTTTGACTGAGACAACAGCAGGTGAGGAAATGTGGAGAGAATGGGGGGGGCGGGCCTGAGCCGTGGCTCTGTCTTTTGGATGCGTACAGCAGAAGCTCAGGAGCAAGCATGCAGCAGTGCCCCCAGGGCCTGCGACTTTCTCTGGGGGTACTGCTTGAGGGTGAGGAGCCAGGAGTGCCAGTGGGGGACCCCAAAAGAAGAGGATTAAAGCTGCTGTGTGCAAAACCACTGTACAGAGCAGGAAAGTATAATATGTTTGTTTTAACAAAAAATGAAGCTTTAAAACCACTTAAACATACTAACTGGAAAACAGCTGGGAGCACTTTTTTTTTATTTAAAAAAAAAAAAAAAATCACTGACGGCAACAGTGAAGGAGGGAGGGGGCCACACACAGGCAGTAAATCGGTCGTTTGACATACTCGCAATGTATTCTTACAGAATGAGACTCTGTTCCTGTACTTTGTGGAGGAGTTCATGGCTTTTTTTTTTTCCCATACCATGTGGATGTTTTGGCTAAATCACACATGTAATGCTCACAGCTCCTGGCAGACTTTTACACCAAGATGAGTAAGAAATAGAAATGGAGCCGTAGTGCTTGGCTTGTTTGCTAGCATGAAGTTGCCTAAAATTTGTTTAAAATGTGCACTTGTCTGATCCTTATCTAGCCTTTAAAGACATCACAATACCTTTTTATTATCTTGCTTGTCTACAAACATTTCAGATTAAATTCAAAGAGCTTGCTGTGTAAATTTGCAGCTTTCATTGCCTCTTTAACTGATGCTATGGTATTCAGGGTAAGCTTAAAATGATTTTATTTATTTTTTTAAGTAAAAAATATTCCTTTACAAACCTGTTATACTTGCCTGCTCGGTGCAGCGGTTTTGCACAGAGCAGCCCCAATCGTTTGGGGGAAAAGGGGTGGTAAAAATGTAGGTTTAGAGTCTTTAAGCGCACAATCACTATTCTTGCAGTGCAGCATAGTCTGCTTTTGGCTAGAGAATTAACAGCCCACTGACTAACATCTGTTCTGTCCTCCAGTAAGTAAGCGCCCTGTGTTAGATTGTGCAGTGCAGTAATCTGTCATTTTGATTGTCTTCCAGTTCTGCCTCTTCGCCTCCCAGTCTGAATTCTAACGTACATGAGATGGCAAGATGCTGGTTTGAAATCCAGATCTAGGTAACCTTTAGGCCACTTTCACACTGAGGCACTTTACAGGCATTTTAGCGCTAAAAATCGTGCCTGCAAAGCGCCTTGCCTGTCACTCCAGTGTGAAAGCCTGAGTGTTTTCACACTGGAGCGGTGCGCTTGCAGGATGCTAGAAAAAGTCCTGCAAGCAGCATCTTTGGGGTGGTTTAGGAGCGGTGTACTGCCCCTGCCCATTGAAATGAATGGGCAGTGCTTCGGCAGCGACGCTACCCAGGCGGTATTCACCCCTTCAGCTGCTAGCGAGGGTTAAAAGTGCCCCACTAGTGGCCGAAAAGTGTCAGTAAAGCGCCGCTTTACCACAGACGCTCTCACCGCCCCAGTGTGAAAGTAGCCTTACGTTTACTGTTTCAGTGCAGTTACATGCCAAGACCAGACACACTTTTTGTGGTGACGCATCACACAGGTAGATAATGGTCAGGGCCTTGCCAATGCTTCCCCCTGGCTACGCTTGTGCTGCTTTTCCTTCACTGGTAGAGAGGAGCAAGAGGCAAAGCAGTGCTGGATGCAGGGTGGGACTGGGAGCTGCTTTAGTTAACTTTGCAAGTTAACTAGCAGGTGATTGGTTGCTAGGCGGTCCTAGCAACCAATCATCAGTTTGTTGACTTAAAATTTCAACTAAAGCAGCTTCCGATCCCACCCTCCATCCATCACCGTGGAGCCTCAACTCCTGACATGTACAAGCACTGTAAGGTAGGAGAGAGCTACCTATAGCTGTTTTGGGAGCGACAGGGGAAACGGCTATAGCGGGGAGGACACTACTGGCGGAGAAACAGGATCATGCTATGCGAAAGGGGGGTGGGGGGCGCACGGAGGAGCGGACACTACTGGGGGGGGGGGGGGGGGGCGCGTGCAGAGAGTACACTACTGTGGGGGGGGGGTAGTGAAGAGGACATTGCTATGGGGTGGCAGAGGGCACTACGGGGGGGCACGACACGCAGAGGAATCTATAGTGGGGGGTTATGGGACTGCAGAGGACACTGTTACTGTTGGGGTGGGGGGGGGTTCAGAGGACACTTCTTTTGGGGGGGTCAGGAGGAACGCACTACCATGTGTGGGATGTTCAGGGGACACTGGGGGGGGGGGTGGGCAGGATGTGAATGGCAGGATACTACAGTGGTTCCGTGGGGGGGGGAGTGATCTCAAGAGGGGCAGAAGACACTACTTATTTTTTTTAAGAGCGGTGCCAATGCCCCAAGTTCCCTCCTGCCAGGGATCTTTGATTTTACTACATGTTGCCCAGTTAGATCTTCACTTCTGAAAGGTTGCCTACCCCTGCTATAGATGGCTCAAAATATGGCTGGTTTAGCAGCTTATTAGAAATTGATCAAACAATTGATTTCTGTGAAATGGGCTTGTTGGAAAAAATTTCTTGATCAGCGGCTGTGTTCGGACACCATAGAGTCCCCTCTGTCAGTGGGGAGAGTTCCTCCGTTTACCTTGACTGTGATGGAGGAATTAGTTCATTTTCGTTCACACTGGCAGTGGTGTTGCTCATGGCCGTCTTTAATATTGATTGGACCCTGGGCAAAAATTTTCTTGGGGCCCCCCCCCATGCAATTTTGCTCTCCAACTGCTCTGAGACATAAAATAAATAGCAGCTAGACTTAAAATCAGTTTACTGTATCAGATCAGGCAGCGATAGCGAGCCAGAGGTTACAGCATATCATTACCGCTTACTGACTGGTTGCTAGAGGTTACAGCACATGATTTCTGCTTGTTGATTGGTTGCTAGAGATTACTGTACAGTAATACTGCTCACTGATAGGGCAGAGCTGGGCAGCATTAATAGCAGCACTTCACACTGAGATATCGGGACACGGCACAGGACTAAAACTTCAAGGAACAAGGGAATTTAAACTGGGATAGTTGGCAAGTATGAGGCAGCTGCTTTGGGCCCCACAACAATGACAGGGCCCAGGGCAGCTGCCCCTTTTGCCCTGCCTTAAAGACGGCCCTGGTGTTGCTTTCCCTGAAAGAAATAGACTTGTCTGTACTGTCATTTTGTCTAAAATATAATAAGGAATGTGCTGGCTTAGACCAGTAAAGATCTATATTATGCTTCTTGGAAAATGTTCCTTATCTTGCAGAGATTTTATTGAGCTAAGCATGACATTTTAAACTGTAAGCCTGTTACAGGATAAGCATTCCATAAATGTATAAAATGTTTTTGCAGCCTGTGCTTAATGCACAAGGAAAGCTTTGTTTTGGCTGGATAGTGACGGTTTTAAAAGACTAAAGAAGCTGGTGATTTATTAGAGATTTTCCATGGGATATAGGGTCATCTAAGCAGATATTCAGATGTCTGTGGAGCTGGTAAGTGAGTGAGTTTAATTGGTATGTTAATGCATACAGCTCTATGCCAAGAGGGTGGCTGTATGGATTCAGGAACTTGCATGGCTGTGTAGCAAGAACAGGCTTAAAATGTATGTCCATTGTTAATCTCCACTAGCAATTTATTTTTAAATGGCATTTTTTTTCTATTGGTAACACTAAGCATTCCTGTTTTCTTGCTTTCATTCAGATTTTTGGTGGTGTGTATTATGTGATTATACATAAAAGGCTTCGTATTTTGTCCCATTCTTCATAATATAAAGGCTAAGTCCACCTTTTGCAACATATTACACCCATTTTTAGGGTGTAACATGTTAAGCAACTCTACCCCCTAAAAATCCCCTCTGACCTTGTGTCAAATAACTCTCCAGCTGAAAGCTCACACCTAGGTATGGGCTGGGAGCAAGGGGAAGAGTTTGTCGAAGCTTGGCACTGCACCCATGATCCCTTGATTGTGGGTGCAATGCTTTGAAGGCTTCTGTGAAAAAATGCATTTTTTTTCTCCTGCCTTTTGATATGATTATAAAGTAGTTGGGGTGTGTGTGTGTGTGTGTGTGTGTGTGTGTGTGTGTGTGTGTGTGTGTGTATATGTATATATGAATGTATGTGTGAGATATAGATAGATATAATATATTTTTCTATTTACAGTATACTTGACCTGCTAGTTTTGCACAGAGCAGCCCCAATCCTCCTTTTCTGGGGTACCCCCGCTTGTGCTCCAGGCCACTCCTCGCCCCTGAGCCGCCTAGTCTCCGTCTATTGACACAGACCAGGCAATTAGGCCCTGACCCCAGCTCCCTTGTCATGGCATTTCATTGATGGCAGCAGGAGCCAATGGCTGCCGCTGCTATTAATCTGCCCAGGGAGGAGGGAGACCGTGGTGAGAGCACATCTCTGGATCAGATTGGGCACTAAGTATAAGGGGGGCTCCTGCAGCACAGAAGGTTTTTTACCTCCTGTATAGAATGCATTAATGTGAAAAAAAAAAAAAAAAAAAACCTTGAGGCTTTAGAACCACAGCTGCTGTCAAAATAAAATGGCCACAGTGGGAGATTAGTCTATCTGCACTGTACTTGCACAAATATTACATCTGCTGTTATCCTTTGCACTGCTCTTCTGCACATATTGCCCACTAAAATAGTACTTCAGCATTGTTTGTAATACCCTTATTTTACATTCAGCAAATTACTTTGTGAACCATTCCTCTTTGTGCAAATATAATCGCATTTATTCCTTTAACTTGTGCGCCACAAAAATATCTGGACTGCACTGAGTTTGGTTAATTTCAAAGAAGTTTCAATCCTGAACCCTATTGAAATCAATGGGAGGTGAGTTTGTCAAAATAAAATGGCCCATTTTCTGGTTTAATGGGCATGGTGTTAAAAAAACAAAAAAACAAAAACGTGGGAGAGGGCTTGACCACTGCCCTTGGGTCATGTGCTGAATTTTTCAACCATTCAGTGCAGCTGGGTGTTTTAAATTTTTTTTTTTAATTGCTTGCAAACGACTGGAGTGTTTTGTCAGCGACAACTGTCAAACAAGAAGCATGCAGCAAGAATGAAAAAGTCAGTCCACCACCGCCCAAAATGCATACCAGACCATTTGAGTCTCATGTTAATTTTCAGGTGGACTCCATGGAAATAAAATAAGAGGAGAGTACTGTGAGGTCTCCATAAGAATCCAGACCCTTAATCTGAGTATGCAGCCTGGCTCGCCAGGAAAGGCTAGGGGGGATACATACATACATACATACATACATACAGACTTAACCATGTTGGTGTCTTGCCAAGGGTGAGGGCAGTTGTTTAAAGCATCTTGTTCCCATGTTGGTGACTACAGGGGCCTAGAAATGGATACCCCAACATTTGAAAAGTCCTTTGTTTAAAAAAAAAAAAAAAAAGTCCCTTGTAAATCTGTCAATCGTGTCACAAAAACGAAACGCTTTGTGTCCCACTTGTGTCACAGCCGCCAGCACTGCCCAAGTCTCTCTACTGGTGCACTTCTGGCATGTGGGATAAACATGACGACGTTTCTTATAGTGACCCACCCTTTTTGTTTTGTATTTTTTTTTTTCTTCTCTATTGCAGAAATACTTTTTGAATGGGTAGAATTTCTATCGGATAGCAGAAGTATCTTTTTATTTTTTGAAGCTTAAGTTTTTAGTCTGTTTTCTAGTGAAAAAAAAAAAGCAGCTTTAAGGGGTTGTAAACCTGTGGAAGCTGTACCCATAGGTAGGCCTAGAATAAGGCTTACCTATAGGTACTGTTAATCTCCTAAACATGTGCCGTTTAGGAGTTATTTTACTGTGTTTTGCGCCAATGTCATCAGTGCATGCGCTGTGAAGAAACTGCCCCCTGTGCTGTTTCTTCATGAGCAAGTGGCATGGCTGGCGGCTCCTGTGCGCATGCGCTGGAGTGACGTCACACAGCTCCGGCCAGTCACAGAGCCAGAGTCCGTGACCCTGGAAGGAAGAGGGGCGAACATGGATGCGACCTGCAGCGGGGACAGAGCGGGTTTCGTTTTGCAGGCAAGTGTCACATAATGTGCTAGTATGCAATGCATACTAGCACTTAATGCTTTTACTTTGCAGGGGCAAAGGAAGAACCCATTCGGGTTTACTTCCACTTTAAGGGACAATGATTACCTTCACCAGTGTGAAGCGTCTTCTGTGCTGCTGTCTGCTGTTTTGGTTAAATCCGAAGTCCTCTTCTCCCCTGCATTTACACAACTGGTAATATTCCAGTGTTGCAGGGTTGACAGAACGGTCAAAGACTATTGTCAAGAGTGCCCACTTCTTCTGCCCTTCCCTCCTCCATTCAAAGAAGCTGCTCTATAGATTCTGTTAATTAAAAAAAAAAAAAAAAGATTATGAATGGAGAATGGCTTTAAGCAATGTGACAAGCATGATGCTTTTTTCACAGGTGCCTCCGGGATGTGAATAGCTCTTTAGTCAGCAGGACATGCAAAGTTTTCTCTGAAAACACATCTCTGACAGGATTTTAAGTGGTAACGTGGTGGTGGGTTTTTCCAGTCTAAACGAGCAGCTCTACATTTGTGACAGATACCTAGACCTGACAAATAAAAAGAAAATAAACTTGGTGATAGGGAAAATATTTGCTTAAGGCATTTTTAAGCCAAAGAAAGCACCATTATTAGATGTTCATATACTGTGATTGCTTAAATGAAGTACAGTAGAAAAAAAAAATCTCTTGGTTACTGAGCAAATTTAAACCAGCTGGATCAGCTCTCTGTATGCAAAGGCCTTGGCAATTGCAGAAGTGGTGAACTTTGTAGTGATTTTGAGAATCTGTACCTTAAACTCTATCTCTCTATCTCCTGTTTTTGTTTTGTTTTTTTTTGTTTTTTTTTTTTTTTTTTAAAAGCTGATCTTCATTTTTAGATTGTGTAACTAGTTTGTTTGGGCTAAGCTGGCCTAAATGTGTACAACGGCTGGATGTACTTTATAGCAGTGGTGCTCGGTCATTTATAGAAAACTTTATCAATAAATACAAAGGTTCCCCTAATTCGCTGAGTCAGAGGCTGGCTGATGTCACAATCTCCGTGTATTCATTGATGGAATACAAAGCGTTGCTCAGTCGATTCTATTTTGTTCTGGTTGTTAGACAGGAAGGTCTTGACTCGCACCTGGAACACAGTGCTATATACTGTATGTAGCCTCTGCCACATAGTTTATACAGCATACTCAGCGGCCGCACACATTAAGGGAAATAGTTTGTTTGGGCCAGCTTGGCCCAAACCATCTATTAAATCTGATCTCCAACTTTAGTTTCAGTTTTAAATTCTATACTCCTTTCAAGCATTCTTAGTTCGGGATATTGAGTGCTAAACATTAAATCAGATGGCTCAGAAGTTTTAAACTGCGATCTGTCTCCACATTGATTATTTCTCCTTTCCTGTTCATGTCAAGTGGGCAATTTTAAATGGAGAGGGTTAAAGCGGATGTAAACCCTCACATATACCCAGTGAAGTGAACGGCCTCAGATGATGCACAAAGATGAAACCAATCTCCCTACATAAGTTTTATATGTCAATCTGTCTTTAACTTGCTATTTTCTTTAGCAAGTGCACATCGTGTTAAAGATTTTCTCTTCCTGTTCAGCACTGGAAGTGAAGTGTGGGCATACCCTGTGTGACAGCTGATTAGAACAAAGACGCACACACGCCCCCACTCCACATAGGCAAAGGTAGGAATGTGTAAATCTGTGCTGTGAATAGACCAGCACCCTGCTAATCTATTTATAGCACCCACCCTGACACATTTCAGGCTGGTTTTATCTCGGTTGTTTGAGAATTTGTCAGAAGTTATGCTGATAACAGAAGAACGAAGCAGCAGAAAGACATGGGGCTTTGGATAGAGATGAAAACACTGCCAATATATGTGCTTGGGTCAAATTTCATGAATCTGGTTTACAGCCACTTTACTCTCCCTAGCAAATGGCAGTAAAATGTGGACAAAGGTTCTAAACCTACTTTATCCTTGACTAGTTCCTTTACTTATTGAATAAGACCCCCTAGAGTTTTAGGGGTCCAGATACCTCTGAGGGTTCACACAGATCTTTTTAAGAGGCCATTTAAAAAGACCTGCTTTGTGTTGTGGTTTGGCTGCTTGAGAAGTACATTGCATCTGCTTTGGACAAGATCCTACCAAGATTCTTTGTATTGTACTTGGCTAAACTGCCAAGTGAGCAGAGAAGGATTCCTGCCTAATGAACCATAGGTGCAGCGGGCTTATAAAGGATGCATTCACAAAAATGAATAGGCCCAAGGAAAAAAAAATTAGAGGTGGAGGATGTTAAAAATGATCTAGTGATCTCTCTTCCTGGAGAGTAATAGATTGTAGACCTCTCCCAAGTGTATACACAGCAATTGCTCCATAAATACAGGCTTGTTGCAATACTCCAATTTACTTTTTTGTAGTAGAAGGAATTGCAGTGAGCTCTGTGTTAGGGTTGTGTTTTTTTTTTTTTTTTTTTTGTTTTTTTTTTTTTGTTTTTGTTTTTTTTTGGGCAATCACTTTTTTTGTCATAATGCATATCTAAACTGGGGGAAAAAGCTTTGTTATGTAATGCCAGATTCCACTATTCATCTCTTTGTAAACTGTGTTGCAATGTTGCATAATGCCTTGGAGAAGGTAGGCACAGAGCCAATGGCACAGATTTGATTCCACCGTCTTAAAAGGGACTTTGCACAAAATAAACCATTATTTTTAAATAAGAATTCAAGTGATTTTTGATGCGTCTGTGTATTTATTGTACACAGTATGTATAGAAACCGGAGAGAATCTATTTTTTAGAGTGAGCAAAAAATCTTTCCTAACTTGTTGACTAACATATTCTTATTTTTACATGTTCTTTTTTTTTTTTTGTACATGCATAATCATGCAAAGTTAACGAAGTATAAAATTATTACATGCATTTGTACACCTTTCCTCAACCCAACCTTGTCCCCAAGTGTCACAAAAAGGCCTGTCCTGTTGTATTATGCCCATTCTGTTATTCAGATGCTTGAATCCATGGGCACCAAACCTGGTCAGTTTTAGCTGATCGACCCTGGTTTATACAGTGGGGAAAATACATTTTTTGACTTACAAAGAAATGAAGGGTCTATAATTTGTATCATGGGTGGATTTTAAATGAGAGAGACAGGATATCAACCAAAAATCCAGAATAAATACAAGTGTTTTATAAATTGAGTTACAGTTCACTGAGTAAAATGAGTATTTGATGCCCAAGCAAAACATTACTTCGAGAAACCTTTGTTGGCACTTGGCAAGCACAAAGGTAAGATGTTTGTTCTAGTTGGTTACCAGATTTTCACACATCTCAGGAGGGCTTTTGGTCCACTCTTTTACAGATCTTTTCTAAATCCTTAAGGTTTCTTGGCTGTCGCTTGGCAAATTTTCTATAGACCATTTTCATAACCTTAATGTACTTCTTCTTGAGCCCTTCATTTGTTGCCTTGGCAGTATGTTTTGGGTCATTGTTATGCTGAAGGACCCATCCATGACCTATCTTCAGTGTTCCGGCTGAAGGAAGAAGGTTCTCAGATTTTACAATACATGGCCCCGTCCATTGTCCCCTCAATGTGGCAAAGTCGTTTATCTTTATCTTTAGCAGAGAAACCGCCACAAAGCATAATGTTCAATCTCCATGCTTGACTCTAGGGAATGGTGTTCTTGGGGTCACAGTCGCCATTTTTCTTTCTCCAAACACGGCAAGTCCCCATTCTCAAGAAGGAACATCTACAGTCATGCCAATGAACATGTAAATGATTCATTGTAGGATTGGGAGTAAGTGCTGTGGTCAGATGAGACCAAAATTGAGCTATTTGGCCTTGACTCGACTAGCCGTGTTTGGAGGAAGAAAAATGCTGACTGACCCTAAGAACACAATCTCTACAGTCAAGCATGGACTACATACCGCTAAGGCTATAAAGCCATGGCTCAGGAGGAAGCACATTAAGGCTATGGAGTAGCCTAGTCTGTCTCCAGACCCTAACCCCTTCACGCCTAAGCCTTTCTGACATTTGTTGCTTACAAGTTAAAATCTGTATCTCTTGCTAGAAAATTACTTGGGAACATCCCCCCCCCCAAAAAAAAAAGGTGTCTGTGTGTGTCATTTTTAGTAGAGATCCTAGAGAATAAAATGGTGATTGTTGCAATATATTTTTTTTATGTCACACTATTTGCGCAGCAGTCTTTCAAATGCAGTTTTTTGGGGAAAAGTACTTTATGAATTAAAAACAAAACAGTCAAGTTAGCACAATTTTTGTATAATTATCAGGAACCATGAATCAGACAGACGGAAGTATAGTTAAATCACACTTTAATAATAATAATAATAAAAAAAATAAACAGAGTAAATGTAGTCAAAACAAGCCAGAGTTCAGTAACCGGATTGGGGAGTCAGAGATAAACGTAGTGGTACAGCAAGCAGAATCAGGAGCCAGAAGGAATGTCAGCCGAGCAAGTCTTCAACAGGAATGCAGGAGAAAGTCTGTGATGTTGACAGAGGCGAAGTCAGAGATCAATTGAGCTAGACGACTTTAAGTAGGCAGGACTGATGAGCAGAATCAACAGCTGGGTAACTGTGGCGAGAGATGGGAGCTGGCAATTAGCCGACAGCTGAGCGGGCAGCTCAGAAGGAAGGGTTCATGAAAGATGTTACGCCGAGTAAATAGATACCCAACATGTCATGCTTTAAAATTGCTCACACTCGTGGAATGGTGACAAACGACGGTATTTTTTGACTGTTAACAGTTTAGAGTTACAGGAGGTCTAATGCTAAAATTGCTCTCGCTCTAACTTTCATGGCGATCTCACATGTGTGATTTGAACAGTGTTTTACATTTGCAGGTGTAACTTGGGTATGCGTTCGCTTCTGCGTGCGAGCATGGAGGGATGGAGTGCATTAAACAATTTTTTTTTTTTCTGTCACTTTAAATTATTATTATTTTTATCACATTTATTGTAAACATCCCTTGTGACAGTAATAGGCAGTGAAAGGTGCTCTTTATGGAGGTATCTGGGGTCTATAAGACACCAAATACCTCCTTTGCACTTTAAAGTGTTCAAAACACCAAGTTTGGCTGTTTTGAATACCGACCTTTTTTTTTTTTTTTTTTTTTATCTGGCGCCTTCAAGGCTTCAGTTAACTGGAAGTGATAGCATGACATCGCTTCTGGGTTACTAGACCTGAGAACCGATCAAAGCCAGTTCCAACTTTGTTCGGGTCTCCGGCCAGGCTGGGCCTCCTGGTGGGACGTGAGTTGCAGAAGCTCCTCCCCTCCCACTGCTTGTAATAACAGCCAAGCGGCTGATTATTACAAACAGTACAACCATTTTTAAGCCGAAGTCTGCATATTTGCGTTAGGTCGGTGTCAAGGGGTTAATCCTATAGAAAAATAATGGAGGAAGCTGAAACCTCGAGTTGCCAAAAACCTTACAGATTTAGACGATCTGTAAAGAGTAGACCAAAAGCCCTCCTGAGATGTGTGCAAACCTGGTCACCAACTACAAGAAATGTTTTACCTCAGTACTTGGTGGAGAAACTTTTGTTGTGTTGTGAGTGTGGTATAGAATTTTAATAATATGGGGTATTTTAATTAAAAATTTTGTTTTGGCGAATGGCAAATTATAAAAAAAAGGTTAGTGTCTGAATATAAGTACAGTGGATTTACAGTGCCTCCAGCCAGTTACGGCAATTTATAAATAACTTAAAATATGAGTTTTGTTCAGACAATCAGTATACCACAATTGGGAAGAACGCTCCTCTGGTCTGACATCTCCTTGACTGAGTATTTCATGAATTCAATTTTTTTATGTATCCACGTCATGACAGTTGGCAAGCCCAAAGTCATGCTTGGGGATCGAATACTTATTTTACTCACTGAACTGCAACTTAGAGGTTGTAAAACTCCATTTTGAAGTTGTACCCATAGTTAAGGCTTGCCTATAGGTACAGTAAATATCTCCTAAATGTGCGCCATTATATAGATATTTGTACTGCGACTGTGATGTCATTGGCACAGGCGCTGTGAAGAAATGGCCCTCCATGCTGTTTCTTCACTAGTAAGTGCTGTGGCTGGCGGCCTCTGCGCGCATGCGAGGAATGATGTTACACGACCCTGGCCAGTCACAGAGCCAGTGTTCGCGGCCCCTGGGAGGAAGAGGGGCAAACATGCATGCGGGGACAGCGTGGGCTTCGTTTGCAGGTAAGGGTCACATGATGTGCTAGTATGCAATGCATACTAGCACATTGTTTTTACTTTGTAGGGCACAAAGAAGTAAATTTTTTTTTTTTTTTTTTTTTCTTTTTAGACCCTTCATTTTTTTTTTGTAAGTGGGCAGACTTACAAAATCTGCAGGAGATACAATAATTTCCCCACTGTATGCTTATATTCAGAGAACATTGCTAGCCATGTTGATATAAAATTGTAAGCTTTTTACCATGTACAGTGGATATAAAGTGTCGACATTTTAACAGGGGTGTGTAATGTTTCTGTGATGTAAAAAAGACAGATCACTCATTTCAGAACTTTTCCACCTTTTTAATGTGACCTAATGAAGGTGGAAGTTAGGTGGGAAGTAAAAATAAACTGAAATGTGGTTGCACGCCCTCTTTTATAACTGGGGTTGTAGCTGTGTTCAGAATCAAGCAATCACATTCAAACTTGTGTTAAATAGGAGTCAGTGTACACCTACCATCATTTAAAGTGCTTCTGATCCCAAATAAAGTTCAGCTGTTCTAGTAGGTCTTTCCTGACATTTTCTGCATCCTACAGCAAAAGCCAAGGGCCACAGAGCTTCCAAAGCATCATAGGGATCTCATTGTTTAAAGGTATCAGTGAGGAGAAGGCTACAAAAGAATTTCCAAGGCATTAGATATACCATGGAACAGAGTGGAGACCGTTCTCATCAAGTGGAAAAAATATGGCACAACAGTGACATTCCCAACAACTGGACATCCCTCCAAAAGTGATGAAAAGACAATTGAAAAAGTGGTCAGGGAGGCTGCCAAGAGGCCTACAGCAACATTAAAGGAGATGCAGGAATATCTGGCACGTACTGGCTATGTGGTACATGTGACAACAATTTCCCGTATTCTTATGTCTGGGGTAGAGTGGCAAGACCGAAGCCTTTTCTTACAAGGAAAAACATCCAAGCCTGGATAAATTTTGCAAAAACACATCTGAAGTCTTCCAAAAGCATGTGGGAAAATGTGTTCTGGTCTGATGAAACCAAGGTTGAACTTTTTGGCCATAATTCCAAAAGATATGTTTGGTGCATAAACACTGCACATCACCAAGGGAACATTATACCCACAGTGAAGCATGGTGGTGGCAGCATCATGCTTTGGGGCTGTTTTTCTTCAGCTGGAACAGGGGCCTTAGTCAAGGTAGAGGGAATTATGAACAGTTCCAAATACCAGTCAATATTGGCACAAAACCTTCAGGTTTCTGCTAGAAAGCTGAACATGAATAGGAACTTCATCTTTCAGCATGACAACGACCCAAAGCATACATTCAAATCACCAAAGGAATGGCTTCACCAGAAGAAGATTAAAGTTTTGGAATGGCCTAGCCAGAGCCCAGATCTGATTTTAAAATCTGTGGGGTGATCTGAAGAGGGCTGTGCATAAGAGATGTCCTCGCAATCTGACAGATTTGGAGTGTTTTTTGCAAAGAGTGAGCAAATAAAGTCAAGATGTGCCATGCTGATAGACTCATACCCAAAAAGACTGAGTGCTGTAATAAAATCAAAAGGTGCTTCAACAAAGTATTAGTTTAAGGGTGTGCACACTTTTTAACAATTTTAGAACAGTGTTCTGAATTGAAAAGACTTTAAACACTTGCCACCCGCATGACATCATATGTCGTGGCCTTTGAGTGGATGTATCTGGATGATGCCTGCAGCTACAGGCATCCAGACATTTTTTTTCCTCAGCCAGCAATTCTCTACATTATAGAAGCCATCCTTGTAGCTTATAGTAGTCACTGGACTGCTTTTTACAGGCAGTGGGAGGGGACATCCCCCCCCCCCCCCGTGCTGCTCATCTGTGCCTCTGTGCTCGCCTGTGTGACTGAAGCTGGAAATCTGATCCAAGAGTTGCACCAGGTTACTACAGAGCCTACAGAGTCTCCATCCCTCTCTGACCCTGGGAGGCCGGAAAAGATGTTACTTCTGGCTCTGGCAAATGTAAACACTGCCGTTTTTTCCCTTAGAAAGCAGAGATCAATGTTTTTTTTCTGGTGGTGTTTTTTTTTTTTTTTTTTTTTTCAAACCCAACTATGTCTATTTTACACAGCGTTCCAACTTTTGGGAATTGGGGTTGTAGTTGGTATGCATATGTAACCATTTAACAACGGCTGGAAAAAAGTATGATTAGTTCCTGTCCTTGTAAGGTGTCACTATCTGAGCCTGCTGTTTCTGCTAGAGCTGTCAGGCCTTTGATATCTACTTCTGATTTTGTCAGTTTGTACACAGATCAGCCTGCTTGCATTTTTCAGAATGGTCCACTACTGTCTTTGTCAGAACCTTCACAGCCTGGTTCTCTGGGAATTTGTTTTCAGGGTCAAAAGTATCTGACAGGTCTAATCTTAATCTGATGCGGTTTGCTTCACAATGCTGATCAGTGTTGAACCTGCTGATTCAGGTTTAAACTCTTATATAAAACTCATACTATAATGGTTCTGCACATTGGGCCCATAAGTTGTATGTGAAATCCATGTTCAGGTCTCAGCTATTTTGTTCATGCAAAGAGGCAGTCATATTGATCTTGCCCCTCCCTTCTCCTAAAGTTTGTCATAGCTCCTGAAATAACAGCACAGCCATAGTAAGGACACATCTACATTCCTCAGTTAATTTGTACCGAACACCCCCATGTCAGACCATATGAGGAACCAATGAAACCACTTGGCCTCTTAGGTAAAGTACACAGCTGAAACCTGTCCTATTTTATATTCCTTCAGACTTGAGTATTGTCCAGCGTGAAATTTGCGTTTGCAGACTGTAACCTTTAGTCATTAAGAGATCCAAATACCTATAGAAAATTTGTACCTGGGACTTGGTTATAAACTTAGTGACATCCCAGCAACCACCCCTTTAAACCGGGTGATTGGTCAGATGGTCTCTGTCAACACCCCCCGATGTGAAGAAAAATTAAATGCAACCACGTTTTGAGCTCTCGTGTACCATCACAACAAAGAACATCTGTAAAGTTATGAGCGCTAATATATCGCCTTGCTCATTGACTGAAGTCTGCCGAACCCAGGACTTGCAAGTATTCTTTATTTTCAACTTTTTTTTTTTTTTTTTTTTTTCCTCTGTTGCGTTGTCTGTTTCTTTGCAACACCCTTTTTCAATAAATATTATTTTCTCTTTTGTTTGACAGACACAGCGTCTCCTTAATATTGACCATTGGGTTATATTGCCTCCCCAGGAGTAGGACTAGGCAGAACAAAAAACACCTGGCTACGCCCATGGGAGGTACTCAGTCAGTATATGACCCCCTCCCGGCTCTAGGTATTAGTTTATTTCTGTCTAGTCAGGAGTAAGGACCTAGCTCCTTGCTGGGATCTTTTGGTCCTAGCAAATTTTACTTTGCAGATCTTCCAGGAGAAAATACATGGAAGAAAGACAATCAACTGCCGGGCTGGATAATCTAGATTCAGTTGTCTGCCCAGTCCAGCCATCGAGCACACACAGACCGCAGCTACTCCCTAGGTCAGCCGCGACATAGCCTCAATGGTCAGAGGCTGGCCCGCGAGTTAAACATCTCGCAGGGTCGCATGCGAACAGGCTCTGGTTCGAGACGCAGTGGTCCCTTGGCCAACAGCCCTCCACTTCGGTGGCAAGGAGTTCTGTCTGGAGGGTCACCCGCACCATGGATCGGTAAGTACAGCCCCCCTTTACCCCTTTGTGCGTTTTGGGGTGGACGTGGTTACCCTTCAGGGATGGTCGGACCTGCCTGCAGGATCCCTCCTCCCATCCTAAAGTCCCTTGGTTAAACTGGGCTTCCCTCTCCCCCACGGATTGGTGGGAGTCCCAGGGCAGGCAGCGAAGACCCCTGGGGGTCTCCCCGCTATTCCCCTTTTGGGTGGTGTGTCCTGCCCTGGCGGTATGGGGGGGAGTGGTTCTGGTGCAAAGATTGCAGCGGAAACCCCTAGGTGCATGCCCTGCATGAAGACCCGGTTAAGGCTCCTGTGTCCTGGTTTGGGGCTCTTGTGGTTAGCCTTGGGTTATTGTGCCCACCCCTCATTTTTCTTTGGCACTGCTTTTGGACGTCCCAATGGTCCAAATTAAGGAGGCACTGTGTCCATCGATGAATGTAAGAGAAAATGGGATTTTTGTACTCTCCATAAAATCCATTTCTGAGTTAGACGGACACAGCACTCGCCCCTCTATGGAGTTTGATACTTCTCTTACTGCTTGCTACTAAACTGAATACCTACAGCAGGGAGGGGGTTTTATACTGACTGAGGACAGCCCATGAGCGTAGCCAGGTGTTTTTTGTTCTGCCTAGTCCTACTCCTGCGGAGGCTATATAACCCAATGTTCAAGATTATAGAAGCACTGTCCGTCGAACCCAGAGAAATGGATTTTACGGTGAGTACAAAAATCCCATTATTTGCACCATTTTTTTACCTTTTCATTGTTAAACCCCATTTTGAAAAGTGTTAAACTGTCTCTCTTGCCCTAATGCAAACGCAAAGAATCCTTCTCTCGAGTGCTACTGTAGTATGTCTCTGAATATACTTGTCTGTGGTGATGGTGTGTTAGACATTTATTTTAAAATTATAATTGTATTGCTTAACTTGTGAAAGTGTTTGATTTTTGGTTGGTGGCATTTAAAGGGTTAATTGCTTAACTTAATCTAGTGACAATCACTCTGTCTGCACTTTGACTGTGGTCCTTTGAGCTGGAGAATCTTCATGCAGGGTGAGGCTGAGAGTGGTGTTGCATATACGTGACAGTTTGGTGTGAGATCGACCAGTCTTTTGTCAGAATTTGGTGAGAAGGGCAGGGGTCTGACACCACATGCGTCGCACATACTGCTTCAAGATTTTTTTCTGGTACTTTACTTTCTGGAAAGCTTAAGCTATCAAGGCTCTTTCTTGATCATGTAAGTCAATTTTTTTTTCTCCTCCTGGATAGGTGTTTTCTGGAATTTTTGTCCCTACCATCTCTGGACTCTCCAGTCCTTTGCTTTTTAATAGACATCCTCTCTCCCTGGTGATTAAATTATCTTTGCATTTAGGGACTTCACCGATTCTTTTAGTTCTGGTTTAGGTCCCAGGTCAAGCTAGCTGGAATGACTGTTTGCCCTCTTCTTGAGACGACCCTAATCTGTGAAACCATGTCTGAATGGAGGGAGGAGGAGAGAGAGACACAGGTCTCACTGCTTGCTCGCAAAACTGAAGCATGACTGTTGGGGGTGGCGTTGCAGTGGGCAGGCCTTTAAAGGTTTTTCTGTTTGCTAGTGTCCACCTCCTGAAGGCAAGCTGCTTATAACCAACATGCCTATTTACTACATCCCTTTTATTTCTTGATTGACAATAAAGATATTTTACAGTAAGTATGCAATTTTTCCAAATATTTTTCTTTGTCTTTATCGGATTGTTGTAGTAATCTTTTCACTGGTTATTGTATTTTTAATGATCAGAAGTTACCCAGGGACTCCATGCTTGTGTTTAAACATGTGAACTGAGCTAGAAGTACTTGGGGGGTTATTTGCTCCAAGTGACTCCTTGTGATATTTTTTTCACAGATGTATATGCCCGTGCAATCATAATTATCTTGGATGAAAAGCTGAATTTGCAGTAATTTGACTTCCTGCTATGCTTATGATTTAGATACGCCAGATGGACAGCAACTATCCTCCTTTATTGGCAGGGGATATTGTTGAACTGTTCCATGTGTTATCACTTGGATATATAAAACTAGCTTACCGCACATCAGATGCTTTCCACAGGAACTTCAGTGGGCCAGTACATATACCCTTAGATTGTTATAACTTTTAAGTACATGACAGCTGACTCTCTTCAAAGTTTTCCTAGAAGCCTATCACTCTAGGCTTGTAGTAATGATATCATTTAGACCTTTTTGTGTCTGAAATTTGTTTTATCTAGTGAATCTGGATGGCTGCATGATTTGTACTCCCTGTTGATTTTAAGAATTCTAGATAGTTTTATTATTTTCCCTTGGAAAATATTTGTAATTGAGGGCTGCCTTTCTTGCGATACATGAAGCGCTTCTAGTCCTAAGATCACTGTGCTGTTCCAAGGTAAGCATTCTGTTGAGTGGACATAGGTGATGCTAATTTACTTTTCAAGGCTGTAGGCAATGACCTAGAAAGGTAAATGACTTAAAGTAGAACTATAGGTTGGTTTGTTTTTTTTTGAGTAAGGGAGGGTTAACTCCTGTCAGATTTTGTTTCACCATCCTCTGTTCCATTGTGGAGAATAACCTTCACTTCCTACCCTATAGCCAATCAGTAAGTGAATTGAAATCTCTGCAAAATAAGGGAATCCATTGGGGGCCCCCAGGTCACCGGTACTAGGAGCCCAATTGAAAGGTTTCCCCTCCTATTACTTTTCTGGGAACATCCCAAAATTTGCAGAATTAGAGAGGGTAAATCTCTTTAACAGGGGCTCAAACAGCAATAATAACCTATTGATAATGCTGCACGATTAATCACTAATTTCTATTCAACCCCCCTCGCAGTCTTAATCCATCATTTCCACAAGTCTTGTAACAAGTGCAAAGCCGCCCTCTGCTCAGAGCTGTCCAAAAAAAAGGCAGCTGGCAAAGTTTCACAACATTGCTCAGTGCTGAGATAAGACCTTGTATCATTTGGTTTATTTAGATCAAAGAAATGAACTTCGGTCTGCAGATGAGGTCAGTTTAGCCACTTAAAGAATAGGCCTTTTTTGACACTTGTTGCTTACAAGGTAAAAAATAGTATTTTTTGCTAGAAAATTTAAACCCTCACCCCCCCCCCCCCCCCCCAAACCATATATGTAGCAGAGAGCCTAGAGAATAAAATGGTGGTCGTTGTAATATTTTATGTCACACTGTATTTGCACAGCAATTTTTTGGGGGAAAAAATACACTTCAATGAATTATAAAAACAGTCAAGTTAGCCTTTCTTTTTTTTTTTTTTTGTTTTATTTGGATAATGTGAAAGATTGTTACACCAAAAATTGTGATCTTTATTCTAAGCAAAAAAATTGATTCTCATTTTATCCAGAAACGTGCAGCTCTACTGAATACGTGTTCTATCTACATTCTGTCCAAAACGGAAAACGTTTTGGCTTTCTAGTGTGCTACCCATCTTGTTGTGCAATGAAGAAAACCTTTGTAACCGCCACATGGCTGTACAGAAGTACAAATTGCCGTCTTTTAAAAAAAATTGTTTAACTGCTTAACCACATCAGCACCATCATGGCCAGAGCATTTTTTGCGATTCGGCACTGCATTGCTTTAGCTGATTGCACGGTGGTGCGACTCTGTACCCAAACAAAATTGACGTGTTTTTTTTTTTTTTTTTTCCCCCACAAATGGAGCTTTCTTTGGTACTTATGTGCAAACGAGAAGATCTGGACAGCCGCACTCCAGGAAGTAATAATCCAAGCTTCTTTTAAAATCAGGAACACATCAGATACAGGACATCATAGACAGAGTGTACAGATCATAGGCTAACGCGTTTCACGCCTTTTACACTTGTACAAGTGCTTACTCATAACATTTCTTTGGTACTTGATCACCTCCTGCGGTATTTTATTTTTTGCGCTATAAACAGACTGATAATTCTGAAAATTAATTTTTGCTATACTAAATATCCCCAAAAAATATAGTAAAACAAATTTTTTTCCACAGTTTAGGCTGATATGTATTCTTCTACATATTTTTGGTAAAAAAAAAATCGCAATAAGTGTATATTGATTGGTTTATGCGAAAGTTATAGCGTCTACAAAATAGAGGGTAGATTTATGGCATTTTAATTTTTTTTTTTTTTTTTTTTTTTTACTAGTAATGGTGGCGATCTGCAGTTTTTATCGGGACTGCAACATTATGGCGGACAGATCGGACACTTGACACATTGACATTTTATACAGCGATCAGAGCTACAAATAGCCACTGATTACTGTATAAATGACACTGGCAGGGATGGGGTTAAACACTAGGGGACGATCAAGGGTTTACTTGTGTTCCCTGGATGTGTTCTAACACTGGGTGGGGGGGGGGGGGGGGGCGGCTCACTAGAACATGAGAGATCACTGCTACCAATGACAGGGAGCAGTATGTCCTTGTCATGTCACTAGGCGGAACAGGGAAATGCCTTCTTTACATCTCCCCGTTCTGCCTCTCCTCGCTGTAATCACGGGCCACCAGTGAACATCGAGTTTGCAGGACCCACGGCCACGTGTCGTCTCCAGTGCATGCCTGCTAGGCCGCAAATTTAAAGGGACATACGGGTACGCCCTTTTGCCTGCCCGTGCCATTCTGCCGACGTAAATCGGCGGTCGGCAAGTTGTTAACCACTCCCGGCTTATAGTAGAATCACGACCGGGCGGTGGTTGTTATCCTGACTGGGCATAATATGATGCCCTGCAGGATAACAGCCGTCGCGCGCCAGTGGCGATCGGTGGTGCGGTGTCAGTCTGCCACGCTGCTACACCGCTCTCGGTAAAGAGCCACGTGATCAGCCGTGTCCAATCACGGCTGATCACGATGTAAACAGGAAAAGCCGTTAATCTGACAGACGCAAGTAGAGGAGAGCCGATCAGTGGCTCTCCTGACGGGGGGGTGGGTCCTGTGCTGATACCGCCCCCCCTCGGATGCCCACTTCAGACCGCCAGGGAAGCTGCCAGAACCACCAGGGAATGGCCAGGTACATCCCCCATGGCCATCCACATGTGCCAACATATGCTCAATCAATGCCAATCAGTGCCCACAAATAGGCACTGACTGGCAGCATTATGAAAACAAAAAATTCAGTGATGCCCAGCAATGCCACCCACTCATCAGTGTCATCAGTGCCCATCCATGCTGCCTACGAGTGCCCATCATCAGTGCCGCCCTATAGGTGCCCGTCATTGAAGAAAACGTACTTATTTCCAAAAAACAAAAACTTTTTTTTTTTTTTCAAAATTTCCGGTCTTTTATTGTGCAAAAAATAAAAATCAGAGGTGATCAAATGCCACCAAAAGAAAGCTCTATTTGTAGGAACAAAATGATAAGATTTGTTTGGGTACCTTGTAACATGACCGCGCAACTGTCATTCAAATTGCGACAGCGCTGAAAGGTGAAAATTGGCTTGGGCAGGAAGGTGTATAAGTGCCTGGTATTGAAGTGGTTAATGTGGCAGTAAACTCTGAAAACTTTTTCCTACCGGTAAGCTTATACTAAGCCTTACCTTTTGTAGATGCCACAAATATCTATTAAACGTGCACCATTTAGATGTTCACATTGGCTCCGCTGGTACACAAGCAGTGGATTTTGGGTACACGGAGTGTGCCTTGAATGCAGAGAGCACTGTGACACCCATGAACATGTGCAGGAGTGAAGTCATCATGGCTGGAGAGGGGGAAACTGGAAAGAGGAGCTGGGTAAAATGGAAGCACTGGTGGGAATAGTGAAAGCTCAGTTCTGGAGGGCCCCGTTTTTGAAAGGTATGTCAGTCAAAACGTGATTGTATGGGCACAAATTTGCGGGGGCTGTTTTATTAAAAAAAGAAAAAAAAGCTTGCAGTTTACTACTGCTTTAATTGGTGGTGGTTTCTGTGCTTTGTGTGCTATTACTAAAATAAGATTGCTATGTCCTGTTTTTCTTTTTACGTAAGAGTGTATCAAAAGAGGTCTATAGAAAAGTAATGGTGGAATTGTTGCCAGAACAGAAACACATATTGCATGAACTGTTTTTATTTATATACAAAACTATTTTCTAGATTTATTTTAATACAGTCTAGAGGCCACAGTGCGTGGCCATTTGTGCTTGCAATTAAGATATAATTTATGTAACCCCCCCCCCCCATGTGCTAATTGTATTGTGTGGTTTTTTGTGTTTTTTTTGTTTTGTTTTTTTTCTTCGGTTTAATTAAAACTTCATGTGACACATCTAGGCTGGTATGCAGATGCACTACCTGGGAATAGCTGAACTAGGCCAATATTGTAAATAGAACTGGTTTTCGCACTGCATGACATTTGTTTTCAAAGCAGGAGGATGTTAACCCCTTGAACTCCACTAAAAACGTATTTTTTTCAACATGGTTCTAAAGCAGTAAAACAAAGAAATATTATTTTTGTATCTGTTTCCTCACTTCCAATAGTCACACATATGTAGGCATATTTAAATATTTGCTTTTGAGCTCGGCCATGTATCCTAAAGCAATTTCAGAAACTGCCCTTTCTGCTAAAAGTAAACCCCCCTTCTTTTTTTTTTTTTTTCCCTGCTGCTGCACTTTCAGCAGTCTGTATAGGCATATTTAACCATTTGCTTTAGATCTCTCCTAATGTAATCTCTGATATCTTATTGGTTCCAAACCAGGAGACTTAGAGTTTATACTTGGTAAAGAGAGGGTTTTTTTGGGGGGGGACTTTGAATGAGGTGAGTACATATGGCTAGAAGAGTCTATATCAAAAACATGGTTTTTATTGGTGAAACAAGGAACATGGCAAAATGACATGATACATGCAGCATTGAATAAAATTGTCAATCACGTATTACAGACCATATATAGAAACAAACATTGGTAGCAACCAGCCAACCACTGGTATGGAACAAATCCTGGATGTAATAAAAAAACTTAAATACATGGTAGGTGGTGAACTCAAGATAATGTAATGAGTAGAGGCATCTGCATGAGAATAAGAGCATCCAAATTAAGCTGATGCGTTTTGTGGGTATTACCACTTTTCATGGGCGGGTGCATGCAAATCTATATAACAAAACATGAGTAGACCAGTATGATCCAAAGTTGTACCCCTCAACGAGGAGGATATGTACATAAAGAAAGGGAGAGTTACTCATCACTATAGGCAATTACATCATAAGTCTGGAAAATGGGATGAGGAGTCAGAGGCTGCCGAAATTGTCTGTAGCGGGAGCTGTGGAAGGGACCCCAAGAAGACTAAAGACAGCGATCCAGATAGTGGTATAAGTGGGCTTCATATCTAAAAATATATATTGGGTATACTGTAAATACTCTATATTGTGGGAAGTTGCTATAGCCCAACACCAAAGTGCAGGTAAACAAGTGAGTGGAAAGGAAAATGGTGCGTGAGGAGTAAAGAGCAGATCGGCAATAAAAAAGAAAACCACGAAACGGATATAAATGACAAAAAAGGTAGTGAGTCTCTGAGTATGAACAGGAAAAGAATGACCGTGTAACTACTTGTTGCTGATGTAGAGAACTGGATTCCCAATAGTGTGCACAAAAAGGTGCTGCCATGAGGACTGGCTAGCAGAGTGAGGATGTTAAATACGCTCGGCACACTCCATGGGCTCCTCCCAACGTCATACAGGTGCATCAAGAGGAAGAGGGATGTCCACGCCCGAGCAGCAGCTGCCACCCATGGAGGCTGGAGACACCCCCTCCATATGGTGACACCAGATGGAAAAATTGAAACACACCAGCACCAGGAAGCCCGCTCACACCACAGCTTCCGGAAATAAGACAAACGTGTGTAGGTCTGGTTAATTGTGTGGGACTGGGATTTGGTGTGCTGTTTCGTCATTTGTCTTATGTTCGGGAGCTGCGATTTGCGGTGTGAGTGCCTCCGCCCTGTGGTTTTGATTTTTTTTTTTTTTTTTACGCTATCAACAAACTATTTAAAAAAAACTATTTTTTACTTTCTGCTCTAAAACGTACCCAATAAAATGTAAAGAATCAAACGTATTAATCAATTTAGGCCAATCTGTATTCTGCTACATATTTTTGTTAAAAACAAAAAAATCCCAGAAAGCGTGTATTGATCTGCAGGTCCTGGACTTGCTGATCAGCTCCCACTGTGTCCAGTCACAGCGTGAGTGGGTCACCGGCAGCGTGTGCCCCAGATTACATGCACAAAATTGAGTACAAGTATGTGATTTCACACAGGAGGGCTGCCCTGCCACAGTATATCTGCGTGGGGTGATCCTTAAGTGGTTAAACCACATTTGTACAGTCATCGAATGTACAAAATTTTCAAGCAAATTACGACTAGTATTCTTTTGAAAATAGAATGCAGGTTTGCTCAGCCTTTTTACCTTGGAGGATCATTTTAAAAAAAGTTTGCGATCTTGAACTTGAGGAATCCCTTAAAATTTTTACAGCTCACAACATTGCTGTGATCAGCAAGCTGTTATAACAATTGTTGTAGAAATGACATTAAAGTATTAAAACGTACCTCCTTAATGTAAAACTTGGACTTACTTTTTTTCTGCACAAATGTTTTTAATATAGGGTCGAACTTGAGATTTGACCACACAAATGAAATTTTCAACTGAAATTAGACAATTTCGGTCCTTGCTATTGCTGGTTAAACGGGAAAAAGCTTGCTCAGTACAAAACTGCAGCAAAACATTCACTGCCTTTCTGTTAATGGCCGGATACTACTCTTTAACCGAAATCCAGAATTTGTCAAACCTCCGTACTGTATGCACAATCCTGTACCCACAGCTAAACTAAACCTTTTTCTGACACTTGTTGCTTACAAGTTAAAAATCAATTTTTTTGTTTAGAAAATTACTTGTAACCTCCAAACATTTATATATGTATTTTTTAGCAGAGACCCTAGAGAATAAAATGGCGATTGTTGCAATATTTTTATGTCTATTTAAAGTGAGGTCCTTCGCACTACTAATTAAGTGAATATATGATATAAACTAGCGTGAAGTCAGTGAAATTGCTGCAAGATCTAAAGTGTACACTTAAACACAAAAAAGGGGTAAATAATAATAAAAGTGATCCACGCAGACTTCTAACACATCAATATTGTCCATAACGGAACCACGAGATCCTGAGGCTAACAAAGCTGTCAGCAGGGAGAAGGTTTATTCAGCAGATCGCAAACCACGTCCATAACCATCCACAGAACCATCCACATGGACATCGATTGGTAACGCGGACAATATACAGGCGATCCCATCTCAGGATACCAATCTATGGCTTAATATTCTCCATCTGGAGGTAAGAGCTCTGGGAGCATTACGTGACTAGTCTGGAAGATTAACATCAATTTCCCAACATAATTGTTTAGAAGATTCACCAGGATTATGGACACTAATGATTATGGTCACTAATTTATCACTTTTTTTTGATGTATACACACACATTTTGGATTTCAATTACTTTTTTTTTTTTTTTAGCAATGATTTGGATTATTTCACCTCCATATTAATGTTAGTCTACGCGGATCACTTTTATTATTTTTATCTCGCACTGTATTTGCGTAGCGGTCTTCCAAACGCAATTTTTTTGGAAAAAACTTTAATGCATTTTAAAAGTAACAGTAAAGTTAGCTAAATTTTTTTTTTGTATAATGTGAAAGATGTTACACCACGAGAATCGTGAGAATCACAATGTTTATTCTAAGCAAAAAATGGTGTTTCTCATTTTAGCCAGAATTGTGCTGCTCTAATATCCAGTTATATTTTTTTGCATTTGGGAAAGAATCCAGGCCTTTTTCAAAACAATCTACTCAGCTGGTTAGAATTAGTTCTTTATGAAGTCTGACACATTTTCACAGCTCTTACTGTGAAGAAGCCTTTCCGTAGGTGGAGGTTTGATCTCTTCCTCCTGGATGTAGAGTGCCCCCTTGTCCATTGTGATGGGGGCACTCATAGGTGCTCACTCCCGAGCCGCCTCTGTGTGTCTCCTTCCTGTGATTGACAGCAGCGGGAGTCAATGCAGTTTGGGAACAGCGTGCACTGCACACTAAAGGTTTTTTACCCTTCTTAAAACTCATTTGCCACATATGGCATGCAGGTACATGGCACTAAACAATATCCTCTTTTTTTTTTTTTTTTTTTTTTCTTCTCCCCTCACTTCTGTTTGGAACAAGCGGTGCATGTTCATTTCAGACTTGTACACTGCCTAATGCACTCTGCAAATTCCATTGTTCCATCTTAGTAGCAAGCGAGTAAGGGTGACTATGTTCCTCCAAACAGTGGGACCATGGAGAGCAAACATAGCCACCCTTGGAAGTTAGATTATAGCAGCAAAAAAAGTATGTAAAGGAGGCTACAAGCAAAAGGAGATACTCTTTTAAATAAAGAATACATACTTGTATATCTTTTTTTTTTTTTTTTTTTTTTTTTTAAACTAGAGTTTTTAGTATTGCATTAAATGTGCTCAGTTGAATTTTGCAGTGGAGGATGTGGACATGAAGACACAGCATCACTGAGGTACCTGCCATTAGTTTAACTAATCTACATTTTATTTCCTCCACTTTTGTGGGAGAGGTAGGCCATTGTGTTAATTTGTAAGTGATTTTTACAACAACTTTCTTCTGAATGTGTTACTTTACCACATTCTTCTTTAACACTCTTGCATTTGTACTGCTTATTATACCTACTTTAGATCACCAGGAGGCACCAGAAGTACATAAGACATGCCTTGTGTCTTGAAAGGATAATTTAAAGCTGAAAGCCGTTAGATAATTTAACAAGCTTCTGTTTGTCTGAAAAAGCTACTAAATTTCTCGCAGACCTTTTTGATGTGTCAAATTAAACAGTTTGTTGGTAAATGTTACCTACAGTATGTTCAGTATATCTGCATATAGTTTCTGAATGGGAACACTTGCTTTTGTATAGAATATATCTGGGAAAACTTGGTTAAAAAAAAAAAAAAAAAAACTTTGCACACTGATCGGTCAGTATACAAAACAAACTATCCTTTCGCTTCCCCAAATTTAATTTTTTTTTTCTTTTTTATTTTGTATGATGAATGCTTAAGTGGGCACACTGGAGATGTGGAATTTTTTTCAATCTTACATCCTGAGTCTTGGCAAATGAGCCTTCATCTGAATGTATAAATACAGTTTGATGCTCACATAGAGCGTTTTCTGTATGAATTCAACATTCACCTGTAAGACCCCTTTCACACTGATGTGGTTTTTAGCGGTAGAAATAGCACCTGTAAAGTGCCTGAAATCCACATCCCATTCATTTCAGTGTGACTTTTCACACTGGGCCGGTGTGCTTGCAGGACGTTGGCCCCAAAGATGCTGCTTGCAGGACTTTTCCTGTTTGGGAGCACTGAAATGAATGGCCAGCGCTTCAGAAGCGCTGCAACACTGGCGCTTTTAACCACTTCAGCTGCTAGCGGGGCTAAAGGCGTCCCCCTAGCAGCCGAAAAGCGCCGCTTTACTGCTAACGCTCGGGCGGCCCCAGTGTAAAAGGTCTTTGGGTCTCCCAATTGTACCGCTACCTCTGTCTGGTGGAACCCCTGGATTTAAGGCCCAAGCTGCATGGAGCTTTGCCCCTGCTGGTGCTAAATGACATCCCAGTCATTTCATCACCTTTTAAAGAGGTATTAAACCCAAAAGCGAACCTTTATTATATTGCAGCTTAATCGTTAGATGTGGTGACTGTTAGTTTTCGTTCCCTTATTTTCACCTGCCCATCTGGCTAGTAAATCTGGTTTTCAAAAGGACAAGCTCTCCTGAAGATTTGCAGTTGGGAAGAGGAGAGAAAACATTTACCACTGGGGTGCTTACAGTAATTTTTTAAAATTTATTTTTGAATGAGTGACTTGTATAGCGCTACCTATGCAAACTGAATTGCCTCAGGACACTTTTGCCGCCGGTGTCCATCTGCGGTATAGCGCAATCCTTTGCCCCATGGGGTCCCAACACGCTTACAAACACATACACATTTGGCCAATTTTTTTCGACCGGATCTAATTAACCTACCAGCATGTCTTTAGAGTGTGGGAGGAAACCGGAGTACCCGGAGGAAACCCACGCAGGCACAGGGAGAACATGCAAACTCCAGGCAGATGGTGTTGTGGTCGGGATTTGAACCATCAACCCTATTGCTGCTAGGTGAAAGTGCTATCCACTACACCACTGTACGCCTTTATCCCAAGAGGAAAAAACTGTTGCTGTAACTCCTTATAAAGTGTGAGCTGGAGTTTGGCTACAGTGTGTAAATCTGCTATTGCATCTAACACCCCTCTCCCCTCAAATTTCCAATGGAGCTATCGTAAGGTGCTGCTTCATCCAGAGTGGGGGCACTCTAATACAGGATGTGTGTTGTTACTGAGTAGATCATCAGGTAAAAGAAGGGAAAAAAGCCTAAAAAAAACTGAGGCCATCACATCTAATAATTAGCAAGTGGCATTTTTGATTTTGGGTGTAATACTGCTTTAATGCCAGAGCCTTTGACAGCTGCAGGATGTGCATTTGGACTGCTTTATGGTGGAGGTATAACTTTGTACCATGAGGCAGGTGGCTTATCCTGTTTGGATAAAGGGTACAGGCCAACCTATGATCTTCCCCATACATGCATTGTTTTTAAATGTAAATTAAGGTATTCACAGGTATTGCTGGCAGCGGTGTCTTTGTTTACCACTGATTGCTAGGATGCCCCCTTCTGCAAATGTGTTTAATTGCCCCATTCACATTTTTGCTTCCATTCCTTGCATTATTTCAAGTTTGCAACACCCTTATTGTCAACTGGTGCTCAATAAAATATTTCTTATTCAGGTTGAGTATAAACACCTCTTGCAAAATAATATTGCAGATGTGTGTGAGGCGATGTATCTACCCCACCCCATTTGAAATTGTGTAGTGTTCTCCCATTATTTTTTTTTTTCAGCCAGTTGGAAGTGAGAAAAATCTGTGGGAAATCACAAAGATATGGAATCCTGATGCAAATGTTTATGGAATCCATATTCTAGTTTTTCAAAAATTACCTTGTAATGTTGAATTTTTCATAAAGTGTCAGACAAGTTTTGTGTTTTTTGTTATCCAGCCTCAAATTTCATGTTCTTTCAAAATACAAAAAACTGTTACCTAAGATTGAAGGTGACACAATAAAAATTTTGTTTAACTTTTTTGATAGGTGTTGTGAAATTTGTAATATTTTTTATTATGCTTGAGAAGCACATATACCATGGTGAGAGCAAATCCCTGAGTGTACATTTGTGCGGAATTGATGCACAGATCAGAACTTTTTTTCTTCGCTTTTTTTTTGTCACCTTTTTCTATGCACTGTCCACCTAGGGATTTTGGTCTCACTGTTCATCCCAAATTATCTGCTTCCAAACATTTTGTTTAAATAATGGTTGTGTATGTCATTTTATTTAAATGTGAAAATCCAGTAGTTTTTTTTTTTTTTTTTTTTTTTTTTTTTATTGTTCAAATGAGCAAGGTTTACAACTTCACATTTTTTGTTTCCAGAGTGGAAACTACATGCCATTTCTTGCTTTGGTGACCATACTGACAACAAAACAACTTGTAATATGCTTTTCTCTTAATATTGGGTACCTGATGGGGGAGTTAAAGTAGCTTCTGAGAAACATTTTGTAAATTAATGCAATGCAGATGAGTTATTTCTGTGTGCTAGCAGCTATTTTATTCTGGTGAAAACAGGATTTAGAAACTTGTTAAGTCTTGCAGCTTTGTGCGAACTGGGTGAAGAATAAAATGACTCCTGTGTACTTTTTTTTTTTTTTTTTATATATATATATATATATATATATATATATATATATATATATATATATATATATATATATATATATATATATATATATATATATATATATATATATATATAATTTTTTAATTTGTACTCCTTTCTAAAAAGAATATAGAAGATTTACAGTAGATCTGGAAGGTTTTTTTCCATATTCTGTAACCTTTGTGGCTTTAAGCATTCTTTTATGAAGTTTTAAACCTTTGATTTGTTGAAATTGGCATGGCAATTTTTGAGGTGTGTATATTAACTTTCAGAAATTTACATACTTGATTTATTTTAATGTCTTCGCGCACAGTTTAAAAGGGTGCTTATATCATTACGTATTTTGCTACATGTGTTCAAGCAATCAGACAGCAGAGGGAAAGCAATTGTGCTTTTAGTGCCATCTAGCAAACTCTGCAGCTTGAAGGTTTTCCTCATCTGAAATCTGTTTTTTTCCTATGCCACCAAATATCAAAGTTTGTAATGCAGGTTTGAAAAGTGTTTTTTTTTTTTTTTTTTTTTTTTTTAGTCTAGTTTAGTACTAGATTACTGAACTGACGGCTCAAAAATAGTTCAATATGCCCAAATAATGCTGCCCAATTTATTTATTAACATGGCAGTACTTGTCTATAATCTAATTGAGGTTGTATTTTGTGTAAATACTGGTATATGTTCTGACCAGTTTGCTGAAGTCTGAAATGACTTTACCCTACAAAGATAGCTGAATGAGGGAAAATAAATTTAAGAAGCTAAACTTACAACTAGCTCTATAGAATTTGGCTTAATACATCTAGATGGTCATACAACTCTGTGTGTGTGTGTGTGTGTGTGTGTGTGTGTGTGTGTATAGATATATATATTCATATTATATAAGCACTGCCTCAAAGGAGGCTACCATCAAGCCCAAGACGGTCAAATTGAGAGCCAACTGAAGGGCCAGGCATGTGAGCAGAGGGATGGCAGTTTGTCTTGGGGCAGGAAGATCCTGGACATGGCTATATTTAAAAATCAGGTGCAAGTACTCCAATTGGTGAGTCAGTTGCAGTGATGTTATCTGAAGGCTGAGGGTCCAATTGAATCTCTGCATAGTCGGCTTGCTTTTTTGCTGGATATTGCCTGCGCAGACGAGAGGACTGATCCTTTTTGCAGGCGATCATCCAGGTAACCCACAATATGTATCACTTGAGAACTGTGTGGAGTTGGGGCCAGGTCAAACACTTTAAAAACTCACAGGGCTGTGAACAGGCCAGAGGGAAGGGCAACAAACTGGTAATGCTGAATGCCCAAAGCAAAACAGATAGCGATTGGTGGTTGGGAAAAGGGTGATGTGTAAGTAGGCATCCCAGATGTGCACTGAGAATTCCTCAGGAGTCCATTAACAATAACCTGGCTGATTCCATGCGGAACTTTTGAACCCACATAAGTTGAGTTATCAGAATGGGCCAAATTCCTCTGGCCTGGGAACTGTGACCAGGTTCGAGTAGAAATCTTTAAAGCGGTGACCCCTTGTGAGGAGCGTCCGACACTCCAATTTGTAGCCTATGGAAATTATACTCTAGACCTAAAAGACCAAGTATCCATCTCCCTACCCTAAGTGGGGGTGCACAATCACTGATAAGAGGGCTTGGAACCAGACTTTTCCTAGCCTCAGGGGTAGGCGGTCCCTACTTTTTTATTTTTTATTTTTTTTATTTATTCTTTCAGAGGCGAGTACTCTTACTCCTCGTGATCTTCGTGATACACTTTTTTTACAAGGAGAGGGCCATTCTCTCAAAGGGACAACGCTCAAAGCATTTCTTGCATGGGAGTTCTGATTCCTCCACATATGGTCCAAGGAGGTTTATCATGAAGGGTGGCCAAGTGTAAGGCCAAAAGTAAAACCTCTAGTAGAACAGTGGAATCTATTAAGATGGAGATGGGGTCCCATGCCCTGCACTTAGTCCAGACCGCATGAGTCTGGCAGGCAGCTGCAGGTTGCATGCCAGGGCCTACCAAGGGAAAAAATGGAACGGAAAGAATGGCTTCTTTCCGTGAATATAAGATGATTCTTTACAGGGACCATTGGTCTCTTAAGACAAGAGATGGCAGGATCCAACACAAAAATATTTTGCACCAAACCCTCCAATAGGATATTGCTGAGCAAATCGGTTTGGAGAAGCACATGGTCTCATATACAGTAAGGCAGGCTGGGAAGGTCTTAGTTGATTTGAGCAGTTTAAAGGACCCCATGCTTAAGATTTTGGGGTGAACATCTTCAGGCTGCTTTAACATTAAACAAGAGCATACAGCATCAATAAAGATCCTTGGATGTGGATGAAATTTCTGCCAAAGGTAGCTCATCCTGATCTGATTCCTCTGAAAGAAAAGGGATCTTCTAGCTCCTCCTCAGGCAGCAAAAGCCAAGCCTGAAACTGACTCATATTTGTACAAGTGCAATTTTCATTTGAGTCACTCTTTAGTAAGCATATATGTGAGGTGTTTGAAGTGCACACTGGGTGTGGAATTTAGGATCAGATCTGTCTTGGCACAGGAATCTATTGGTGTTGGACTATTCACCACTGTTGGTCTATGGACTAACATTTAAGTTTTTATAGAGTTTTTGTTTTGAACAGCATTTATTTCTTCAAATATTTTCTACACATTTGCTGCTGCTTAGTGGTAGGTATCTCAGATGACAACTTGCGCGCGTGTGTGTGTGTGTATATAAAACAGGTCAACCTTCTGGGTCCTGACGCCTGTAGCTTTAACTTCTTAAAGGGAATTTGTCAGGATAGACATATGGGAGCCTTCCATCTCAGGTTTGTTTGAAGGTATAAGACCAGGGTGCTTGTGCTGATCTTGACTTTATCTGGTAAGTCACGGACTCGGAAGCAGCATGTGCATATTGAGTGTCTGTCCCACTAGTGCATTGGCTTAGTGCACTAGGTCATTGACTCTGTAAGCAGTGAATAAATGAAGAAAGATAGGTGGGCCCCAAAGCTTGCACCCTCCACAGCGAGTCTGCAGTTTCTTTGCTAGCAGATTCATGTTAACCTTTTAACACAACGTTCTGTGAATATTTTGCCTGTTGAAATCCTATTAAACTGTAAAATGTAGTGAAAGTACTTCTTTCTTTTCCTGAGTGTTGTCTTTGTTTCAGACAGTTGAAAGCTGGAAACTGCAGCGGACACTAGTTGACAGCCAATTCATTTTGCTGATTCATCCGTTTTCCAAATGGCTTCAAGCCAGAGCTTGGCTTGCAGATTAAAGTCTGAAAGCTGCTGGGACTTGAAGGAATGTTGGTAAATTGTTGCTGTATGTAGGCAGGCAATAAAAAACTTTATTCCAAGTATTATTCTGGTTTACTTCAGCAGGAATGCCACCTAGGTATCCATGCAGCACTGGCTTTCTCCTGTGCTATGTTGGTGTAATCTGCATATTTTTTAACTATCTATGTTAATTACATGCACATATTTTCTGAAGCCCTGTGTTTACTTTGTAGAAATTGAACTGAAATTGTGCATTACATTTTGTAGCTTGCTCTTAACAGTGTTTACATTTTTGGTTGATTAGGATGGGATGAGCTGCACCTATTACTTGTCCTATTTGGCATATATTTTATGGTCTAGCCAAATTATTTATATTGGAATTATAAATGTACATGATTTATTTTATTCTAAGTTTGACATTGCATTTGTTTCTGGCAATAACTGGTAATATATGCCATATGAATACAAGATTTGCTACAGGGCAAAATTGAACTCATTCATGATTTTTGCTGCAGCAATTTTATTTGCCATTAAAGGTTTTTCGGTTTGATTACCCTTCCTCACCCACATAAATCAGTGCCAAGCTAGGAGTCAGGGCTCACTCTGTCTTTGCTTGAGTTCTGTGTTCGCTCGTGTAGCCTGGCTCAAACATATCACAAGACTAACCTTTTTTTTGATGAATGTCTCATTTGCTAACAAGATTTTTAACATGCATCTGAAATAAGTTCTTTCTTAGTAGAGTTTGCATTCTTATTTTTAAGATCAATCCAAATTGTGGATGATATAGAAGGTGCAACACCCTTAGTTACAATCACAAAACCACTTAAAATAACAAACATGTTATACTTTACATGGTGAATGCTTTTGCACAGAGCATCCTTAAACATCCTCTTCTGGGGTCCCCCGCCAGTGTTCCAGGCTTATCTCTGTGTCCCAAAAGCTGATTAGACGCAGAGCTCCTCCCCAGTCTCTCCTCACAGCATTTGATTTACAGCAGTAGGAGCCAGTGGCTGCAGTTGGGTACAGTGCTAGATTCCTGACAGGCTCCGGTACATGTTTGTGGGGGGGGAGAATAGTGGGGTGTATTTTACCTTAATGCAGGGATTGCTATATAGTTTAAAAAAAAAACTCTCGTTTGTAAAAGCCTTTAAACCACTTTGATACCTTGTGCCTTAAAAGCCTAAGTGTTTAAACAAATCACAAGCACATATCAACAAACATATTCTATTTTTCCATAGTATAAAAAAAGAATTATACCTAAAATGCAGATTAAAAAAAAAAAAGATTATGATCATTAATATAGGTGTACCCAGAACAAATATCCAGCCCTTTTACAAGCTTATCACAATTGTAAGTCAAGGTAGCCAACTTCTCTGGCCCAAAAAGGTCCATATATAATACTGTAAACAAATATTCTTCACAGGGGGAGGACAAGAGTCTGATTGTTCTTGTAGATGGTGAATAGAGATCCTAATCTTAAGTTCCACGTTTTGTGAGGAACCTGAGAAATCAACCTTCAGACACAATTTGAGTCCCAAATCAATATTGTCACCGTAGAGAGCATACCATTCACATGCATCAGCATATGCTCTGATAGCAATTGGGAAGCAGTTTTATAGGGTACCTTATCAAAAGCAACATGTATACGTGCCATATCTCCTTATCCTAACTACATACACATGACATACCAATGGCAAATCACCCCCCAACATATCGCCCTCTTACATATTACCTATTGTCCAAATACCAGGACCCAAGAAGTTGTTTATCATATAAGCTGAAGCGGCCATCTTACTACTTCTATAAAATGGAGAATGCACCCATACATTAATTTTCCTACTTAATATAAAACTTATCTACTGTTAGTACATTAGAATATTGGTTACTATTAATGTAATCAATATGTAGATCAACAGCAATTGCAATTAATGTATCGCAGGGTGTGGACAAGTAATGATCATATATTAAACCTATACAATAGATTGCCCTCAAACCTTTATAATTTTCCTGGGTGGTTTTTTTTTTTTTTTAATTTTTAGAACTGAGTTTTTGCTTTATCATACAGTGCGGGACACAGGCTAATATTCATTACCTACTGGGTTATACTTCATCTCCAGGTGAATGGACACTGGTAGTCCAAAGTTCTTTAGACAGGAAGTGATCCCCTATATAACCCCTCCCATACAGGAAGTACTTCTGTTTTGTTTTTTTTACCAGTGTCTGCAAGGTTGATGGGCAT
Organism: Aquarana catesbeiana; assembly: GCF_042186555.1. Taxonomy (NCBI): domain Eukaryota; kingdom Metazoa; phylum Chordata; class Amphibia; order Anura; family Ranidae; genus Aquarana; species Aquarana catesbeiana. The sequence continues at coordinate 154,034,661 of NC_133329.1, forward strand.
GTTTGAGCTCTCTCGAGCTCCAGGTCTTGAAGTCCCAGCATAGTTCTAAAATGAATCTAGGGATTGGCCGATTGGATCTATTTGAGACCAGCTTATATGCTAAGATAAATGGTACCGGAGCCTCACAAAGAAGGTTTGGGATGGCCAGAGGTCGATCTATTGGCATCCAGGTTCAACAACCAGCTACAGCAGTTTGTATACCGAAGAAGGGATCCCCTGGCAATCTAAGCAGATGCCCTAGTAGTTCCATGGAACCAGTTCTCCCTGGTTTATGCTTTCCCCCACTACCCCGATCCCTCTTCCACATTTGTTGCGCAGGATTCAGAGGGGTTCCAGTCAGATTTCTTCCAAAGCCTCCCATTCACTGATCTGAACCCTTTATGCACGGGTAACTCGTTTGCTCCCCCCCCCCAATTAGGTCACCTATGTGTCCTTGGGACTTAAACCTGGTGTTGTCAATGTTACAGAAATAACCATTTTGAGCCTATCAAGGAGATTCCATTAGTCTTGCTGTCACACAAGCTAGTTTTCCTGATGATGATCATCACCTTGGCTAGAAGGCTGTCTGAGTTGGCAGCCCTTTCGTGCAGCGAACCATACTTGATCCTTCACCACGACCGGTTCCATCCTTATTTGCCAAAAGTGGTGTCGGCCTTTCATTTAAAGCAGGACATTTGTTTGTTTTTTTTAATGTCGTGTTTTTTTTTTTTTTTTTTTCTCTCCGCCTCATTTGACAGAAGAGAAACGACTGCACTCCTTGGATGTGGTGCAAGCAATCAGTTTATTTGTCTAGATTTGTGGAGATCCGAGGATCTTCCTTCCTTCCTTCCTTCCTTCCTTCCTTCCTTCCTTCCTTCCTTCCTTCCTTCCTTCCTTCCTTCCTTCCTTCCTTCCTTCCTTCCTTCCTTCCTTCCTTCCTTCCTTCCTTCCTTCCTTCCTTCCCCAGAAGGACCCAAGGGGCAGGCAGCTTCCAAGACTTCCATTGGGTTCATGGCATTCAGGCCTACGGTCTAAAATGTAAAGCTCCTCCCTCTAGGGTGAGCTCATTCTACCATGGGTGTAGAAACCACCTGGTCTTTTCGCCATGAGGTATCTGTGGCCCAGATTTGTAAGTCTGCTACTTGGTCTTCAGTGCTTACGTTCACAAAATGTTATTAAGTGGACGTTTGAGCAGCCGAAGATTCGGCTTTTGCCTGCATTGTACTGCGGGCTGCCGTTTTTAGGTCTGATGGCAATTGTTTGGCAGGGTGTCTCCCTCCCTTCAAGGCTATTGCTCTGGGACGTCCCAGGAGGTAATGAATAGTAGCCTAACTTTGTCCTGTGATGTATGATAAAGGAAATAGGATTTCTCTTTTGTTCATTGACACACAGCGCTCCATTTTCTTTATCGTACATCATGGGACACAGAGCCTAATAACTTAATGGGTTATGGGCCACCTTAACCACTTGCCGACCGCCGCATGTACATATACGTCCCTTCTTTTGGCGGCAGATATCGTTGTTATGGTAACAGCTAGCTGCCATAACCCCGGTATCCCCATTTTTGGCCGACGGTCGGCTGCAAGATAAGTGGTCTCTGCGGCGTATTCGCCGTGAGATCCCTTTTATCGGTGGTGGGAGAGGGGCCCCCTCCTGCCGCGATCCAGTGCCCTCCTCCACTTACCGGAGCCATTGGCAGCGGAGGAGGCGATTGCGTCCTTCCCCCACAATTTTTTTTTTTTTTTTAACCGTGTAAAAATAAAATAAAATGAAGAAAAATAAGAAAAATATATATATATTTTTTTTAAACGCCCCGTTCCGACGAGTTTGCGCACAGAAGCGAACGCATACGTGAGTAGCGCCCGCATATGAAAATGGTGGTCAAACTACACATGTGAGGTATCGCCGCAATAATTCTAGCCCTAGACCTCTAACGCAAAACATGCAACCTGTAGATTTTTTTTTTCAATGTCGCCTATGGAGATTTTTGAGGGTAAAAGTTTGACGCCATTCCACGAGCTGGGGCAATTTTTAAGCGTGACATGTTTGGTATCAATTTACTCAGCGTAACATTATCTTTCACAATATAAAAAAAAATTGGGATAACTTTACTGGTTTTTATTTTATTTTTTTATTCAAAAATGATTTTTTTTTTTCCAAAAAAAGCATGCTTGTAAGACCTCTGCGCAAATACAGTGTGAAAAAAAAGTATTGCAATGACCGCCATTTTATTCTCTAGGGTGTAAGAAAAAAATATATATATTATGTTTGGGGGTTCTAAGTAATTTTCTAGCAAAAAAAACTGTTTTAAACATGTAAACACCTAAATTCCAAAACGAGGCTGGTCTTTAAGGTGTTGACACTGGTATACCCAATACAGGAACTTAACTCCCCTATATAACCCCCCCCTCCTTCCAGGAGTACCTCAGTTTTTTCGCCAGTGTCTAAGGTGTTGGTCATGAGTGAAGATGTGCTCTGAGGAGCTCCAGGAGGTATCCATGCTGGATTTAAATTCCTCTATAGACCGGATCCATCCAAGCCACTGAGGCCACAGGATGGTACCCGGGCCTCACATTGAAGAACAAGGGTTTGCCTGTAACGTTTCTCTTTGAGGGCAGGAACCAGGACTCTTTTTTGGTCTTGCTACATTACCTAAAGTTGCTCCTGAGGAGTGCTATACAGGTCCAAAGGAGTGGAACCCCTATTATAGGGACCCGGTCTTTGAAGGTTTACTAACGTTACCCGCCGTGATGTGTGAAGTTTGGATCTGTCTATTACCTTATCCTTGCTGCAGGATACTGCTGTAAGGGAAGAAGCCCAGGAACTGTAAAAAGTCCACCTATGCCTTTTTCTTCCATATATGTAAAACATTGTATGCCTTAAAAGGTCTCCACTAGAGGGAGTAAATTACACATACCTTGGTACGTTGCTACTCAGCAGCTCTGTGTTCGGCTATAACAGCATGTGTGGTCTCAGCAGCAAGAGGGGGGTTCTTAGTTGAACAAATGGCATTTCCTCTTTAAGGGAACTAAGTGGGGGTACAGCAGCAGTTCATAATGTTATGTTTTTATGTATAGATGCCCCCTACTAGAGCATTATCTACTAAGGAGCCATATACCACTGCTGATAAAACTCCCCCCTCCCCTCCCTGAGAGGTGCAGTGGCGGCTTCCACAATATTTTATATATAGAGATAGATATCTCTGACTTGCCTTTTTATGTGAAGCACTATCTGCAGAAGTTTGTTGTGCCCCAGCCTTGTATTACAAGGCAGCACTTTCTCTGGCAGGTGTCAGACGGCGGGTAATGCAGCCATAGCTTGCAGGCTCTGACAGCCATGTGCGGACTAGTGTCATTTTTGAACAATGAGGGGGAGGGCTGTTGGAAAGGAGCATGGTCTAAGAAGTATTGGGCACCGTGTGCGGGACGTAGCGTCCATGTGGAGCACACAGCGCATAGACTGAAGGGTGGAAGACTCTGAGGATGCCAAATCAGGCTCTCACCTGAGGCTTTAAAGACAGACGTTCTCATTATTAGAAATCTCATGGAGGAGAAATCTATAACTGAGGAGAGGAAGTCTGACACGCTAAGGGACACAAGCGCGCTGGGGCACGTAAGGGATGTATGCAGGCATTTCCAGTACAGGAAATACAATTGTTTTGCTAAAACTATTGCTCAGCAAGTAGTATATTTTTCTTAAATTGCCTCTGCTTTTGTGCTTGGCACTATGACTTCCAGAGCTACCACAAAGTAACCAAAAATTCCACCCCTAGGCGCTGGGAACTCCAGTCATGCCTCCACACTGTCATCCTCTCCGGAGATACCAGTTATGGCAAGCCAGGGTGAGTCATTGGAACCAATTGGTGCTACTGCTTCTCACACTTCAGCCCCTGTATACATGACTGAAGATGCATTTTCCTCTGCCCTGCAGGGCCTAGAAGAAAGATCAGTGGTTTTAATCGCATCCTCCATCCAAATGGATAGGAAGCATCCCAGATCTCCCTGCCCCACCTCAAACCCTTTACCAAGAGTACAGTGAGCACATGATGAGGTATTGCCCTCAGGCGATCATGGGGAAAAACAAGCCGATTATTCCTCTGCAGAGGAAACAGTTGATGAACATTTTTCAGCTTCGCAATCTGAGAGGTTGCTGGTACAAACACTTTGGTACTAATCACGTTTATTTATCATTTTCAGTAATTGTGTTTCACCTCTTTTGCACACCCCTTTGGGATATATCACTTATCCATTTGTGTAGTCACTTTTTATTGATGCATTCAATTTTATATATTTTTATTGTCAGTTACCATGTATTGTGGTGTTCACTTAAGTGTTGTACACTAATTTTAACTCTAAAACAGTTATTCACGTATTTTATTTTGCTGTTTACCTTGTGTTACACATTTTCATATAACTTTAAAAGTTATATATATTTTATTGAATTTAATAGCATTTACACCCTGGTACTATCACTTACAGAGCTGGTTTGTTCCACTTTAATGCTACCCCAAACAGCTGAAAGTTCGGTTTCTTCCTTGGGTTCTTTAAAAACCCTTACAGCCTTTTCATGTGTTTCTGGTTCATGCATTACTAGAAAAGCTTATTTATGCTGAAAGGTCCTTCATTTAAACGGACTCCTTCCTTTGCAACAAGAACATCTGCGTCTAGGCAGTGGCGATGGCTTCCACTGTCCGACTCTAGATGAAAGCCTTAGGGTCAGGCCCAGGCACAAAAAATTCAGCTCCTGTATACATGACTGAAAATGCGTTTTCCTCCGCCCTACAGGGAAAATTAGCGACTTTAATCACATCCGCTATCCAAAAGGATAGGAAGCGTGTTAGATACCCCTTCCCCACCTTGGACCCCTTATCAAGGGAACAGTGGGTAGAGGAATGAGGAGTTACCCTCAGGGATCAGGAAAAAAGGTATACCGATTACTCCTATGGAGGAAACAACGGTAGATGATCCTTTTTCAGCTTCGCAATCTGAGAGATTGCTGGTACAATCTCCTTACAGAGATGGTTCGTGTCTCTTTCAAGCTACCTCTAGCAGAGTCAGCTGATAGTTCTGTTTCTTCTTTAGGTTCCTTAAAATCCTCACAGCCTTTTCAGGCGTTACCTATACATGCACAGAAGGGTAAACTTTGGGGTTTTATTCAACAGACCCATTCTAGATCTAAAGAATCTAAATCCGTTCCTGAAGATCTGCTCCTTTCAATGGAGTCGATCAGGTCAGTAGCTTCTATCCTACAAGGTGGAGAACTTCTGGCGTCTATTGACATCAGGGATGCAGATATGTGCCTATCACGCCACTCACACCTCATACTCCAGAGGAGTATCGGTCCTGAATGCAAAAAGGGTTCCATTCGACTTCGTGCTGCTCCAGACAGACCAGCAGGGCAGATATGTGTTCATACACGCCACTATTAACGGGTCCCATATCCTGATACTAGCCTGCTATGTCACCCCCCCCCCCATATAACTCAGTTGTAATTAAGGAGGGCCTCGCCTTTATGACACAGTATACCTCTGTCCTGGCAGTGCGGATGGGGGACTTTAATATGACCCTCATCCCTGCTCTGGACCGAATGGGTGCACTGAATCCCCACCCTGAGCCGGCGGCCCATACCAGACTACACCACATACTGACTGACTTTGCTCTTGTTGACACTTGGCCCCACAAACACCCACACACTAAAGTCTTATCGTGCTTTTCAGCCAGTCATAACACGATGTCGCAAATCGATTTTATTCCAATTTTAAAGATCCTGACACCCAAACTGGGAGATGTGGGCTTTGCACTGAATACTCTTATCACGCCCCCTACTGGATAATGATCCAGCTTCTGAAGGCCTCCCTTGCTATTCCTTGGCGGCTAAACCCATTTTGGCTGACTGCTCTGCAGGACCAGGAAGACATCCCTACGGAATTGCAATACTATTTTACAGCCAACAGGGACTCGGCCACGTACAACATGGTGTGGGAGACGTTTAAGCTCAACGCCCGCTCCCTGCTCACCACATATATCAACAGACTTAAGCGATTATTGAAACTCATTGTCCAACAGGCTACAGAACACCTACAGGTGCTGGAGGAGGCGTTCCACCGAGACCCCTCGCCCAGCACTGTCAACAATCTTAAGATTCAGAAAAATGAGGGGAATAACTGCGCTACAGTGAAATACATAAACAATAACAATTATAGCCGCGATTCATCTATGTAACACAAACACAGTGAAATTAAATAAGAAAAAAGGGGGGGTTGAATCGCGCTAAAACAGATTGGTGATCATACACCTCATCACCAAACCAAATATTTAGAACTAAGTGAAGAGTTTCCCTTTAGTGTATACATAATAGACAAAAAACATGTCAAATGAATAATCAATCCAAAAATAAAATGTTCAAAGTGATAATAAGTCTATGTATAAAAAATAAATCACCCAAGTGATATGAAAGTATCTTAAAGTTCCAAAAAACAAATTCTTGCTGTGAGAAAAAAGCGTGCTTGCTCCACCACTGTGAAATCGGACTGGCCGCTTACCAGAAACTCATGATCCCCTGTTAGAGGATTAGAGAAAGCGGTTTGTTAATACTGCTTCAAACCACAACCAATGGATCAGAGACCTTATACTGAGATGGGACATCAAAGACTGCAGGGTCAGGCTAAAGAAGTTCACACTGACAGGTACTCAGACATCAGCCCACAGCATTGCAGATACGGTCATAGAAGGAAAAAAAGGCTCCATATAGTGTAAAATCATTGACTTTATTGGATAAGTAAAAAGTTATCATCCAGGGGCCTGGATGATGTGACTCTATCACGAAATGCCGCGTAGGGCAGAGCGACGTGTTCTCGTCACCTCCCATTGCTGCTGTTGTTTCCAGTAGGACGGGCTGTCTGTGTGCTTCCGGCCGGCGCTCCAGACTACACTACATGCCTACTATTGTCTACTAACATGTGAGTTTAACTTTTTTACTTATCCAATAAAGTCAATGATTTTACACTATATGGAGCCTTTTTTTCCTTCTATGACCGTATCTGCAATGCTGTGGGCTGATGTCTGAGTACCTGTCAGTGTGAACGTCTTTAGCCTGACCCTGCAGTCTTTGATGTCCTATCTCGGTATAAGGTCTCTGATCCATTGGTCATGGTTCAAAGCAGTATTAACAAACCACTTTCTCTGATACTCTGTAACTGGGGATCATGAGTTTCTGGTAAGCGGCCAGTCTGATTTCACGATAGTGGAGCAAGCACGCTTTTTTCTTCTTACAGCAAGAATTTGTTTTTTGGAACTTTAAGATACTTTCATATCACTTGGGTGATTTATTTTTTATACATGGTCTTTTTATTATCACTTTGAACATTTTATTTTTGGATTGATTATTCATTTGACATGTGTTTTGTAGATTATGTATACACTAAAGGGGAACTCTTCACTTAATCTTAAGATTCAGACAAGACAGGTTTCCCAATTGCATATTGAGAAAGCCAAGCAACGTATCTTTTTCTGTAAGCAAAGGGTATTTTGAGTATAGGAATGCATGTCCTTACATTTTCCGCTCACCAAAGGTCTTTGCGGTTCGAAGTAGAAAAGCATTTCAGTTTGTGGCCTTGCCCTTCAGGCCAGCTACAGCGCCCCGGGTTTTCACAAAAGTGCTGGCCCCACCTCTAGCCAGGCTAAGGGCACAGGGCATAACAGTCTTGGTGTACCTAGACGATCTATTGCTAAATAGACCAATCGATGGCTTGCTTAGAGCAAAGTGTACGCATTACAACCAGTTACCTGGAAAGTCTTGGTGGGATTCTCTACCTAGAGAAGTCTTCCTTTAAACTGCTAAGAAAGCTGGAGTATTTGGGCCTGATCATAGACACAGCCCAGAAAAAGGTGTTCTTGGCTCCGGCAAAGATCAGCTCCATACGAGAGCTGGTGCAGATGGTCAGGTCGAAAAGAAATCCCTCAATTTGCCTTTGCATGAGGTTGTTAGGAAAGATGGTGGCTTAATTCGAAGCAGTCCCCTATGCCCAGTTCCATTCCAGACTGTTGCGAAACCGTATCCTGTCTGCTTGGAACAAAACGATCCAAGCTATGGACTTGCCAATATGGCTGTCTCCAAGAGTGTCCCAAAGCCTCAGTTGGTGGTTACTAACCCAGAGGCTGCTGAAAGGAAAATCCTTCAGACCAATTATCTGGAAAGTATTAAGGACAGATGCCAGCCTTTCAGGCTGGGGAAGCAGTACTAAAGACTAGGGACAGTGGTCAAAAACCAAAAGCGCCTTTCCCATCCACATCCTAGAGATTCGGGCAGTACGTCTGGCTTTGAAAGCCTAGACTTCCAGGTTAAGGGATTGTCCTGTCAGGATCCAATCCGACAATGCCATCGCTGTGGCCTATATCAATCACCAAGAGTCTCTCAGCGCAGAGAGAGAGGTGAACCATATTCTAACTTGGGCAGAAAGGAATATTCTGTGCCTATCGGCAGTCTTCGTTCCAGGAATAGAGATTTGGCAGGCGGACTACTTAAGTGGCCAGGCTTATGTTTCCTGGTGTGAATCCAAGGGTTGGCACCCTCGGAGATATACAGTGGGGACCCCCTTAAATTTTTCACTCTGTTATATTGCAGCCTAAAATCATTTAAGTTCATTTTTTTCCTCATTAATGTACACACAGCACCCCATATTGACAGAAAAACACAGAATTGTTGACATTTTTGGAGATTTATTAAAAAAGAAAAACTGAAATATCACATGGTCCTAAGTATTCAGACCCTTTGCTCAGTATTTAGTAGAGCCACCCTTTTGATCTAATACAGCCAGGAGTCTTTTTGGGAAAGATGCAACAAGTTTTTCACACCTGAATTTGGAGGTCCTCTGCCGTTCCTCCTTGCAGATCCTCTCCAGTTCTTTCAGGTTGGATGGTAAACGTTGGTGGAAAGCCATTTTTAGGTATCTCCAGAGATGCTCAATTGGGTTTAAGTCAGAGCTCTGGCTGGGCCATTCAAGAACAGTCATGGAGTTTTTGTGAAGCCACTCCTTCGTTATTTTAGCTGTGTGCTTAGGGTCATTGTCTTGTTGGAAGGTAAACCTTCGGCCCAGTCTGAGCACTCTGGAGAAGGTTTTTCGTCCAGGATATCCCTGTACTTGGCCGCATTCATCTTTCCCTCGATTGCAACCAGTCGTCCTGTCCCTGCGGCTAAAAAACACCCCCACAGCATGATGCTGCCACCACCATGCTTCACTGTTGGGATTGTATTGGACAGGGGGTGAGCAGTGCCTGGTTTTCTCCACACATACTGCTTAGAATTAAGGCCAAAAAGTTCTATCTTGGTCTCATCAGACTAAAGAATCTTATTTCTCACCATCTTTGAGACCTTCAGGTTTTTTTTTTTTTTTTTTTTTTTTTTTTAGCAAACTCCATGCAGGCTTATCTTGCACTGAGGAGAGGCTTCTGTCAGACCACTCTGCCATTAAGCCCCGACTGGTGGAGGGCTGCAGTGATGGTTGACTTTCCACAAGTTTCTCCCAACTGCATCTCTGGAGCTCAGCCACAGTGATCTTTGGGTTCTTCTTTACCTCTCTCACCAAGGCTCTTCTCCCCCGATAGCTCAATTTGGCCAGAGGGCCAGCTCTAGAAAGGGTTCTGGTCGTCCCAAATGTCTTCCATTTAAGGATTATGGAGGCCACTGTGCTTTTAGGAACCTTAAGTTCAGAGCAGCAGAAGCAGCAGAAATTTTTTTGTAACCTTGGCCAGATCTGTGCCTTGCCACAATTCTGTCTCTGAGCTTTTATAGGCAGTTCCTTTTGACCTCATGATTCTTATTTGCTCTGACATGCACTGTGAGCTGTAAGGTCTTGTATAGACAGGTGTGTGGCTTTCCTAATCAAGTCCAATCAGTATAATCAAACACAGCTGGACTCAAATGAAGGTGTAGAGCCATCTCAAGGATTATCAAAAGAAATAGACAGCACCTGAGTTAAATATGAGTGTCATAGCAAAGGATCTGAATGCTTGGGACCATGTGATATTTCAGTTTTTTTCTTTTTTAATCTGCAAAAATGTCAACAATTCTGTGTTTCTGTCACTATGGGGTGCTATGTGTGCATGGAGGAAAAAAAATGAACTTAAATGATTTTAGCAAATGGCTGCAATATAACAGCGTGAAAAATTGAACCACTTCAATACCAGGCACTTAGACACCTTCCTGCCCAAGCCAATTTTCAGCTTTTAGTGCTGTCACAATTTGAATGACAATTGTGCGGTCATGCTACACTGTACCCAAACAAATTTTTTCATTTTGTTCTCACAAATAGAGCTTTATTTTGGTGGTATTTGATCCCTTCTGCGGTGGCATTGCTGGGCATCCCTGTTTTGTCATAAATATGATGTGCCAATCAGTGCCCATTTGTGGGCACTGGCATATTTTGGGCATTTTTTTTACATGTTGATGGCCATGGGGGATGTACCTGGCCATCCACATGCTGGGGAATTCCTTGGTGGTCCTGGGGGCTTCCTTGGTGGTCTAGTGTTGGAATCTGAGGGGGGCTGCGCTGATGAACAATCGGCACATACCCCCGTCAGGAGAGCTGCTGATCGGCTCTCCTCTACTCGCGTCTTTTAGAAGCAAGTGAGGAAAAGCCGAACGGCTCTTCCTATTTACATCGTGATCAGCCGTGTTTGGATCCGTTGGAGGCTCTTTACCGAGATCGGTGTAGTGGTGTGTCAGACTGACACACCGCACCACCGATCGCTGCAATGCTCACCCCCACGTTATCCTGCTGGACGTCATGACACCTAGTCAGGATAACTGGACCACCGCTCGCCTGTCATTCTGCTATAGGCCGGGCGGGAAGTGGTTAAGGGGGGTCTGAATACTTTCCGTCCCCACTGTATCATAGGCAGAATTCTTGCCTTTCTACATTTGGCTGTAGAGATGAAGTTGGCCTTCAGTACTATTAAGGGCCAAGTCTCACCCTTATCGATTTTATTTCAAAGACCGCTTGCTGCGCATTCTTTAATGTGGGGTTTTATGCAAGGGGTGATTCGCATTATTCCGCCAGTTAAATCACCTTTTAAGCCCTTGGGACTTGAATTTGGCTGTTTTTGTAACACTGACAAAACTATTTGAACTGATGCCGCATATTCCCTTAGTCCTTCTGACAAGGAAGCTGGTATTTTTGGTTGCTAGATCCTCAGCAAGGAGGGTTTCGGAATTGGCTGCTCTTTCTTGTAAAGAGCCATATTTGATTTTTCATGAGGATAGAGTGGTGTTACGCCCTCGTCCACTTTTGGTAATAAACCTGGTCTCAGGTTTCCACCTGAACCAAGATATTGTCCTGCAATTGTTTTTTCTAAAACCATGTTCCAGGGAAGAAAAGTCACTACATTGTCTTGATGTGGTGAGAGCAGTGAAAATCTATTTAAAAGCAACTGCTCAGATTCATAAGACTGATGTCTCATTTATTCTGCCAGAGGGTCCTAAGAAAGGACAGGCAGCGTCGAAAATCCACTGTCGCTAAGTGGATTCGGCAAGTTATAATTCAAACTTATGATTTAAGGGATAAGATTCCCCCGTTTCAAGTTAAGGCACACTCTACCAGGTCGGTTAGTGCTTCTGGGGTAGTGCATCACCAGGCCTCCATGGCTCAGATCTGCAAGGCCGCAACTTGGTCTTCAGTACATACATTCACAACATTTTATCAGGTGGATGTAAGGAGGTATGAGGATATCGCCTTAGGGCACAGTGTGCTGCAGACAGCAGTATAAGTCCTCAGGTCTGGGGTTGCCCTACGGGTTGTCTCTCCCTCCCCTCAAATAGCATTGCTATGGGACGTCCCATTAAGATATTACTTAGGCTCTGTGTCCCATGATGTACAATAAAGAAAATAGGATTTTTAGAATAGCTCACCTATAAAATCCTTTTCTTGGAGTACATCATGGGACACAGAGGTCCCTCCCCTCTTTATGGAGTTTAAGTATATTGCTTTGCTACTATAACTGAGGTACTTCTGGAAGGAAGAGGGGTTATATAGGGGAGTGAACTTCCTGTATTGGGTTTACCAGTGTCAACACCTGAAGGTGGCCCATAACCCATTAAGTTATTACTTGGGCTCTGTGTCCCATGATGTACTCCAAGAAAAGAATTTTACAGGTAAGCTGTTATAAAAATCCTATTCAAAACTATAGGGTTATACTGCCCCCTACAGGAGTAGGACACTAGACAGAGAAAAAAGACTTGGCTACTCCTATGGGCAGTCTAGGTGGTATACACCTCCCACTTTGCTATAGGCACTCAGTGTTTTTTTTTTTTTTTTTCTTTTCTGCCTAGTCAGGAGTAAGGACCTAGTTCCCTGCTGGGATCTCTAGTCCTGGGAATTTTATTATTTTCTTTTTTTCCTGGATTTTTCTCTAGCGAGATCTACAATCAACTGCTGGGCTGGGCACTAAGATCCAGTGGTCTCCCCAGTCTGGCCAGCGAGCGCGTGCAGACTGCAGCTACGCGTTAGGCAGGCCGCGACATAGCCCCCCCCCCCCCCAACTGGACAGGGGCTGGCCCTGTGAGTTGTCTCGCGAGGTCGCATATGATCAGGTCTTGGCCTGAGTCGCAGCGTTCCTCATGGCCGACAGCCACCCCACTTCGGTGGCGAGGGGATTTGTCTGGCAGCGTTACCTGCACGCTTTGCTGGATTGGTAAGTACGGGGCCCCCTCCTCTCCTTCCCTGGACGTGGCGTGGGGTGCGGTTACTCCTTGGGGTGGTCGGTCCCTCCTGGGATCTCCTTCACCCCCGGGTGAGGCCCAGTCTTCTGGCCTAGGTGGTTTTGGACACAGTCCCCTTTTCCCCCCTTCCACCCTTGGGGTTGCTACTGGGGAGTATCCCTTGGGCCCATCTGCTGTAGTGGTTGGGTCTAGGAGGTGGGTGACCGGACGTCCGCCATCAGGGGACCGCCTGTGGTGGCCCTTCCGTAATTTAGGATGTGGCTTTGCGGCCTACCAACCGGGTGCTGGGTGGGCAGTCCCAGGGCGGGCGGCAGAGGCCGCCGCTTTCCGTTTTTGGAGAGGAGCGGCGCTGTGGGGGCTCTGAGGGCAATCCTTCTTTTTGGGGGTCCATTAGGTGGGCCCGGCATGGGTGCTCCTGGCACTCCCTGTGAGGGGCCTCCTGTGAGCCTGGGCCTCGGTTGGCGGGGGTCTCAGTTGGTGGCCCCCTCCTAAGTTTTTTGTGGTGACGCTTAGGCACATAGCCTAGTAAATGGCACCCCCTGCCCTCCCCTACCTCCTGTCTCAAACAATCCTATATCTGGCTTTTCCACCACGGATGTCACCCACCTTGCGGGGTTGGTGGCCACGCTCTGTCCTGTCGGAGTGAGGATGATTCCTCCAACTGCAGTGGTTCATGAAAATGCAGCGTTGCCTTCTCCCTCTTATTTTGACAAATTTTGTCCATGAAGACTGGGAGTGTCCAAAGTGCCCCTTTGTGCTTCCAAAAACGCTTGCTGTGAGCTACCCCTTTTGAGGAGTCCCTCCATCAGAAGTGGACTGTTCCACCAGTAGTGGACCCCCCTGTCTCTAGGCTGCTCAAGGCAACCATAATTCCAATAGAGGAATCTCTGGCTTCTAAAGATCCAGCTGACATACCGGGAGGGGGAACAGAAGCCCCCTGCCTTTGCTGCATCGGCAGACCTTTTGGTCTAGGTGCTGCAGTTTGTCTGCTAATGCCTCTTGGCCGCAGTTGCCCTGGTTGCTGATCTCTGGTTCCACAGTGGTGCTTAGACATGTATTGTGGGGGGGGCTACCCTGGATGACATTACGCCTTTTTTTTTTTTTTTTCCAGTTACAAGATAGTTTTCCAGCCTTGATCCCCAAACAGTTTTTGTTTTTTTTTTTTTTTTTGCTTCCAATGTGCGTCTGTTGCTGGACCACTTGTGGTTCTCGTGGGGCTGTGCAAGCCCTGTTGCTTCAGAGTGTGATGTCCCGAACAGTTTCAGGAGTTTTATTCAAACCTGTTCTGTCCAAAAGATGGAGGGCATGCTACGTTCAATTCTGGACCTCAAGGCCCTGACCTGCCTGGTGTGGGTACAGAAGTTCAGGATGGAGTCCGTCCGCACGGCGGTGGTACCCCTTCATCATGGGAACTTTTTGGCTTCTATCGACATCATGAATGCTTATTTGCGCATTCCACTATGTGCCTTGACCCAGTGTTTCCTCCGTTTTTGCTGTGGGTGCTGGGCATAATCAGCACATGGTGTTGCCCTTTGGTCTTGCCACCTCTCCTTGGGTGTTCACCTCGGATCTGGCATGGTTACATCAATGTGGGTTTGCGGTCCTGGGCTGCCTGGACTATCTTCTGCAAGTCCTTGACTACCCAGAGGGGCAATATAGCTCCTATACAGACCTTGACAGATTTCAGTTGGATTCTATATTATCTAAAGTCTGCTTTGGCCCCTTCCAGAACATTGGATTATCTGAGCCTGACCCGGGCTTCAGCTCTGGCCAGAGTGTTAATTCCCCTGTACAAACTCCAGATGTTGCATGCTGCATTTTCATATACTGTTTTTCGGCAGGTAGGCCTCCCTGTGGACATGAGTGTGGATGTTGGGTCTGATAGTATCTACTTTTTTTTTTGAGGCGATTCCATTTGCAAAATTCCATACAAGCTCCCTTCAGGGAGATCCTGACACAATGGGATAAGTGCCCAAGGTCTCTGGACAATCGTATTTGGCTGAGCCAGGAAACCAGAGGCAGGGTAAATCCTTTCTCCCCTTGTATTGAACAGGGTGACCACCAATGCCACTCTGTCTGGGTGGGGATGTGTCCTGGGACAGAGCTCTGCTCAGGGTCGTTGGATACTGGTGTAATCTGGACTACCGAGTAATATCCTAGAACTTCTAGCGATTAGACTGGATCTGTACCTGGTGCCATGAAGTCCATCCGTCCATGATCCAGTCAGACAATGCAACAGTGGTGGTTTATGTCAATCACCAGTGCTGGCCAAATAGAGTGTTGGCAACCCTGGCAGTTGCCAGTATCCTCTGGTGGGCAGAATGTCTCGTTCCAGCCCCCTCCAACGTACGCATTCCAAGAGTGGAATACTGACAGGCAGATGCCTCAGTCGGCTAGGGTTGAACCACGGGGTGAACCCTTCACCGGGCCATGTTTCATTGGATGTGTCTCCGATGGGGCACTCCTGAGGTATATCTGTTTGTGTGATGGCTTAACAGAACAGTACGAAGGTTTCTGGCAAGGTTACAGGATCCTCTGGTGGGCACTTCAATCTCTCTCGTGGCCCATGGGGTGGTAATGTTTGCTCTACGCCTTTCCTCCTTTTCAGCTTCTGTGGCTTTTGCGCAGCATCACGGCCGTGGGGATTCCGGTCATTCTATATTGGCTCCAGATGGGTCCCGTCGGTCTGGGTACACCGACCAGGTGCCCCTGGCACCCGACGTTCCTTGGCAACTGCCTTTCCAGGGAGGATCTACTGGCCCAAGGGCCGTTCTTCCATCCTGCTTTGCTGGTTTTAACGCCTGGCTGTGACGAGCCAGGTGCTGCAGTTCCGACACTGTTGATGGCTAGGGAGTTTCTAGGAGGTTCTACCCCCAGATGTGGAAAGCGCATATATATCCTGGTGTGAGTCACCAGGCATTCATCCTCGTTCATTCTCGGTGGCTCAGATTCCTGCCTCCCTTCACGAGGGGATGAGCAGGAATGGGCCTCAAGTACCATCAAGGGCCAGGTGGCGGCCTGGGTGGTCTTCAGCGTCCCCTTGTCTCGCACTCCCTGGTGTGTACTTTTTTTTTTTTTTTTTTTAATTCAAGGGGTTCGATGTCTGGTTCCACCGGTGCAGTCTCTTCTACGGTTGTGGGATCTGAACTTGGTGATTTTGGTTCTACAGAAGCCTCTTTCAATATATTCAGGAGATTCCACTACTTACTGTCTTGGAAGGTGGCCTCTTGGTGGCTATCACCTCTGCTCGCAGGGTGTCTGAAATGGTGGCGTTATTTTGTCATAGACCTTACCAGTGTTACACAAGGTTAAGGTGGTTCTTTGCCCTTTTGCGTCGTTCCTTCCTCGGATTTTCCTTTTGAGTAAGGACATTGTGTTGCCTTCCTTGTGTCCCTGGTCAACACATCCTAAGAAATTTGCCTTATCTGCCCTGGATGTGGTTTGGTGAATTTTGGGTGTATTTGGCAACCACTGAGTCTTTTTGGCGGTCAGACTCGCTGTGATCAGACGGGGCTATCTGCGATCATTTTTGGATGGGTCTGACAGATGACTCTGGCCTATTCTGTCAGGGCTCAGGTTCCTCCTTTCCCTGTTACGGCGCATTTTTTTTTTTTCTGGCGCTTGGTGCTCTTGGGCCTTCTGTCATCAGGCGTTCGTTGCGCAAGTTTTCAAGGCAGACACTTGGTTGTTGGTGTACACTTTAACAACGTTCTACGAAGTGGATGTGTTTGCATCTGCAAATGCCTCTTGGCCACAAGGTTTTGCAGGCTGTTTAGAGGGTCTATTCCCTCTTGATGGGGTATTGTTCAGGTAGGGCTCCCGTTAGTTCTGTTTTGAGCTCCTGTTACCTGGTCATTTCTTGGTATTTTTTGTTGTCCCACCCCTCATGTTTGGTACTACTTTAGGATGTCCCTATGGTTTTGAATAGTGGAGCGTTGTGTTCGTTCAATGAACGAAAGAGAATTGGATTTTTGACTTACCGTAAAATCCATTTCTATGAGTTCATTGACACAGCACCCACCCCTCTAAGGAGTTTTAATACTTCTGACACTGCTTGTTACTAAACTGAAGCCCTATAGCAGAGAGGGTGGTGTATACTACCTAGCACTGCCCATAGGTGTAGCCCAGTCCTCCTCTTCCTCTTCCCTCCTTCTTCTCCTTCTCCTTCTCCTCCTCCTTCTTCTTCTTCTTCTCCTTCTCCTTCTCCTTCTCCTTCTCCTTCTCCTTCTCCTTCTCCTTCTCCTTCTCCTTCTCCTTCTCCTTCTCCTTCTCCTTCTCCTTCTCCTTCTCCTTCTCCTTCTCCTTCTCCTTCTCCTTCTCCTTCTCCTTCTCCTTCTCCTTCTCCTTCTCCTTCTCCTTCTCCTTCTCCTTCTCCTTCTCCTTCTCCTTCTCCTTCTCCTTCTCCTTCTCCTTCTCTCAACCCTTGTTTGTTTTTTCAAGGTGCAAACCAAGCATATTTAAAATGGCACACGACATCAAGGTTATGGACATCAAGAGATAGTTGCACTTGCCAAAAAACTCATAGGTTGGGATGGATCAGTTTAAATCCTTTTTTTTTTTTTCCTCCCTGTTTTGTAAATCATTTTTGTGCATTTATATAACCCAGTATAACTAAAGGTTAATCTTTGTCATCCTCGTCTTCTGTTATTTTTACAATTCTTCCATTGTTGTGTGTGGTAGTTTTTTTTTTTTTTTTTTTTTTTTTTTTATCAACCCTGTTGGGGGGGTTTTGGCGAGATATCGGGGGTCTAAACAGACCCCTTGACCTCTCCCCTTTGAGACAGAGAAAGGGACTGAGGATACAGATTCCCTGGTCCCTTTCTCTGCAGCCTCAGCTGCACTAAGGATGAATGGAGAGGAGACAGTGGCTCCTGTTTTATAAACTGAAGTTTACTAAATGCTTAAGTTATGAATGGACAGTCGGTGATCACTGACTGTGCATTCGGAAAAGGAAGGGGCCAGTAAATGACGTATGTACCCGCTCCTTCCTCTGCTCTCCATTCTGACAGATCTGGGGCAGGGGGGACTGAAGGAGGACATGACAGGCACCTTAGGAGGACACGGGACAGTCAGGGACGATCGGTGCGGCAGTGGGGGCAGTTACAAGCACCGATCTCCCTGTATAGATTTCAATAAAGCAACTTAAAATCTACGGGAGGGAGAGAAGTGGCTGTCAGATGCTTTATTGAACTCCATACAGGGAGATCGGCACTTGTAACGGCCCCCCACCGCCACAACAATCATCCCCTGACTGCCCAGGTATCGGATTAGGCATCGGAGCATTTGCATTGGTATGTGTACTTGTGAAAATGCTTGGTATTTGGCACGGATACTAGTATCGTTGTAACCCTAGTGGCATACGTCATATTGTAACTGAAAAGGAAAGGTAACTTAAGAACATTCAATCTGCAGCTCTGTAATTTTCTGAAAATGCAATATGGCTACCTGGAGGTGTTCTGTACACAATATGTACA
This sequence comes from Aquarana catesbeiana, assembly GCF_042186555.1. Taxonomy (NCBI): domain Eukaryota; kingdom Metazoa; phylum Chordata; class Amphibia; order Anura; family Ranidae; genus Aquarana; species Aquarana catesbeiana. The sequence continues at coordinate 154,052,828 of NC_133329.1, forward strand.
GAACTCCCCCGGGAAACCTCATTTCCTGTGTCTGGGAAAATTGGTGAATCAATCACAAAAGTCTACACTAAGGTACAAGTCAGATTTCAGGCATCCCCTGCAACAAATGTCATTTTTGGTGTGATCCTTTTAATAGGAAAAAGCAGATAAAGGGATGCTGACCCTGCAATTTTCCTCATTAGAGGCCTGTTGGTGCACAGCTGATAATTATGAAATATAAAATGCTATAAGTTGTGCTTACAAAGTGAACACTCAAAATAACACAATGACATTAAAGTGAGTGGGATGATTAATAAGTAAATAAATCAAAAAGATAATGAATAAAATCAGTTGGTGAGCAAATAAACATTTGATGAACAAAAGAAAAAGTCCATGAGAAGTCTGAAGAAAGAGCACTGATGGGGGGGAGGCAAGTCCACTGAGGGGAACGACTGTCCAGGAGTGAGACACCTTCATGAGGGAGCAGGAGGAGAGATGAAAAAGGAATCCCCTGTTGAAAGCGGGTCACAATTGATAAGTAAATGCCCTTACTGGAAACTGTGGACCCCCTGGATAGCGAGGTCTGAATCGCAAGCAGATATAGTCCTCTGCACGGGCAAGATGGAACTCCTCTTCGTAGCCTCATGTCTCCGTGATGTTCCAAGGCAAAAAGACACACTCGCAATCGGAACTATCACTCGTTGGCCTGAAGAGCCACGAGTGTGAAGAGGCAACAGAGATTCCAATAGTGTGATATCATAAAAAAGGGTTTTTATTGCTCAAGGTAAAAACAAAAACACACAAAGGCGGGGATTAGCGTCCTCCGCACAGTACATATAAAAATAGCCGTCAAAATTTTAAAAGCGAACACCCGTATACCAAAAGATCACATGGGGCGTTATGGCGTCAGTACGTAGCACCGTCCTACATGTTTCGTCACACATGACGTCTTCAAAGGGGCTACGTACTGATGCCATCACGCCCCATGTGATCTTTTGGTATACAGGTGTTCGCTTTTTTTCAAATTTTGCCGGCTATTTTTATATGTACTGTGTGGAGGATGCTAATCCCTGCCTTTGTTTTTGTTTTTACCTTGAGCAATAAATGCCCTTTTTTTTTTTTTTTTTTTTTTACAATATCACACTATTGGAATTTCTGTTGCCTCTTCACACTCGTGGCTCTCCGGGCCAACGAGTGATCAGATCAGGAGTGTGTCTTTTTGCCTTGGAACATTACAGAGAGGCTTGGGAGTAAGGAGTTCCATCTTGCCCGTGCAGAGGGCTAAGCTGCTTGCGATTCAGACCTCGATATACAGGGGGTCCACCGTTTCCAGTAAGGGCATTTACTTATCAATTGTGACCCGCTTTCAACAGGGGATTCCTTTTTCATCTCTCCTCCTGCTCCTTTCTTCGGTGAAGGTGTCTCACTCCTGGACAGTCGTTCCCCTCAGTGGACTTGCCTCCCCCCATCAGTGCTCTTTCTTCTGACTTCTCATGGACTTTTTTTTACTTTTGTTCATCAAATGTTTGTTTGCTCACTAATTGATTTTAGTTATCTTTTTTGATTTATTTACTTATTAATCAGCCCTTCACTCACTTTAATGTCATTTTGCTATTTTGAGTGTTCACTTTGTAAGGGCAACTTATAGATTTTATATTGTTTTGCACCATGTGGATATTTGTTGGTTTTTGTTGCAGCTAATTTTTAGATTTTTGCTTTTGAGTGCAGTATATCCCCCCTTTTTTTCACTTTGATAATTAAGAAACCACTCCCATTACTCATTCAGTGAAGGGGCACAGATAAAGAAACTGTGATTTCTTAAGAATAACTAAAGGTAGGATTCTGTAACAAAGTTTGTTAAAATCCTTGTAATGCACATAGATCACCCAAAGGGGGATTTTTTTTTTTTCCTCAACAAAAGTGAAGTTATGCTTTAAGAGTATGCTAGAAACCGCACTGGCAGGTGCAAAATAAAGCTGGTGGCAAAAAACAAACTGCTACCCAAAAAAATTATCAATTTGCTGCGCTGTTAGTGATAATGTGAAAACTTGATTAAAATAGCTAAACTATTGACCGCAAAGTCCAAAAACTGCAAAATATAGTCCAGTGACAAATATAAAAACACAAATGTGCAAATGTTATCGTCCCAATTATTTCCAACTATTTGTAGAATCACTGCTGTGCTGTTAGAAATAATTTGTTAAACCAGGACTCGTGACCACCAAAGAGAACGTTGCCACGCTTGTTTGGTAATTGTTTTGATTGCCTGTAACATCTCCCGGGAATGTATTTACTCATAAGCGCTAACGGAATTTAAAAGTGAGTAGTTCTTTATACTTTTTGGATTGAATTAAAAGTTTATTCAGTTTTATGCCATGTGGGTCTCCCTATTCTAGTTTTATGGTGGATCTTGTGGAACATATGGATGTTATTGACTGAACATAGACTGGAGTTCTGGAGATACCATAGGATTCCAACCAAGTGGTGTGTGTTGAAGCCTTTATAATGAGACTATCTATGGGCTAATTTGACCCTGTAATATGTAATAGGGTCTGTTTGCTCTGGTAAAAGTCCCCTCTTAATGGTGGTGACAGTTCACTTCCGTCACAAATCCTGGTTCAACACATTATTCCTAACAGCACAACAGTGATTCTACAAAAAAATTGTGACCGTCACATTTGCACATATTTGTGTTCTTTGTATTTGTCACTGGATTATATGAAAAACTGGAAGCAGCAAGGATTTTACCTGTTTCGGTTTATTTAAAAGCTGTAACCGATCTGTTTAATCAGACTTCTTGAAGACCAGAGGTGAGATCAGGGGTCTAACAGACCACAGATCTCTCCATAAAGAGAACCTGTCACGGCACATGCTATCACAAAGCATATTGTTCATCCCTTTTTGATGGCAATTAAGTTGATCAAAGAAAAAAATAAAAAGGGACAGTGTCAACTTTTAAATATAATTTTTTTGTTTAAGTGCCCCTGTGCTCACGCAAATGCAAACTCATCCGCAAGTCCCGCACGCATATATAAATGATCACATCACACAAGGGGCATAGATGTGAACGTCAGGAAAACCAATAATTCTAGAGCCAGACCTGTTTAAAAGTTTTTACAGGTTACCAGTTTAGAGTTTGTGTTTCCTATAGGGGTTTTAGGGTCCGGTAGTTTGCCACTCGACAGGCAAGTGCAATTTTAAATGATGCCATGTTGGGTATCTATTTACGCTGCATTACGTTCACTTTTTAAAACAAGTTGGTTATGTTTATGCAATAAAATTAGTGTAAAATGTGTATTTTCCGGGAAAAAAAATGCTTTTGAAAAACCACTGCACAAATATTGGGTGACAATGCAAAGATCACCTGAGTCTCTGCTTTTCAAAAATATATATGTTCAGGGTTTTCTCAGTAATTCTCTAGCAAAAGCTTCATGTGTAAGAATTGACCCAGAGGTCAGGTGGTTAACCCTTTCTCTGCCAGGTCCGTATACCGTACGGAACTACAGAAGTGCCTGCAGGTGGCCAAGTCTGTACAATGTACGGACCTAATTTCCCCCTCTCCTATAAGCTCATGGTCACTTCAATGACCATAAACTTGTAGCAGAATTGTTCAGTGTTTTTAGCATGTTCAGAATTGTTCCCGTGCTTTTATACCTTCTGTCGCTAAATTACACCTAAAACTGCCCCCCGCTCTCCCCTCCTATCTCCTTCACCCCCCTTCACTGATTAACCCCCCCCCCCCCCCCAAACGGATCCCCGCAGCCACCATCATTAGCCAGCATCACTCGTCTTCCACTCCCGCTGGCTTCAGATGCTGCATTGGGCTGTGGGGGGTCCAGATGTGCCACCCCCACCAGTCAGATCACCCCCATATCGACCCCCAATCCATCCCTCCTCAGAGCGCATGCCTCCTTCCCCCTCCTACAGCTTGTATCTTCCCCCTGCACTGAGCTCTGGCGAGCTGCCAGGCAGGAGAACACAGCGGGGGGAGCGGTGCGGTGAAGTTGGGGCTTGGGGGGACTTGGTAAACGTGTTTACCAAGCCCCCTCTCTGTAGTAGTTGGTGCATGCAGCGATCAATACTGATCGCTCCTATATGCCCACTGACAGCTGATCAGCTGATCATAGTAAACGCGAGTTACTATGTATCAGACTGTCATTTTATGAATGAATTAGGAGTTTCTATACATATTCCTTATTTCTTTCAAGTAAAGTGCTACAGAGAAAAGTACTATCTTCAGTCCCTTTCTCTGTCTCAAAAAGATATGCGGGTCTGTTTAGACCTCTACTATCGCACCAAAGCCCCCCAAAAAAAGTAACTAAAAAAGTAAAATAAAACAAGTAAATAAAAACATAGACCCCCACACTCACCCCTCCCATGGCTTCCTCAACCCGATCCATCCTGATTGGCCAGGAGGAGAAACCAGAAGACAATAGTGAATATTCGCTATTGCCACAAGTGGGTGGGTTCGGGGTGCAATGCTCTGCGCCCTGTATTCAACCTTTTTCGAGCCAATTGGAGCCTCAGGCTCTAATCATGTGACTTAAAACTCATACAAACTTGTCAGTCTGGCACCCCTAATGGACCAGCCATCCTGGTAAGACCCCTGTAACAGAACGTCCCACACTCCGCTTGAGTGCTTTTGTCATATACCACTTCCTCCCAGTCTGAATACAGATATCTGATATTCCAACCACTCACAAGCACAAAACAAGACAATACTTGTTTACCCGCTGAACATGGACTCTTATTAGAACCAAAATACAAGTCCTGTATACAGTAGAAGAGGAGGTCCCCCCCCTCCTGCTCATATTACTCTAACAATACACCTGTAACCAGAAACAGAATTAACATGAGCTAATTAACTAATCCCTTAAAACAGCCGATGTGACTCCGTGCCCTCCTGAGCATTGTTATGATTAATCAGGATTTCACTACAGGTCAGACTTGTTTCCACCGAGCTTCACACATTAATATAAACACAGGATACTTTCTCACAATAGTAGGAGCTAATTACAATTACCAATACAAACAGTGATTTCCCCCCCCCCCCCCCCCTCCTCAGCCTAGTAGGCAGCAAACTATAGCAGGAAAAGATTGTCCGGCTCCTACCCAGTTCTAGAGGCCAATGTGATTAGCTCTCTCAACTAACATGTTGAGTTCAGAATCAAATAAACCAAGAATAGTCTTTACATATATCCTGGGAGATATTGTGTATAAATATTACTGTCCCATTTTAAGTAATCCAAGATATATTTTCTCAGTCACTATTTCTAATATGGCATATACAGGGTTTCCAGAGTCTGTGTCTTGGGGGGGACATAGACCTGAATCTAAAGTAACACTACTTCAAGGGTCCCCAGGCATACATCTCACAAAGAGCACCGTTCCCCCTTAATGCTAGGGCCCATAATCGGTAGGCAAGAGGCTAGCAATCAGTCCCCTCCAAAAGCCTCTGTCCCGGGTGAGTTTGTCACAGTACCACTTTCACGTGGAGCGGACTCAGTCAAGCAGCTCCGCCTGCTCAGCCGGGGATCAGTCTGCTGATCCCCCACTGAGCAGGTGGATGACAAGTCAGTGTCCGCTCCGCTGATGCAGAGGTCACAGACGCAGCCCGCTGTTCTTCATGGGGCGGTCGGATTGAAATGTACTACCTGTCCAGTTCCATTATATAGCATCCGGTCCGATTTGCTAGATGGCGAATGGAATCCCCATCTGTCTGTTTTTAGCGGACTGGACTGGATCGGATGCAGGTGGGTGTAAACTGTCATGTCCATTTACATCAGTCTCTCCATAGAGAACAATGGGTGGTCTGATTGGGCCTGCCTGAAAAAACGGACAGGCAGATCCGATCGGTTTGCTTGTGTGAGAGGGGCCTAAGGCCTTGTTCACACAGGACATTCAATGGGAAAAGAAAATGCCGCTGCAGGTGAGTGATGGAACCAGGTAGGCTGGGGAATAGACACCTCCCAGGGGTGCTTGCCTCAGCTCGCCGGCCGTGCAATATGGATAAAAGGAATGGATGGCTGCACACCGAAGTAGTGATGAATCTCTGTATTGAAAAATCTGTAACATGAATAACACCACAGGACAGGCAAACAGGTACAGGTAGACACGTTTCACACAGCGCAGCTGCGCTTATTCATTACTAATGTTGTAAATCGGTAGCACCTTTTTATTCCAGAGGTCATATGCTTTCAGAAAATATATGGCTTTGGGGGTCTTTCACAAATTCTGAAAGCTGTAAGGGAAAAATGAATTTCTTCAGGATTTTTTGAGAAATTTGGGATATTTACACTTTTGTGACGTTTCAGTTTTCATCATTTTGCAAAAAGGCGCAATTTTAAAAGTTACAAATATTTAACTCCAATACAGGTTAAGCTTTTACATTTAGTAGGAATGTTGCTGTTTATCTGCTAATCATGATTTTAGTGATTTTTAGCAAAAATATTGATAAACATTTGCACACATCGTGGGACCTTAGAAATCAGTAGCACCTTCTTTTATTTTACTGGTCATGTTTTTTCAGAAAATATATGGTTTGGGGGGTCTTTTACAAACTTTGCAAGCTATAAGTGAAAAATAAAAAAACAAAGGAAAAATTTCAAAAATGGTCTGGCCACATGAGTGTACAAAATGGAGCACAGGGCCTGGCAGCGAAAGGGTTAAGGAAATTTACATCTTTGGTTTTTTAAGTATGGTGAATGTGACGGTTTCTGAAAAGTAAACCCTGTAACAATTTTAGGTTGACCGCAGTCAAGGGTGTTTTTGTTTTTGTATTTTTTTTGGGGGGGTGGGGGAGGTTTGGGGTGGGGTGGGCATCAGTATTCGGCTAAATGTGCTCAGGAACATATGCACGTTCCACTATCTGGGATGCAAGTCGCAATTAAATTGCCTCAACGTAGTGCAAGAACCTTGCATAGATTGGAACGTGTGCCGTTGAGATCAGTAGGCTGCGACTTGTCATGCAACTGTCAAGTTGCATGACAAGTCGCACTAATGTGAACAAAGCCTAAATCTAAATTTTATTCTTTTAGGTAGGAAAATGGTTTATATATAATTTATATAATTTTTTTTCACAAACATCTGAACCTTTATATTGCTTTTCAGCTGTTAACACCAGCAAGTATGCAGAGAGCTACCGTATCCAGACATATGCTGAATATTTTGAAAAAAAGAACCAAGACTCCCACGCTAAACGAAAATGGACGGAAGATGGCTGGAAAGATCTGGAAAGGAAGAGATTAAAAACCCACTACACTCCTTACATTCCACAGAACCCAAGAGATTTGTATACAAACAGGTGACATTTTAATATTTGAGATGAGAGAATGGTTCCATCCTTTGCACCATAATTTGTCATGGTAGTGATGTGTATATATAGTGGTTTAGACTAGGAGAGGGCGATGGACATTTGAGTGGACTGATGCTGTTTTTTGCTGTGCACAGGACAGAATGTAGAATCCTTTTCTTTTTATTTATGGTTTTTATAATTTTTTTTTTTTTGGCACTTTTCATTAGTAAATGTTGCCAAAATGCTGACTAGCAGCTATAGGTTTGTTTGTGTTTTTTGTTTTGCTCCAAGCTACCATACTGTGCAGGAAATGGAACCCTAAAATTTTAAGTTTGGATAGCCCTTTTTAAATGCATCATGTATCGGTTGACATCAAAGTTTTTGGTTATTACAGCAGCGCTAAGAACAGAATGGTTTGCAGATATAGTGTAGTGTGCACAAACCAGAAATGGATTGGTTTAAAGTATAAGGACCGTGTTCCAGATCAAGAGATTTTTTTTCTCACTTCCTGTTCAGTAAAAACTGACACAGGAACTGAGTGTAAATGTCACCAACAGGAATTAAATCCCAGCAGAGTTTTCAACCATTCCAATTGCCAACCCTAGATAATACTTGGCTGAAGATTTACTTTTCTGTTTAATCTTTTTTTATTAGTTTTAGTAGAGCAAAAATCGCATAAAAAGACTATTCAAGATGGTACAAGGGTAAACATCAGTCTGTACTACAGAGCTTGAGGTCAATGCAGTATGAAATATTTGGCACAGATGAGCAACTGAACAAGTTGTTCAGGGGGACCCATCATATGTAGTTATCAGAATCTGTCAGAGAATATCAGTAAATATGTGGATACAATCCTCAGATCCTTTGTTTAAAATTGTGCTGTCCTATATCAAAATTTCAAGGGTTTTTGTAAAGAAATGCAATGATTTGCCAATCAGGAAGGACATGCTGTTGGCTAGTTTAGTTGTTGTGGACGCCCTATACACCAATATTGACCTTGACCTCCAATGCTAGTGCATCCTTAAAAAAAAGGGGCATACATTTAGATTTTGTTTGATCTTTTGAATTTTTGTTTTGAATCCAAATTTTCTCTCTAACCGCTTTTTAACTGCATAACACAAAGTACTGTGCAAAAGTTTTAGGCAGATGTGAAGAAATGCTGTAAAGTGAGAATGCATTCAAAAATATCTTTTAGTGGTTTTTATCAATTTACAAAATGCAAAGTGAGCAAACGGAAGAAGAATCTAAATCAAATCAACCCTTTGTCTTCAGACCAGCATCAATTCTTACACTTGCACACTTTGTACACTTTCACAAAGACAGGTGTTTTGTAGGATTGAAGTCAGGTGTATGGTTATAAAACCAGTGTATAATCAGCACAAATACGACCTAAATGCTGTGGAAAAATCTCAAAATATTATTCAATGGCCTCAGAGGCCCTATGTAATTGCCAGAATATGTCCACCAGTGACTCTACAAACTAAAAATAATGCAAATAATCAGTTTAGCGCAACCATTGATACTAAATACAAATCAACAATATAATAACTCCAATAATAAGTGCAATGTAAAATAGTGTCACAAAGTTACAATTGTGAATATTTGCTCCACCGCTGTGATAACTAAACCTAATGGTTCAAAATGATGTACTCCAGCGTATTCAGTGACAACCACCTTTAGACAGATTGCCTGCTCACCTCCAGACTATGACCCCATTACAGAGTCGCAATCGCCTGATAAGGTATCTCTCAGGATGATGCTGGAACACTCCTGCAAGAAACATCCCTGAGCCACGCTGCTTCACTTCTGAAGTCTCGATCAACAAATAGTGACCATAAAATAAAAATGGAAAACCATAGTGCTCTCTGCTTCAAATGATTTATTTTAATACTAAGCAAAGGGATTAAAGACACTCACAAATATGTCGATAACATGTTTGTAATGGGCTCACCACAGTGATACACAAGCTAAGACGCCCTGGGTAAATGCTCCTCCCACCTGTATGCGTCCTGCTGAAGAATCCCAGTTAGGAGGGAATAATGCGTACAGCTGGTAGGAGACGTGTATCGACATGGTGAGCTGATTATATGCATGTTAGCCACATATCTTTGTGTGTTTTTTAATCTCTTTGCTTAGCTTTAACCACTTGCCGCCCGCCCTATTACAAAATGACGGCGGCAAAGTGGTTTGATAGCCCTGACCGGACGTCATATGACGTGATCAGGATATCGAGCCGCTGTGTGCCCCCGGGGGAGCGCATCGCGGCGATCGTTGTTGCAGGGTGTCAGTATGACACCCTGCAACACCGATCTAGGTAAAGACTCTGACGGAGACTCTTTATCACGTGATCAGCAGTGTCCAATCACGGCTGATCATGATGTAAATAGGAAGAGCCGGTGACAGACGCGAGTAGAGGAGAGCCGATCAGCTGCTTTCCTGACGGGGGGGGTCTGTGCTGATTGTTTATCAGCACAGCCCCCCCTCGGATCCTACCCAGGACCACCAGGGAAGCATGCCCAGGACCACCAGGAAACCAGCCACACTGGACCACCAAGGTATGCCCCTGGACCTCCAGGGAAATACTAATCAGTGCAAAGGCAGCTGCCAATCAATGCCCAGGCAGCTGCCAATCAGTGCCCACTCCAATGCCTACCACTGCCAGTGCCACCAGGGAAGCCTATCAGTGACTCATAGCAGTGCCGCCTATCAGTGCCCAGCAGTGTCGCCTATCAGTGCTACCCATGAGTGCCCATCAGTGCTGCCTATCAATGCCCATCGGTGCTGCCCATCAGTGCCGCATATCAATGCCCGTCAGTGCTGCATATCAGTGCCGCCTACCAGTGCCCATCCTTAGTGCCTGCTCATTGGTGCCACCGTATTGGTACCTGTCAGTGCCGCCTTATCAGTGCCCATCAGTGAAAGAGAAAACTTATTTACAATTTTTTTTAACAGAAACAAAAGCAAAACTTTTTAAATTTTCTGCCTTTTTTTATTTGTTTAGCAAAAAATTAAAACCGCAGAGGTGATCAAATACCACCAAAAGAAAGCTCTATTTGTGGGAACAAAATGATAAAAATTTAGATTGGGTACAGTGTAGCACGACCGCGCAATTGTCATTCAAACTGCGACAGCGCTGAAAGCTGAAAATTGGTCTGGGCAGGAAGGTGTCTAAGTGCCCTGTATTGAAGTAGTTAAAATAATTTGAAGCAGAAAGCACTATGTTTTTCCATTTTTATTCTATGGTCACCATTGGTCGATCGAGACTTCAGAAGTGGAGGAGCGTGGCTCATGAATGTTTCTTGCACAAGTTTTCCAACATCAACCTTAGAGAGACCTTATCAGGCAATTGTGTAATGGGGTCATTGTCTGGAGGTGAGCAGGCAATCTGTCTAAAGGTGGTGTCACTGAACACAATGGAGTACATCATTTTGAACTAGTACGTTTTAGTTATTACAGCAGTGGATGAAATGTTGGAAGACCGTTTCATGTCACAGGTCATACACCATAGCAAGACTGAGCACAGCAACAAGACGCAAGGTAGTTATAGTGCATGAGCAAGGTCTCTCCCAGGCAAAAATTTCAAAGCAGATTGGAGTTTTAAGTCCTGTTCAAGCTCTTTTGCAAAAGCTGGCAACATAGAGGACTATAGACAGTGGTCAGCAAAAGAAACTTGATGCATGTGGACACACCATGCTTACTTCCCTTTGAGAGCAGATGATGTCCAGCAGTGCCTTTTACCATAGAACTGGCAGAAACCAGTGGGACCTGGTTTCACCCATTTAGTGTCTGTAGACGTCTGGTCAGAAGCTGTCTTGATGGAGGAATTGTGGCCAAAAAGCCATACCTTCAACATGGAAACAAGGCTTAGCGACTCAACTATGCAGGAAAACCTAGGAACTGGGGTGCAGAAATGTCAGCATGTGCTTTGGACTGATGAGTCAAAATCTGAAATATTTGGCTGTAGCGGGAGGCAATTTGTTTGCCACAGGGCTGGAGCGTGTTACAATGAGTGTCTGCAGGAAACCGTGGAGAATGGTAGAGGTTCCTTATGAGTTTGGGGCTACATGTCTGCAATTTATCGATTTGGTCAAGATCAATGGTGTCAGGAATGCTGAGAAATACAGACAGATACTTATCCATCATTCCATGTGTGATTGTCCCCAAATTTATAATGAAGCAGAATGACCACCCCAGACATACAGCCAGTGTCGTTAAGGACTATCTTCAGCATAAAGAATAAGTCCTGGAAGTGATTGGCCCCTACAGAGCCCTGTTGTCAACATCAAGTTTTGTCTTGGATTTCATGAAGAGACAGATTTGAGGCAGCCTACATACACAGATCTGTGGTTATCCAAGATGTTTGAAACAACCTACCTGCTGACTTCCTTCAAAAACTGTGTTCAAGTGTACCTAGAAGAATTGATGCTGTTTTGAAGACAAAGGGTGGTCATTTTATTTGGATCTCTGTTCATTTACTTTCTATTCTGTTAATAAAAAAAAAAAAAGAGCCACTTCTATTTCTGAAAGCAATTGCAATTTGCATCATTTTTTCACACCTGCACAAAGTTTTGCACAGTAGTGTGTATGCGGTGTCCAAGAAGTGGGCTTTATTTCTGGGTGCCGCATGTGTGTTCCTGTGTTTGCTGGAAGCGCGTGATAGATTTACACTTCCAGTAAATCATCCAAGTTTTCAGTGACACTTGTGCTAATGATCAGGAATGGCAAGAAACAGCTTATGATCGCTGTGATTGGCTGTCGGTGATCTGATCTTACTATTACTCTATAGCCAACCCTTGCGTTTCTATGACAAGAAAGATGCATTGTAACTAAAGCTTAAAAAAAAAGTATACTATTTTGGACCAGTTTTCCTATCCTAATGAAACAAAATCAAGAGAGCCACCAACATTTACCACCTAATGAAAGCCTAGTCTGTCCAAAAAAGATAATCCACCTAGAATACACTAAGTAGTTGCAATTATATGTACAGTTATTCTAACACATGCCAAAGTAACACAATTGGGTTTGGTTTTTAAAGATTGTTTTGACCCTGGTCATGATCCGGTTGACACTATGTACTAATGTAAAAGCACAGCAATGGGCACTTGCTGTGCACCCACCTATACAAAAATGATTTAGGTTGGTGGTAGAGGAGAGTAATGTTTAACCGGCTGCCGACCGTATAGCTCTCCTGTGCAGAATCCCGTACCTAGTACGTAATCCTATATTTCTGCACCCTGCCGGCGAGCCGCTCCCGGCGTGATTATCCCCTTTGCTGAGCATACGCATATATGTGGCCTCGGCTTTTGTTGTCCCGGAGGAGCGGGAGGGGACATCCCCCCCACGCGCGCCGCTCTGACCAGGCCTCTCGTCCCACCGGGAGGCGCGATCCGGCGTCTAGCCACAGACTGGAAATAGGCCGTAAACTGCTTCGTTCCAGTCTCCTGAATGTAAACATGTCCCAACGCCACTTCCAGTTTACTCGGTTGCCAATGGCGCCGGATTTTAAAAAATATACAGTATTCAGAATAGCTGTTTTCGGCGATCTGAATACTTTGAAGTGCAAAGGAGGGATTGGAGGTCTTTTAGATCCTGATCCCTCCAAAGAGTACCTGTCACCACCTGTTACTGTCACAAGGGATGTTTACATTCCTTGTGACAACAATAAAAGTATTCAAATGTATTTTTTTTTTTTTTAACACAATTTAATAATATAAAAAAAAGAAGAAAAATATTTTTTAAAGCGAGCTCGCGCAGCAAAGAAAATGCATACGTCGCGCCCGCATATGTAAATGGTGTTCAAATCACACGTGAGGTATCGCTGTGATCGTCAGAGCGAGAGCAATCATTCTAGCACTAGACCTCCTCTAACTCTAACCTGGTAACCGTAAAAAAAATAAGCGTCGCCTATGGAGATTTTTAGGTACCGTAGTTTGTCGCCATTCCACGAGTGCGTGCAATTATAAAGCTTGATATGTTTGGTATCTATTTACTCGGCGTAACATCATCTTTCACATTATATAAAAAAATTTGGGCTAACTTTACTGTTTTTTGTTTTTTTTTAATTCATGAAAGTGTCCCTTTTCCCAAAAAGTTGCGTTTTAAAAACACTGCTGCACAAATACCATGTGACATAAAATATTGCAACAATAGCCATTTTATTCTCTAGATTTTCTAAAAAAAAAAATTATATAATGTTTGGGGGTTCTAAGTAATTTTCTAGCAAAAAATATAGATTTTAACGTGTAAACACTAAATGTCAGAAATAGGCTTAGGCATGAAAGGATTAAACACAGTCAGAGCTGATCTGCAGGTACCACAGGCTCGATGTCCCTCGGCACTCGCTGATCTTAAGGCAGAGAGCCGTTCTGTGAGTAGGAAAGACATTGATTCTGTGTTCCTGCAAAGCAGGAAGATGGATCAATGCCTTCACCTAGTCAAAGCACCTCCCCCACAGCACATAAGCACTGGCTAGGGGCACAGTTACCCTTTGATCGCCCCGATGTTAACCCCTTCCCAGCCAGTGACTGCATATTTTTAGCACTGATCACTGGATTAGTGTCTGTGATCACCCAAAAACTCAGTGTCCAATTTCTCCACCAAAATATTGCAGTCCCGCTAGAAGTCTCTTATCGCCACCATTACTAGTAAAAAAATAAACATATCTCATAGTTTATAGCCCTATAACATTTGCGCAAATTAATAAATATACACTTATTGGGATTTTGTTTTTACCAAAAATATATATAGCGGAATACGTATTGGCCTAAATTGATGAAGACATTTGACTTTTTCTTTTTCTTTCAAAATTGACGTGGGTTTTTTTTGTTTATAACACAAAAAATAAAAACCGCAGAGATGATTACCACCAAATGAAAGCTTTGTGGGGGGAACGACACAAATTTGGGTACAGTATCTCACGACCGCGCAATTTTACTTTAACTAGTGCCGTATCGCAAAAAAGTGGCCAGGCGGGTAAATCTTCCAGAGGTCAAGTGGTTAATGATTAGTTAAGTGAATTTACATCCCATTATGGGTCCGATGTCATTTTATATTCCTCTTTATGAGATGACCATGAGGTGAAATTTTTAAGAATTTCAAACAACCACCAAATAGGGATGGATATTTTAACCAGTGAGATGCAAAGAGGAGAATAATTTTTTTTTTACACCTGACTATATACAAGGATGGTCATAACTTAAACAGATGTTCAAAAAAGCAACTGCCACCTATACTTTTTTGTATTGTAATAGTCACCATCCGATGGCACTCAAGAGCATGATTCCAGTTGTGCGAACAAAAATGTTGTTCAACAAAAGCAAATTTTGAGGATTAGGGTAACCTGCTATGAAGCCATTTTAGTAAAAGGAGCTACCCTGAAAAGATTCTAAAGAGTTTTTTTGTAGAGATAAAAATTTTAAAAAATCTACTTTTAATGCAAGTAAAGTGACCAACAAGCAATCTAAGTATACGTGTTGAAAAAAAAAATAATTTTGTCCGATTCTGACACAAACCTTAATAGGTTTTCGAAGACCCACCCAAGATGACTTATTGCAAAGGGAAAAATCTGCATGACCAATTATTACATAGAGCAAGACAAATTGGCTCCCAGACCCTCCGAAAGGCTCAGATAAATGGGGACACTGCTACAACAATAAATGATTTCATAGACCCTAAAAATGGGCATGGTATATGAAGCACAATGTCCATGCCAACTGATGTGGGCAAAACTATGAGACAACTGAACAGATAGACACAGATAGAACAGTTAAAATGTATTGGCAATTTACAAGCGTTAAAAGGGATAAACTGTACCCGCCTTGTATGTGGTATAAACTTGGAGGGAAACTGGATTACTTCTGGTTTTGGGGTTACAGGTAGTCAAAATGGATACACTATTTCTGCGCCCTCAGGTATTTTTTTTTTTTTTGAAAGGTGGATTTCAGATAGTATAACTCAGGCATTTAGCTTATCATTTGCAAGGAAGTTAGACTATTAACAACAGGTGTAGAGAGCTATATACCGAGTGTCTACATTCCTAAAAAAAATCTTCAGTAAACCTCAGTCTGGAAAGAGATCTAGTATTTAGCCTGACCTATACGGTTCATTAGGAGGTATAGCGCAAATAGCCTAAGCTCGGGAACTGACGAGAAAATTAGGCTCTTGGCCTAATGGGGTATAAGCTCATCAACCTACTCCACACAGCTGCTTATCATGATACAAATAAAGCTTGGTTAGACTCTGGTGGGTATCATGGTAGAGGGACATGCTTGTCAGGCCCTACATGCAAAATACTTTTAATCTGCAACAGATGTCCAGCGGTTTACAACTGCTTTAAGCACACTGTAGTGCCTTATATGGGACTTCTTAGTGTAAATTGTTGACATGGTCTCTAAGCGTCTTCAAAGTAAAGCCATCATTCTAATTCTCCACTACAATAGACTTTAATCTTAGGGAGTTTTCTAGAATCTAGACATATTTCTTTTCATACATCAGGGGACACAGAGCCATAGTAATTACTATGTGGGTTATAGACTACCTATAGGTGATGGACACTGGCACGCCCTAAGGCAAAAAGTGCACTCCCTATATAACCCCTCCCACTACCTGGAGTACCTCAGTTTTTTCACCTATGTCTGGGTGTTGGTCACGGAGTAAAGATGTGCTCAGCTGAGCTCTAATGGAGCAATCCTTGCTGGGGCTAGCTATGTAGATGGATCCATTCAAGGTGTCTTTCTGGCCAAATTGAATGGTACCGGGGCATGGTGTCCAAAGAAACAAGGTTTTTGCCTGTGAATGCTTCTCTTTTGAGAGCTGGACCCCGGAATCCATACTTTTTGGTATTAACGCCATAAAGTTTACTGCCGGTGGTGCTATTGCAGGCCGAGGATTGTGGGTTTCTTCGAGGATCCCCAGCTCCTGAAGGTTTAACGGAACCCACCGTGAAGGGTGAAGATTGGGTCTGTTGGTTTACCACAGAAATCCCTGCGGCGGGAAAGGTAAGTGGAGTTTTTCTAAGAAATGTTTTTAATTTTTCTTATTGTCTCCTTTAAAGTAAATGTTATGCCTAAGTGTCACCAGTGGGGGCTTTATGGAGCATGTACCTTCTCATGCTTTGCTCAGAGATCACGCTGTGTCACAGAAGCAGCAGACTTTTTTTTTTTTTTTTTTCTCTCAAGCTAGCAGGCAGACCTCTGGTAAGTTTGGGGGTTTTTTGCTTCCTCCAGACACCCCCACCTGGGCTGAACTCTTCCCCCCCCTCTTCATGAGGCTGAGTATAAGGGAGAACTGAAAACTATTGGCAATGCCGTTTTCTTTCACCGCCCCTACAGGGGGCGGCTTCCAGGTCTCTTTCACTCCATCCCTCCCTCACTCAGCCAATCCCGTCGGATCGGAGACCCGTGCTTGCACTGGAAAACTTTTTTTGAAAGACAAAGGAGGGGGGCGCAATGCGAGGTGGGGGCGAGGCTTAGTGCGGCGTTGGCGTCCTCCAACGCAGCAGTATGTTTTGTTTTTTTTAAAAAAAAAAACTCCATTTGTGCTGGCTGAAAAATTGTTGCAGAGACATGAGAGCAGAGGGAGCATGAAAGAGGTTTTGGCGACACACGCATTTCCTGCTTAACACATTTACTATTTGCATGAGGCTGAGCATTAATGGCAGTGGCTGGACTATTGCTCAAGCAGTGGAATGCGATTTCTACTGATAGTACCTCTGCTTTGTGCATCAGGCTAAGGTCAGAAGGGAGGTTAAAACACCCCCAAAATAGAGTTAAAAGGGTCCCCCTCAAAGCTCTGGAAAGCCTACTCATCTCTACACATGGCATCCTCCCCTGAGAGGGAGTGGCTGGTCAGAATAAGCATCGGGGCCATGAAATGTTTGCAACTGTTTTCAACACTGCAGCCCCTGTGTATTTTACCAAAAATCTTTTTTCCCTCAGTCATGATGGGTTTTTAAAAAAAAAAAAAGTTTAGCAACTTTATTTGCACGGGTTCTCTTCCATTGCCCAGGACCCTCAAACTGAGGAACTAGGGGTGGGAGAAGACTAATCCCCTCAGGGGACCGTGGTGAGGCTGATAACTCCTCTTCTGAGGTGTCAAATGTGGGGGAATCGGCTTTTTCAATCTTAAGATTGCTGTATGGTCCATTCCACATTTATGCTCCCTTAACTGAGTGTTTGGGTTCGCTAAAGCCTCCTCAAACTACGCATGCCTTTTCCTGTCCATTATTGTTGGAAAAGCTTTTTTTTTACATCTGAGAGGATCTCCCAGATAGATTATTTTTCCTCTTAAAGTTTTTTACACTTTATCCTATGGTGGAGGAAATTCACTACGTAGAGTATACCAGCAATTAACGCTGCTATATCTGTGAATAAGAGCTTTTTCCTGTTAAAAAAAAACAAAAAAAAAAACACACTTTTCTCTGGCAGATTGAGCAGCCTGCACTGACAGTAATTGCTTAATCTTTGTGAGGCCAGTTTAACAGGTGTTCAGGTATCCTGCTCAGCAGGCCCAGGATCTGGCAGCTTTATATTTGCAATAATTGCTTTGTGAGTTTCTATTGTAGAACCTCCACAAGGTCCTCCTGCAGGTGCTTATAAACTAGCCAAATGCACACCTGCTGAGATGCCTAAGGCCACATCACCCTGAAAGAGCCCAATCTCGTCTGATCTCAGAGGCTAAGCAGGGTCAGGCCTGGTTAGTACCTGTATGGGAGACCACCTGGGAATACCAGGTGCTATACACTGTTCTGTGCACATTGTTGCTAACACAAACGGCTAAACACATGAGTGCGGGAACGCATGTCAGCGGAGGATAAACTTGCTTTCACCATGCAGAAGCTCCTGGCTAGTCTTCCTTTTGTGCTGAAACAGCTATTTGAGAATGTTTGGATAATTCATCCAAAGAATTTCTAGTGGGAAAATTACCCCCTTTGCTATGTGAGTAAATATATTTTCATTTTTAAAGCTCCTTTTGTGCCAGGGGCATCAGCCTCCAGGCATTCATAATGGGTTCTGCTGTCAGGTTCAAAAGGTAATCCTCAGAATTAACCCCAGGGACAAAAGAGGTCTTGGGGGAGGAAACCTACAAGATACTGAAGCTTCCTTATGAGGAGGCCCTCTGCTCGCTCAATAGGGGGGATTCTTCTGCAGTTCTCAAGGATCTGACGGGAAGACGAATAGGGGACTTCCTCAGTAGCTCCAAGGTTCAAGCTGGAGTTCCAAGTGTTCCCGTCTCCTTTTTTTTTTTTTTCGGCTACCTGGAATACTTTAAGTTGGATCCTCAACCTAGAAAAATCCTCCTTAAAACAAGGAGATTGCAGTACTTAGGGCTGATTATAGATGCAGTCCAGAAAAGGGTATTTTTGCCCCAGGAAAGAATCGGTTCCTTTTAAAGGAACTGATTCGGTTGGTCAAAGCAAAGAAGAATCCTTCTATTCATCTTTGCATGAGTTTATTGGGAAAAATGTTGGCTTCTTTCGAGGCCATTCCTTATGCGCAGTTTCATTCAAGACTGCTGCAAAACAGTATCCTGTCAACTTGGAACAAGAAGGTCCAAGCTCTGGACTTCCCGATGTGTTTATCTGCCAAAGTGTGTCAGAGCCTCAATTGGTGGTTAATATCCAAAGATCTTCAGAAAGAAGAATCCTTTCTACCGGTTACCTGGAAAGTAGTAACAGATGCCAGCCTTTTGGGATGGGGAGCAGTCCTGGAAGAAGCGTCTGCCCGAGGGAAGTGGTCCAAATCAGAGTTGACCTTGCCCATCAGTTTTCTAGAGATTCGGGCAGTATGCCTGGCCCTAAAGGCTTGGACGCTCAGACTATGGAATTATCCTGTCAGGATCCAATCCGACAATGCCACAGCTGTGGCTTATATCAATCACCAAGGGGGCACAAGAAGTCGTGCGGCCCAGAGAGGTGAATCATATTCTGTCTTGGGCAGAAAACAACATCCCTTGCCTATTGGCAGTTTTCATTCCAGGGATGGGGAATTGGCAGGCGGACTACTTGAGTCGCCAACAATTTTTCCCGGGAGAATGGTCCCTTCACCCCAACATCTTTCTGTCAATATGCCCAAAATGGGGAGTTCCGGACGTGGATCTGTTTGCGTCCAGGTTCAACAAGATAGACAACTTTGTGTCGAGGACAAGGGATCCGATGGCATGCCGATTTTCCATGGGATCAGTGACTGATCTATGCGTTCCCTCCTGTTCTGCTGCTTCCGCGTCTCCTACGCAGGATCAAGCAAGAGGGAAAAGAGGTGATTCTGGTGGCCCAGGAGATCTTGGTTTGCTGAGATCATAAGGATGGCAGTAAGGGGACCCTTGGACCCTGCCCCTGTGGCCAGACCTTCTCTTGCAAGGTCCAGTGTTCCACCCTACCTTACAAATGCTAAATTTAACGGTTTGGCTATTGAGACCCACATTCTAAAGGACCGTTGGCTGTCAGCTTCAGTAGTTTCTACCTTGGGTAATGCTAGGAAGCCGGCCTCCAGAATCATATATTATAGAGTCTGGAAGGCAGATGTCTCCTGGTGTGAATCCAGGGGTTGGCACCCCAGGAAATATATCATGGGTAGGATCATTATGTTCCTACAGATGGGATCAGTAATGAAGCTGGCCTTGAGCACTATCAAGGGCCAGGTGTCGGCCTTATCAGTGTTTTTTAGATGACCACTTGCTTCACACTCTGGTTCGTAACCTTATCCAGGGGGTAACGTGGATTAATCCTCCAGTTAAGTTACCCCTGAACCCTTGGGACTTAAATTTAGTCCTGTTGGCTTTACAAAAACAGCCTTTTGAACCAATTCAAGATATTCCCTTGATCCTCTTGATGAGGGAAATAGTTTTCTTGGTTGCCATATATTCTGCAAGGAGACTATCAGTTGGCTGCTCTTTCCTGTAAAGAGCCATGTTTGATTATTCATAAGGATAAGGTTGTATTGCGGCCTCATCTTAATTTGATCTAATTAAACCAGGATATTTTACCTTCATTTTTTCCAGAACCTCGTTCTGTGGAAGAAAAGTCACTACATTCTCTTGACGTGGTTAGAGTGGTCAAGGTCTATTTTAAAGTGACTGCTCAGATTCGTAAAACAGATTTTTTGTTTGTGTTGCCAGAGGACCTAAAAGAGGACAGGCAGCGTTGAAATCTACCATTTCTAAATGGATTTGTCAAGTGATTGTTCAAGCTTATGGTTTAAAGAGGAAAATTCCTAATTTTCATATTAAAGCACACTCCACCAGGGCTGTTGGTGCTTCTTGGGCAGTGCATCACCAAGCCTCCATGGCTCAGATCTGCAAGGCCGCAACTTGGTCTTCAATCCATACATTTACCAGATTCTATCAAGTAGATGTAAAAGGTCATGAGGATATCGCCTTTGGGCGCAGTGTACTGCAGGCTGCAGTAGAAGTCCTCTAGTCTCTTGGTGCCCTACTTTTGGTTGTCTTCCTCCCTTCAGTTGGCATTGCTATGGGACATCCCACATAGTAACTACTATGGCTGTGTCCCCTGATGTATGAAAAGAAAAGGATTTTTAAAACGGCTTACCTGTAAAATCCTTTTCTTTGAAGTACATTAGGGGACACAGAGGTCCCTCCCTTCTTGGTATACACGTGCATTGCTTTGATACAAAACTGAGGTACTCCCAGTAGTCGGAGGGATTAGATAGGGAGTGCACTTTTTGTCTTATGGGCGTGCCAGCGTCCATCACCTGAAGGTGGCCTATTACCCACATAGTAACTACTATGGCTTTGTGTCCCTTGATGTACTTCAAAGAAAAGGATTTTACAGGTAAGCTGTTTTAAAAATCCTATTTTTGTTGGTCCTCACTTTTTATACATCACAATCAAATTTTCAATTTTTTTTTGTGGGTTACACATCTTTTTTAGACCTTGTTCACACGGGTGGCCAGGGGGAGCAGTAAAACCAATTGATGAGCCACGGTTTTCTTGCACCTCCCCCAGATTGCCCACCTAAAAGATCATGCATCCACTCGAGGTATTAGGGCTTTGCTATGCTGCAAATGTTATAACCTATGTTGCTTCCAGCTTGAAGTACTGCCCCCAAACGCCAAAAGCTTTGGTTGTAATTGTGGTGCAATATTTACGTAGAAAATCCATGTTTTGCTTTGTAGGAAAAAATAGTGGGCATTCAGGAGGTGATGGTATCGGCTCCTGCATGCATGGCTGCTGCTGTGACTGCCCTCTTAAAAGTGATCCAGTCACTGTTCAGAGGGGTGGTAGAAAATGCTGCAGGTGTGACTGAGCCACTTTCAAAACAATTGGAGGCTTGATAGTTCATGTTTCAAGCACATGGCACACTCGCACAGTTTCAACATGAGAAGCCATTGTCTGTACTTGTGTTTTATTCATGGAATCGGCTACAGCTTCTAAAGTTGTGGTTTCATTGTGAGATAGCCTACCTGAACAGAGTTTGCCTCGCTAGCATGAACTCAGACAAAACTGTA
Source organism: Aquarana catesbeiana (assembly GCF_042186555.1). Taxonomy (NCBI): domain Eukaryota; kingdom Metazoa; phylum Chordata; class Amphibia; order Anura; family Ranidae; genus Aquarana; species Aquarana catesbeiana. The sequence goes on from NC_133329.1 coordinate 154,074,563, forward strand.
CCCAAAACCATTTTTTTTTTTTTTTGCGTCACTATAGACACCGGACATTTTCAAACACAAATATCCTGGCCTTGACGCTTTTTAATGTCTGTTTTTCTTCTGTTGCATGCGAAGGTACTGTTCAACAATCTGGAGGAGAAGAAAAAGTTGGGCTTTTTTCAGTTTTAAAAAAACGATAAACTAGGAGTAGTTTTAGAAATCTCTGGGAAATTGGTCACTGAAATCCTTATATTTCTAGCGGTTAGAGGCTGCTGTATAATTCAGTGGTGTCCTTAGACAGTAGGGTCACAATTCTACATTTCCACATCTCGCCCACACGAGACTTTCTCCCTTGTCAGAAAAGTATTGGGTTGTTTTATGCGGCATGTTTCTTTACATCTCTCACAAAATGTAAGTAAAATAACAGCTCTCAGATTAAACTGATAAAATGAAGAATTAATAATTCTTCAAGACAAGCCAAGTATCTCAGACATTTACAGAGGTAATTAATCATGTCGCTTCCCTTTTTAAGTAGTCCTGCATAGTACTTTCAGGCCATACTGGGAATAGCATTCATCCTATGTAACAGAACTTTATATCCTTTAAATTAAACATCTGGCTTGCAGATGTACTAATGCAAAGATCAATTTTTATTAAGTGGATAACTAAAGGAACGTGTAATACTGAATCTTACATTTAACTTAACTTTGTGGTATGGTCTCAAAGGCTACAATATTCCGTTGCTGAAACGGTTGTCGTCCAACCATTTTTTTTTCTGCATCCCTTGTTTGAAGCCTCACAGTAATTATACCAAACACTTGGTGTATAAAGGCATTTTTATCTTTGCTTTAAGATCCTATCTACAAGTATTTGCATTCCCCTTTCCTGTACACCTTTTTTTTTTTTTTTTAATTTTCATTTGTGATATTTTTTTCCATTTTCTTTATTCAATATGCCAAATACTTTAATTATTTCACTGCCATGTCCGTACGCTGTACGGACCTACAGAAGTGCCTGCAGGTGGCCAAGTCCATACGCCACACAAAACCTCAATTTCTTTCTCTGCTATAAGCTCATGGTCACTTCAATGACCATAAACTTATAGCAGAATTGTTCAGCAGACTCTGCTGAACGATTCGACAAGCGAATTGCAACCCGCTGATCAGAGTAAATATCCCCTAATGTGATTGCCCCCCCCCCCCATGCTGCCGCTTTCCTGTCCTCTGCCTCTCCACCTTCCGCCACTAACTTCCATCTAAAACTGCTACCCCACTCTCCATTTCTATCCCCTTCACCCCCCCCCCAGCAAACTCCATCCCCTGCAGCTACCATGATTAGCCAGCATCCCTTCTCCTCCACTCCCGTCTTCTGGTGCTGCATAGGGTTTGGGGGGGGGGGGGATCCAGATGTGTTCCCTCCCTCTCATCACGCAGTTCACTCCCTATACTGCCCTGTACCCCTGATCCATGGCTGCTCCGAGCGGCATCCCTCCTTCCCCTCCTGTCTGCAGCTTCTCCCTGCAATGATTTCCATTATCTGTCAGGCTGGGGAGTGCGGCGGGGGGGTTTGCGTTGCGGGTGGGGGTGAAGTTGGGGCTTGGTGGTTTGATAACAATGTTTAGCAAGCCCCCCCCCTGTAATAGAGGGGGTGCAGGCAGCAATCACTACAGATTGCTCCTAGACCTCACACTGACAGCTGATACATAGTGACAATCGCGGTTACTATGTATCAGATTGTCATTTTTTAAATGAAGGAGGAATCTCTACAGATTTCTAATTTATTCAAGTAAAGTGCTGCAGAGAATTTCTGTCTCAAAGATATGGGGGTCTGTTTAGACCTCTGGTATCTCACCAAAAAATATAAAAAGGAAAAACAAAAAAACAGTAAGACCCAATGACTTTTTTGGGGGATGGCATCCACCCACACAGTGACGTCCCCCACACTTAACCCTCCTTGGCTTCCTCGGGAGAAGCCGGAAGACTATAGCAAATATTAATTTGCTATTGTCACAAGTGGGTGGGTTAGGGGTGCAATGCTCTGCCCCCCGAACCCAACTTTTTTTCAAGCCAATTAGAGCCTCAGGCTCTAATCATGTGGCTTGTAAAAAAAAACTCCTACAAATGTATGAGTCTGGCACCCTGCAGGACGGCTGTACCTGTAATGGACCGGCCACTCCTGGTAAGAGCCCTTTCACAAGGATCGGACTCTGTCAAGCAGATCTACCTACTCAGCGGGGGATCAGTCTGCTGATCCCTGCTGAGCAGGCGGATGACAGGTCCGAGTCCGCTCCGCTGATGCAGAGCGGACACAGGCCGCTATTCTCTGTGGGGTGGTTGGATGGAAACAGACCGCCTGTCCAGTTCCATCGGATACCATCCAGTCTGATTTGCTAGTTTGAAGGGATCCCCATCCCTCTGTTTTTAGCGGACTGGACTTGATCGGATGCACGCGGGTGTGAACGGACACATCAACCTCTGCGCAGAGAATAGGTGGTCTGATTGGGCTGCCTAAAAAAAAAAAAAGACAGGCAGACGCGATCAGCATGCTTGTGTGAAAGGGGCCGAAGGCCTTGTTCACACAGGGCATACACAGCATACCTTTTACAGGGATGCACAGGTGTTCCTTGCATCTCTGTGCAGGCAGTCCAATTGCTGTTATTTGGGATGTAGCACCGGCACTAACAGAGCGGTTAGTCCCAATTTTACATCCATGTAGGTATGCATGCATGTCCCTGAGCTGTCACACTGTCTGCATCCGTGCTTCAGATTTTCACTATTTCTCAAAAAGGCGCAATTTAAAATATACAAATTTATTAACTCAATACAGGTTAAGCTTTCATATTTAGTAGGAATTCAGCAAGAATTTTCTAAAATTTGCTGTGTTTTTATCTGCTAAGGGTTTGTGTATTTTTTGCGATTTATATATTGGTTTGATAAACAAATATGTGCATAAATTCTGCGGTGTCTAAAAAATCATTAGCACCTTTTTATTCTACTGATCATGTGCTTGCCAAAAATATATAGTTTGGGGTAACTGACGGCTATAAGTGAAAAATAAAAAAGCAAAGGAAAAATTTTAAAAAATGGTCTGGCCAATGTACAAAATGGAGCACAGGGCCTGGCAGCGAAAGGCTTAAAGATGCAAAACATATTTTGTAAATTGTATTTTTGGCTGCAATTACAGCTGCAGGTACTTTGTGGTAAATTCATCCAACCTCTGTGCAGGTCTGGGTTTTGCTATTAGCCCAATCTTTTTGTCATAATTCCTCTAGTGTGAGGATGCATGGGGAAATAGGTGGACAGCAATTTTCAAGCCTTTCCACAGACTCTCATGGATTGGTCTGGACTGTCAAACCAGGTAACCACCTTCCCCCCCCTTTTTTTTTTTTTTTTTTCTTCACACATTGTCTTCCACATACAGTTTTGCTAACTCCAGTTGGTACCTGGTGTTTTTGGCTCAGAAATTACTGCAAATGCTGAGGCGTTTGCACTATGTAATTTATTTTCTTTTTATAAATCTTGAACCCAAAGGTTTGGACATGAGTATTGTTGGCATAGAATGCCAATAGTTCCTGATTTCCTTTCCTGAACCTAGTCGCCAAGTCTTTTTGTAAAAAGAAACTCTATAGCAAAAAGTAATGGTGGTAAGAGGCACCTGTGCCTGTTCCCTCTTTTGAAAGGAAGGGGATGGTGAACTATTGACCCATTTGCTAAAGAGCCGTCTAAATATAATTATTTTTTTGAGTAAAGACAAAAGATATTCGTACTTCACACTGTTGAACACTTTGACATTATTAAGTGAGGTCAGCGCTCTATTACCTGAATTGTCCACTGAAATTATTACATTACATTTTTATACGGTGTTCCAAACGAGACCTCAATGATTGCAACCTCCTATTGTTTGCTACTGACGTGTTGTGTCATCATGCCAAGATCAATAGATGCAGGATGAATGCTTCAGTAGCTCATCAAAAATTCAGTTGATCATAGCCATGCTTTCCAGGTCAATATCTGAGTAAAATCAGTGATTTTAACAACTGGATCACCACAAACAGCTGATTCCCCCCATACCCCCCCCCCGCCGTTTGCCTTCCAACTGTATCTTGGAGCCCCCCGGAACTTGTTTTTTGCTCACTTGCGCAAAGTGATACTCTCATCCGCATAGAGCTAAGTATTGCTGCCATGTACAGATGTGACAAATAACCCCCGCCTCCCGAAAAGGTAATGTACTTGAACAAATGACACACAAAAAATTAACATGGTGTATTTTTTTATGATCTAAATGAACAAAAATGCAGATTTGTCAGATAAAAGGTGTGTACAATTACCACTTCAAATCCATGAATTTATAATCCAATATTCCATAGCAGGTGTCATGATTGGGGAGTATGCAGGTGGATCCTGTCTTTAAGCCTTCAGACATCTAGGGTCTGGTGGGCTTTGTATTGACATGTGGTGTCATGATGCCAAGATCAATAAAGCTCTTTAAGCCCCCAGAAAGAAAGGTGTGGATGCCCATGAATCTGGCAAGGGAATTTAAAAAGATGACCGAGTTATTTGACGTCAATTATTCTACTGTAAGGAAAATACTTTACAAGTGGCATGGATTTCAAATTGCTAGTTTGCTCAGGACTGACTGGCTCAGCAAATTCAACCCAAGCGCTGACCATTTTATTACTAAAGTCTCCAATAACCCAGGAATTTCATTGCAGTCATCTAGTATATCTTGCAATGATTGGGGGTCAGTATGCATGCAACTACAATCCGAAAGAATGTGTCAATTCAACCTTCATAGAAGGTGTGATTAGAAATGGCCTTTGCTATCTGAAAAGAGCAGTAGAGCAAATAGGGAAAAAAATGGTGACTGTGAAGCATGGTGGGTTAAAATGTAATGGTTTGTGGTTTCCTCTCCTGCTGCTTCTGGGTATAGACCACTTTGAGTCACCTAGTCACCTATACATTATGCATCATATCAAAGTGTGATTGATGAGATTGCATCTCTCCATTAATTGAAGTTGAACAAAGACTTTCAGCACAATAAAGATCCAAAGCACATTAGCAAATCAACAAAGAATTGCTAAAGAAATCTGAAATGGGCTATGGACTGCCCTAGTCAAAGCCTCAATTGATTCCCATTGTAAATTTGTATGGGTTTTTGAAACTGTTGGTTTCTGTGCATGAATTGCCAGACACCTTGCAAGTCAAGGCATTTTGCATAAAGAAGGGGTCAGAGTTGAAGTCAGAGACTGGTGAACAATTACACTAAATATCATTACTGCTACAGGGGGCAATACCAGCTTTTGACCTTCAAGGAAGAGAAACCACTTGATCTGGACACAGACAACAAAATAAGCAGATACCGGTTTTAGTCCTTTTCTTCTAAAGCAGGGGTCTTTAAATGGTGGCCCTCCAGCTGTTGTGGAACTACAAGTCCCATCATGCCTCTGCCTGAGGGAGTCATGCTTGTAACTGTCAGCCTTGCAATGCCTCATGGGACTTGTAGTTTCGCAACAGCTGGAGGGCTGCCAATTTGAGACCCTTGTTCTACTAGCTATGTTAATCATGCTTTAGAAGTCGCATTCAACTGGACATTTTCTGTAACGCTGAGGATGTTTTGCAACTTTTTAAAGCATCCTGTCTATTTTTGAGCGTCAGGAATATAGTCTAGCATTTTATAGGCAAACCTTTAACTTGAACTGGTTCACAAGTGGGGTAAAGGGTTTAAAGTAGCCATGCCTAAACATTGGGTAGGAACCTTCCAATACCATCTCACCCAGATTAACCCTCTTTTTAAAGCGGTTCTAAAGTCTAATAATTTTTTACCTTGATGAGTTTCATGCATTAAAGTAAAAAGTTCCACTAGATGTCCCCCCCCCCCCCCCCCCCTCTCTAATTACCTACCTAAGACCTCTCAATTGGCACCGCTGGCAATGCTGATGTCTTCCTCTTCTCACAGGACAGCCAGAGCAGTGGCACCCATAGGCTTGATGCTTTGTTCCTGAACCCGAATGTAGATGTGTATCTATCCCATTGAATACATGAAGACCCACAAAGGTGAGGAGGCTGGGGGGAGATTCTATGGAACCATACGATACCAGAGAAAAAAAAATTATGTCAGAGTATAAGCTTAAATTACAGTATTATATTAAATTCATAGTTAAAGGCCTTTGTGAAAAGGCAGCATGGTAGGAAGTGTCACATAAGAGTTGTAACAACTAAAACAATACAAAGACCTTTTTTAAACTATGAATTTAATATAATACTGTAAGTTTAACTTTCTGGTATCGTATAGTCCCATAAATTCTCCTCAGGCCTCCTCTCCTTTCTGAGTCTTTTTATCACCTGATGCTGTCATTCAAATCCTGTGAGTGAGCGAGCAGGGGTGTGGCAGAGCCAGGCTATGTCTATGGACACGAGCACGTCCACATGGCTTAATATGGGGGGTACTCAGGAGAGGAGAGTCCTGGCTGGGGACCCCAGGAGAGGAGGTAAGAGGCTGAGCTGGGCAATATCTTTGCTCAGAGCAGATAAGTATAAACATCTTTTTATTTTAGGGAAAAAATAGCTCTTTAGAAACACTTTAACTTTGCTCTGGTGGTTTTGGAAGCAATTTACAGTTTATTGTTCAAGTAACATGTCTGAAATACTAAATGTCATGGCGCCAGAAAATGGGTGGTGTAATGGTTTAGGGATCTTTCACACCACCTCCCATTAGGTTCTTGGATTATTAACGCCTGTGTTGAAACCTTTAATGGTGATTGGATTAGGGCAAACGGAGAAACCTTTGTGTCTCAAAGTGCAGGATATGTTCCTGATACTGCTGGAGCAGAAGAAGCTGTTCAAAATGGCAGTAAAACATCTTCAACATTACAGAACAAGTTCAGTTGAATATGACCAACTACGCAAATGACCTAGGTAAATGAGAGCCCACAAACTTGTTAAACTTTGCCCGCACAGCCGCATCATCCATTCACAGCAATCTGTGCGTGAAAGAGCTAGAAGTCCCCTCTGCCACTGTGGCAGACAGCTTGCAGTTCTCAATGGACTGCAAGGGTGCTGATGAGCACACTTATTCCATTTACTCTGCCTACAGCTCTGTAACTGAAAGACCTTGTAGAGGTATGGGCAACAGAGCTGCAATCCTCAGATTTTTCACAAAGGTGGATTTGGCCTTTTAATTTGTTTTTCAGATACATTTTGAGTACAAGTTTGCTTTATAGAAAACAGAAGTCATATTACCTGGTGGCTATTTGTTTTTGAGAAGCAGATTGAAGTCTAATAGATGAAAGAAAAAAACAAATTAATAACATTTACTGAACATCTTTCTAGCTTTGCTACAAGCCTTGTTGCAAGGAGAAGTATGAGTCCGATACAGGAAGAAGCAGTCTCTGAAGATGTTGGTGATCAAGGCCAGGAAGGTGAAGGTTCTGCTAACCCTGGAGCATCGGAAGCCAAAAAGAAAACTAAAAGTCGCAAGCGTCAAAAATTAGAAACCGATCCAGCAGGTAAAGTTTTGGATTTCATTATCTTTTTAGGTTAGGATCTGTTTTATTTTTACTGTAAACTTACCCTGTCCCAGTGGTATATCTAGCAGACCACTTCATTACATAAGAAACTGAAGTGGCAGCCTCAAAAGCAGATGGTACTTTTGGGGTACTGGGCTAAATGTGAAGGGTTGTTGTTCAGCAAGAAATGTTTTACCTTTTTGAAAGCACTTCTGATCGGCAAAATCAGAAGAGGTAGGCATTCCACTAAGTGTTCTTAGTGAATCCTAATAAGCTGTCTAGAAAAGTGAAAGTTAGACTATGTCCTTGTCTCCATTTCATAGGCCAGCTTCCAAGGGCATAGATATCTTTAGTCGCCATTTAGTGGATGGAATGGATATACAGGCCCAGGGTGTGTTGTCATGATGTAGTCAAGTCTAGCACAATCGGGGGTGTTTTTATGCAAGTGTCATTATTCGGCTCTTATACTGTGTATGGAAAGTAATTGTCATGGATTTAACTATGATCCAGTAATTTCAGTGCAATGTGGGCAGTGTCTTGACTTGGCACAAAGCATCCAAGTTTCAGACAGTCCGGATTCCAGCAGCTACCCACTGCTAATCTAGCTTTCTTTTTCTTCTTTCTTTTTTTTTTTTTTTTTCCCCTGTTTTTCACTGGTATTCTGACCTCACGCATGCTCTGTCTTCGAGGACAAAGTAATTTAGTTACATAATTAGATTGAAAAAAAAAAAGGCACAAGTCCATTGATTTCGGCCTAAAATCTAAATGGATACATAAAAAAATCCATAGGCAGAACTCTACACCCACAACCAACCCATGTGGTGTTTTTCAGCTTTTAAGAGCTGTAAGGAGTGACGTATGCTCAATTAGGACCTATATAAAAGAATCAAGCCCTTAAAGGAATGGGAAAATTGCTCAATTTATTGCTTCCATGCAGAAATATTTGTGGGGCTGAATTCTTGCTGCAGAGGCCTATACACACTTATGTCACCCCTTGGCATTTTTCATGTTTTGCCTCACAACCTGGAATTAACATGGATTGTTTGAGTATTTGCATCATCTAATTTACAGAACATGCCCACAACTTTGAAGATTTTTTTTTTTTTTTTATATTGTGAACATAGGACAAAATGACAGAAAAAGTCAATGTGCATACCTATTCACCCCCCTAAAGTCAATACTTTGTAGTGCCACCTTTTGCGACTATCACAGCTTTGGATAAGTCTCTATGAGCTTGCCACTTCTTCCCACTGGGATTTTTGCCCATTCCTCCTTACAAAACTGCTCCAGCTCCTTCAAGTTGGATGGTTTGCGCTTTTGAACAGCAATCTTTAAGTCTGACCACAGATTTTCTATTGGATTGAGATCTGGGCTTTGACTAGGCCATTCCAACACATTTACATGTTTCCCCTTAAACCACTCAAGTGTTGCTTTAGCAGTGTGTTTGGGGTCATTGTGCTGCTGGAAGGTGAACCTCCGACCTAGCCTCAAATCATGCATCGTGGTACAGGTTTTGCTCAAGAATATCCCTGTATTTAGCACCATCCATCTTTCCCTCAACTCCGACCAGTTTCCCAGTCCTGACTGCTGAAAAACATCCCCACAGCATGATGCTGCCACCATGTTTCACTGGTGGGGATGGTGTTCTTTGGGTGATGTGATGTTTGGGTTTGTGCCAGACATAGCGTTTTCTTTGGCCAAAAAGTTACATTTTAGTCTCATCAGACCAGAGCACCTTCCTCCATACATTTTGGGAGTCTCCCACATGCCTTTTCACAAACTCAAAACGTGCCATTTTGTTTTTTGCTGAAAGTTATGGCTTTCTTCTGGCCACTCTGCCATAAAGCCCAACTCTATGGAGTGCACGGCTTATTGTCGTCCTATGTACAGATACTCCAGTCTCTGCTGTGGAACTCTGAAGCTCCTCCAGGGTTACCTTAGGTCTCTGTGCTGCCTCTGATGAATGCCTTTCTTGCCTGGTCTGTGAGTTTTGCGTGCGGCTCTTGGCAGGTTTGCTGTTGTGCCATGTTCTTTCCATTTGGTTATAACAGATTTGATGGTGCTCCTAGGGATCATCAAAGATGTGGATATATTTTTTTATAACCTAACCCTGACTTGTACTTCTCAACAACTTTGTCCCTTACTTGTTTGGAGAGTTCCTTGGTCTTCATGGCAGTGTTTGGTTAGTGGTGCCTCTTGCTTAGGTGTTGCAGCCTCTGGGGCCCTTCAAAAAGGTGTGTATGTGTAATGACAGATCATGTGACACTTAGATTGCACACAGGTTGACATTTCACTAATTATGTGACTTCTGAAGGTAACTGGTTGCACCAGAGCTTTAAATGGACTTCATAACGAAGAGGGTGAATACATATGCACATGCTAATTATCAGAAAAATATATATAAAACTATTTTTCAGAACTAAACTAATTTTACTTCACCAACTTAGACTATTTTGTTCTGATCCATCACATATAATTCAGATTAAAAAAAACATTGAACTAAAGGCTGTAATGTAACAAGATAGTTAAGCCAAGGGGGGTGAATACTTTTGCAAGGCTCCGTATAACTACTTTCCTACCAGGCCAATTCTGACATTTTTCTCCTACATGTTAAAATCATCATTTTTCCCAAGGCGTCTTTCAGGACAGCACCTGAGAGATAGCGACTCCACCCACCGGAAACAGGAAACACCTTCTTCCTCCAAACTTTAAAGGGAGGCGCCTCCCTACCATACCTCAGTTTTTGTGTTTCCTCCGGCCCGGAGGGAACATCTTTTTGAAGGGGAGTCAAGGTCTCTCAGATGCTCCTGGGAGACAGGGCTTCCTTTTCTTTTTTTCCTCCTTTAGGAGACCCGCTGTCCTCCCGGCCTACCCAAGCCTTTGCAGCGGTAGCAATCGGGCTCCTCTTCCCCTCCTGGTGCTCGGTGAGAGCTGTAGACCCGGTGATCCGCGCGGTCGTAGGAGCGGCAGTGCGCGTGCGCCGCCGCCATGTTTTTTGGTCGGCAGGCGCGGCGGAAGTGACAAGGCGGGTCACTGGGTCAGCAGAAGCGTCATTTCCGGATGCAAGGGGGGAGGAGGGAGGACAGGAACTGGCGCCTACTTCCGCTTCCGGTCCGGTGCAGATGCACTATGGGAGTCCGGAAGCGGCATATGAAGCCACAAGTGAGGAGCTGCATACCAGAGATGGAGGACTCAGCGTCTGCAGCGGTGGGGACAGGCACAGGCGCCAGTAAAGCTCAGGTAGGAGCAGCAGTTTAAGTCTGCCTTTCTTCCTTTTCCTGGGTTTGGTCTATTTTCTTTTTTCTTACCCCCTAGTGGCAAGGGGCCTGTCTGGGCACTAGAGGCTGACTGGTTTCTTCTTAGTGCACCTGTGGGTGATTCTTGTGTAGCTGAGACCGGGTCTCACTAAAAGGTCCCCTGGTTTTTTTCCCTTTTTTTGTTTTTTCTCTCACAGGCTAAAAGTTCTGACCCAAAAAAGAGATGTCCTTCTTGCAGGGCCAAAATGGGAGAAAATTGGAAAAAAGTCTTATGCAGTACATGCATCACTTCTTTAGTTAAGGAGGAATCAGCTTCGGTTTGTGATGATCTGGTTGCCTCTGTAAAGAAGGAACTATACGCCACGATTCAGACTTTTCGTGACTCTTTAGTTAATCCAGCTGCTAGTCAGCCATCCACTTCTGAGGCTTCCCAGGGTTCTATTTCTTTCCCCATGGTAGAAGCTTTACCTGAAGGCTCCTCTATCAGGGAAGAGCAGTCCCCTACTCCTTCCGTTAAAGATTCAGAGGAGGAGGGTGAGGAAGCGGAGGTGGCTCCTTCCAAATTTAAGCTTTCCCTAGAGGAGGTAGACGGACTCCTTAAGGCTATCCATGTTACACTTGGCTTAAGTGAGGAAAAGAAGGAGTTATCTCTTCATGACCGCATGTATTCAGGGTTAAATGAGCCTAAGGGGCGAACATTTCCGGTTCATTCGGTCATTTCTGACGCCATTACTAAAGAATGGCAAGATCCAGAGAAAAAGCCCTTTTTTTCCAGAGCCCACAAAAGGCGCTTCCCTTTTGAGGAGGACCCTTCTGCTGTGTGGAATAAGGTGCCCAGGTTGGATGCGGCCTTTTCACAGGTCTCAAGATCCACAGACCTGTCTTTTGAAGACATGGGTGTTCTAAGGGATCCAATGGATAAACGCATGGATCTTTTGCTCAAGAGATCATGGCAATCAATCATGAGCAATTTAAAACCAGCAATGGCCACAACCTGTGTAGCCAGGAATCTGGAATACTGGGTGAACCAACTTAGATCTCATATAGTGGCAGATTCCCCCAAGCAGGAGATCTTAGATTCCTTTCCTACCCTGATTTCTGCGGTTGCTTATATTGCTGATGCTTCGGCTGAAGCTATCAAAATGTCAGCTAGGTCTGCAGCTTTAGCAAATGCTGCGAGAAGAGCTTTATGGCTAAAAACCTGGCCAGGTGATACAGCTTCAAAGAGTAAACTTTGTGGTATTCCCTTTTCAGGTGACCTTCTTTTTGGCCCTGATCTAGATAATATCCTAGACAGAACTGCCGATAAGAAGTCCTTTCCGGTCAAAAAGAAAAAGCAGACCCCAAAACGTCTTTTTCGACCTCAAAAAACTCAACAGCAACAGCAGGAAAATAAGTTTCAGGGCAGGAGAAAAAATTGGTCCGCGCAAAAGGCGAAGGGCAAAGGCGGAATTCTCTTCCGTCCTCCTTCACAGGCCGAAAACTCACAATGACTCATCTCTGCAGGTCGGCGGAAGATTACGAGAGTTTCTTCCGCAGTGGTCAGTGATAGCTACAAATCAGTTTATTCTGACCACTCTCTCGCAGGGTTATACTCTCGAGTTTTCCAGAAGCCCCCCAAGAAGGTTTCTGGTAACAAATGCTCCTCGAGATTCAATAAGGGCCCTGGCCATGAAATCCTCTCTGGAGGAACTGATGCAACAGGGTGTAGTAATCCCAGTGCCACCAGAGGAATGGCACGAGGGCTTCTATTCACATGTCTTCCTGGTAAAAAAACCAACAGGAAGATTTCGTTTAATTCTAAATTTAAAGCCACTAAACAGAGCCATCAAATACAGAAGGTTCAAGATGGACTCAATTTTCACCGCCAGAAATCTTCTGACTCCAGGTTGTTTCATGGCGTCAGTGGATCTAAAGGATGCATACCTGCATATTCCAATCTCATCCCAGTCCCAGAGGTTTCTCAGGTTGGCGGTAAGGTTGGAAGGCAGAATTCAGCATCTGCAATTCAGAGCCCTACCCTTCGGGCTATCATCCGCACCCCGAATTTTTACCAAAGTAATGGCAGAGGCCCTAGCTCCGCTGCGTCTTCAGGGAATCGCAGTAATTCCTTACTTAGACGATCTGCTATTTTTCGCCCCCTCAAGAGAGGAATTGAGGAGCAATTTAAGCAGAGCATGCAGCCATCTGGAGTCTCTAGGTTGGATCCTAAATCTCCAAAAATCTTCCCTGGAACCATCTCACTAGATTCGGTTTCTAGGGTATATAATAAATTCGGTAAGCCAAAAAATTTTTCTTCCTTCAGAGAAGAAAGGAAAAATCCAGGATACAGTGTCTTTTTTGCAGACCAACCAGCAGCTGACGGTAAGATTGGTCATGTCAGCCCTGGGTGTTCTGACTTCGTCAATGCCAGCTGTTCAGTGGGCAAGACTACACTTCAGACATCTGCAGGTTTTTCTTCTGAGATCTTGGGATCACAATTTGGAATCCCTAGACTCAGAGGTAAGAGTTCCAACCCAAGTGAAGAGGTCACTATGGTGGTGGAAAAGGCAGGATATCCTATCGGAGGGGTTAGTCTGGGCCTTTCCAATCGAAAAAAGGCTGACAACCGATGCCAGTTCCTGGGGTTGGGGAGCCCACCTAGAAAAGGGTTTCACTCAGGGAAACTGGTCCAGGAAAGAGGCGACCAAGTCCTCAAACTGGAGAGAGCTCAAGGCGATCGACTTGGCTCTGAAGTCATTTGCTCAGGGGCTTTGGGCCCAGCATGTTCAAATACTAACAGACAATGCCACGGCCGTGGCTTATATAAACAGGCAGGGAGGTACAAGGAGCAAATCGCTGCAAGTACTAGCCATGAGCATTCTTCGTTGGGCAGAAGGACACTTGCTGTCTTTATCAGCAGTCCATCTAAAGGGATCCCTGAATGGGGTAGCGGATTTCCTGAGCAGAAACACCATTCGGGAAGCAGAATGGTCGCTGAACCCAGAGGTTTTCGCCATGATTGTCGAGAAGTGGGGGCTGCCAGAGGTGGACCTGTTCGCCTCAAAGGAGAATGCCTTGGTTCCGCAACCCTAAGCAATCACGACGGGTCACTAGGAACAGATGCCTTGGCGTATCCATGGAGATTCCATCTCTGCTACGCTTTCCCCCCATTCCAGTTAATTCCCTTAGTATTAAGAAAAATTCAAAGGGAAACGGTACCGGTTGTCCTAATCACGCCTTTTTGGCCAAGAAGGGCTTGGTTTTCAACTGTTCTGAAAATGGCGGTCAGGCCTTATTGGCATCCGCCCCTCAGGCACGATTTACTATTTCAGGGACCAGTAAATCACCCAGAGGTAGCCACTTTGGCGCTCACAGCCTGGTATCTGAAGAGCAGCTCTTAAGGACCAAAGGTTTTTCCAACCGGTTAATCTCAACGCTATTATCCAGTAGGAAAAGGGTGACTAGAAATATCTATTCCAAGGTCTGGAAGGTTTACAATACATGGTGTAATTCATCTGACCAGGACCCAGGGAGTCTTGTTACCATTCTGGAATTTTTACAGGTTGGTGCTGACAAGGGACTAGCAGTTAGTACCCTGAAGGTACAGGTGGCTGCGCTAGCAGTGTTCCTAGAAAGATCTGTGGCCTCAGATCCGTTGGTAACCAGATTTTTCAGATCCCTTACGAGATCCAGACCAGCACTACTTAAGTTGTTTCCCAAATGGGATCTGTCGATAGTCCTCCAGGCTCTAACAAGGAGTCCCTTTGAACCTTTGGAAGAAGCGCCACTCAGATATCTCACTTTTAAGTCTGTTTTTTTTGATTGCCATGGTCTCTGCACGCAGGATCAGTGAGCTTAATGCTTTATCAGTTAAGGAGCCCTATTTATCTATCTTCCCAGATAGGGTTATACTTAGAACAGATCAGAAATTCTTACCAAAGGTAGCTTCAGTACAAAATCGTGTTCAGGACATTGTACTTCCGACCTTCTGCCCCAACCCAGTAGGGGAGAAGGAGACTTGTTTTCACATGTTGGATGTTAGAAGAGTTTTGTTATGTTACTTGGAAAGGACAAAGCTCTTTAGACGTTCAGATTCTCTGTTTGTGCTATTTTCAGGCAACAGGAAAGGTTGCCAGGCTTCTAAAATCTCTTTAGCAAGGTGGCTGAAGCTAGCCATTTCAGAGGCTTATTCGCATGCAGGTGTGTCTCCTCCAGCAGGAATTTCTGCACACTCAACAAGAGCATTAGCGGCCACTTGGGCAGAGAGAGCTGGTACCACCCCTGAACAAATCTGCAAGGCGGCAACTTGGTCGAGTTTTCACACATTCGTGAAACATTACAGGCTGGACCTCACATCTGCTAATGATCAGGCGTTTGGCAGAAAGGTCCTGCAAGCTGTTGTCCCGCCCTAAGGGGGTAAGTCTCTGTTATCCTCTCTGGTGCTGTCCTGAAAGACGCCTTGGGAAAAACCAAGTTAGACTTACCGGTAACTTGTTTTCCAGAAGTCTTTCAGGACAGCAACATCCCGCCCTATTGTATTGTATATACTATGCTGTGACTAACGTATGTGTTTATGTGTTCCAGCCGGGGCCGGAGGTCTTCTCTACTACAACTGAGGTATGGTAGGGAGGCGCCTCCCTTTAAAGTTTGGAGGAAGAAGGTGTTTCCTGTTTCCGGTGGGTGAAGTCGCTATCTCTCAGGTGCTGTCCTGAAAGACTTCTGGAAAACAAGTTACCGGTAAGTCTAACTTGGTTTTTTTTTGCTAGAAAATTACATAGAACCCCCAAACATTGTGTTTTTTTTTTTTTTTTTTTAGCAAAGACCCTAGAGAATACAATGGCGGTCATTGCAACTTTTTATCTCACACAGTATTTGCGCAGCAATTTTTCAAATGCGTTTTTTTTTTTTTTTGGAAAAATTTTGTGCTTTAAAAAAAAAAAACAAAACAGTAAAGTTAGCCCAATGTTTTTGCATAATGTTGCCTCAGTAGGCTAGTGTTGGTCCACAGAGTGATCCCTTCACCAGGACATGTTTCATCAGATATGTCTCTTATGGGGCACTACCGAGGTAGACCTGTTGGCGTCCCAGCCTAACGGAACAGTACTGAGGCTTCTGGCAAGGTCACGGGCTCCTCTGGTGGACACTGCAGACGCTCTGGTGGGGCCGGTATAGTCGGATCTATGCCTCTCCTGCTCTCAAGATTCTGCCACGGCTTTTGTGCAGGATCGAGGCCGACAGGATTCCAATCACTCTAGTGGGCCCGGATGGTCTTGGTACACCGACCTGGTGCGCTTGGTCGCTGACGTCCCTTGGCGACTGCCTCTCAGGGAGGTTCTACTGTCACAAGGACCGATCTTCCATCCTGCTTCAGTCGCTGTTTATTGAAGGCCTGGCTGTTATGAGCCAGGTGCTGAAGTTACAACACCGCTGAAGGCTAGGAAGCCTTTTCTCTGGGAAGATTTACCACCGGACATGGATAGCATTCATATCCTGGTGTGAGGCGCTTGCCATTTACCCTTGTTCTTTCTCCGGGGCTCGGATTTCGACCTTCCTTCATGGGGGATGTTGAGCAGAACTTGGCCTCGAGTACCATCAAGGGCCAGGTGTCGGCCTTGGCAGTTTTCTTCGGTGTCCCCTGGTCTCGCACTCCCTGGTGCGTACTCTTAATCAAGGGGTTTGACATCTGCCTCCACCGGTGCAGTCGCTTCTACCGCCGTGGGATCTACTCTTGGTGTGTTCACTTCTACAGGAGCCTCCGGTTGGAAATATTGGGCAGGTTCCTCTGCTTGCTCTGTCCCAGAAGGTGGCTTTTTTGGTTGCTATCACCTCTGCTTGCAGTGTCAAAACTGTAGGCGTTACCATGTCATGCTTCTTACCTGGTGATCCACAAAGATGAAGTGCTTCTTTACCCTTGTCCGTGGTTCCCTCCTCTGATTCCTTTTGACTAAGGATGTTGTTATGCCTTCCCTATGTCCCAGGTCAAAATGTCCTAAGGGATTTACCTTGCATGCCCTGGATGTATTTGGGCAATTCGGGTGTATTTGGCAGTCACAGGGCCTTTCGAAGATCAGACTTACGGTTTGTGATCACGGATGGGTCAAAAAAGGGCCTTTCTTCTTCTGCGATCTCTCTAGATGGATCAGACAGATGGTGACTCTGGTCTATTCTGTCAGGGGTTGGGTTCCTCCTCTCCCTGTTACTGTGCATTCTACTTGGCTGCTTCTTGGGCCTTCCATCATCAGGGGTCAGCTGCGCTAGTTTGCAAGGTGGCCACTTGGTCGTTGTACACTTTCACAAAATTCCAAAAGGTGGTTGTGCTGGCATCTGAGGATGCTTCTTTTGGCCGCAAGGTGTTGCAGGCTGCTGTTTAGAGGGTCTATTCCCTCTTGAAGGGGTATTGTTCAGGTTGGGCTCCAGTTTGTTTGGGTTTCCAGTTGAGCTCCTGTTACCTGGTTGGCTCTTGTGTTAGCCTTGGGATTTTTCCTTGTCCCACCCCTCATGTTTGGTACTGCTTTGGGACATCCTTATGTTTCTGAATGTGTCTGTCAATGAACAAATGAGAAAATAGGATTTTTGACTTACCGTAAAATCCGTTTCTCTGAGTTCATTTGACAGACACAGCACCCATCCCTCTAAGGAGTTTGGATGCTTCTGACACTGCTTGTTACTAAACTGAAGGCCTATAGCAGAGAGAGGGGTGTATGTCACCTAGGACTGCCCATAGGCATAGCCATGTCGTTGTGTGTTTTTTTTTTTGTTTTTTTTTTTCTGCATAGTGTCCTACTTCTGTAGGGGGTGATATAACCCTATGGTTGTGAATAATGGAGAGCTGTGTCTGTCAATGAACTCAGAGAAACAGATTTTACGGTAAGGCAAAAATCCTATTTTATTTATTTTTTTTTTTTACCACTACACTTGAGTCCTGCAAATTTATAAATATCTACAGTACTGTGCAAAAGCTTTAGGCAGGTGTGACCAAAACGAAAAACCAAAAAAAAATAAACATACCCTAATGAGTTACCTCTCCAAAATATTAGCATGTATAATGCATAAAAAGGATCAGCATCAGAACCCAGAGATCCCCCATCCTCCCCTCTCCTCCCACCAAACATCAACCTCCAACCAAAAACAATCCCAACCAGCAAGTGCCTTCCCCAAAAAAGACCACCCTGCCTTGTGCAAAAAACTATATTGCAACATCCAATGTGAGCTGGTGTAAACCTCCCCCAAGGCTCCCTACCTGCCTGTACACTGAGAAGCCAGCACCCCTCTTTAAAACCACAGTGGGCAAATAGGGTGCTGAATTCCACGGGGATGAAGCTGAAAACCAGGCCATGTTAATCCTAAGTAACTCATTGCCTGTAAAGAGCCATAAAGCAACAAGTCCAGAACTGGTATGCAATGCTAGGAGTATGTAGCAAACAGAAAAATCCATCAAACGTCCTTAGGCAAGTAAGGTATATTCTAATATGGATACACAGTGCTGAATAGCTGATTCCTGAGTTGGTTATGCCGCAGTACGTGGACACATCGTACCATGTGGGGAACAGAGATTGATATCGCACCATAAATGAAAAAGTCTGCTGCTAATAAACTAGTAAGAGCCGCCAGAGCTACAGGAACTGGAGAGAGGGCTGAGAGATATACAGCAGGAGCAGTCCATATATGTTGTCTGAGTACGGAGTGGTGTAGACTCATTAAGGTATGTAGGCTCCAAGCTGCAGGGTTGGGATGGTCCCATAGGGATGGGTAACCTATCCCAAAATTAGACTGCAGCCCATATGACCATAAACGTAGACACCTTAGGTCTGTGTGGTGTGTAGTACTCGCTGTCCTGGATCAAACAGTTCATCCATCGGCCCTCGGCTGTAATATACCTCTCAGCTGTTCCTCACATGATGGACATTCCAAGATACCGGTCCCCAACACGATCCTGGACTGTATATCACAGCGATGTCTAGAGAAATGGCAGCAGTAGTAGCGATAATCATCCCCTCTGGTATGCTGGTCTACTCGGCTCAAAGCATTGCAGTCAAGTGCAAAGAGATGGAGTCAGAGCATGCAGTGACACACAGAGGTTGGGGCCCATCCATCTATCTCTACAGGTTTCATTCCGCCCACAGGAACTTCATGGCTCCCCAAATCATCACTGACTGGAAACTTCACAATGGACCTGATTCAACTTGGATTCTGTGCCTCTCCACACTTCCTTCAGACTCTGGGACCTTGATTTCCAAATGAAATGTAAAATTTTCCAGTCAGTGATGATTTGGGGAGCCATGTCATCTGCTGGTGTTGGTCCACTGTTTTTACAAGTCCAAAGTTAGTGCAGCCCTCTACCAGGAAGTTCTAGAGCACTTTAGCTCATCTGCATTGCTGGGTCATCAGCTGCTTTTCTGAAGTCAACTATCAACGCAACCTGGGCTTCCATAACACCTCAGCAGTGCCACAGGCTGATTGCCTCCATGCCAGTCCGCATTGATGCACTAATTCATGCAAAAGGAGCCCTGACCAAGTATTGAGTGCATACTATACTGCACATGGACATACTTTAAGTAAGCCAACATTTCTGTATTGATCACTTGTCACCCGCCATATAGCAAAATGACTGCGGCAAAGTGGTTGTGATATCCTGACCGGAGGTCACCAGGATATCAAGTCGCCGCGTGCCCCTGGGGGTGCGCATCACGTCGATCGTTGTTGCGATATCAGTCTGACCCACCGCAACACTGATCTAGGTAAAGAGTCTTACGGAGTCTCTTTACCACGCCATCAGCCGTGTCCAATCACGGCTGATCAGTGTAAACAGGAAGAGACATTGATCGGCTTTTCCTCACTCTCATCAGACGCGAGTAGAGGAGAGCCGATCGACTGCTCTCCTGATGGGGGGGGTCTGTGCTGATTATCCCCCCCCCCCCAAGGATGCCCACACTGGACAACCAGGGACACCACCAGGACCACCAGGGACGCCCACCACTAGTCACCACCAGGTATGCCACCCATGGCCACCAGGGATGACAATCAGTGCCCACGATGGATGCCTGCCAATCAGCGATGCCCATCAGTACCATTCATTAGTGTACATCAGTGCCACCTCATCACTGCCCATCAGTGAAGGAGAAAACTTATTTACAAAGTTTTGTAACAAACAAAAAAAAATGTTTTTTGTGTGTGTGTATATATTTTTTTTTATTTTTTTTTTCAGTATCTCACCAAAGTGAGTACACCCCTCACATTTTTGAAAATATTTTATTATATCATTTCATGTGACAACACACTGAAGAAACACTTTGCTACAATGTAAAGTAGTGAGTGTACAGCTTGTATAACAGTGTAAATTTTCTGTTCCCTCAATAACTCAACACACAGCCATTAATGTCTAAACCGCTGGCAACAAAAGTGAGTACACCCCTAAGTGACCCAATTAGCCATTTTCCCTCCCCGGGGTCATGCGACTCGTTAGTGTTACAAGGTCTCAAATGTATATGGGGAGCAGGTGTGTTAAATTTGGTATTATCGCTCTCATACTGGTCACTGGAAGTTCAACATGGCACCTCATGGCAAAGAACTCTCTGAGGATCTGGAAAAAATAATTGTTGCTCTACATAAAGATGGCCTAGGCTATAAAGTTTTCAAAGATCCTGAAACTGAGCTTCAGCACGGTGGCGAAAACCATACAGTGGTTTAACAGGACAGCTTCCACTCGAAACGTACCTCGCCATGGTCAACCCAGAAGTTGAGTGCATGTGCTCAGCATCGTATCCAGAGGCTGCCTTTGGCAAATAGACATGAGTGCTGCCAGTATTGCTGCAGCGGTTTAAGGGGTGGAGGGTCAGCCTGTCAGTGCTCAGACCATACGCCGCACACGGCATCAAATTGGTCTGCATGGCTGTCGTCCCAGAAGGAAGCCTCTTCTAAAGATAATGCACAAGAGAGCCCACAAACAGTTTGCTCAAGACTAGCAGACTGAGGACATTGGATTACTGGAATCATGTCCTGTGGTCTGATGAGACCAAGATTAACTTGGTTCAGATATTGTCAAGCTTGTGTGGCGGCAACCAGGTGAGGAGTACAAAGACGAGTGTGTCTTGCCTACAGTCAAGTGTTATGGTCTGCTGCTGCATGAGTGCTGCCGGCACTGGAGAGCTACAGTTCATTGATGGAATTTTGAATGCCAGCCTGTACTGTGACATGCTGAAGCAGAGCATGAACCCCTCCCTTCGGAGACTGGGCCGCAGGTCAGTATTTCAACATAACGACCCCAAACACACCTCCAAGACCACTGCCTTGCTAAAGAAGCTGAGGGTAAAGGTTATGGACTGGCCAAGCATGTTTTCAGACCTAAACCCTATTGAGTATCTGTGGGGCATCCTCAAACGAAAGGTGGAGGAGTGCAAGGTCTCCCACTCCTCCATGACACAAAGCTGGTGGATGTTAAAGAGGACTCCAGTGGCAACCTGTGAAGCTCTGGTGAACTCCATGCCCAAGAGGGTTAAGGCAGTGCTGGAAAATGATGGTGGCCACACAAATATTGACACTTTGGGCCCAATTCGGACATTTTCACTTAGGGGTGTCACTTTTGTTGCCAGCGGTTTAGACATTAATGGCTGTGTGTTGAGGGAACAGCAAATTATGTTATACAAGCTGTACACTCACTACTTTACATTGTAGAAAAGTGTCATGTCTTCAGTGTTGTCACATGAAAAGATATAATAAAATATTTACAAAAATGTGAGGGGTGTACTCA
Source organism: Aquarana catesbeiana (assembly GCF_042186555.1). Taxonomy (NCBI): domain Eukaryota; kingdom Metazoa; phylum Chordata; class Amphibia; order Anura; family Ranidae; genus Aquarana; species Aquarana catesbeiana. The sequence goes on from NC_133329.1 coordinate 154,096,032, forward strand.
CTTTTGTGAGGTACTATACATACCATTCATACCAAAGGGTACAGCACTGATATTTCTAGGTAGAAGTCTTTCAAACTCTTGGAAATCCAAAACATTGGTGACCCTGGATCATTTCTTCCTACTTTTTTTTTTTTTTTCCTTTTTATTTTCTTTGCATTGTATCTTTTTCTCCTACTGCTCAGACTTTGGAGTTATCAGCTTTACCTGCCAACCAACACAACAAAAATATGTTGCTACTATGCTATGGAAGTTTGGAGCATGCATTTTGTGCAGCTCTTAGGCCCCTTTCACACTGGGGCGGTGGGGGCGTCGGCGGTACAACAGCGCTAATTTTAGCGCTGCTGTACCGTCGTTCTTGCAGCGGTATTCGGCCGCTAGCGGTTCGGTTTTAACCCCCGCTGGCGGCCGAAAAAGGGTTAAATCCGCTCGTACAGCGCGGCTATAGCCGCGGTATTACCGCGGTATAGCCGCGCTGTCCCATTGATTTCAATGGGCAGGAGCGGTTTAGGAGTGGTGAATACACCGCTCCTTCCCCGCTCCAAAGAAGTGGCTCGCAGGACTTTTTTTACCGTCCTGCGAGCGCACCGCTTCAGTGTGAAAGCCCTCGGGCTTTCACACTGAACAAACAGCGGAGGCTGTTTAGGGGCGGTTCCCAGGTGGTATTTTTAGCGCAATACCGCCTGAAAACCGCTCCAGTGTGAAAGGGGCCTTAGTAAGAGAAGGGGGGCTAAAATTTTAACCATTCACTTTTTCAGGTTGCTACCGACTTTAGTGTTTAAGCAAACATATGCAAACTTTGAGAGGATTCACTGCTTGACTAATGTGGGGAAAATTTGAGTTTCTCATGCAGTGTGACCCTGAGCAGGTAGAAGAACATGGGGATAGCCACAGTTATGATGGCAATCCAAATTACTAACTTGCAGTAGTTTTTAATGGATTGATGAGTGGTTACAACCTCCTGGTAAATTTTTATTAGTCTGTGTCTACATTAGGGAATTTTTCGTGGCTTGTCCTGTGACCATTTTCACCAGAACTTGAAAGGGAAAAATCCATAGCAGAATTATCATAGGTATAGGGGGATTCTTCCAATAAGGACATGTATTTCAGTGAGTGAGTATTTTCCTCAGTTTAAGGACTCTCTTCTGTGTCCTATTCTAATTCTATTTTTTTTTTTTTTTGTGCCATCAGGAAGGGAGGGGTTTTATGGTTCCTTATCTAAAATGAAAAATACAATTTTGGCTTTAGATATACTTTAGGATGGCAGACCCACTATAGAATTATATTGAAGTATTTAATTTGAATGTATTTTTTCTTTTTTTGTTTTTTTGTTTTTTTTTTTTTTTTTTCTTTGTTACAGAACTTGGGAACCACGGCTCCACTGTCCTCTTTGAAGTCCCAGAGACCTGGTAGCAGCAATGATCATATTGTAACTGAAAACTTGAAAGCCATATTTTACTTTGTTTTGTCGATGTGCCCCAGTGCAGATTATACTCTCCCTCCCTGTGACTGTATAAACTTCTCTCATGATGGCATGCTTTCCAAGAAGCACGGCTCATCTTGTATGATGCGCAGAAGTTATTGTGCTAGGTCTAGGTTCTCATATGAAATTCAGTTTCTAGTGAGCACCTGTGTAAGAGAATGTTAGTGGTTTGCACATCCTGGGAGCTTTTTTTTTTTTTTTTTTTTTTTTCAGTAGTCTTGTTATTTCCGTAAAGAGTGTAAAATCAACCAGTCAATGTGATGTGTTTTTTTTTTTTTTTTTTTTTAAGTGACACAATGCTGATTCTTTACTTTTTATTGGGTAAATTTGCCATTTTTGAAAAACAATGTAAACCTATCTTCTTTTATATTTCCTCTTCCTCCATTATCAGCTACAGATCTGTGTTGCAGGCTTTCAATTCCAATGGATTAAACCTTCATAGAACAGTCATTAAATTATTGCAAGCGACAACTGTAGATGGCAACAGACAATGAAGGAAAATTTACTAAAACTGGAGAAGACAGAATCTGGAGTAGCTGTGCAGAGTAAACAATCCGCTTCTAACTTCAGCTTGTTCAGTTAAGCTTTGAAATGAGAACTAGAAGCTGATTGGTTGCTATGCACAGCTGTTTCAGATTCCTTCTGCTCCAGTCTTAGTAAATTTTTCTTGACCTCGTTTGACCCTAATTACCTGTTAATCTGTCATTTCATTTTGCAAATTTATTTAATACGCATATGATGCATTTGTCTTTGCTTAAACCTAAAAATGTGAAAGGTGTTATTTGGGTCGATTTGTGAAACTTGTTACAGAACTTTAACTATTAGAAGTGGTGCTTTAAAGGACACATTCTCATATGATTTGACAATATGAAGTGAGCCAAGGCTAGTATAAAATTAATCTTAATGTCTATTCTCCTGCTGTTTGAGTAACATGTCTGAAATTTCTCATCCGCTTGAATATTCTTGATCTGTTAAGTTCAGATCAATTGGGGTAGAAGGTAGCTGCAAGGACTTGACCTGGGACAAACAGTTTAGATTTAGGAAATAGGAGGTAGCTGGCAATTAGTGTACGTCTGACTCGCTTCTACAGACAGCCTCAAAATATTTAAATGGAGTTCTCAGGGTATTGGTTGATCAAAAATACAAGGGTTTAGATAATTGGAAGGGGGAAAAAAACTTCCAATCACATTAAGAGCAGAATATAGTGCCTGATTTTTTTTTAATTTTTTTTATCTGTGATGAAAAAAAACTAAAAATATGGCATATTTAAACTTGTTTAAATCTCTCTTCCCATGCTGCTACCTTGTGCTTCGTTATGGGTTTCTCCTGCAAATTTCAGTGGGAAGTTTTGCATCACTCGTACAGACCCAAGAGTATTGCAGGACAAAGGGTGTTTTCTGAGGAACTTCATATCACTAGATCTTCAGAAAATAATCCAGATGGTCTCTAAATCTAAATGGTTCTTTTCTATTAATTCCCTGGGTATTTTTTTTTAACTGTTATGTCCTGTTGTGTTTTATATTGTCTTTTTTATGTGCTTTTTTTGTTTACAGTGGTTTGCTTGGTATTATTATTATTATTTTTTTTTTTTTTTTGAGGCTTTTGTTCACTGGATATCACATTTGTTGTACACGTGGGCCACACTTTTCCATCTATTCTATAAAATTACTTGGTTTTAATGTTGGTTCATGGCACATTAGTGTGCCATATGGCAGATTTCACCCAATTGAAACAGTGCTGTTGCCACAGTTTTACAACTTTTTCTTTTTGTAAATTTGTCTCAAATCATTATATACGTTTTCAGTGTTTTATTTTAAGTGTTTGATTTTTAGAAGTTTGTTCACTTTTGTGTGTGAAATACAGTCCTGATGGAAGGTTGCTACACAAATTGTCATTTGTCTAGTGTTTTGTAAAACTATTATCTATCAACTTAATAAAAAAAATGTTGCAACTGGCGCTAGCAAATAGATCTGTTGTGATAGATATTTAAACTTTTTTCTATAATGGAAATTTAAAGAAAAAGGTCTAGTGTATTTCCATAAAATAAAATTAAAGAATTTTTTGTAGTATATAACCGTGTGCTGTTTTATTGTTTGACTCTTAATGTGTGTATGCAATATTTACTTTAATCAATCTAGTAGACCAACGCCTTTTTTAGCTTTTCGAAAAAAAAAATAATCTTTTTCATACATCATGGTACACAGAGTTGGGCTAATATTCATTACCTATTGGGTTATATTTCATCTCCAGGTGAATGGACACTGGTAGACCAAAGGTCTTTAGACAGGAAGATCCCCCTAATATAACCCCTCCCATGCAGGAAGTACTTCAGTTTTTTACCAGTGTCTGCAAGGTGGATGGCATGGTTGTTTGAGCTGTCTGAGCTCCAGGACTCTAGTCCCACAAACCGTTCTTAAATGAATCAAGGGATTGACCGATCGGATCCATTTGACACAGGCTCTATATGCTTAGAAAAATGGTACCCGAGCCTCGCAAAGAAGACTTAAGATCCTGCAAGGTTTTGCCAGTAATGCGGCCTCCGGGCGCTGGACCCTGCGAAGTGGAATCCTGGACACCACAGCACTAAGGCATTCCTGCAGGCTGCTGTACAGGTCCAAGGGAGTGGACCCTAAACATTAAAAGGGTACCCAGTCCTTGAAGGTCCTCGTGTGACAGGAGCCCGCCGTGATGGGTGAAGATTGGGCTCTTAGTTTACTAAGCTGCCCTGCGCCTGGACGGCTAAGTGAAACCCTTTTATTTACTTATTGTGTGGTGTCCCAGTGATTGAGGCTCGCAGGAATTTTATTACTTTCCTGATTGTTACAATCAACCCAAAGCCTGATAGTTATCACTAACCAGCTGCAAGCGTTACACACGTCTCATAAGCTCGTGCACATAGACAAAAATAGTACATTATACGCTGCGCTTTAGAATATTACACAAATGCTTGCTGAAGATTAAAACAAACACGTGTAGTGTTAATGTGACATAGATGGGGAGGGGCCAGGACAGTACAACAGGCAGTCTATTTGCCTAGGAGGAAGCCTACACCATTCCAAAACCAGCCACTGTAATATTTCATGCCATACACAGAGTGGTGCACTGACGCACCTGGTACATGTGAGTACCCCATTGGGTGATATTTCTTATTTGTGTAATAAAACGTTTAAAGCGATATCACACTATCGAGGCTTTTTATTCCCGAGATACTGCGTGGGAAGCCCAGGATTCTGTTACCATTATAGAACCCAGGGTTGGTTCACAAGCGTGTATTGACTGAGCGTAATTGCTAAGTCACACGCTCCAAGGTGAGCATTTAATACCTAGGGGGTCACTGGAATAAGAGCACCAATGCATGATCCGCAACACCTGTCAATTATTTTTAGACGCATGGATTTATAAGCATGTCAGCATTGCTATTACTGGATACCACACATATGCACTTTTTCACAGGTCTGTCACAGCATTGTTTTATAAATAGACTTTTTTTTTTCACAATAGCACTTTTTGCTATTTTAAAGTGGGATTAGTGTTGTTCCCTATATACCACCGGACACTTATATCTGTGTTACAAAGCACTTGGATGCACATGAGCGCTTTATTGTTTTAATTGACATATTTAATGTTTTTATTTTGGTCATATCCCATCTGTCACATATGTCACTTACATCACATTAACACTACACGTGTTTGTTTTAATCTTCAGCACGCATTTATTGTGTAATAATCTAAAGCGCAGCGTATAATTTACTATAATTGTAACAATCAGTCAAGCTAGCTAGAGGCTGGACACCTGTGTGCAGTGACTATACGGGGGAGTTTTGGGCTAGCTGTGGGTGTTTGCAAAGTGTACCTTTTTTGCTTGTGTCTGGCTGTTTTTTTACCTATATGATGGCGCATGACAGTGCGCCATTTTGCCTTGGTTCGCCATGACGCACGTGCATTCGCAAGAGTAGCAGTTTGGCAGCCATGGAGCACGCGGCTTCACCCGAAGCCGCACATGCGCAGTAGCCTTTATCTGGGGGCACGAAGATTCGCGTCATACGCAAATACAGCCACGCCCCTTCGCCGGGACCGTGCACATGCGCACGCATGCACAGAACGTTCCGGCGCACAGCCAGCTTATTTAAGCTGTGTATGCCAAGCATGCAGTCCTTCCAGAAGGTAGCTGTGGGACACAGAGCAGCCTCTGAACCAGACATTTTCAGCAGTTCATTTCTCCTTACCCGGGTCACGTGAGTCACCAGGTGTTGCTTGGCAGGCTAAAGGTGCTTAGCAGGATTGTTGCATAGGGTGGTTGCAGGATCAGAACCTGCGAAAGGGAAAAATCCTTCCTGCGTAACTTGGAGAGTACTGAATACAGATGCCAGTCTCTTAGGCTGGGGAGCGACCCTAGAGGGGCTCACAGCTCAGGGGCAATGGTCAAGGACAAAACAGATCCTGCCCATCAATGTCCTGGAATTATGGGCAGTACTTCTGGCCCTACGGTCCTGGATGGTGGAGATTCCCGACTGCCCTATCACGGTTCAGTCCGACAAATGCCACAGCAGTGTCCTTTATAAAACACCAAGGCGGTACCAGGATTTGTTCAGCTCTAAAGGAGGTGAACTACGTACTAGCCTGGGCAGAGGGACATGTGCCAATAATATCGGCAGTCCATATCCTGGGAGTAGAGAACTGGAAGGCAGATTATCCCAGCCGCCAGCAGATCTGCCTGGGGGAATTGTCCCTACACCCAGGGATGTTCCAGGAAATTTGCCAGTGTTGGGGAGGGCCAGAGGTTGACCTACTGGCATCCAGGTTCAACAGGGTACAGCAGTTTGTGTCTCAAACAAGAGATCCTCTGGCAATCGGAACAGATGCTCTGGTAGTTCCATGGAGCCAGTACGCCCTGGTTTATGCTTTCCCTCCGATCCCTCTCCTTCCACATTTGTTGCGCAGGATTTGGAGAGAGCGGGTTCCAGTCAATCTGGTGGCACCAGCCTGGCCCAGAAGGCCCTGGTTCCCGGAGATTGTGAGACTGGCAATAGATGGGCCTTGGATGCTTCCACGTCACCCCGATCTACTGTCTCAGGGTCCTATATTCCACCCCAATTTACAGTCTCTAAATTTGACGGCATGGCTATTGAAGCCAGGCTGTTAAAGGACCGTGGCATCTCCAGACCAGTGGTGTCTACCCTAGTGAATGCTAGAAAAGCAGTCACTAGGAAGCTCTATCATAAGGTCTGGAAGACTTGTATTGCTTGTGAAGCCAAAAAAATGGCATCCTCGGAAATATGTGATTGGGAGAATTCTCTTTTCTACAGTCAGCTGTGGAAATCGGATTTGGCTTTGAGTACAATCGGAGGTCAGGTTTTGGCCATGTCAGTATTCTTCCAAAGGCCTTTAGCCTCCCATTCGCTGGTCTGAACCTTTATGCAGGGGGCAACTCGTTTTGCTCCCCCCCCCCCCCAATTAGGTCACCTATGTGTCCTTTGGGACTTGAACTTGGTGCTGTCTGTGTTACAGAAAACCATTTGAACCTATCAAGGAAATTCCATTAGACTTGCTGTTATGCAAGCTAGCCTTCCTGATGGCTATCACCTCGGCTAGAAGGGTGTCAGAGTTGGCGGCCCTTTTGTGCAGGGAACCATACTTGATCCTTCACCAGGACAGCGTTGTGTTACGACCTGTTCCATCCTTTTTGTCAAAAGTGGTGTCAGCCTTTTCATTTAAATCAGGACATTATTTTTCTCTTTTTCTCATCCTCGTTCGGTGGAAGAGAGATGATTGCATTCCTTGGACGTTGTCCGGGCAGTCGAGGTTTATTCGTCTAGATCTACGGAGATCCAAGGATCAGACTACTTTTTTTTTTTTTACCAAAAGAACCCAAGAAAGGGGTAGGCAGCTTCCAAGGCTTCCATTGCCAATTTGGTCCATCAATTAGTTATTCAGGCCTATAATCTGAAACATAAAGCTCCTCCCTTTAGGATGAGGGTTCTACCAGGGGTGTAGGAACCTCCTGGGCTTTTTGCCCTCGGGTATCTATGGTTCAGATTTGTAAGGCTGCTACCTGGTCTTCAGTGCATACGTTCACAAAATTTCATCAAGTGGATGTTCGAGCTTTCAATTCGAGATTTGAATTTCGGCCACAGTGTACTGCAAGCTGCCGTATAAGGTCTGATGGCTATGGTTTGGCAGGGTCTCTCCCTCCTCTCAAGGCTATTGCTCTAGGATGTCCCAGTATGTAATGAATATTATCCTAACTTTGTATCCTATAGGCAACACTTTTTTTTTTTTTTTTTTTTTTCCCATTTTGGCTAGAGTAAGGGAAGGTTATAGCCCCTGTCAGTTTTGCCATCTCTGTCCCATTGCAGAGATTTCCCTTAATTTCCTGACCCATAGCCAAACAGGAAATCTCTGCAAATTAAGGGAAACCTTTGCCCTCCCCGCCAGGCCCTCAGAACTAGTGTCCCCACTGGAAAATTTCAGAGTGGGTCTTAAACCGGAAGGGTGGGTCATATTTTAATATAGCGGGATGCACAAGTTTAGTCAGGCCTAGTGCAGCACAAGCCCTAAATACACCACTGATGGGAGGGGTTATATAGGGGGATCACTTCCTGTCTAAAGACCTTTTTGGTCTACCAGTGTCCATTTACCTGGAGATTAAGTATAACCCAGTAGGTAATGATGAATATTGGAAAAAAGGAAATGCAGCTCACAAACACTCTTGCTCTGGAGTGACACCGCCCTAGTAACAACTGGTTCCAGGTGCTGGCTTTGCTGGTTTGCAGTGAGGTAGAAAGAAATCCTGGATAGCTGCACTCTGGGATAAGGACATCTTTATTTCAATAAAATCCAACAATACAGTCAATTGCAGAGATGTACAGGGTGGTAGATTGCTAACGCGTTTCACATCATTTGGATGCTTATTCGTAGATAGAGAGGGATAGTAGTAGTGTGGTATAAATAGAAAAGTGAAAAAATTAAAAGGGGGGGCGGGGTATGCATGCCGGTAAAACAACCAATCACCGCGCTGCATAGCAAACCCACCCTCTCAGTGTGATTAAAACAATACTGATCCCATTATAAAAACCTACACCTGCAAAAAGAGGAGAGAAAACATCCATTGTTAACCTAACCAAAATGCATAAAGAAAAATATAAGTAGACAAAACTGTCATGCCAATAAAAATCAGCACAAACTCATAAAAATAACTGAAAAGAAAAGGTAGGTATTGGATGCTAAAACCCTCCATAGCAACAAAGGAACAAACTTGAGTAGTTGGGAGTGCTAAAAAAAATGTTAAACCATAAAGTCGTGTAACCACAAGGTACTCTCCTCACACATTTGCAAAAACAAAAAAAATACACAAAAAATATATATGTATGTACATAGACCTAAATAAGACATGCATAAATGTGTGACAGCGCAGTCCTGACATAGCATACATAAACACTCCAAAGCACTCTCGCAAACCTAAAACAGCAAATGTGCATAAGCAGTTTAGATGAAATACACACATTTTCATGAGATCAAAGTACAAGCATATTAGACATGAGATCAGCGTGTATGTACATTAAACATGAAATTAGAGATTTATGCACATTACTCCTCCAATCATTCTTAACAACTTGTATTTTATAGACGAGAGAGTTGACAAAAATATATGCAGTGAAAAATATATAGATCTGAAAAAGGGGTCGGTCCAACTACCCGAAAGAGTGGTTACAAATGTGTCAAAAGTATCAAACATGTAGCATCGCATCCAAAGCACTGGTGATAAGTCTTTACTTTCTGAAAAGAAAAAACAGTAAAAAACAAACCGAAGCATGAAAATGGATTAGACACCAGATGACCCACAAAAAAGTATAAATAAATATCCATTGTTGTTGATATTAAACTCCCATGACAATATCATGTTAGCTATGCTGTCAATAATGAAAAGATATGTGATCAACCACATTGAAACATAGAAAAACCCAACAAAGGAACCAAAACAAAGAAGCGAATGAACTATTAAATGAATGCAGTTTCTACATAGATCAACGTGCTGGCAGACTATGCTACAACAGCAAATGTATAGAGACCATAAGTCTCACTCCATGTGCTGAAATAGGTTGAGTTGAATGGTAACACAAAAGAGAGTAACCTCAAACGCACACAGATATAGTAGGGTAGCTATAGAATCTGCATCAAACAAAGCCCAGACCTGCATCCAAAAGAAAAATTAAGAATTATTAAGGCGGCCTTGCTACATTGTACCATGCGATTAGAAATTCCTAAAGTCTCACTTCTCGTGCTGCAAAACACCATGGCTCACTATAAGAATACCATAAATCTAGAGTGGAATTAGCAAAAATAATAAAGCCAAAAGGCAAAAAGTACAAAATGGTCTATAACAAACCTAACAGCATTAAGCCATGTATTTGGAGACTCGAGAGTCTCACTTGAAGTGCTGCAGCATATCACAGTTGACTCAAAAAATTATGTCAATGGGACTATAGCTTAGTATATCTGACTAGATAAAAAACTAGTTTTTTATATTATTAAGGCGGCCTTGCTACATAATACCATGCAATTAGAAATTCCCGAAGTCTCACTTCTCGTGTTGCAGGACGCCACAGCTTGCTATAGAAACACTACAAATCTAGAGTGGGACTGACAAAAATAAAACCAAAAGGCAGAAAGGACAAAAAAGTCTATAACAAGCCTTGCTGTATTATGCCATGCATTCGGAGACTCAAAAAGAGTCTCACTTATAGAGTCTCACTCAAACTGCTGAAAAAATATATACAGTGCTACTTGCTATGGCATAAGGCTGATGCCTAAAAAACTTAGGCCTAGGGAATCGTATTTCCCATCTACCAAGAATGCAAAATGTATGAGTATTTGGAAACCTTGCTATATAGTGCCGTGCGATTAGAAATTCCCAAAGTCTCACTTCTCGTGCTGCAGAACACCATGGCCCGCTATAGGAATACCATAAATCTAGAGTGGGATTGACAAAAATAATAATAAAGCCGAGAGGCGAGAAAAACAAAATGGTCTATAACAAACCTAACTGCATTATGCCATGTATTCGGAGACTCGAAAGAGTCTCACTTGAAGTGCTGCAGCACACCACAGTTGACTATCAAAAAATTATGTCAAAGTGACTATAGTTAGGTTTTTATAATGGGATCAGTATTGTTTTAATCACACTGAGAGGGTGGGTTTGCTATGCAGCACGGTGATTGGTTGTTTTACCGGCATGCATACCCCGCCCCCCCTTTTAATTTTTTCACTTTTCTATTTATACCACACTGCTACCATCCCTCTCTAGCTACGAATAAGCATCCAAATGATGTGAAACGCGTTAGAAGTCTACCACCCTGTACGTCTCTGCAATTTACTGTATTGTTGGATTTTATTGAAATAAAGATGTCCTTATCCCAGAGTGCGGCTATCCAGGATTTCTTTCTACCTTAATGATGAATATTGGCCTAACTCTGTGTCCCATGATGTAATCAAAGAAAAGGATTTTACAGTTAAGTATGATGAAAAAAATCCTATTGGTGCCACAGTTTGTTCAAAAATATAAAAAAGATGCTCTGGTTCCGATGCACAACTCCACTGTAGTGCTGTCCCCAGAGACTTGCCAATCTGATTCTCCTCCAGGTTGACTGATACCTAGCATTATCCATCCTACTTTCTGAGTGCCCAGATCATCATAGGCAAATCATCGTGCCAACCTGGTCTTGCATACCCCTGGTCAAGCCGACACTTGTACAGTTTTACATAAGTGCAAAGCTGTACAGGGTTAAGGCCTGCCCAACACTGCTGGAGAAGAGGAGTGTCAACCTGTGATGTCTGCAGGCCAGCCAGAAGACTTCATGATTAAATGTAAATATTAGGAATTTTTAGGAAAAATGGGGGTGGGGGGGTTGCAAGAGTTGACTTCAGTCTTAAAGAACCACCCCAGCTTTTCCTCCCCGAAACAGGTGCATTGTGCTTGTAAATGAATTACAGCCCCAGTGTCAGCTTATGTGTAACTTGCCTCATTTTAGCTGTATAAAGCAGGCTTCTGTGTATGTGATGTCATGCCTTCTCCTGGTTGAATTTGAGTCTTTGACTTCCTGATGCCTTCCTTTACCAGTCCTGATACTACATGTCCCATCAATCTTTGAGCCTCTGTAGTTTCAGGGCAGGTTATGGGAGTCACTTCTAGCAGTTCTGGGAGTTGATGTGGGTGGGTCCTAGGGTTACTGTGGGTGTCTCTGTGCCTTTGTGGGTGGTTTAAGGGGAGGAATGAAATTGTGTTATCACCACCCACACTCCATTTCTCTCTGCAGTGAACAGAGTGCTGTACAGCAGGAAGTGTAACCTTACAAACCATTTCTTGGACAAGCAATGTGATATTCTAGCTTTAAAGCACACACAAATATAAGACTGATAACACGACCATGGTTTTTCTGCTCTGATCTCATTCTTTTTCCTTGTCAAAAGAAGTTTATTGAGTATACAATATTATAAAGATACATAAAGTAAGTTTACAAGGATCTATAAAGTAATCTCATTGTTTTACAGTAGGGTTTATATAGGTATATATCATGAAATTTCAAATATTAAACATTGGGTTCACGTAAACCTAAATTAAAGATATATATCATTTCTTTAGTTACTTTTGTAGGTATTTAAATGATTTATACCTACTATACATATTGTTTACAGGTAGAGTGTATATAGGTCAAATAAATTCTGATAATGAGCTTTAATCGTAAGGTGGGGAAAAGGAAAGAGAAAGAAGAAAAAGGGTAGAAAGGCAGAGGTATGGTCCACAAGGTTGTCCCGCTAGTCAGTTTATTATTCTTTTTAGTTCTCTTTGAAGCCTTAGAATGGGTGTCTCTGTAAGTCATTTAATCTGCTACCATGGCAACAGGACAGAGTCATTGAAGTTTGACAGGAACTGTTTTATCCAAGGATGCCAAAGTTTTTTAAATTTTGGAATTTGATTTTGATCGATGGCTACCATCTTAGCATGGGACATTGTATTATTCATTCTGTGAATGCTTTCTGCTAGTACCAATGTAGGAGATTTCCATGCCTTGGCCACTGTTTGTTTTTGCAGTCGTTGTTAGTTGGATCATAAGTTTGAATTGAGAGAGTGTTAACCATTCCGGTTTTAGATTAAGTAAAGTTATATAAGGATCTGGTTGTATTATTTTTTTAAATATTTTAGATGCAATCACGAAGACTTCCTTCCAGAAGGTTTGGATTACTGGGCACGTCCACCATATGTGTAAATGTGTGCCTATTTCTGGGCATCCTCGAAAACAAAGAGCTGAGGTATTAGGTGAATATTTTGCCACTCTAGCGGGTACAAGGTACCAGCGAGTTAGGACTTTATAATTTGTCTCCAGTGCTAAGATGTTGGGTGAAGATGACTTAGATGTGAGCCATATGTTAGACCAGTCCGTGTCTTCTAAAGTTCGTCCCAGGTCCTCCTTCCACCTCTGAACGTAAGAGGGTCTATTAAGATTTGCTACTCCATATAATTGATTATAAAGTGATGAAATTGTACCTTTTAGCAAATGGATCTTTTGTACAGATTGATTCAAAAATGGATAATTGGGATAATGGTGTATCCCCCTTTAGGAATGGTGTATAGAAATTTTTGATTTGGAGATATCTAAATATCTCAGAGTTTGGTAGATCATATTTTTCTCTAAGCGATGGGAATGAAAGGAATGATTTAGATGCTATGAAGTCATTTAGTGTCTGAATGCCTGATGTTGTCCAAGCTTTAAAAGAATTTGGGTAGATCCATGCCGGATAAAAGGCCGGATTTCTGATAAAAGAAAGGAGAGGATTGTGTGGAGATTGTAACTGATATTTGGTTTTTAGTTTATCCCAGAGAGATAAGAAGTGTTTAGTTATGGGATTATGAATTTTAAAGCGGTCTTTAGGATCAAGCCATAATAAGTTTGATATTAATAGAGGGTCATTTTCTGAAGCCTCTATAAATACCCATAATGGGGATTTCCTGTTTTGCATGGTATTTGGACAGACTGGCCAAATGTGCTGCTCTGTAGTAGTTAGTAAAATTAGGGTATCCCAGGCCTCCTTTATTTTTGGGAAGATGTAGTGTGTGTATAGGTATACGTGGTTTAGAAGAGCCCCATATAAACGAAGTTGCTCTTTTTTGTACTATTCTCAAAAAATAGGAAGGAATTGGAATAGGGAGGACTCTGAATAGATGAAGCAATTTGGGTAGAATAGTCATTTTGATTGCATTAATCTTCCCTATCCAGGATAAAGGAAGTTGCGACCATTGTTTTATTAGATTTGTGATCTGTCTTAATACAGGAGGATAATTGGTTGAGAATAAGTCAGAATGAGATGCTGTTAAATGAATTCCAAGATATGGGATTGATTTTTCTGCCCATGTGAATGGGAGTGCAGCCCTAGCCGGGATCAACTCCATGTTTGTGAGTGAAATATTAAGCACTAGGCATTTCTTGGGATTAATCATAAGGCCGGATAGGGCTGCAAATCCATCAAGAGCTGGTATTAAGTTAGGACCAGAGACCTGTGGTGATGATAGAAAAAGTAATATATCGTCTGCAAATATACATAATTTGTGTGTGATACCTCCTACTTCAATGCCAGTTATAGTTTGGTTTGTTCTGATGTATTGGGCCATGGGTTCGAGTATAAGGGCAAATAATAAGGGAGATAATGGGCAACCCTGTCGGGTACCTCTTTGGATATTAAAGGCATCAGATTTGTATCCAGCATATTTTATATAGGCTTTGGGTTTATTATATAATGCTTTGATCCATGTTAAAAAGTGGGGTCCAAAACCCCATTTTTGTAATGAATATTGCATATATTGCCAGGATACTGTGTCAAATGCCCTCTTAATATCGAGAGATAGAAAACATAAAGGGATTTTCCGTTTTTTAGCAATATGTGCCAATAACACTGCCCTGCGTATATTATCGCCTGCCTGTCTATTTGGCATGAAGCCTACTTGATCTCTATGTATTAATTTTCCTATAATGCTATTGAGGCGTTTTGCTATTATTTTTGCTAATAATTTAATATCAAGGTTTAACAGAGAGGCCGATAATTCACACAGGAAGTATCATCAGAAAGGGGTTTTGGGATCATACAATTGCCATTAGTGTTTCTTGCCGAAAAGAATGTCCATCTAGAAGTTTGTTAAAAGTTTCAGTGAGAATGGGAGAGAGTATTTCTGAGAATGTTTTATAGTGTAAAGCCGTGTAGCCGTCTGGGCCTGGTCTTTTGTTAAGTTTTAGGTCTTTTATGGCGTTAGCAACTTCATCTATAGTTATAGGCTCATCCAAACTGCTTTTTTGATTCTGAGATAACTCGGGTAAGGTTATTTTTGAGAAGAAGGATTCAGCCTCTGTAGGATTAAATTCATTGTTTGTCTTGTATAAAGATGTGAGTGAAATTTATGGACTATTTTAACTGGATTACAAGTATAAACATTTTTTGATAATTTCAAACGTATTGGTTTGAAAGATTTGTTAGTTGAATTTAATGCCCGAGCCAAATATGTACCTGGTTTGTTTGTATTCATGTAGAAATTGTGTTTGGAGCGTTTGAGGGATTTATCAACTGACTCAGTGAGAAATAGATCGTATTCCAATCTAGATTTTTCCAGATGAGATTTTGTACTCTGAGATGGGTTATCTTGGAATGATATGTAGGCTGCATTAAAATTGAGTTCTAGTTTTTTTGCTAGATTTTTGCGTTCCCGTTTAAATAGTGCCATTTGTCTTTGTATTGTACCACGCAAGACAGGCTTATGAGCTTCCCACAGTGTTATTGGGGAGATGTCTGTTGTATTATTAATTGATATGTATTCCTTTAAAGCTTGTTCAATGGCCGATCTCATTCTTTTTAACAGAGAAACAGCAAATTGTCTTTGTTGAAGGCATGATTTGTTATGTGTATGTGTATTTGCACACACAACTTAATTTAGTGAAACACAAATCTTTGAGTGTTGTAAAGTGTATGTGTAGTCACCAAATGCACACTAAAATTTTTGTGAGCAGAAACGCACACTCCTTCCACACGAAGTGTGAATATGGTCTTAGATGCAAGAGATCATGACTATACTAGAATCAATGAAGTCTTAGGGCTTGTTCAAATAATGGTGTAAAAATGCAGCACATCCATAAGGTTTTACTGCTTCCCCTTTAGCTAAAGCAGCAGTGGCAGGGGGTGAACACTTGCTGTGACTGTGATACTCTGCTTTACGGCTGTGGTGGGAACTATGCCTTCTGTTGTGCATGGTGTGCTCTACTGCCTGCCAGACAATCAATTCTAGAGAATGGAGCCACACTGCAATCCCACACAATTTGCATGTTTGCAGAGCAGTACTTTAGCATTTTAGGGGGTTAAAGTAGGTGATGCAACTCCTTTTCACCACCTGTCAAATGCTGTCTGAAGAGTGATCTGAATGCAGATCACACTTTAGTCAGCAAAGCGGGTGTAAATGCCCTACCTTCTTCCGTGTCATGCCTATTTTGCAGCATGCCAAAGAATAATGGCTTACTGCACGACTACAATGGAAGGGCTATGAGAGGTTATTATGAAGGTGTTTCCTTCATATGTAAATGAAGCACTTCACAGAGAGCAGGGCTCTAGAAGGGTGGGACTCTCCCCGTTCACACTGGTCAGCATATTTAACTAGGCAGGACTGAATTATAACTGTTACATAGTTGATCAGGTTCAAAGATACAAGTCCATCTAGTTCAACCAATAAATAATAAAAAAAAAAGCTACAATCCCATATACGCAGTCCTATACTAACAGTTCATCCAGAGGAAGATAAAAACCCCAACAAAGCATGATCCAATTTGCTGTGAGTACCTGTGTATTGTATGGAGTATTAGTGTCAGGAAGCTAGTTGTTAATTTGGACAGGGTATAATCCTCAATCCCCATTAAATTAGTAGGCATGATGCCCGGCGGGTGTGGAGATGCCACTCGGTGTACATCTTGTGGCATTTATGCGTTCCTTGATCATCCGATCGACGGAAAATTCTGCTGTGCAAAATGTAAGCACTTTGTTTCCCTGGAAGCCCAGGTTCTGAATCTTGGTAAGCAACTGTCAACACTGAAAAGACTCTCCATCCCAAAGGAGAGCTGGGAACATACCCGGTGGGTGGAGACAAAGTAGTGCAGGCACCAGAGAAGGAGTAGGTGGGTGACAGGAAGGATAGAGGGAAAAGAGCCAGAGAGGCTGATCCTGAGCTGGAACATCCTAATAAGTATGCCCTGTTGCGTGACATTGGTGAGACCAGTCAGGGACCAGCATTGCTGGAACAGAATGCCCCTAGCTGCCAGGGAAAGAACTCCTCCAGTGAGAGTTGGGGGAAGCCAAGGGGAAGGAAAGGAAGATCTTGGCAGTAGGGGACTCAATTCTCAGGACAGAGGGCAATCTGTCACAAGGACCTGAAGCGCCGAACTGTATGTTGTCTACCGGGTGCTTGGGTTCGGCACATCACTGATTTGGTGGAGAGATTACTGGGGGGGGACCTGGCTGTCAAGGTGCATGTTGGCACCAATGACCAAGTCCGAGGAAGATGGAGTGTCCTAAATGATCTTAGGGATTTAGGAGCTAAATTGAGGTATAGGATTTCCAAGGTAGTATTTTCAGAAATACTACCTGTACCGAAAGGCAGAGGGAGATTAGGGAAGTATACCACTGGCTGAGGTGCTGGTGTAGAAAAGAGGGGTTTGGGTTCCTGGAGAACTAGGCTGACTGTTCAGTCGGTTACCAGCTCTATAAAAGGGACAGAATGCACCTAAATGAGGAGGGTGAAGATGGCCGAAAAGTTAGAGGGGCTTTTAAAAGCAACAAATGCAGCGCTCAACGGGACCAGTACCAAAAGAACTTTGGCAGTAGTAGTACTCAATATAGTTAATTTATTGGATGCACAATTAAATTAAAAAAACAACTGTCCAATTAAAATAATGTAGTTAAAATCAAACAAAAGTACTCCGAATTATAATATATGCGATACCACCACACTTCCTGGTGACAGCAGGTTAACATCAATAGTTACACTCCATTGTCCAGATAATGACCGGATAGCTCAATGTGTAGTGAAAACCAGAGTGGAGAAACACAGCTTTCTAAAGTACAACTACTGGTTACTGGAGATGTCAAACTCACTGTGCTGCAGATGGTGTACTGTAGTCCAGGCTGCTGGGTGTAGCTCAATGTGTAGAGAAAGACCAGAGTGGCGAGACACAGCTCTTTAAAATACAACTACTGGTTACTGAAGATGTCACACCACTGTGCTGCAGATGGTGTACTGTAGTCCACGCTGCTGGGTGTAGACAAACAGGCAGGCAAGCAGGCTGATACAGCGATCCAGCAAGCTACAATCGGCTAAAATCTGACGTCCTGGACGGCATTCAGAGTGACGTGCACTAGCTCCAAAGACCTGGAGGCAAAGATGAGGCCGGAAAGACCGGAAGCAAGGGGTGTCCTGGTGTTAGGCGGGTCACAGGCTTGTTGTTGCTATTTCGACAGTGACTTGCATGTTTCACGCCCTGCGCTTTATCAAAGTCACAGGAGCCACAGCAGGAAGTAATTCTATAGGTATATAGATGTGGGTGGGGTAAACTATCAGTTCTAATGATGTTAACCCCACTGTATGCCTTATACAAATACAATAATAAAAACATACACAAAAAACAGCACATAAATGCAAAAAAACATGCACCAAGTTTAGCAATAAAGATGATAAAATAATTACATATATAGATGTGTGTGTATGTACATATGTATGAAAATAATAACACATTAATATTGAACTCTCTTACAGTCCACCACTAGCGACATAAAGGGGGTTATTTACGAAAGGCAAATCCACTTTGCCCTGCAAGTGCACTTGGAAGTGCAGTCGCTCTAAATCTAAGGGGTAGATCTGAAATGAGTGGAAGCTCTTCTGATTTTATCATCCAATCATGTGCAAGCTAAAATGCTGTTTTTTATTTTCCTTGCATGTCCCCCTCAGATCTACAGCGACTGCACTTTCAGCGCAAAGTGGATTTTCCTTTAGTAAATAACCCCCAAATTGTCACCAGTAATGGACTGTGAAAACACCCAAAAGAACCCCCTTTGAGGGTCTGCATAAATAATTACTAAAACCATCATATAACATTAAAATCTAAAAAAATGAATAAATGTATGTAATGGATAAAATGAAAAATACAACAGCAATGGTACACTTGCCAGATAAACAACCACATACTATTCCAAGAAGCCACATTGAGAGAATTATCTCTCAACGTGGCACTGTACGTCATCATCCATCTTGCCTATTGTCACATCTGCATATGTATAACAATAAATGCAGCCACCTGTAACTTTATATTAATTAGAAGGTATTATATAATCACGCTCAGCATGTCGATTTCTTCATTAAGGCCCCCAGGCGAAAGAGACCCCAATAAATATATCCAAAAAGTCTCCCTTCGGCAAAGGAGGGAGAACCTTTCGTTGTCCGTATGGGTACCCCTAGGGATAGCCTCAATTGCAAGTACTTCCATTTGTCCAAAATCTCTATTATGCTTCTGACGAAAATGATGCGGAACGCTATGCTTAACGCATCCCTTTTTAGTCAATCTGCGATGCTCACCCACTCTCGTCTGTAGGGTGCGTATTGTATGGCCCACATACAACAGGCCACATGAGCATCGCAGAACATAAACAACGAACTCAGTGAAACATGTGATAAATTTTTCAATTTGGAAGGACTTGCCCCCATTGGTAACTATTTTTGAACGACCATGAGGTATTGATTGGCAAGTGAGGCACCCTCTCTTACGACATTGGAAAATACCAGTCCTGGTGTCGAAATAGGTTCTGATATCAAACAGGGGCCTACTATTAGGTTTTGTTAATTTACTAGGAGCAATAATATTTTTAATCGTACGCGAACGTCTAAAGGTCACTTGTGGCTTGGGAGGAAGTATTGGGGCCAGAATATGATGAAGTTTTAAAATATCAGTTTGTATATTTTAGAGAGAGCTCTATATTTTGTATTAAATGTTGACATGAATCTAACCGTGTTTATCATTTCTGGAGAATTATTGTTTCTATTGTTATTCACAGATGGTTGTACCTTATTAGAAAGAAGAGCGTTCAGTACTAAATCCCTTGGATATCCTTTCTCCTCAAACTTTTTTTTTGCTTATACTGTCCCTGTATCATATAGTCTTCTGCTTTAGTATAGTTCCTACGCAATCTGTGGAATTGGCCATTAGGGATATTAGTCTTCCACAACTGGTACTGGTGCAACTGGTATAATGAAGATAAGAATTACCAGATGTAGGCTTGTGATTACTAGTAATAATGGTATCTTTATCATGAGATAGAACCAGATCAAGGAACACTAGCTCACTCTGGTCTATCTCATTTGTAAATTATAATCCCAATAGATTATCATTACAATATGCAACAAAGGCTGAGGATAGGTTCGGACCACCACTCCAGATCAATAGGACATCATCAATAAAACGACCATAAAAAAAGATATACTGGGAAAAAGGATTGTCGGCCCATATCGTCATCTCTTCCGAGTAACCCATTGTCAGGTTTGCATATACAGTGGCAAAATTCGCCCCCATAGCTGTACCTTTACATTGGAGGTAAAATTGATTTAAAAACCTATAATAATTGTGACGTAAACAAAAATCTATGCTGTAAAGGAGGAATTCTGATTGTTTAGAATTCATCTCACTGTTCTTGCTTAGAAAATACTGTACAGCAGCTATGCCCACCTCATGGGGTATTGAAGTGTACAGTGAGGCAACATCCAACGAAGCCCACATATAATTATCGTACCAAGAATAGTCCTTACAGATTTCGATGACATGACTAGAGTCTCTGATATATGATGCTAATTGACACACCATGGGTTGTAATTGGTGGTCTATATAGACTGACAGCCCACTAATAAAACTGTTCGTACTAGCAACAATTGGTCTCCCTGGGGGGGTCAATCAGGGGTTTATGCACCTTTGGGAGGTGATAAAAGTAGGGCGTACTGCATACTCTTTGAAGCAAAAAGCATCTCTCTTTGACATCCAGTACACCCTACCTATGGGTTGCCTCGACAAGTCTAACAAATTTCCATTTGTAATGGGGGAGAGGATCAGAAGGGAGTTTCAGGTAAGTATCCGTATCTGATAGTAACCAATATGCCTCACAGAGGTAGTCTGGTCTGTCCTGAACGACTAAACCACCTCCTTTGTCAGCCTGTTTGACTATAATGTCTCCATTAGTTGTCAAGTCTTTAAGAGCTTGCCGTTCAGCTGGGCTCAAATTACAAGATTTTTTATTCATAGGGGCATCACATAATTTTATTAGATCTTTATAAACAGCTTGGTAAAATGTTTCAATATGTGGACCCTTCAAATTTGTTGGGTTAAATATAGATGGAGGTTTAAAACCAGTATGTGTGATGTCTGGCTCTTTAAACAGCTGGTAAACGGCATTCCTTTTTTTGCGCTGACAGGGAGAGCCCAAGGACCAAGGTATATCCCTGGGAACTACAGACCAGTTAGCCTAACATCAATAGTATGCAAGCTCTTGGAAGGGATGATATATACAAGATTTTAGTAATGAAAACTGTATCATTAGCAGTAATCAGCATGGATTCATGAAAAATCGTTCTTGCCAAACAACTACTAACCTTCTATGAGGAGGTGAGCTGCCATCTAGATGAAGGAAGGCCCGTAGACGTAGTGTATCTGGATTTGCAAAGGCATTTGATACAGTTCCCCACAAATGTTTACTATACAAGCTAAGGTCTGTCAGCATGGACCAAAGGGTGAGCACCTGGATTGAAAACTGGCTACAAGGGCGAGTTCAGAGGGTAGTGATAAAATGGTACAATGTGGAAAGTGGGGTCCCTCAGGGTTCTGTCCTGGGACCAATCCTATTTAATTTATTCATAAATGATCTGGAGGATGGGATAAACAGCTCAAGCTCAGCAGTATTTATGGACGATACTAAGCTCAGCAGGGCAATAGCTTCTCTGCAGGATGTGGAAACCTTGCAAGAAGATCTGAACAAATTAATGGGTTGGGCAACTACATGGCAAAAGAGGTTTAATGTGGAAAAATGTAAAATAATGCATTTAGGTGGCAAAAACATGAATGCAATCTACTCCCTAGGTGGAGAAGCTCTAGGGGAATCTAGGATGGAAAAGGACCAGGGGGTCCTAGTAGATGACAGACTCAGCAACAGCATGCAATGCCAAGCTGCTGCAAGCAAAGCCAATAGAATATTGGCATGCATTAAAAAGGGAATTAACTCCAGAGATAGTTACATAGTAGGTGAGGTTGAAAAAAGACACAAGTCCATCAAGTCCAACCTATGAAAAAACGATAAAGATAAAACGATAATTCTCCCATTTTCGACAAGACCGGTCTGGCCGCACATGGTGTATGCCGTCTAGTTCTCAGGAAGGATGTGCTGAAAATGGAGAGAGTACAGAGAAGGGCAACAAAGCTAGTAAAGGAATTCAAAAATCTTAGTTATGAGGAAGGATTACAGGCACTGAACTTATGTTCAGGAGAAGAGACGCTTGAGAGGGGATATGATTTTAATGTACAAATACCGTACTGGTGACCCCACAATAGGGATAAAACTTTTCCGCAAAAGGGCATATAAAAAGACTCATGGCCATTTACTAAAATTTAGAGGAAAAGCGATTTAACCGGAAACGGCGTAGAGGGTTCTTTACGGTAAAAGCGGTAAGAATGTGGAACTCTCTTCCACAAGCTGCGGTTTCAGCAGAGAGCATAGATCATTTCAAAAAACTATTAGGCACCTAATCGACTAAATATACAGGGATATACAATGTAATATTGACAATAAAAGCACACACACAGGTTGGACTTGATGGACTTGTGTCTTTTTTTTCAACCTTACCAACTATGTAAGTATGAGATAAAATCTCTTTTCCTGTAGTTGTAAAGAGTGCCCCCTTGTCCTCTGTGATGACCTTAAAGTGAATACCAACACCAAGTTCACTATATGGACCCCTTATGTATTTGTACATGTTGATCATATCCCCTTTATCTCCAGGATGGAATTGTGATCCATTCCATCCTGCCCAGCAGCAGCACAGTTAGGTTTCAGAACAAACCGTGTATGAAGGCATTTCCTATTTGGTTTTGAATAATGCTGTGATCTATGAGGTGGGATTTGGGAGGTTTGGACCCTTCCTGTAGGTGTGACTGGTTGGGATTGAATTGAATGGCAGCTGGTGGTATATTTTTGGGTGGGTGGTGCTGTAGATCAGCCTTTTTCAACCAGGGTGCCCAGAGGTTTGTTTAGGGGTGCCTTGGCAAAATGCCTAAAAATTGATCAAAAATTTGATACAAACCAGCAGGTGGATCAAGCCTGCCCTTTAGTTACAAAGTCACAGGTTTACATTATGCACCATTATGACTAGACACTGGCATCCTAACAACCAATGATGTCATCAGCTGATAAGGAGGATGTCTTTCCTCCACAGCATCCTTGTTTGACCCTCCTCTGCCCCTCTCCATTAGCACTGGGCTCACATTAGCTGACCGATGGAGAGAAATTGAGAGAGAAGAGAAACTTTGGAATACTAGTCAGTACCAGTATGCAAAGGTGTATTTGCTTTGGAAGAATAAATCGCCTCTAACGTTGGTGTCCTATGTGTGTTGCTGCATTATATAACTATTATGCCATGTACACACGGGCGGACTTTTCGACATCAAAGGTCCGACGGTCTTTCCGACGGACTTTTGAACGAACGCACTTGCCTACACACAATCAAAGTCCAACGGATTCGTACGTGATGATGTACGACTGGACTAAAATAAGGAAGTTCATAGCCAGTAGCCAATAGCTGCCCTAGCATTAGTTTTCGTTCGTTGGACTAGCATACAGACAAGCGGATTTTCCGATAGGAACTGGGTCCGGCGGAAAGATTTGAAGCATGTTCCAAATCTAAAGTCCATCTGATTTTCGACCGAAAGTCCGCTGCAGGTCCGATGAAGCCCACAAACGGTCGGATTGTCCGACGGATTCGTCCCGTCGGACCAGTCCTGTAGAAAAGTACGCTCGTGTGTACACGGCATTAGAATAGGTATTTACATTTTAGAATGGGGTGCCTTGAGACTGTCCATAATTTGAAAGAGTGCCTTGGGATTGTCTATAATTTTAAAGGTTTGAGAAACACTGCTCTAGATTTCAAGCAGTTTATGTATCTGTTTGATTAGTCGATGGACCAACAAAGAAAAAAACAGATGCTTTCGTGGCCTGCTTTCGAAATTACCTAGTCTATGGTTGGCTTTATCTGTATAGTGACCTTTACAATAACAGGGTGCTGGGATAGATTCAGTCATGTTTGAGCAGTTCTGGTAATAAGTGCCATGAAACTGAAAAAATCCAGTAGCTTATGGGTATTTGTATATTGGAACTATGTATGTGCAGATAACAAACTGGTCACCCTGCACAAACAAAGAGAGCAGCAGTGACCGGTCTGTAGTCCAGGAATTATTTAATTATGGATTACTGCAGACCAGAAATCTACAGAGCACACTAAGAATACACATGCATACAATTTAAATCCCCCTAAGCCACAATGATGGACATGTAGGGAGAAGGTAGATGTAAAGGTGACAGTGATGGGTATGTAGGGGAAGGTAGGTGTACAGGTGACAGGGGATGTAGGAGGGTAGGGTGTACAGGTGACAGTGATGGGGATGCAGGGGGGAAGTTAGGTGTACAGGTGATAGTGATGGGAATGCAGGAAGAAGGTAGGTGTACAGTAACAGGGGTACTTCTCACTGTCCGCTCCCTACTCAACTTGGCGATGGTTATGAACTCCAGGCGCACTCCTGATTTTGTACTACTTGATGATGGTCTTGGTCCAGACACAGAACAGACATGACACCTTCTTGAACACGGTGACTTTGCCGGTTCTCAGTTTGGAGTCTACAAAGCTCTTCGCCATTACTGTGGTGAGGAGGCTTTGGGGCTACAGAACAGAGTGAGGAGAGGAGAGGTCCGGAGATGTGCCCGGGGTGACTAGATGGGAGAGGAGTTCTCACTTCCCTTAACACTTTGTGTTCCAACAGTCCCAGAGCAGAAGAGCTGACATGGAAGTGCTGAGTCATGCTGCTCGGAACTCTTCTCAGATAATTTGTTGTGTTGCGGGACTACACCTCCCAGCATGACAGTGGCGGGTCGGTCGGCATCATGGTGGCCGTGCGTCTCCTCCCTCCTCCTACTAGGCCAATAGGATCCCTTTTCCTTTGGCCAATCACAAAACAGGTCTTAGGACCCGCTTCCTGATTGGCTGGGAGGAGAATCAGTGTGACAATAGCAAATATTAATTCGCTATTGTCACACAACAGGGTGGGCCCAAGGTGCAGTGCTCTGTGCCCCCAACCCACCCTTTTTTGAAGCCTATTAGAGCCTATGGCTCTCATCACGTGCTTAAAAAAAAAACAAAAAACATTGAAATCCATGCATCCAGCGCCCTGTATGTAGATTAGGGGCCTGATGCATAGATGGGGGGGCCCTGCGCCCCTAATGATCAAGCTGCCACTGCTAATTAGCATGTATTCCATCCCACCCACCATCAGAGCTGTGAAGGAAGTTAGTGTAAATGACGTATCTCAAAGACTACAAAGGGTTGTGTTTTTAGGTTAGAGATGCAGCAGGAACTGGCTGTGGAATAAACTTGGTGTACAGCAGGCTATACAGAATGTCACATGGTACAAAGGCACAACTAAACCCAGAATATTGGCCGATCTGCAGACAACAGAGCAACAGAGGTATGATCTATGCTGGGACTGATCATTCCATTCAGTTCTAGTGAAAAGAAAGTTGGAGTTCAGCTTTAAAGTAACAGGTATCCATATCATAACGGTAACCTAAATGTAAAGATCAGTCTATAAAATATGTGACCATGCATGTGTATGAATTCTCCCATATGAAGAGGGCTGCAAAGCTGGGTTTGTGTTCGGAGTACTGTATCATATTTTTTTTTTTTTTTTTAATATTCTTTAAAGTTTGTGGCAGAATACAAAATATAGTATAGGAATACAAGCATATTTGACTGGTGAGTAACCCTTCTTACGCTCAAGTTTTTTTTTACCATGCCTAGTTACATTTGAGTTTCTTTTAACCTAATGAATATACTCAAATTCAAAATAACCAAAAGGTTGTTAGGACAGTTCATAGAACAGGCCTGAACACATCTTCTCAAAATCCTGTTGCCATGTGCAACAGGTCAACTAACTTGTATAAATTCAGCATCAATTTCTCAGTAGTCGCGTATACAGTTATTTTGTCTTACACACACACGTCATATATGCAGTCCTCGAAGTAGATCTTAAGCATAAGTAATACCACCTTGAGGCCTGGTTCACATTGGTGCGACATACGCTCCAACTTTGGGAGCGCATGGCGTGTACAAATCAATGGTTCCCTATGAGAGCCGTCTTTAACTGGCCCGACACAAGTCTGTCCGACTTTGAAAAAGGTTCCTGTGCTACTTTTGTCCTTTTTCAGGCCATTTAATATCATTAAAGTCAGATCCTTGTCCTAATCATCCGACTTGGTGATTAGAGTAACAGAAAAAGGAATTTATGTCACACTGGGATTGTTTTGATTGGACTATCTCAAAGTCAGAGCAAAATCGTTTCCTGTTCATTCAAGTCGGATGGAAGTAGGACTGCTGTCGCAGGGCTAAGTCGGATGACAGTCGTGTCGTGCCAGTGTTAATGCTTTTAAAAATGAACACAGTATACTTTTACTTTGTTAACCACTTGCCGCCCGCCATATAGCAATATGGCGTCGGCAAAGTGGTTGCGATATCCTGACCGGACGTCATATGACAGGATATCAAGCCGCTACGCGCCCCCGGGGGCCCGCTTTGCGACAATTGCTGTTGCGGTGTGTCAGTCTGATACACCGCAACTCTGATCTAGGTAAAGAGTCTGTCTTAACCACGTGATCAGCCATGTCCAATCACGGCTGATCACGATGTAAACAGGAAGAGCCGTTGATTGGCTTTTCCTCACTCGCGTCTGACAGACGCGAGTAGAGGAGAGCCGATCGGCTGCTCTCCTGATGGGGGGGTGTCTGTGCTGATTGTTTATCAGTGCAGCCCCCCTCAGATGCCCACCCAGGACCACCAAGATGCCGCCAGGACCACCAGGGATGCCAATCAGTGCCCAGGCAGCTGCCAATCTGTGTCATTGAAAAATGCCTGCCAGTGATGCCAATCAGTGAAATCCATTGCCAGCCATCAATGCCGCCTATCAGTGCCACCCATAAGAACCCAGTGCCACCTATCAGTGCCCATCGTCAGTGCCATTTTTATTGGTGCTACCTCATCAGTGCCCCCTTATCAGTGCCCATCAGTGAAGGAGAAAAAAACTTACTTATTTACAAGATTTTATAACAAAAACAAAGAAAAACTTTGTTTTTTTCAAAATTTTCGGTCTTTTTTTATTCGTTTAGCAAAAAATAAAAACCATAGAGGTGATCGAATACCACCAAAAGATAGCTCTATTTGTGTGAATAAAATGATAAAAATTTAGTTTGGGTACAGTGTAACATGACCACGCAATTGTCATTTATAAAAGTGACAGCACTGTAAGCTGAAAATTGGCCTGGGCAGGAAGGTGCGGAAGTGCCCTGTATTGAAGAGGTTAATTTTGTAAAGCAACAACACTAAAGGTGGTTACATTGTTTACAATACAGCCGTGGTGAAAAGTTTGAAGATCAGCACAAATATTAATTTTTTACAAAGTCTGCTGCCTCAGTTTTTATGATTGCAATTATATTGCAATTCAACTGATCATTCTTCATAACATTATGTAGTATATGCAAATTGCCAAGTCCCTCTTTTCTGTGAAAATTAACTTAATCCCATAAACATTTTCACTGCATTGGTGTGAAGAAGCCTTCAGAGTGCCCAAGAAAGTCCAGCAAGCGGCAGGACCATCTCCTATAGTAGATTCACCTGTGGGATTGGGGCACCACCAGTGCAGAGCTTGCTCAGGAATGGCAGCAGGCAGGTGTATGTGCATCTGCATGCACAGTAAGGAGAAGACTTTTGGAGGATGGCCTGGTGTCAAGAAGGGCAGCAAAGAAGCCACTTCTCTCCAGGAAAAACATCAGGGACAGACTGATATTCTGCAAAAGATACAGGGATTGGAATGTTGAGGACTGAGGCAACGTATTGTCTCTGATGAATCCGCTTTGCGATTGGGGCATATGTAAACAAACTTTGTCCAGAGAAGAAAAGGTGAGCTCTACCATCAATCCTGTGTCATGCCAACAGTAAAGCATTCCGAGACCATTCATGTGTGGGATTGCTTCTTAGCCAAGGGAGTGGGCTTGCTCACAATTTTGCCTAAGAACACAGCCACAAATAAAGAATGGTACAAAACATCCTCCAAGAGCAACTTCTCCCAGCCATCCAAGAACAGTTTGGTGATGAACAATGATTTTTACAGCATGATGAAGCACCTTGCCATAAGGCAAAAGTGATAACTAAGTGGCTTGGGGAACAAAACATCAAAATTATGGGTCCATGGCCAAGAAACTCCCCAGACCCTAATCCCATTGAGAACTTGTGGTCAATCCTCAAGAGGCGGGTGAACAAAAAAAACCCCACAAATTCTGAAAAACTCCAAGCATTGATTGTAGAAGAATGGACTGCCATCAGTCAGGGTGTGGCCCAGAAGTTGACTGACAGCATGCCAGGGCGAATTGCAGAGGTCTTGAAAAAGAAGGGTCAACCCTGCAAATATAGACTTTTTGCATAAACTTAATATCATTTTCATTAAAAGCCTTTGACACTTATGAAATGCTTGTAATTATACGCTCTACTTTGTCATCCATTACCTTTATCCACTAACTTACTCACTGCCCAGGAGATTGCTAATCACTTCAAAAATAAGATTGATACAATTCGTCTCCAGCTCTCCACTCTACAGATGTCTCCCTCACTTTACACTCTTATGCCCCGTACACACGATCGGACATTCCGACAACAAAATCCATGGATTTTTTCCGACGGATGTTGGCTCAAACTTGTCTTGCATACACACGGTCACACAAATCTTGTCGGAAATTCCGAACGTCAAAAACGGGTGACGTACAACACGTACGACGAGCCAAGAAAAAGGAAGTTCAATTGCCAGTGCGGCTCTTCTGCTCAATGCTGAGCATGCGTGGAACTTTGTGCGTCGGAATTTATGACAACGGATTTTGTTGTTGGAAAATTTGAGATCCAGATCTCAAATTTTGTATGATGGAAATTCCCATGGAAAATGTCCGATGGAGCCTACACATGGTCGGAAAAGCCGGCAACAAGCTCCCATTTTCCGTCGGAAAATCCGACCGTGTATACAGGGCATTTGTCCTCCTGCACAATCAAAACTCATTTTAACCCAGCTGCTATAGGAGGTCACTAAACTTTTTTCTAATGCTAACCTAACCACCTGCCCCCTAGACCCTGTTCCTTCTCAAATACTACGTTCACCCTTTGACTCTATCCTACACTCTTTAATTCATATCTTCAACCTCTCCCTCTCTACTGGCATCTTCCCCAACCCTCTAAAACATGCACTAGTCACTCCCATACCAAAAAAAGGCCTCACTGGACCCCACCAATCCTAAACAAACAACCTAAGACCCATCTCCTTACTTCTTTTTGCCTCCAAACTCCTTGAATGTTAAGTCTACAACCGACTGAGTGACCACCTCACTGCGAATAACCATCTTGATCCTCTTCAGTCTGGATTTCGTCCACAGCACTCCACATAAACTGCTCTTCTAAGACTCACAAACGACTTACTAACAGCTAAAACCAACGGTCAATATTCCATACTCTTATGCCATGTACACACGAGCAGAATTTCCGTCAGAAAAAACTTGGATGGTTTTTCCAACGAAATTACGCTCAAGCTTGCCTTGCATATACATGGTCACACAAAAGTTCTCTGAACTTTTGACCGTCAAGAACGCGGTGACGTACAACACTACGACGAGCCAAAAGAATAAAGTTCAATGTGTCCGAGCATGCATCAAATTGTTTTCGAGCATACATGATGTTTTGTGTGTCCGAATTGCATACAGACGACTGCATTTTCGGATAGGAACTTTTTCCAACCGAAAAATAGAGAACCTGCTCTCAATCTTTTGCTGGCTGGAATTCTGCCAGCAAAAGTCCAATGGAGCATACACACGGTCGGAATATCTGACCAAAACTCACATCTGACTTTTGCTGGCGGAATTTCTGATCGTGTATACGGGGCATTACTCTTGGACCTCTCCACTGCCGTTGATACAGTTGACCACCCCCTCCTCCTCAAAAAACTCAATTTGGAGTGGTGGAGTACAGAGGAGGCAGAGAAGGACTGTTGTATCTTGCTGGAGTCCAGCTCTTTCCATTGTGACAGACAGAGATCTTCGAAAAGAGGTGTACTTCCAGCTTTGTTGAGTTCTGCTGGAGCTGTACCTGTTGCAGATGGCAATATTCAGGGATCTTCAAGACTTGTGTTTGTCTTACATTCCTTTTTATGTAAATGATGGAGAATCTCAAAGAAGAATCAATACTGGAGCCAGAAGCTACCGCCGAGTGCAATCTCTTACAAAATGATCCAACAGATGAAAAACTTGAATTAAATATCAAGGGGCTTTTCTGAAGAAAAAGGAGAAGGAGAAACCTCAATACACGATAAGCTATGCAACCAGGAGATGGACACTCAGGATGAAGAGCAGAAACCCACAAAACATCCATGAGAGCAGGAGGGCACAGGAAAGCACAAGTCTATTCATAAAGAGTTATCCTACTTTGAGGATTTTGCTAATCAAGCTGATGGTCTGAAGAAGCCATGTCCCCTGTGTCTATTAGACTTATTTAGGTCTTGTCACATCAATAAGCTTCTGAGACACCTGCAGAACCTGCATTGGAAAGTCTCTGTTGAATTTGAAGGCTACAGAATGTGCATTTGTTGTTTGCCCTGCTTGCAAAATATATCACAAAATGAGTTGCCCAGTAAAACTAGTGCTCACTACCATTGTATCATCTGTTCTGCAACTGTCGCTAGAAGAAAGACACATCAAACGCCATGTCAAGTAGGGGGAAACTCAAGTAATGCCCTTAGCCAGTAGTAGACCCAGGAAATTTTACACAAACCGAACACTGAGGAACAAGTTCTTCCGAATTGCAACACACCACAAAAATCCAGAATTTTCTTTAATCCAGTAATGAAGACTAACCGACAGCTGATCTTTTGTGTCATGGTGGTGTTAACAGAAGCACAGAAACCTCTTGAATGTCTGGATGCATTTAGTGCCACAGGCATCATGGGATTACATTGGGTAAAGCACCTTGGTAATTCCGTGAAAGTCACGCTTAATGAGATTAGTGACAGCTCAACCGCTATCATTTGGGAAAACTGTCAACTTAACCAGATGAAGGTGTTAATGAAAAGTGAAGGGAAATCTGAAGCAATGGTCATAGATAAAGATGTGGAAGAATTTGTGAAAACAGTAGAAGTTACACAGATTGATGCCAATGTCCTAATGCATGCACAGTCTTTTGATTTCATACATTTGGGACATTGGGACAACTGTGAATTATTTGGATGCAGCATTTCAAAATATCAGAAACCTGGGTATTGTATCTGTAACCTCAACTAATACTAGATCTCTGTATACCAAAACAAAAATGCCACTATGGTTGCAACATCATTAGGACAGAATGCTTTAATGAGTTGGCAGTGCGGATTTTCCTGGCTGCTATTGCCAGGGCGGCTGTTTGCTGTAATAAAAGCATTGAGGATCTGCTCTCGGTCGCTTTGGAGCATTTTGTCCTGGTGATAGTGTGGGTTCTAAGAGGTCCTCCGCTAGCTGATGAGTCTAAAAATGATTAGTAACCTTATTCATTGCCATTGGTGTGAGGAAAGAATCTTCCAAAAGGATGGAACTATGCTTGAAGAAAATCCATATGAAAGTATGTCTGGAAGATCAGTGGCCTTGCTTGGCCCAATGTGGTCTGGGTCCCTGTTTAAACACAGGCTTTCTGAGAAGAATGCTGTATGAAGCAACATCCCTAGGCATTGGGGAAATCCACACACTGCTAAAGAACCTCATATGTGAATCTAAATGTTCAACTGTCAAATAGTTTTCTGTTCATCCCACTCAGTACAGTCAAGAAGAAAGTGACGTTTTTATTAACGTTTCAGGTGGAGATGTATTGTCAGTCCCTGGTAAAAGAAAACAACAGGACATGAACACAAATGTTCCTAAAGGTCTAATGAATGACACTCGAGCAGAACATTCTCCATTTTATTATAGCATTCACAAACATGCGATTGGTGGATTAAACATACCAAAATTAAATAAAATATTGCAGTATCTCTCAGAAGCTGGATTTCTGGTGAGCCGGACACATTTTGATCCAACAGGAATCCGAACAAATGCTCCATTGGTAACACTTAAAGGGGTTGTAAAGGTAAATTTTTTTTTTTTTTTTTTTTTTTTTTTTTTTTTTTAAATAACAAACATGTTATACTTACCTTCACTGTGCAGCTCGTTCTGCACAGAGTGGCCCCGAACCTGGTCTTCTGGGGTCCCTCGGCGGCTGTTTCAGCTCCTCCCCGCAAGCATTAACCACCTTAATGCGAGCTCCCTCGCATGGTGGTTAGTGCTTGCGGGCGCGCTCCCGTGATACAGCCGGCAGCTTTAGCCGCTCACTGTATCACTCGGCCCCGCCCCCCAGCGCACCGCGTCATTGGATGTGATTGACAGCAGCGCGAGCCAATGGCTGCGCTGCTTCCAATCCATCCACTGTAGCCAATCAGCGGCCAGGGTGAGCGGAGGAATAGATGTCGGGAACGTGAAGCTGACTTTCGAGGCGGCAGGTAAGTAAAACGGGGGGGCTGGGGGCGGCGGTATTGTCAGAAGTTTTTTCACCTTAATGCATAGAATGCATTAAGGTGAAAAAATTTTTACCTTTACAGCCCCTTTTAAAGCAAGTCTTGAGGAGAACAGCTCTCTCTCCCATACTTCACAGTCTAGTAGCTGCAAAGATACCCCAGAGACAATAACTGAAGAGATGGCCTCTGTGTCCGATGTGAAATAGCATCCACATCTTTGAATGAGGAAAGAATCCTTTATTCTTTTAGACTGTTTTCACGCGTAAGACTTATGCCCCGTACACACGGTCGGACTTTGTTCGGACATTCCGACAACAAAATCCTTGGATTTTTTCCGACGGATGTTGGCTCAAACTTGTTTTGCCTACACACGGTCGCACAAAGTTGTCGGAATTTCCGATCGCCAAGAACGCGGTGACGTCAAGCACGTACGACGAGACTAGAAAAGGCCAGTTCAGAACCAAGCGCGGCACCCTTTGGGCTCCTTTTGCTAATCTCGTGTTAGTAAAAGTTTGGTGAGAGACGATTCGCGCTTTTTCAGACTCGTGGCTTTCAGATCGTTTTCTGCCGTTCAGTTTGTGCTTGTGGGTTTGTATCTGCTCTTCAGTGCGTGCAGTCAGTTCGTATTGGAGTTTTCTGTGCGATCTTGTCCGCTCGTTGCTGTTTTTCAGGTCGCTCTTCACAGGCCTTGCTGTTCTTCAGTGCGTTCTGTTACTTCGTTCTGAGCAGCCGACCGTTTTCTAGCCATGTTGCGTATGCGTACTCCTCGTAGAGTTCGTGCTGTGCGGGGGCTTGGTGTTGGGGTCCTGACCTTGACACAAGTCCAGTCCATGAACAGGGTGGGGAGGAGTTCATGGACCAAGAATTGGTTGCTTCAGCATGACCAGTTCTGTCATATGCCTTTGCTCCGTGAGATCCGTGAGAATAATCCTGATGATTTCAGGAACTTTCTCAGGATGACGGACCCCGTATTTCACCGTTGGCTTCGCTGACCCCCTATATCAGCAGGCAGGATACCTGCATGAGGCAAGCCATCACTCCGGAGCAGAGGTTGGTCGCTACCTTGCGGTATTTGGCCACAGGGAGAAGCCTGCAGGACCTCAAGTTCTCGACAGGCATCTCCCCCCAGGCTCTGGGGATCATTATCCCAGAGACCTGTTCTGCCATCATCCAGGTCCTACAGAAGGAGTATATGAAGGTAAGATTTTTATCCTTTTATATCACATTTTATTGTATTGAATGTTTGATAATATATTGTATTTCTTTCCTCATTCCCTAATTACCATGATTGTAATATGCTGTGAATGTCCCCTTTGTCCTCATGCATGCTGGATTTTTATGTAATTATTATTTTAGGTCCTTCATACATATTTGCCCTTCAATAACCTCCCCAGCATGGTGTCTCCTGCCCTATATTCACCTCATGTAGTTACTTAACAATGTATTTTATCAGCTCCATAGTAGTGCTTTACCCCAAACACCCCCTAAAATGTTTTGAAATGTTATTTTTTATTTAAATTCAGGCAGAGGGCCAGAGGCTTTTTTTTGTGGTGTCCCCAAATTTTTTGTAACCCTCCCTCCCCCAACTGCTAAGTCAGCTGATCCCAATTCTCTATCCTCAATCATCTATCTGCTGACTTTGCCAAACCCATACACACTATACCCATCTCTTTAGTGCTCAGATTTATGGATGAATTCCCCAAAGCATGTAGTGCAAGGGCCTGCCTGTATACTTTCCAATGGTACTGTTTAAAGTTCTTGTATCCTATTATGATCTTGATAGGTAATAGCAGAATGTTCAAATGTCCTCAAATGTGTACAGTGTGTATTTATATCTTTGTATTATGACACTTCTTACCTGTCCAGTGGTCTGCCAATAGTGTAACTAAGGAGGGGCTGTTCCAAGTAATACCCTGTATTTAGGCATTCATCTCTCAATGAAGTGAAGAGGGTTACCTGTCCAAGAGTTCCCCCCCCCCTATAATGTTAGAAATGGCCCATGAGAAGGGGGGGGGGGAATATGATAGGTGTACCTTATACTTTGTTGTTGTTAAATTCCCCTTAATAAATGCTATCTGGAGGTTGACCCATAATGTTTGTGTCTAATCTGCTTGCCAGGTTTCTGTGAAAAAATAGTAATGTTTATTGTTTTTTCCTCAACAGTTTCCTTCCACGCCACAGGAATGGCAGACTGTGGCCTCCCACTTTGCCCAGCGGTGGGACTTTCCTAACTGCGGAGGGGCAATTGATGGGAAACACGTCCACATCGTCCCACCACCCAACTCGGGGTCGTACTATTATAATTACAAGGGGTTTAATAGTATAGTGATGTTGGCGGTGGTGTCGGCTAATTACGACTTCTTGTATGTGGACATGGGGAAGAATGGCCGGATGTCCGATGGTGGAGTGATCGCCCAGACGGAGTTCTACAGGCGTCTCCAGAATGGCAGCTTGGACTTGCCACCTCCAGAGGACAATGTTGAAGGTCTCCCATTTGTGTTCGTTGCTGATGAAGCATTTGCGCTGGGGGATCACCTGATGCGGCCATTCCCGATGAGGACCCTCACCCCGGAACAGAGGGTTTTTAATTACCGGCTGGCCAGAGCCCGAAGAGTGGTGGAGAACACATTTGGAATCCTGGCCAGCCGGTTCCAATTATTTATGACACCCATCCATATGGCGGAGTATAAACTGAACCATATAATACTTGGCTGAATGTTTTCGTAGAAAATTATGGAGAACACAGCAGGCAACTATGCTGGCTCAGTTGGGCCTGAGGCCGGAATCCCAAATACATCAACAATGACGGCACTTGAAAGCGGCCGTCCTGGCTTGCCCTCCCTGAATGCCCGTGATGTCCGGTTACGATACCTGGAGTTCTTTGCGGGTAGGGGGGCTATCAATATGCCAGACAATATGTGACACCTTTTTCAAATAAAAAACAACCAAAAGAAATTCTTGGTGGACATTTACTGCTTGTGTTTGTTTTAGCTGACCCTGACAGAAATGTGTTGAGTGCAGAAAATGTCGTGATTGGGTAACCTTATAAAAAACAGTGTTGGCTGGTACTTCCTAAATGCAAAAACACATTTCACTACAAGTGCACTTGCAACTGCACTGAACCTGCACTTGTAGTGCAAAGAGGATTTGCCCTTAGGAAATAACCCCCATTTGTGCATAAAACAACAATTACATCACCCCAAAAGTGTTGTAGTGTTGAGACAATAATCCACACATTCTTGAGTAAGGCACTTTTTTATACCTGCACAATCACATGCGCATTTACCAAAGGTTTTTAAAACAAACCAACATGTTTGTTGTATAACAATGTTTGCAGTAGCATTATGAAAAATCAAAATATCCATTTCAGATAAAACAGGCCTGTGTAAAACCAACAAGAAAGCCAAAAAACTTGAACTTACAAAGTTCACATTAGGTAAAACCTGAAGGCTATATCAGACATCAGTATTTAGGAACTGGGTTTGATATAGCATTCAGATGGGGGGAAATCACCCCTGGAAAAGCCAAATTTGGAAGATGCACACCAATTTACAAATGTCCACATGTGCTATCTGCCATCATGGGGGATCAAGGGACATGTTTGGGGGGAGCAAGCCCTTCCTCAACGCTACTTTATAATTGAGGAAGGGGTTGCCCCCCCAAAACGCGTCCATTGATCTCCCGTGATGGCAGATAGCACATGTTGGCACACTGTGTGCATCCTCCAAATTTGGCTTTTCTAAACATTGAAAAAATTTTGGTACGATAAAACAGGTGATTTTGTGGGGTTTAAATTCGCTCCAAAACATCAATGATGTTATTATTTTTTTTAATAACATCAGTGATTTGTTGATGTATGTTTTGCAATTGGAGATTACACCCCATGATCTCCCCGATGAGTATCTGGGCACTTTCAGATGTAAAGCGTTCTGGATCCCTCACATCACGATCACCTAAAAAGAGATAAAGAACAAAAAAAAAGGTCTCAAAAATCTGCCACCATCCATCTCTTTTACCTGAGCCTGTGGTCGCAGACACTCACCTGTTGTGGTGCCAATCTCCACCACGTCTTCTTCTTCCTCCTGCTCAGCTTCTTGGGTTGGTATTTCCCCTTCTTCCAGAGAGGGGGGGTCTCTGGTCTCCTGGGATGAGGGGTGTCCGAGTCTTTTCTCCCCTATGTAAAACAAAAATGGTATACTTAGCACACAGATATTTGATGGCAGAACTATAGAAATAGGAAACATTGCTTGGAAGTGGGGTACAATTGTCTATTTTAGCCGAGTTCCAAGATGTATATTTTTTATTGCCCTTTGTCAAGCTGCAATACTTTACCTGTTTGGTACAAGCTTCACAGATGGAGACCCCCCTATAGTATACACTGGAGCACCTGTGTGGCCCCCCCTAATAAAAATGGTGTTCTTGTGTCCCACACTAGTGCTCCAGTGTCCAGATGTGAAAACAGCTGCTCAGTGTCCTCTCCTTACACACAATCTAGTTTGCATTTCATTCTAGTAACAAACCCATCTACACAAACAAATATTTGGCATCCAAGTAGGCCCCCAAAAATGTGTGAAAATGCATATGGCCTAAACAATGGTGTTCTAGAGGCCGAAAGAAAAATGTTTGATACGAACGAATAATGTGCCCATGAACATTAAAGTTGACCTTTGTAAACGTTACAACTAATGAAAGCATATGGAGCAGAACGAACGTAATAAAGACAGAAAGAATAAGAACACAGCACAACTACTTACTTTTTTGCAGCACTCTCCGGATCTTTCGGTACTGCTCTGGCTCTCTCAACTTCAGGTCCGACCACCGCTTCCTGAGCTGATCTTTAGACCTTCGTACCCCGAAATTCCGCTCTAGACTCCTGACCACTTTCGCCATGATTTTGGCCTTTCGGATGTTGGGGTTGGGGTAAGGCCCATATTTTCCGTCATAGTCGGACTTCCTCATGATGTCGACCATCTCCAACATCTCCCCAAACGACATATTTGTGGCCTTAAAACGTCTCCTTCTGGATCGGGACGTGCCTGGATCCGCCCTTTCCTCCTCCTCCTCCTCCTCGTTGCTACAATTAGCCCGCACCTGCTGTATGTCCGCCATCATGCTCTTCCCCCACTGCGCCGAACGAAAAGGGGCGGGGAATACACTAGAAAGAACGTCAGGGGCGGGCGGAGTTACACGCATGCGCAGTGTATATAAAGCGTAACACGCGTGCGTATTACGTTTGATCTGTGAGCGGAGGAAGGAGCATTGAACGCGGCGATCGTAAGAACGAAGGTAAGAGACAAACTTGGGCCTATACTGCTTCTATAGATTGAGGCCTATATTGTAACAAGATTAGGAGAGTTTGGTGTGACATTAGGCTTTGTCTTGTGTTGTGTCTTGCAGTGAACATGGATATGGTACTGAAAGATCAGGACTTCATTTCAGTCTTCATAGAGATGCTAAGGGAGCTGCCCTGTCTGTGGGAGATTAAACACCCCCATTACAAGAACCAAGCAAAGAGGAAGGCAGCACTGGAGCAATTGTGTGAAATTGTGAAGCAGGTGATCCCCACGGCAGACATCACTTTTTTAAAGATTTTCATTGGTGGCCTGAGGAGCACATATCTGAGGGAGCGCAATAAAGTCCTGGATTCACAGAGATCCGGAGCAGCAGATGACATCTATGTCCCCAGGATGTTGTACTACGACAGGCTGCACTTTCTGGCAGGCCAGATTGAACCCAGGTCATCACTCTCCAGTCTTCCTTCCACGCTTCCTTCCCCCCCGGCTGAGGCTTCTGACGCCCAACCTGGGCCTTCCAGGCCACATGTGGAGGAGCCCAGATTGAGCCAGGTATAGCATTCCTCTAAATATTTCTGCTTGTCCAATCAATGATGTTAACTAGATGTTAGTTTGGAGTACTAATTTATGATTGTGATTGATGATGCAAAAACTAAAACCATGTCCCTTTTTCATACACAGGGAAGTCTCAGCCAGGAGGTGGCCGGGCCGAGCCGGCTGGCTGATCTGCAGGTCCCTCCATCCCCCCTGGAAACAGAAAGTGGCAGTAGGAGGAGTGCCCTAGAGGAGGCTGCTATCAGATTTTTTTGTAGGGCTACAGAGGTCCTGGGAGCACCCCACACCAGGCAGGAGAACATTGCTGCATTCATAGCATATAAAATGCAGAGGATGGAGGAGGGCCAAAAAGCCATGTGTGAGGCCCTCATATCAGAGGCTCTGGCGAAAGGTGTGAGGGGCCAAATTACACCTCACACACAGCTTTGGGATGGTCCTCCTCCTCCTCCTGCAGGTCCTACTCCTCCTCCAGGTCCTACTCCTCCTCCTGCCACATCTCCAACTGCACAGCCACAGCCCGGAAGGAAGTGTGAAAGGAAGACCAGACAGTGAGGACCCTGGATCCAGTCTGGTCGGCCAAAAGATGCAGCCTCTTGTGGTACCACAGCCTGGGGACACTGATGTCATCTGCTGCTATCCGGATCTCTGTGAATCCCGGACCAGACTGCCCTCCCTTACATATGGACTCTTCAAGCCACCAATTTTGAGGTTTAAGAATTGATGTCTGCCGTGGGGGTCCCAGGCTTCACTAATTTCTCTTGTTGATCCAGTGTTGCCTTCCTCTTTGTTTGGTTCTGAGCCCTTAATAAAGGATTTTTGTTTTGAATTATACTCTCCTATGTGTTTTACTTCAAAAATGATGGTTTGTTTGTGAGGATTCAGGTACATTTCTAATATACAATGTGAAATGAACAAGGGACACCAACAACAAAAAATCTCATGGAGATTAAATAATAAAAGATATCAATGGTGTTGGGGTAACTTGCCACACAAAACACACACAAAAATATTCTGGAGTAAAAATAAAAATAACATTGAACAAAGATCAGCCTTGGAAAAAATCCAAACATTAAAGAAAAAAAAAGGCTTAAAAACAAAAAAAAAAAAAACATAAAAAATATAAAACTGTCAGATGTGACAACTAATAACAATATATTGAGGGAATCCCACTAAAAAAACACAAATAAAACTTTGTGAGAAGTGTGTGTGAATATGAGCAGCAAAACTACTTAATTCTTGTCACATTATAAAGAAGAAGAGAGTGCGCTGTATTAAACCATTTTTTACATTGCAGCGTGACGAAAGTGCTGTATCCATTGCGAACGCTAAGTTTACCAGAACGAGCTGTCCCGTGTCGGAATTTCTTCTGAGCATGCGTCGGAACAGGCCACACACGGTCGGAATTGACGCGATCGGATTTTGTTGTCGGAAAATTTTATCTCCTGCTGTCCAACTTTGTGTGTCGGAAAATCCGATGGAAAATGTCCGATGGCGCCCACACACGGTCGGAATTTCCGACAACACGCTCCGATCGGACATTGTCCATTGGAAAATCCGACCGTGTGTACGGGGCATAAGTGATGCAACTTTCATACTTGCTCTTGTTGCTGGTTTTCATTTAGACCAGCCTATTATCCAACAAAGCTGACAATAATAAATAATTATTTAAAAAAAACAAAAAAACTCAATTTGCTTGGTCTCCATGGCTGCTCTCTGTGTTGGTTCAAATCTTACCTATCTCACAGCACCTTCAGTGTCACTTACAATTTCACTCCTGCTCTCCAACTCCTCTTACCCTTGGGATCCCCCGAGGTTCTGTCCTTGGACATCTACTATTCTTGATCTACACGTCCTCCCTGGGTCAGCTGATAGCCTCCCATAGCTTACGCTACCATTTATATGCCGATGACACCCAAGTCTATCTCTCTACTCTTTAGCTCACCCCATCAGTCTCCTCACGCATCACTGATTTACTAACAGACATATCAGCCTGGATGTCACAGCACTTCCTTAAACTGAATCTATCTAAAACCGAGCTCATAATATTCCCCCCACAGGCCCCTTCCCCTGACTTCTCTGTCAAGATCAATGGCACAACTTTCAGTCCATCCCCACATGCCAGGGTGCTAGGGGTAACCCTAGACTCTGAACTATCCTTTCAGGCCCACATCCAATCCCTGTCCAAATCATGCCGCCTTAGCCTCCACAACATCTCTAGAATATGTCCCTTTTTAACCAAGCTTGTAATTCACTCCCTGGTTATCTCTCGCCTTGACTACTGCAACTCCCTCCTCATTGGATTACCTTTACATACACCATACCCCCTTCAGTCCATAATAAATGCTGCTGCAAGAATCATCCACCTTACCAACCGTTCAGTGTCCTCCACCCCTCTCTGGCATTCCCCCCACTAGCTTCCACTTACCCAACGAATAAGATTCAAAGTACTAACAATAATTTACAAATCCATCCACAAAGCCATTCTTTGGAACTCCCTACCCTAGTCTGTCTGAATACCCCTTAATCTATCCATCTTTAGATAATCCCTGAAAACCCTTCTCTTTAACCGGTTCCCGACCCGCGCACGCCGATGTACGTCGGCAGAATGGCACGGCTGGACAAATGGGCATACCTGTACGTTCCATTTGAATTCCCCACCGTGCCATTGCATGCGCGCCGGCCGGGAGCTCCGTGAGTCGGGTCGCGGGTCCCGCGGACTCGATCGACGCG
Organism: Aquarana catesbeiana; assembly: GCF_042186555.1. Lineage (NCBI taxonomy): Eukaryota > Metazoa > Chordata > Amphibia > Anura > Ranidae > Aquarana > Aquarana catesbeiana. Next base: position 154,137,059 of record NC_133329.1, read on the forward strand.
GGGATACCCGCGATTGCCTCACGGAGAGGACGAACGGGGAGATGCCGTTGTAAACAGCATCTCCCCGTTCTGCCTAGTGACAAGTGTCACTCGATCTCTGCTCCCTGTCATTGGAGCAGAGATCAGTGACGTCACACACAGAGCCCATCCCCCTACAGTTAGTAATCACTCCCCTAGGACATACTTAACCCCTCCCCGCCCCCTAGTGGTTAACCCCTTCACTGCCAGTGTCATTTACACAGTAATCAGTGCATTTTTAATCGCACTGATCGCTGTATAAATGACAATGGTCCCAAAAATGTGTCAAAAATGTCCGACAATGTCCGCCATAACGTCGCAGTCACAATAAAAATCGCTGATTGCCGCCATTACTAATAAAAAAAAATAAATAATTAATAAAAATGCCATAAAACTATCCCCTATTTAGTAAACGCTATAACGTTTGCGCAAACCAATTAAACGCTTATTGCGATTTTTTTTTTTACTAAAAATATGTAGAAGAATATGATTGGCCTAAACTGAGGAAAAAAAAAATTTTTTTTATCTATTTTTTGGGGATATTTATTATAGCAAAATGTAAAAAATAATGCGTTTTTTTCAAAATTGTCGCTCTTATTTTGTTTATAGCGCAAAAAATAAAAATCGCAGAGGCAATCAAATACCACCAAAAGAAAGCTCTATTTGTGGGGAAAAAAAGGACGTCAATTTTGTTTGGGAGCCACGTCGCACGACCGCGCAATTGTCAGTTAAAGCGACGCAGTGCCGAATCGCAAAAAACGCTCTGGTCAGGAAGGGGGTAAAATCTTCCGGGGCTGAAGCCATTAAAGACGCCTATAACGCTTCTAACTAATACACTGTTTTACGTTCTCCATCAGCTCATTCCCCACAGCTATTACTTTTTGTATCAATTGACCTTCCCTCTTAGATTGTAAGCTCTAACGTGCAGGGCCCTCTGATTCCTCTTGTACCAAATTGTAATGTAACAGGAATGTCTGCTTTTGTTAAGTGCTGTGCTAACTGTTGGCTTGATATAAATCCTGTATAATAATAATATAATAATAATAGTAATATCTGAAAAAAAGATCTAAAAATACTGAAGCAGCAGACTTTGTGAAAATTAATATTTGTGTCATTCTCAAAACTTTTGGCCATGGCTGTCACTGGACATGAAATATGAACAAAACATATCCCTCTTTACTGTGTACTGTTTCAATCCAGAGCACTAAGTGTCATCTCTCCTGCTGTCTTGTTCCTCTGCTATCGACTTGAGTCACTTCTAACAAGTTTTCCTGATGCCAAGAAAGAAGGTGACAGGGAAGGAAGCTCCAGCAACACAGCCTGTGATTGACAGCCTCAACTCTGTTCCTGTGTGCTGTGTGAAGGGGATGTGTCCTCTCCCTCCAATCACCTCTCAGACTTCTTCTCACTGAGATCTGCGGAGTGCAACTTCAGCTCCCCACTCTCTGCTTTCTAAAAGCTTAGACAAGCTGTATAAATTCTGCATTTTGAACAGCTGTAGAGAAGAGAACTGCAGATAAACGGGTACAGCTTACATAGGGAGATTTGTTTAATCTCTGTGTATCACCTACAATTAGTCGTTTCACTGGGTATATGTAAGGGTTTACAACCACTTTACCATAGCTAGAATATCCCTTGTGTTTTTTTTTTTTTTTTTGATAATGGATTAAAATTGGACTTTAGTCAACCTATGTCTTACTCCTGTCCTGGGGAATATACAGAGGTGGCGATATCAAAAGTCTTTGAAAAACTAGTGATCCTGTTGCTGGCAGAATCTTACCTGTGATATAATTGCTAGAGAGCCAAAAGATGAGTACAAATGTGGTGCTGGACGTAAATTGACACTTGGGTTTGGCTGATCTGCAAAACTGGCCTCCCCCAAGAAGTGGGGGTCACTAAATTGTCCAAGTTTAGTTGAGCCAAAATGAGCACCAAATACCTTAGGACATTTTTTTTTTAATTTCTACACGTATCAACAAGAAAATGTGTGATCTCAAAATACATTGGCTGCCTTCTTGTTGCCACCTTTAAAAAAATAGGCACATATAGGCATATTGTTTGGCGCTCATTTTGGCTCAACTACTCTAGGATCGCTACAGAGGGCAAAGAAAGCACCTGCTTCCACTGCTTTGCTCCTTGTTGGCTGAACCAGTAATAATAATATCTTGGCTGCTTGTAGAAACTTCCACCACTGTCTCCAAGGTAGGTTGAAAATTCCTCACTACTTAATTGTCTATATGCTTTATAACACTATATCATTAATTTGAGTTCTTCCTGCAAAGAACACATTCTAGCAGCTGACTTCTAGGGCCTGACCGAGGCCTGTGGGTTGTTTTTCGATGGTTATCATACTTTTTGGTCAAGTAACTTTGCCAAAGAGGAAGCAATGGTATGCAGCCCCAGCTGGTTTGCTTGTTAAATTTCAAGCAGAAACCTATTTTCAGGTATTGAATTATGATTCATACACTTGTGGTTTGTAGCTGGTATGCTGGGAGTTTTTGTGGTATTCACTACTGCTGATCAGTGTCTCCTATGGTGTTGCTGATCTTTTTAGGATTCCCAGCTTAGGATCTACTTCTTCTATCTTTTCAGCTACAGTGGATATAAAAAGTCTACACGGGGGCATGACCGTAAGCCAGCCTGGACGGATGTGTAGACTGAGAGCTCCTCTCCAGCCCGCAGCTACCAGGCACAAAACCCAGGGAATCTGCATCCATCCATGGGTGGCTCGCAGACCACCCGATCCTCCTCAGCCAGGGGATCGTCTCAACACCCGCCACGCTCCTCCGCGTCTTTCAGGGACTATTTTAAAGTGCCAGACATGCCGCCGGGCGGGGGGGGACAAGATGGCGCCCCTCACTTCCATCACTGCAGAGACAAATCTCCACAGGACAACTGGACGGCCCAGATCCCGGACCCGAGCTGTGAGGGACCCCCGCAAGTGGCGAGTTACTCCCAGTGAGCTCTCCCTTCCCCTGTCACGCTGCACATGGAGCAGGCCGAGGCCTATACCCAGCATCCATCCCCCTACACCCAGTGCACAGATACATACTCCAGACTGCTCCGGGCGGCATCCGATCACGGCCTACAGGAAGGTAGTCCTGTCTTCCCTACCCCCTCATATGGTGCAGAGGAGTTTCTGGCCCCACACACTCCCAGGCCTACCCGGAACCAGCAGAAGGGAGTAGGCCTCACTACTCTGACAGGCCTGCCCAGGCCTCTCCCAAGGCCCAAAGGCAAAGTCACGCTCCTGGGACAATAGCTTCACTAGGGACCATGTGGAGACCCCCCCTCCTATGCCCAAATGACGAGTGCCCGTGCCCAGCCACAATGGGGGAGCCCGGCTCTACAGGCCTCCCACACTGCAAGCTGGTCTGAGCCATGGGACTCTCCACGGCAGCCTACCCCCCATGGCCACGCTACATCATCAGAGGACTCTCACCAACAGCCCTCACCCTTTCATCCCCACTCACACCGGGCCGAGGTAGTCAACCCCCCCCCTACCATGGCAGTCCTATCTGCAGGCCATCCCAACAAAGGAGGATTTCAAGCAACTCATAGAAGTTATAAAATCTACCTGCCGGGCCGAAATTCAGGCCCTCCACACTGGCCTCAAACATCTTGCTGACAGAGTGGCGGAAAAAGAGATACAGGAGACTAAGCTAGCAGTACACTGTACCCAAATTCAGGGCTCAGACCACCGCATGTTGAGAGACATGCAACTCTATGTCAAGGACCAGGACAACAGGGGGCGCCGGAATAACATTCACGTACGAGGCCTGCCTGAAGCAGAGGAAGTAGAAGACCTACAGGCCTCCCTTCAGGCCCTGTTTAACAACCTATTGGGGGAATCCGCAGACAAACATATCGAGATGGACAGAGCCCACCAAGCCCTCAGACCTAAAGGCCCCGCTTCTAAACCACGTGACGTCATCTGCTGGGTACACTCCTATCCATTGAAAAAGGACATCATGCGTGAAGCCCGCTCCATCCGCAAATTGGTCTCTGACAGTAACCAAATACAGATCCTGGATCACGCTTCAGAAACGGTGGCTGCTGCAACCCCTTCTCCATACCTTACAAGACAAGGACATTATCTATAGATGGGGATATCACTTCAGCCTGACTGCGAAACACCAGGGGAAGTCTTCTACTCTACGCTACCCAGAAGATCTACACGCCTTCTGCTACACCCTAGGCATCCCCATCCCTCAGTTACCAGAATGGGATTTGGTGGCCACTCCGCCCCCCCGCCAAACGATCTAGGGGACCGGACCCTTCCCGTAAATCTCCTAAACACAGGAATACCTGATCCCACTGGACAGCAGACCCCCGGGACTCGGTCCACACCTTTTCTCATTTTTCATGTTTTTTTTTTTTTTCTCCTGTCCATGAGCTACTCCACGCTCCTCCTTAGCACCACTCCCTGGTTGCCTTTGCTTCACCCCTGATTCGCACCATGGGCAAGTCTCGGCTGAGACACCGAAGAGGTTGACTTCCTGATTACCAACCCCCCCTTGGTTTACCATCCAAAGTTCCTCCCCCAACGCCCCTATATTTGAGTTGTTTTCTTACACCCATGTGCCCCCCTGACCTATATTTTTTGGATTCCCTGGTCGGGAGGACTTACAGGAACTATACGGGCCCTGTGATTCTACGGGTCAACAGGGCCTGCTTGATGAAGATTGTTATATTAGCTGTGTGTTTTCTCGCTCTAACCCTTTTTTTCCTCTCTAGATTCTTTTCCCTCTCTTTGTCTCAGACCGGTACTCCACGGAGACTTCGACGGCTGCCGGATCTCCACCCATTGATGCCACGCTTCCAGACCCAGATCCACCAACTACAGACTCAGCTAAGTATAGATGTAGCTAACCTTACCTTACACAATGGCTAAGATTATGTCCCTAAATGTCCACGGCCTAAACTCTAACAAGAAAAGACACTTGGGAGTTTAAACAGTCAGGAGCGGACGTCATCATGATCCATGAAACCAACTTTAACAAGGGGGACTCCTTTACATTTGCTTCTAGACATTACCCCCAAATCTACCAGGCCTTTAACCCAAGTAAAAGAGCGGGTATCGCTATACTATTTAAAAGGGGATCCCCATTCACCTGCTCTGCCACCTATCTGGATCCGCAAGGTCACTACATCATTCTCTGCGGTCACTGGCAGACGCAAGATGTCACTTTCTGCGTCCTGTACGCCCCGAACACTTGCCAACATCGTTTCCTAGCTAAGGTCCTCACTTGCTTCTCTCGAACGCCCTGCGATTTCCTTGTAATCGGGGGAGACTTCATTCTTTAACACTCTGTGGCGAGTCCCCTCACAAACCCCAGCCCTGAGGGACTCTAAGCTCTTTCGCCAACTCACTAGAAAACATGCTCTCTTTGACGCCTGGAGGGCTCTCCGCTCAGGCGATCGCCAGTATACCTTCTACTCGGCCCCTCATCATACCCACTTGCGTATAGACTACCTATTTGTTAACAACAACATGCTCTGCATCACCGACTCCGCACAGATACTCCCCATCTCCTGATCCGACCATGCCCCCGTTACGATAACGCTGAACCTCAGCATTCCCCTATGTAGACCATACAATTGGCGGATGAACTACTTCCTTTTGCAGCACGTCCCCTCCCGAACTGAGCTGGAATCCACCCTAAAATATTATTTTACCGAAAATGACCGGACGCATCCCTTACCACTCTCTGGGCCGCCCATAAGACGGTCCTTAGGGGTGACTGCCTTGCCCTCTCCTTTGCTCTTAAGAAAGATGCTGAAGCCGCCAAGTTACAGGCCGAAACGCAACTTAACGCCCTGGAGGCCCTGCTGCAATCTTCCCCATCCCTATCACTCCTTAAACAAATCACTTGCATACGGTCCACACTCAGGGAACTTGTGATAGGTCAGGTAGAAAAAGCACTGATTAGACTGAAGCAGCTATATTATGATAAGGGCAACGAGGCGCAAGCCCTACTGGGCAGGAAACCGGCTGATTGAATGCTTACCGCCACTCCACACCAAGTTAAGAACAGATCAGGTGACCTGTTCCATCCCCAGGACATAGCGAACACGTTCGCAGACTTTTACACTGACCTGTACAATAAACCTGAGATACCACATAATCCCCCCCAGTTGACCTAATGGACAGAATGACACAATATCTAGAGCAGGCTCAGAATTCCCCAATTGCCAGCTTCAGACTTACTCACGCTAAACGCCCCCATTACCGATGAGGAACTTACAATAGCTATAAAAGCCCCACCTGCTCACAAATCTCCCGGACCAGACGGGCTGCCTTATGAATACTACAAAACCTTCCTCCCTCTACTGCTACCACATATGACTAAACTCTATAATGCCTTCCTTCAGTAGACCCCCATCCCGACTGGCATGCAATGCTCCTACCTCACCCTAAGCCGGACAAATACCCCTCTTCCTGTGCCAGCTATAGGCCCATAGCTTTACTAAATACGGACCTAAAAATCTTTACAAAAATTTTTCGATACGCCTGAACGCGATACTGCCCTCTCTGATCCACAAGGACCAGGTGGGCTTCATCCCCCTTCACCAAGCAGGTGACAACACGAGAAAGGTCATAGACCTAATCCATGTGGCCAATAGAGACAACACTGAATCCCTGATCCTGAGTTTAGATGCAGAAAAGGTGTTTGACTGCCCTGGTTGGCCTTTCATGCTCGCCACTTTAAGCCACATGGGGTTTAGGGGAACTTTCTTGAGAGCGGTACAACATCTCTATACTAACCCCACATCACAGGTAAAAACTCCATTTGCCACCTCACCCACCTTCCCAGCAACCAATGGTACCCACCAGGGCTATCCGCTCTCCCCCGTGCGATTTGCCTTATGCGTTGAGCCCCTGGTGGCGACCATTCGGAGAAACCCAGATATTCGATGTATATCCGTGAGGGGTAAAGAATTTAAGACATCCCTGTTTGCGGACGACATCATCCTTACCCTGACCCAACCCAGGATCTCATTGCCCAACCTACACACTGAACTCGATAAATACGGTGAGCTCTCGCGCTACAAAATGAATGCTTCAAAGTCCATGGCCCTCCCGCTTAAGGTCCCAGAGAAAGAACTTCTCCATTTACAGTCAGAGTTCCCCTATAACTGGGAGCGGATTTCCCTGAAATACCTGGGGGTTAATCTCACCCCGTCCTTTGACTCCCTATACCAGGCCAATTTCCCTCCCCTATATAAGTCAATTAGGGAGCTGATCCAAAAGTGGAAGACCCACCAAATATCTCTTCTAGGGCGAATTGCATCCGTTAAAATGGTCCTTCTTTCCTAAGCTCTTATACCTATTCCAGACCCTACCCATCCCCATCCCCTATAGTCACCTACATAAACTACAGGCTGACCTTCTGTGCTACGTATTAGAACTATAAGCGACACAGGGTCCTGCGCTCGGTCATGATGGCAGCCCGCACCGATGGGGGCCTGGCATTCCCCAACCTGGTTAAATATTACCAAGCGGCCCAATTGCGAGCGATAGTCTCCTGGTTCCCCCAAAGGTCGTACAATAAATGGACAGAGATAGAGAAAATCTGGTTAGCGCCTGTGCACCTGAATAGTCTCCTCTGGAGTGCGAATGTGAAGGTGGAGCCTGGTCGATTGTTAGGGTCTATGTCCCAGCTCCGACGGTTGTGGTGGAGGCTATCCCGTGAATGTGAGCTTAAATCTGAATGTTCTCTGATGACCTCCTTTCTATGCAACCCCGAAGTGCCAGCTAGTCTCACTCATCAGATGTCATGGCTTTGGGCCTCGCAGAACCTTTTCCATTTTGGACACTTAGTGGACCCCAGGTCCCGTAAGCTGCTCCCGTTCTCTGAGCTCCAATCAAAACATGATCTTCCCAGACAGGTGTTCTACAGCTATTTACAGATCTGTCACTACGCCCAAACTATAGCCCCGTGCCTGCAGTTTTCTGCGCCCTCCCCATTTGAACGTACCATACTTGAGGGGAGATCGCGTAAAGGACTGATCTCCAACATATATCAGATCCTAAACAAGCACTCCATACAGGCCCGGGGCAAACATGCATATATGCTCCGCTGGGAGAGGAGATCCCGGAGGAGGCCTGGAGGGCGGTCTGGAGTCAGGCTGCCAAGAGCTCCTTATGTACCCTCTATAAAGAAAATGCCTATAAGATTCTCTTCTTTTGGTACCTGACTCCGGACGTACTCCATAGAGTTTACCCCTCCACCTCTGATCGCTGCTGGCGATGCCAGCAAGCCAGAGGTACACTCTTCCACATTTATTGGACATGCCCCTTAATAGTCCTGTTCTGGACCTCAACACAGCAATTACTGACTCGCCTCTGAGGCACCCATACCTCTGACCCCGGAACTCTTCTTGTTAAGGTCTCTTCCAACCGAAATTAGCTAAACCCTACAAAAAACTGCTCAGGCACGTTCTCACGGCGGCAAGGTGCTTAATAGCCCTAATGGAGAAAATGACGGCCAGATTGCGGGACAGACTGGATGACCACAATGGTGTCTGGGAGCGATGGCACTCTCGGGAGGACCCTTTCTGATCTGGTGGTCGAAACACAGTGGTATCTTAGTATTTTTATTTTTTTTTTATCTGGTTTTCCCTGCTCTCCCGTCCCCACTCTATCTCTGTTTTATTTTTTTTTTATTTTTCTTTCCTTTTCTTTGTTTATCTGGCTGCTAATTATGTAAAGTTAAGTGAGGCATCAGTCTCAAGGTACTGTACGCTATATACTCTACTTAAGGCACTGTTATTACTGTTGAAATGTGCGATGCCAAAGACCAGAGGAGGGTTCCTCCTCCACAACTTTATTGTCTGTTCACTAGGCATGTTCATAACTTAATTTCTGATTATGTCCATTTGCTATATTTGTACCTATGTTCTGCTGTTTTCTAAAATGAAATAAAAACGTTATTTGAAAAAAAAAAAAAAAAAGTCTACACTCCCGTTAAAATGTCAGGTTTCTGTGATGTAAAAAATTGAGACAAAGCTAAATCATTTCAGAACTTTTTCCATCTTTATTGTGACCTATAAACTGTACAACTCAGTTGAACAAAAAACTAAAATTGTTTAGGTGGAGGGAAGTAAAAATAAAAAAATAAAATAATATGGTTGCATAAATGTGAACACCCTTAAACTAATACTTTGTTTAAGCACTTCTTGATTTTATTACAGCACTTAGTCTCTTTGGGTATGAGTCAATATTTGCCCACTCTTCTTTGCAAAAACTCTCCAAATCTGTCAGATTGCGAGGGCATCTCCTGTGCACAGCCCTCTTCAGATCACCCCACAGATCTTCAATCAAATTCAGGTCTGGACTCTTACTGGGCCATTCCAAAACGTTAATCTTCTTCTAGTAAAGCCATTCCTTTGTTGATTTGGATGTATGCTTTGGGTCGTTGTCATGCTGAAAGATGAAGTTCCTCTTCATGTTTAGCTTTCTAGCAGAGGCCTGAAGGTTTTGTGCCAATATTGACTGGTATTTGGAACTGTTCATAATTCTCTCTACCTTGACTGAAGAAAAGCAGCCCCAAAGCATGATGCTGCCACCACCATGCTTCACTGTGGGTATGATGTTCTTTTGGTGATGTGCAGTGTTGTTTTTGCGCCAAACATATCTTTTGGAATTATGGCCAAAAAGTTCAACCTTGGTTTCATCAGACCATAACACATTTTCCCACATGCTTTTGGGGGACTTCTGTCTTGGCACTCTACCCCATTGCCCAGACATATGAAGAATATGGCAGATTGTTGTCACACAGCCAGTACTTGCCAGATATTCCTGCAGCTCCTTTAACCACTTGCCAACCGCCTAATGGCGATATACGTCGGCAGAATGGCACGGGCAGGCAAAATCACGTACCTGGTACGTGATTGCCTTCCCGCGGGAGGGGGGTCCGATCGGAACCCCCTCCGGTGCCCGAGTCGGTCGGCTTTGGTCTGGCAGCGATCAGAGATGAGGGGGAGGCCATCCATTCGTGGCCCCCCCCCTCGCGATCGCTCCCAGCCAATCGGAATCTTCCCCTGCCTCTGTATAGTACACAGAGGCAGAGGAAATTATGTCATCTCTCCTCGGCTCGGCAGTTTCCGTTCCGGCGCCGAGGAGAGAAGACTGTAATGTGAGTGCACAACACACACACATCACAGTAGAACATGCCAGGCACACTTTACACCCCCCTTTACCCCAGATCACCCCTCCCCGTCACACTGACACCAAGCAGTTTTTTTGTTTTTTTCTGATTACTGCATTGGTGTCAGTTTGTGACAGTTAGTGTGGTAGGGCAGTTAGTGTTAGCCCCCTTTAGGTCTAGGGTACCCCCCTAACCCCCCCTAATAAAGTTTTAACCCCTTGATCACCCCCCGTCGCCAGTGTCACTAAGCGATCGTTTTTCTGATCGCTGTATTAGTATCACTGGTGACGCTAGTTAGGGAGGTAAATATTTAGGTTTGCCGTCAGTGTTTTATAGCGACAGGGACCCCCATATACTATCTAATAAAGGTTTTAACCCCTTGATTGTCCCCTAGTTAACCCTTTCACCAGTGATCACTGCATAAGTGTTATAGGTGACGCTGGTTAGTTAGATTGTTTATTATAGTTTATTATAGTTTTAGGGCACTAATTGCCCGGCGGTGATATAAGTTACGTTTTTAGGGTCAGATAAGGTCTGCGTCGCCCCAGGCAGCGTCAGTTTAGTGCCAGTACCGCTAACACCCATGCACGCAGCATATACCTCTCTTAGTGCTATAGTATCTGAACGGATCGATATCTGATCCGATCAGATCTATACTAGCGTCCCCAGCAGTTTAGGGTTCCCAAAAACACAGTGTTAGCGGGATCAGCCTAGATACCTGCTAGCACCTGCGTTTTGCCCCTCGGCCCAGCCCTGCCCAGCCCACCCAAGTGCAGTATCGATCAATCACTGACACTTACAAAACACTAAGCACACATAACTGTAGCGTTCGCAGAGTCAGGCCTGATCCCTGCGATCGCTAACAGTTTTTTTGGTATCTTTTTGAATCAGTCGTTAACAGTCAGGACCTTTTTTGCCTGTGAGTCTCACTAGTGTACCCCTAAATTTAGAGCCCAAAATGGCAAATCTAAGGTACACTAGTGAAGAGGCCTACACGTTTCTGAGCATGACAGATAGTGAAGAGGAAGTCACTCATCTGTCAGATTCAGGCTCAGAATAAGATCCTGTAGACGACAGGGGCTCCATGACAGATAGCTCTGACGACGGAGTTGTGGTCCCTGCCAAGGTCAGGCGTACCAGACCCCAATCTTCTTCTTCTGTCCTTGAAGAGCAGGAACCGCAGGGCTCTCGTATGGAGCAGAGCAGTACTAGCGCCGCTATTCCTTCTGGTGAACTGGCAAGCACCAGCGGCCTAGTACACGCTGGTCATACATCCAGCACTGCAGTATCACGTGGTGACGTGGCGAGTCCCATAAGTGCAGTTCAAGCTAGCGAGGTGGCAAGCACAAGTAGTGTCCCGCTGCCACCAAGAAGACGAACACAGGCCCGTCGTGCCCATAGTGCCCTTCCTGCTGCATTCGCCAATCCGAATTGAGTACCCACCACTTCTGCAGCATCCGTACTTCCCCCATTCACTGGCCAACCCGGAATTCAGGTGGAAACAGTTGATTTTACGCCACTTGATTTTTTATTCACCGTTATTCACCGAAGATCTCTATAGATCTATTGTGGAGCAAAGCAATTTATATGCTGGTCAACACATCGCCACTATTCCCCAGTCCTCCCTTGCCAGAGATTGGAGACCAATTACGGTCTCCGAATTTAAGCTCTTTCTGGGCCTTTCCCTCAACACGGGCATAACTAAAAAGAGTGAGTTGCGGTCATATTGGTCCACTGACCCAATTCACCATATGCCCTTGTTCTCTGCCTCCATGACCAGGGCACGATACGAGCAGATTTTGCGGTTCATGCACTTCAACAACAATGAACTCTGTCGTCCTCGTGAAGACCCTGAATACGATCGGCTCTACAAAATTTGGCCCCTCGTAAACCACTTCAACCAACGTTTTGCAGACTTGTTTACTCCCCATCAAGTTGTCTGCGTTGATGAGTCCCTGATTAAATTTTCTGGCCGCTTGTCATTCAATTACCTTCCAAGCAAGCGTGCCAGATACGAGGTCAAGATGTATAAGCTCTGTGACAGGGCCACAGGCTATACATGTAGTTTTATGGTTTACGAGGGCAAAGATAGTCACGTAGAGCCGACAAACTGCCCTGACTACGTAGGAAGTGCTGGCAAGATAGTGTGGGACTTGGTGTCACCCTTATTCGGAAAGGGGTACCACTTGTACGTGGACAATTATTACACGAACGTGCCACTTTTTAGTCACCTTTTTGATCATCAGATTGGAGCATGTGGCACCGTGTGACCTAATCGCCGGGGCTTTCCCCAGCGGCTTGTAGATTCCCATCTTAGGCTGGGGGAGAGAGCCTGCTTGCAGTGTAATAATTTGCTCGCTATGAAGTGGAGGGATAAGAATGTTTTTGTTCTTAGCTCCCTTCATGCAGACACGATGGTCCAAATTACTACGGCAACTGGTGTTGTGGAGAAACCCCTCTGTGTCCACGAATATAACCAAAATATGGGAGGGGTGGACCTCAACGACCAGTTGTTGGCGCCCGTACCTAGTTGCCCGTAAGGCCAGACGCTGGTACAAAAAAGTGTCTGTTTATTTATTTCAGTTGGCTTTGCTGAATGCTTGTGTGCTATACAGAGCTTCAGGACGGACTGGATCCTTCCTTAAATTCCAGGAAGAGATCGTCAGAGCCCTTCTGTTTCCAGACGGTGCTCCACCTCACCTTTCCCAACCAAATGCAGTAAGCCGGCTGCATGAGAGGCATTTTCTTTATGTCCTCCCGAGTACCCCTACCCAACGAGCCTCCCAAAAAAGATGTCGTGTCTGCAGCAAGCGCGGATTTAGGCATGACACTCGGTATTATTGTCCCTTCTGTCCTGACAATCCTGGTCTTTGCATTGTTGAATGTTTTGAATGCTACCATACACTAGTTGAGTATTAGCGTAGGGTACAGCACTGCACAGACTAGGACACACATTCACAGGGTCTCCCAAGATGCCATCGCATTTTGAGAGACCCAAACCTGGTACCAGTTACAAAAGTTAAAGTTACAAAAAAAAGCGTAAAAAAAACAAACAAAAAAAAGTAAAAAAAAAAAAAACACAAAAAAAATATAAAATAATAAAAACCAAAAATAGTTGTCGTTTCATTGTTCTCTCTCTCTCTATTCTCTCTCTATTGTTCTGCTCTTTTTTACTGTATTCTATTCTGCAATGTTTTACTGTTATGTTTTTATCATGTTTGGTAACCATTTTTTTGTTTTCAGGTACGCCATTCAGCTGCAGAGCGGATTTATTTATCTTGACAGCAACAGCGTTTGCTCCCACGATACATAAAGCCGTGACTCCAGCGCTGTCGGAGGTGATTTCACCACCACAGTTACATACCGAAGCATGGGGGCAGCAGTGGGTGGAGGAGCAATTTGCTTCTACCTCTTGCGGGAGGATGCCCCCATGCTTCGGCATATATAAACGGTGCATGTATGCCCATCATTAGAAGTGGGTGGATGAAGGGAGGTATTCTAATGGTGGGCATACCCACCGATCAATACCTTTTTTTCGTTCAGCCCACAGGCTGCATGAAAAAAAAGTTTACAATATATGCCCAACAAGGACCAGCAACATACTGGTATGTTGCTGGACTTTGAGTGGTTATACCAGAATTATGCCTGCAGGTTTAGGTATCATCTTGGTATCATTCTTTTCAGCCAGCAGTCGGCTTTCATGTAAAAGCAATCCTAGCAGCTAATTAGCCTCTAGACTGCTTTTACAGGCAGTGGGAGGGAATGCCCCCCCACCGTCTCCCATGTTTTTCTCTGGCTCTTCTGTCCCAACAGGGAACCCGAAAATGCAGCTGGTGATTCGGCCAGCTGACCATAGAGCTGATCAGAGACCAGAATGGCTCCAATCATCTCTATGGCCTAAGAAACCGGAAGCTAAGAGCATTTCATGACTTAGATTTCGCCGGATGTAAACAGCGCCATTGGGAAATTGGGAAAGCATTTTATCACACCGATCTTGGTGTGGTCAGATGCTTTGAGGGCAGAGGAGAGATCTAGGTTCTAATAGACCCCAATTTTTTCAAAAAAGAGTACCTGTCACTACCTATTGCTATCATAGGGGATATTTACATTCCCTGAGATAACAATAAAAATGATTAAAAAAAATGAACGGAACAGTTTAAAAATAAGATAAAAAAGCAAAAAAAAAAAAAAAAAAAGCACCCCTGCCCCCCCCTGCTCTCACACAAAGGCAAACGCAAGCGTCAGTCTGGCGTAAAATGTAGACAGCAATTGCACCATGCATGTGAGGTATCACCGCGAAGGTCAGATCGAGGGCAGTAATTTTAGCAGTAGACCTCCTCTGTAAATCTAAAGGGGTAACCTGTAAAGGCTTTTAAAGGCTTTTTAAAATGTATTTAGTTTGTCGCCACTGCACGTTTGTGCGCAATTTTAAAGCATGTCATGTTTGGTATCCATGTACTCGGCCTAAGATCATCAATATAGTGTGTTTTAGTGCATTAAAATTTAAAAAAGTGTGTTTTTTCCCAAAAAAATGCGTTTGAAAAATCGCTGCGCAAATACTGTGTGAAAAAAAAAATGAAACACCCACCATTTTAATCTGTAGGGCATTTGCTTTAAAAAAATATATAATGTTTGGGGGTTCAAAGTAATTTTCTTGCAAAAAAGTGTCAGAAAGGGCTTTGTCTTCAAGTGGTTAGAAGAGTGGGTGATGTGTGACATAAGCTTCTAAATGTTGTGCATAAAATGCCAGGACAGTTCAACCCCCCCCCCCCAAATGACCCCATTTTGGAGAGTAAACACCCCAAGCTATTTGCTGAGAGGCATGTCGAGTCCATGGTATATTTTATATTGTGACACAATTTGCGGGAAAAAGACACATTTTTTTTTTTTTTTTGCACAAAGTTGTCACTAAATGATATATTGCTCAAACATGCCATGGGAATATGTGAAATTACACCCCAAAATACATTCTGTTGCTTCTCCTGAGTACGGGGATACCACATGTGTGAGACTTTTTGGGAGCCTAGCCGCGTACGGGAGCCCGAAAACCAAGCACCGCCTTCAGGCTTTCTAAGGGCGTAAATTTTTGATTTCACTCTGAGAGGTATAGTGAGTATTTTGCAGACCTCACTTTTTTTCACAAAGTTTTGAAAATTGAAAAAAGAAAAAAAAACATTTTCTTGTCTTTCTTCATTTTCAAAAACAAATGAGAGCTGCATAATACTCACCATGCCTCTCAGCAAATAGCTTGGGGTGTCCACTTTCCAAAATGGGGTCATTTGGGGGGGGGGGGGGGGGGTTTGTGCTATCTTCTCATTTTATGGCCTTCGAAACTGTGATAGGTAGTGAGGGGTGAATCAAAAATTTACGCCCTTAGAAATCCTGAAGGCGGTGATTGGTTTTCGGGCCCCGCATGAAGCTAGGCTCCCAAAAAGTCCCACACATGTGGTATCCCCGTACTCAGGAGAAGCAGCAGAATGTATTTTGGGGTGTAATTCCACTTATGCCCATGGCATGTTTGAGCAATATATCATTTAGTGACAACTTTGTGCAAAAAAAAAAAAAAAAGTTTGTAATTTTCCCGCAACTTGTGTCAAAATATAAAATATTCCATGGACTCAACATGCCTCTCAGCAAATAGCTTGGGGTGTCTACTTTCCAAAATGGGGTCATTTGGGGGGGGGGTTTGTGCTATCTTGGCATTTTATGGCCTTCAAAACTGTGATAGGTAGTGAAAAGTGAAATCAAAAATGTATGCCCTTAGAAATCCTGAAGGCGGTGCTTGGTTTTCGGGGCCCCGTACGTGGCTAGGCTCCCAAAAAGTCCCACACATGTGGTATCCCCATACTCAGGAGAAGCAGCTAAATGTATTTTGGGGCGCAATTCCACATATGCCCATGGCCTGTGTGAGCAATATATCATTTAGTGACAACTTTTTGTAATTTTTTTTTTTTTTGTCATTATTCAATCACTTGGGACAAAAAAAATTAATTTTCAATGGGCTCAACATACATCTCAGCAATTTCCTTGAGGTGTCTACTTTTCAAAATGGGGTCACTTGTGGTGGTTTTGTACTGCCCTGCCATTTTAGCACCTCAAGAAATGAGATAGGCAGTCATAAACTAAAAGCTGTGTAAATTCCTGAAAATGTACCCTAGCTTGTAGACGCTATAACTTTTGCGCAAACCAATAAATATATGCTTATTGACATTTTTTTTACCAAAGACATGTGGCCTAATATATTTTGGCCTAAATGTATGACTAAAATTGAGTTTATTGGATTTTTTTTTATAACAAAAATTAGAAAATATAATTTTTCTTCAAAATTTTCGGTCTTTTTCTGTTTATAGCGCAAAAAATTAAAACGGCAGAGGTGATCAAATACCATCAAAAGAAATCTCTATTTGTGGGAAGAAAGGGACACAAATTTCAGTACAGCATTGCATGACCGCGCAATTAGCAGTTAAAGTGACGCAGTGGCAAATTGTCAAAAGTGCTCTGGTCAGGAAGGGGGTAAATCCTTCCGGGGCTCAAGTGGTTAACAGAGATGTGTAGACTTTTCCTATCCATTGTAGGTATTATTTTTTTTTCCCCCTCCTTATTATGTAGGCAAGGTTTAGGTGTTCACCTTGCTATTTGAAGGTGCTTCTTTATCTTGGAGTAGGTTTCATGCTTAGTTTGTTGTATTTGTTTTTGTAGTGCTAAGCAACATCTTCAAATTCAGGAGACAATTTGACAAATTAGGAGATAATGAAATGCCCTTTTACTTCACAAAATAACACGGTCATACAAATTAGATGAGAAGAAATATCTAATACAATGCTAATATGCATATGCACCTAACACCGACTGGCTGTCCTGACCTATAGGCTGAATATATTTTCGTCTATATGCAATTCTAATGGGTAAAATAATTGTTTCCTCAGAAAATGACACATCTTGATCCAAGCAAGCAGTGGCGGCGCCAGGTGGGTGCTTGGGTGTGCTGAAGCTCCCCCAAAAAATAGCCAAGCACCCTCATAGCACCCCCAAAATTTCCACAGAGATATTACAGTACAGTCACATGATTTTTAAAAAAAATATTTGGTACCTGCTGTGAATCCTGTCTGCAAGAGGCTAGGGACTCTTTTGTGAAGTGGAGGGATACAGCCGAATAAGCCGCTAACGATCATTTAGACCCGGCAGGGGCTGGGTGGTGAGTCTGCATCAGTGGCGGATTGATCCAGTGCTGGGTGGTGACATGTGCTATCTCCTGCATTTGCCACCACAAGATGAATGGGATGGAAGCAGCCGAGAGAGCCCAGCCCTGTGCAGTGTCCCAGGAACCTGGAGGAAGCAGGTATTCTAAGGAGAGAGAGGAGGAGGAGGAGGGAGGGAGCAGAACGGAGTTGCTGCACTCAGTGCATTGCAGTCTGCAGAGCTGACTGAGCCTGCCAGTGTCAGAGGATAAGAGGGGTGTGTGTGTAACATGGTGTGCTCCGAGGAGGAAGGCTTAGGAGGAGGGAGGCTGATCACTGCTACAGGCATGGTTCTGTTTTTAATGTAGCTGCTGAGCCTGGAAGGGAGGGGGGCTTTCCAGTCCTCTGATCTGTAGCAGCATGCTGCATTACACAGGCACTGACTGAGGGGCATGCCTGATCTGGACTGAGCAGTGAAATCCTCTGATATCAACCCTCTTATTGGGTTTGGGCACATGTACTGTAATCATTAGAATGCCACGCAGATCAGGAGTGCCTGTGCCTGCTACTTACAGTGCACAAATGATGATCAGGTGTCCCCATAACAGTGCACCATTGGACTCCATGGGGTCGCATTCCTGCTCTTGCACTGTGTATGGGGTCACCGTTGTGCTGTGGTCACTGTGTTTGGGGTCACCGTTGTGCTGTGGGTGCTTTGTATGGGGTCACCCTCCTGCTGTGGGCACTGTGTATGGGGTCACCCTCCTGCTGTGGGCAATGTGTATGGAGTCACTGTTGTGCTGTGGGCACTGTGTATGGTGTCAATGTTGTGCTGTGGGCACTGTGTATGGCGTCAATGTTGTGCTGTGGGCACTGTGTATGGAGTCACTGTTGTGCTGTGGGCACTGTGTATGGGGTCACTGTTGTGCTGTGGGAACTGTGTATGGGGTCACTGTTGTGCTGTTGGCACTGTTTATGGGGTCACCGTTCCGCTGTGGGCACTGTGTATGGGGTCACCCTCCTGCTGTGGGCACTGTGTATGGGGTCACCCTCCTGCTGTGGGCACTGTGTATGGGGTCACTGTTGTGCTGTGGGCACTGTGTATGGCGTCAATGTTGTGCTGTGGTCACTGTGTATGGAGTCACTGTTGTGCTGTGGGCACTGTGTATGGGATCACTGTTGTGCTGTGGGAACTGTGTATGGAGTCACTGTTGTGCTGTTGGCACTGTTTATGGGGTCACCGTCCCACTGTGGGCACTGTGTATGGGGTCACCCTCCTGCTGTGGGCACTGTGTATGGGGTCACTGTCGTGCTGTGGGCACTGTGTATGGGGTCACTGTCGTGCTGTGGGTACTGTGTATGGGGTCACTGTCGTGCTGTGGGCACTGTGTATGGGGTCTCTGTCGTGCTGCGGGCACTGTGTATGGGGTCACCGTCGTGCTGTGGGCACTGTGTATGGGGTCACCGTCGTGCTGTGGGCACTGTGTATGGGGTCACCGTCGTGCTGTGGGCACTGTGTATGGGGTCACCGTCGTGCTGTGGGCACTGTGTATGGGGTCACTGTCGTGCTGTGGGCACTGTGTATGGGGTCACTGTCGTGCTGTGGGCACTGTGTATGGGGTCACTGTCGTGCTGTGGACACTGTGTATGGGGTCACTGTTGTGCTGTGGGCACTGTGTATGGGGTCACCGTTGTGCTGTGGGCACTGTGTATGGGGTCACCATTGTGCTGTGGGCACTGTGTATGGGGTCACCGTTGTGCTGTGGGCACTGGGTAAGAGGCCTCTCTCCTGCTCTGGACACTCTAAAGGGCACTCTCTCTAAGGGCACTCTCCTGCTCTGGGCGCTCTAAATGGGCCACTCTGCTGCTCTGGGCCTTCTAAAGCGCACTCTCTAAGGGGCCACTGTTCTGCTCTGGGCACTCTAAAGAGGGAACTCTCCTGCTGTGGGCACTGTGTATTGGGTCACCATCCAGCTGTGGGCACTGTGTAACGGGGTCACCATTGTGCTGTGGGCACTGTGTAATGAGGTCAAGGTTGTGTTGTGGGCACTGTGTAATGGGTCACCGTCGTGCTGTGGGCACTGTGTATGGGATCACCGTTGTGCTGTGAGCACTGTGTATGGGGTCACAGTTGTGGTGTGGGCACTGGGTAAAGGGCCATCCTCCTGCTCTGGGCACTCTAAAGGGGCCACTCTCCTGCTCTGGGCACTCTAAAGGGGCCACTCTCCTGCTCTGGGCACTCTAAAGGGGCCACTCTCCTGCTCTGGGCGCTCTAAAGGGGCCACTCTCCTGCTATGGGCGCCATAAAGTGCACTCTCTCTAAGGGGGAACTCTCCTCCTCTGGGCGCTCTAAAGGGGCCACTGTTCTGCTCTGGGCACTCTAAAGAGGGAACTCTCCTGCTGTGGGCACTGTGTATGGGGTCACCGTCCTGCTGTGGGTACTGTGTATGGGGTCACCCGTCATGCTCTGGGCACTGTGTATGGGGTCACCGTTGTGCTGTGGGCACTGTGTATGGGGTCACCGTTGTGCTGTGGGCACTGTGTATGGGGTCACCTTCGTGTTGTGGGCACTGTGTATGGGGTCACTGTTGTGCTGTGGGCACTGTGTATGGAGTCACTATTGTGCTGTGAGCACTGTGTATGGGGTCACCGTTGTGCTGTGGGCACTGGGTAAGGGGCCACTCTCCTGTTCTGGGTGCTCTAAAGGGGCCACTCTCCTGTTCTGGGTGCTCTAAAGGGGCCACTCTGCTGCTCTGGATGCTCTAAAGGGGCCACTCTGCTGCTCTGGGTGCTCTAAAGGGCACTCTCTCTAAGGAGCCACTCTCCTGCTCTAAGCACTCTAAGGGGCCACTGTTCTGCTCTGGGCACTCTAAAGAGGGAACTCTCCTGCTGTGGGCACTGTGTATTGGATCACCATCCGGCTGTGGGCACTGTGTAATGGGGTCACCGTTGTGCTGTGGGCACTGTGTATTGGGTCACCGTTGTGCTGTGGGCACTGTGTATGGGGGTCACCATTGTGCTGTGGGCACTGTGTATGGGGGTCACCGTTGTGCTGTGGGCACTGTGTATTAGGGGTTATCATTTCTGGCCCTTATGCATGCTGGGGTTTATCATCGCTGGTTCCATTTGAGCTTGTTTTACTCCAATAATCAATTCTGTGTGCCCGAAGGCCCTATTTTGTCTATACAATGGGAGAGACCATAAAAAAACACCCACTTTTTGACCATGCCCACAACAGGGTGATGCGTGCCGCATTAGCACCACCACTTATACTTTCAGCACCCACACAGCACCCCCCAAAAAAATGTCTGGAGCCGCCCCCGCAAGCAAGTGATATTGCTTCCCTATCTTAATGAAGCCCCAAACTGCAATTGTGTGGGCTTTTCAATGAAATTTCTTTAGCTACTTTCACTAAGCATCATACAACCACTTAGGCAATCTGCCTAAAATACTCTAAATGGTTCTATAATATCATGAACAGATAAGTCATAGGTCAGTTGTCAAGACTGGTCATGTTGATTTAGCCTTGCTTTAGTAATAGATGGCAGTGCGCAAATCTGGTTAGGTTTGGTTCATGGGCAGGTTAGGGAACCCAGAGGGAAGTCTGTAAACTCAGAACTTTGTGCCAAAACCACATTGAACTCTATAGGAGGTTAATTTTATTTTTTTTTTTCTGGACATTTTTAAGACTAATAAGCAAGCAAATGGTGTAAAGTGGATGCACATATCACTATCATGTTCCGAGCACTTAGCAGTCTCTACCAAGTGTTCTACAGATGCGCAGCATTGAAAACATTGTGCAGTTACTTGGAAACCGTTTGCATTTTTCAATGGACTGTTCCTTGAATGCACAACTTTTCTTGATAAAATGTGGTTTATTGTGAATGAAATGGAGAGTGTTTTTCGGCCTTTTCATCTGTCTTCATGGTTGCAGTTAGCAGTAGATCCAGTCTTTCTGCTGGAGATGCTTTCAGAGTCTGTTTACTGGTGAGGCTTCCTCTTAGTTGAAAGACTGAGAAGCTTGGATCATTTTTAGCACTGCCTAATGCTGCGTACACACGGCGGGACTTGCCAATGGGCTAAACTCCGTCGGCATTTCCGACGGAAAGATTTAGAACATGTTCTGTATCTGAGTCCGTCGGAAATGCCGACAGAAAAAGCCCGACGGGGCATACACACAGTCGGAATGTCCGACCGAAAGCTCCCATTGGACTTTTTCTGTTGGGAAGTCCGGCCGTGTGTACGCGGCATAAGTCTTTGATGAACTTGGAGAAGAAGAAAGGTGAATATGAAACTTAATGATCACCTTATGCCCTGTAGCCCATTTTTCTTGGATATTAAATGCCTTTATTTTCACCGGGCGATCTGGCCAGTACCCAATTCCTGTCATGGGTGGCTCCTCGATCTATGAAGGAACAACAGAGACACCCTTATATAGCAGCATTGTCTGGAGAAGGTACAGTAGTAGTAACTAGTAGATTTTGTGTTAGTGACTAACAAATAAAGCCTAACGTCAGCGAACACTTTTTTTTAGAAGGGTAGAAATAAGGTATTTTTTTGATTTTGGGAGAAAGGTTTCATATAAATGATGGAAACATAAGCATTATAAGCACGCCAGTCAGTGTTAAATGGTTTGTCTCAACCCACTAATTGCCACTTTTGCTAGACTTCTTTGGTCTGTCAAAGAATGTTGAAAAATACCAGACTGGCTAGATAACCAGGTGAAAATAATGGGAAAAAAAGCCTTAAAAATAAAATAATGCAGCCAATACATTTAAAGATTGCCAAGCTGGAATATTACATTTTTACTTTTGGGTTTATATACACTTTGGGGTTGATTTACTAAAGGCAAATAAACTGCATTTAACAAGTGTTGGTGCACTCATTTTCTTCAGAGCTCAGTAAATGTGTTAAAGATCTGCTGATTTCCATCATTCAATTATGTGCGAGTAAATATGCTTTTTTGATTTTTTATTTTCTTGCACCTGATTGGGTATTCTTTACAAAATAAAGCTTTACCACATTTACTAAGAAAAAAAATGCAAAAATGTGGTTCTAAAGGCAGGTTTTTTTTATTATCTTAATCCATTCTATGCATTAAAATATAAAACCTTCTGTGTGCAGCAGCCCCCCTAATACTTACCTGAGTCCCATCTTGTTCCAGCGATGTTGGACGAGAGACTCGGCTGTCTCCCTCCTGATTGGCTGAGACACACAGCAGCTGTAATAAGGAGAGCCGGCAAAACTGTAATCCTTGAAGTGTTGTTTATTGGTACATCAGAGTGACAATAAAACAATAAAACTGACGCGTTTCGGCAATAACTCCATCTCTACAAAATTGGCCTATCAGGTTAGTGTCATAGAAAATGAACATATTTGATTGATACCACCAATTATTCAAGTGGTTAATGACTACACCTGTTTTTAGCCAGCATGAGAAGAGGGAGAGGAAAGAAAGGCAATATAAAAAGTAATTTTGTTGAGCCAAAAAGAAGTGTGTGGAAAAAATGCTACATGAGATATTAGGACCTTATTACTCCAAGGGAGAAATGTATTCCTTTAAAAGAAGGGAAAATGTTCAAATAAAATACTTTGTGGTAGCAACAAAATGTAAAGTCAAGATTAATGGCAGGATCAAAAGAAAAAAAAAGGGGAGGGGGGATTCAATTTATGGTGGGATCAAAAAAGAAGGATGCAATTAATGGCAGGATCAAAAAAAAGGGGGGTTAAATTTATGGCAGGATCACAAAAAAGGGGATTTAATCTATGGCAGGATCAAAAAAGATACAATTAATGAATAAAGAGGAATGAAAATTATGGCAGAATCAAAGAAGAGGGATGCAATTTATGACAGGATCAAAAAAGAGGGGGATTCAATTTATAGAAGAATCGCAAAAAAGGGGATTGAATTTATGGCAGGATCAAAAAACAGATACAATTCATGAAAAAAGAGGGATGCAATAATGGCAGGATCAAAAAAAAAGGGGGGGGATGAAATTTATGACAGGATCAGAAAAGAGGGATTCAATTTATAACAGGATCAAAAAAGAGGGATTCAGTTAATAGCAGGAACAAAGAAGAAAGATACAATTAATGAAACAAGAGAGATGCAATATGTGGCAGGATAAAAAAAAATAAAATAAAATAAAAAATTTCCTTTCCTTTCTCTCTTTCTCTTTTCCTTTCTTTTTCTCCTCCTCTTCCTTCTCTTCTCTTTTTCCCCTTCTCTCCCTTCTCCTTCCCTTTTGTTGGGCAGGAGAAAAAAAAATAGAGGGCAGAAAACAAGCACAGAAGGAACATACTGGGACAAAAAGACAAATACTGAAGTAGGTGACAATAAAACTGAAGATGGGATAGGATGATGTCATTTGAGAAATAGATCCACATCCCATCTATGGTTCATGCCTGTGGGGATGCGTGTCCCCAACAGGAAAATCCACTTAACTTCCTGTACCAGTAGCTTTCTGTGCTTGTCTCCTCCACGTACTGACATTTTGATTTTTTTGAACTGCAGAGAAAGAGAAGGAATCTATGTTACCATCATGTATAAATTTAAAGTGTTTAGATACATTGGATAACATTCTCTCATTACTATATGCTGCTCCATTATAATGTTCGCTAATGCTTGTGCGAAGGGGCCTAGTGGTGCATCCTACATATTGTAATTTACAAACATCACATTCTATCACATAGACTACATATTGAGTACTACAATTTATAAAATCCTTATAGACTTGTGATTCTTGTTATGTTTGTTACAATACCTACAAGTATTTAAACCACAACTATACGAGCCATTAGTACTGAGCCACGTTTTGGAAATAGTGGTGGTTATATAAAAGACACAGCATCAATCCTAAAGTATATAAATGAAGTACAATGGGCAGAGCATTTTTTGGGGGTTACTTTAGTTGTTAAGTCTTTCTATTCATGCATACCACATAATCTTGCTCTAGATGCACTACAATATCATTTGTCCAAATATAGCTTTTATGATCTTCAGCTCAAAGAATTCATCATTATGGCTGTTACCTTTTTGTTACAACACAATTACGTCTTCTTTCACGATTCTTTCTATGTACAATGCTGTGGAGCCTCCATGGGAGCAAAATTTTCTCCATCATTAGCTAATTTATACATGGGATGGTGGGAAGAATGTTTTCTTTTTTCACATCTCAATATCTATGCACCGCACATCCATTGGTATGGGCAATACATAGACGATCTGATCTTAATTTGGAACCACACTGATTCCTCTTTGACTTCTTTTGTTTCATACCTTAACAATAACAGCCTTAATCTTGAATTCTCTTATGTGAGCAATAAGATCATGATTGATTTTCTAGATATCACACTCAGGGGTGACCCCATCACTGGTCTTATAAATACTGGAACCTTCTGTAAACCTACTGCCGGAAATTCCTTACTTCTGGCCTCCAGCTGCCATCCACCCCATACTATTCATTCCATCCCGGGGGGTGAGTTTATTAGAGCTAAGCGCAACTGCTCCACCCCGGAAAGTTTTCAGCTAGAATGCTCTAACATCTCAAAACGATTAAGCAATAGAGGCTATCAGAAGTGGCATATTAATAGAGCCATTTCCATAGCCTCAGAGAAGGACAGGTACAATCTATTGCACAACAGAGAGAAATCCCCTTGCTCTTCAAAATATACACAACATAAAAATCAAAAGAACAAGGACAAGAGTTCCCTCACCTTTGTCACCACTTTCTCCAGAGAGTTTAATCAGATCAAACAGATTGTCAATAAACATCTTCTCATTCTTTTTGGTGACAAGGACCTAATAGATGTGCTTTCTAAAGGGTGTAATTTCTCTTGTTGTCGTGCCCCAACTTTAGGTAACTTTTTGTCGCCCAGTCTACACCTAACCATCACTATTTCCAAAACGTGGCTCAGTACTAATGGCTCGTATAGTTGTGGTTTAAATACTTGTAGGTATTGAAACGAACATAACAAGAATCACAAGTCTATCACCTCGTACCATAATAAATAGGTATTTCCTATTAAGGATTTTATAAATTGTAATACTCAATATGTAGTCTACGTGATAGAATGTGATGTTTGTAAATTACAATATGTAGGATGCACCACTAGGCCCCTTCGCACAAGGATTAGCAAACATTATAACGAAGCAGCATATAGTAATGAGAGAAGGTTATCCAATGTATCTAAACACTTTCAATTTATACATGATGGTAACATAGATTCCTTCTCTTTCTCTGCAATTCAAAAAATCAAAATGTCAATACGTGGAGGAGACAAGCACAGAAGGCTACTGGAACAGGAAGTTAAGTGGATTTTCCTGTTGGGGACACGCATCCCCACAGGCATGAACCATAGATTGGATGTGGATCTATTTCTCAAATGACAGTATCCTATCCCATGTTCAGTTTTATTGTCACCTACTTCAGTATTTGTCTTTTTGTCCCAGTATGTTCCTTCTGTGCTTGTTTTCTGCCCTCTATTTTTTTTTTTCTCCTGCCCAACAAAAGGGAAGGAGAAGGGAGAGAAGGGGAAAAAGAGAAGAGAAGGAAGAGGAGGAGAAAAAGAAGGGAGGAAAGGAAGAGAGAAAGAAAAAGGCAATTTTTTTTTGATACTGCCACATATTGCATCCCTCTTTTTTCATTAATTGTATCTTTCTTCTTTGTTCCTGCTATTAACTGAATCCCTCTTTTTTTGAATCATGTTATAAATTGAATCCCTTTTTTCTGATCCTGTCATAAATTTCATCCCCCCCCCCCCCTTTTTTTTTGATCCTGTCATTATTGCATCCCTCTTTTTTCATGAATTGTATCTGTTTTTTGATCCTGCCATAAATTCAATCCCCTTTTTTGTGATTCTTCTATAAATTCAATCCCCCTCTTTTTTGATCCTGCCATAAATTGCATCCCTCTTCTTTAATCCTGCCATAAATTCCATCCCTCTTTTTTCATTAATTGTATCTTTTTTGATCCTGCCATAGATTCAATTCCCTTTTTTGTGATCCTGCCATAAATTTATTCACCCCCCTTTTTTGATCCTGCCATTATATGCATCCTTCTTTTTTGATCCCGCCATAAATTGAATCCCCCCTCCCCCTTTTTTTTTCTTTTGAGCCTGCCATTAATCTTGACTTTACATTTTGTTGCTACCACAAAGTATTTTATTTGAACATTTTCCCTTCTTTTAAAGGAATATATTTCTCCCTTGGAGTAATAAAGTCCTAATATCTCACGTAGCATTTTTTCCACACACTTCTTTTTGGCTGAACAAAATCACTTTTTATATTGCCTTTCTTTCCTCTCCCTCTTCTCATGTTGGCTAAAAACAGATGTAGTCACTAACCACTTGAATAATTGGTGGTATCAATCAAATATGTTCATTTTCTATGACACTAACCTGATAGGCCAATTTTGTAGAGATGGAGTTTGCATATGTGTATGTGAGTATATATATATTTTGCCATATCTGTTTCAAACTAGCTACGACTAAGGCTATTGCCGAAACGCTTCAGCTTTATTGTTTTATTGTCACTCTGATGTACCAATAAACGACACTTCAAGGATTACAGTTTTGCCGGCTCTCCTTATTACTGTTGCATTGGAGTGTGTTGGGAAACATCGAGCCTCAGCACCTGTGAGTGGACCCGGTGTATGGATTGAGTTGTCCCTGCAGAGAGCGCTGTTACCCTTCTTCTTTTCCACACACAGCAGCTGCCGTTGGCTCCCACTGCTGTCAGTCAGTGAGCCAATAAGGAGAGAGAGGAGGTGGGGCCGAGCCGCGGCTCCATGTCTTAATGGACACACAGTGGCTCGGGTGCCCCCATAGCAAGCTGCTTGCCGTGGGGGGCAGGAGGAAAGGGTGAGGAGCGCCGGCGAGGGACTCCGGGAAGTGGAGGATCTGGATGCTCTGTGCAAAACTACTGCACAGAGCAGGTAAGTATAACATGTTTGAAAAAAAAACAAAAAAGACTTTAGTATCACTTTAAGGTTTAAATCCTATATCACGGATGTAAAAGTGAATCTCCAGCTTCCATAGTTCTCTGGGTGACTGTTGAATTTTATAGGGCCTCTTACAGTAATGTACTTGGCAAAGTCTGACATATCCATTCTTTCAGGCCTTGTTGCTGGGTGGTAGTAGTATCTAATGCCTGATGTTGATGTGTTAGAGGAGAAAATGGTGTAGCAGATGTGTTCCATCCGTGTGATAGCTTGATTATTATTATTATTAAACAGGATTTATATAGCGCCAACAGTTTGTGCAGCGCTTTACAACATGAGGGCAGACAGTACACTTACAATACAAATCAATACAGGAGGAATCAGAGGACCCTGCTTGTTAGAGCTTACAATCTAGAGGGGAGGGTCAAGTGGAAACAAAAGGTAATGGGTGGGGGGGTGAGCTGATGGAGAAAATTAAAAAACAGTTGTTAGGTGTGGGTAGGGTAGGCTTGATAACTGAATATCTCGTGAGGTGGGTCTCAAACCATGTGACTGGTACCAGAAGGCTTGAGGTTATTTGGTGAACTGAACTCAGAATGATCTGACACATGAGTTGTTGTATAAGATGTTAGTAACTTGGGAGGTAGGAATGTATATGGTGCTAAAGGTGACCTTTGTGGTTTTCAGCTTTTTCTGCTGACCAATGTGCTGTGGGTTGGTGTACAGGATTTGAAGTGTCCTGTGCAATTGTGTTGACATTGTACTGGTTTGGGATGAATTGCAGGGTCATTGGAGGCTGTTAAAATAGGACAATAGATCTTTCAGCTTAATCACAGCTGCCAATTTTAGCACTTTTACTGGGCTTCTACTTGCACACGTGCTTGGGCGGCTTGTAATTTTGCCTGGGCGGCTTGTACTTTTGCCTGGGCAGGTCGTGCATGCATGCTTGGGCCGGTTAAGCTTCTGCCCATCCAGAAAGTAAATCAAATCAAAAGAGCCTTTAGAGTAGAAAAAAACTGTCTTCTTCAACAACACAAAACAGTAGACACAGGCATCAATCTGGCTTCTTGCCTGGACCAATATTCTTACACCTGCTTGTATCTATCCATCATCCTTGAGTACTTGATTCATGAGTACTTTGCAAGGGAGGAAAAGTATATTGATAGTTGCCACAGTAAAAATGTTTTTCTTGGAAGACTTGAGGTTATAGAGCTTCACGTTTCACTGAAAAGCATAAATTAGCCAATCCCAATCACTGTTCTAAAAGCACAGCCCCAGCCACAAATAAAAAGATTAAACGAATAGCCCATTAAAACATAAAAAAAGCAGGTTTAATGGCAAGCTTAACCTTCAATCTGGGAACTGTCCAAAGGCTTTGTTCAGCAGGTTACAACAAGCAGGGTAAAGGCAACCAATGGGTTTCAGAGGCCACATAGTCCCCCTTCATCAGGGCTGGGTGAAATGACAGGATATTAACCACTTCAGCCCTGGAAGGTTTTACCCCCTTCATGACCAGAGCACTTTTTGCAATTTGGCACTGCGCTGCTTTAATTGGTAATTGAGCGGCCATGCAATGCTGTACACAAACAAAATTTGCGTCCTTTTTTCCCCCACAAATAGAGCTTTCTTTTGGTGGTATTTGATTACCTCTGGGATTTTAATTTTTTGCGATATAAATAAAAAAAGAATTTTGAAAAAATTTTGAAAAAAAAAAAATATTTTCTACCCTTTGCTATAAAAAAATCCAATAAACTTGATTTTAGTCATACATTTAGGCCAAAATTTATTCAGCCACATGTCTTGGGTAAATAAAATGTCAATAAGTGTCTATTTATTGGTTTGCGCAAAAGTTATAGCGTCTACAAACTAGGGTGCATTTTCTGGAATTTACGCAGCTTTTAGTTTGACTGCCTATCTCATTTCTTGAGGTGCTAAAATGGCAGGGCAGTACAAATTCCCTCCAAATTGCCCCTTTTTAGAAAGTATACACCCCAAGGAATTTGTTGAGAGTCGTGTTGAGCCCATTGAATATTTTTTTTTTTAGTAAATCTCCTAGTAAATACCTTGGGGTGTCTACTTTCTGAAAAGGGATCATTTGGGGGGGAGGGGGGGGGGGTTGTGCTGTCTTGGCATTTCATGGCCTCTGAAACTGTGATAGGTAGTGAGGAGTGAAATCAAACATTTACTCCCTTAGAAAGCCTGAAGGTGGTGATTGGTTTTCGGGGTCCTGTACGCGGCTAGGCCCCGAAAAAGTCTCTCACGTGGTATGCCCAGAGGAGCTCAGCTATGAGGAAAGATTCGAGAAACTGAATTTATTCTTTCTTGAGAAGAGGAGCTTAAGGGGAGATATTATCAAGATGTACAAATACATAAGTGGTCCATATAGTGAACTTGGGGTTGAGTTCTTCACTTTAAGGTCATCACCAGGACAAGAGGGCACTCTTTATGCCTAGAGGAAAAAAGTGGAATAGACTCCCTGCAGAGGTGGTTCTGGCAAGCTCAGTAGAAAAGGTTTAAAAAGGCCTCGATTATTTCCTAAATGTACATAATATAACTGGGTACTAACATTTATAGGTAAAGTTGATCCAGGGAAAATCCGTTTGCCTCTCGGGGGATCAGGAAGGAATTTTTTCCCCCTACTGTAGCTGTTGTTTTTAGCCTTCCTCTAGATCAGGGGTAGGCAACCTGGGGCTCTCCAGCTGTTGTGGAACTACATTTCCCATTAGGCATTGCAAGGCTGGCAGTTATAATTACTCCCAGAGGCATGATGGGACTTGTAGTTTTGCAACAGCTGGAGGGCCCCAGGTTGCCTACCCCTGCACTAGATCAACTGTGGCTGAAGGATTGTGTGTATGGGATTGTATGATTTTTTTTTTTTTGGGTTGTACTGGATGGACTTGTGTCTTTTTTTCAACCTGACTAACTATGTAACTATGTACTCAGGAGAAGCAGCAGATTGTATTTTGGGGTGTAATTCCACATATACCCATGGCATGTGTGAGCAAAATATCATTTAGTGCCAACTTTGTGTAAAAAAAAGTTTGTATTTTTCCCAAAACTTGTGGTAAAATATAAAATATTCCATGGACTCAACATGCCTCTCAGCAAATAGCTTGGGGTGTCTACTTTCCAAAATGGGATCATTTTGGGGGGGGGGGGGCATTTTATGCCCAACATTAGAAGCTTATGCCACACATCACCCACTCTTCTAATCACTTAAACCACCAAGTCCTCTGACACTTTTATTGTTTACATGAAAAAAAATATTTTTTTGTTAGAAAAGTACTTTGAACCCCCCAACATTATATATATATATTTTTTAAAACAGCTCCCTACAGATTAAAATGATGGGTGTTGCAATTTTTTTTCACACAGTATGTGCGCAGCGATTTACCAAACACAATTTTTGGGGAAAAAAAACACTTTTTTGAATTTCAATGCACAAAAACACACTATATTGCCCAAATGTTTGGTAAAAAAAAGATGATTTTATGCCGAGTACATTGATACCAAACATGACATGCTTTAAAATTACGCACACCCGTGCAGCGGTGACAAATTACATACATTTTTAAAAGCCTTTACAAGGGGCATCGCTTGGTCATGGTGGAGTGAAGACGCTCGTTGTTTGAGCTCCCACCTCCCGACCTGCACAACTCGGCTGATATGCGTATACAAGGCCATCTTCTTGACTGCCATGAGCTACACTAAGCGCAGGAGGACCAGGGGATCATCTAAGGCTGTGACAGCAGCTCTGGTCAGTCGCTTCTTCTCCGGCAGCACACTCTTCAGAGACACGTGGCGGACACAGGCCTGCAGTCCTAATCTCCCCAGTGATGGCCTCCTCACACCACCAGCTACCCAGCTCACTGGCTGGCCTGCTGGCTATCTTAGATCCCTCAGCTGAAGCTTCCCGCAGCCCAGGACACTTTACTAAGACTCCCCGGGAGAATGCAGATATCAGAACTCTACTCCGCGCTTTGCCCACGAAATCTGATATGGAGGTGCTGATAATGAGGATGGAGGAACAACGCCACCAGGACTTCCAGCAAGTCCTCACAGAGATACAGCACCTCAACAGCCACCTGTCTAAGGGCTAGTCGGTTGTTAGCACCTTAGAACAGCTCAGCTCAGTTGGAACAGCTCAGTTGGAACGGGGCCACTCATCCCATCAGGAAGGCCTGGCAGAGTTGCAGCTCCACCTGGAAGACCTGGAAACCTGGAGCCGCAGAAACAACCTGGAGAACCGGAGCCGCAAAAAACAACCTGCGGCTCCGGGGACTGCTGGAGGCGACGGGCTCAGAAAATCTCTCGGACACTGTACGGGAAATCCTACACAAGATCTTGGACTCCGATCCTCCTGCTTCCCTGGAGTTTGACAGGGTGCACAGGACGCTTGGGCCTGAACCGACTGACCCGGAATGCCCTCGCGATGTGATCTGCCGCCTACACCGATATGGGCAGAAGGAACAGGTACTCCAGGCTTCTTGGGCCAGAGGGCAGATTGACTTTGATGGCTCAAGGATTTTCATCTTCCCCGATGTGTCCAGGGCCACCCTGCAAAGGTGGGTGATGCTGAAGCCCTTACTGGAGATCCTACGCCGCTTTGAGCTCACCTATCGATGGGGCTTCCCTCTCCAATTGACTATCCGCAAGGGCAGTAATTCCTTTTTGCTGCGTCGCCATGCTGACCTTCTTGATCCTGCTTTTCTGGACGTCAAGCAGATATCGCTACCAGACTGGCTGAGCCCGCTGCAAGGCAGAGATTCACGTCCAAGCACCCGAGTCCCTAGATCGGGATTTCCATGACGTGCTCTCCAGAAACGAAGAGGAGATCAAGGCCCAGCTCTGATGAGCAATCCCGAACTCTGATACCACTGTTGTAGGAGCGTGAGTGTACTACAAACTTCATAACGCTTTGCCCAGCTAAGACACCTAGCTAGCTCACTGACTTATCTGTTGGCCACCCCAGGATACCCCATTGGAACTCATTCGGTGTTCTGATGGCCCCTTAGACGGTGATTTGGTGCTACACATGCCAACCCCTCATGACCCCTGCCCCCTGCTGTGCTGGACTAAGGAGCTATGTCCAGGGATTTCCCTAGCAAACAGATTTAGTACTTGTCCCGCAGACATTCTCTGAGCTGAGGGTGACATGAAATGTATTCCCCATGTACTGCCTGTCTTGTCACCTACTGACTACCTCCACCCCTGGGACAATCTGTCTGGAACCTCCAAAGCCTGGGATCTGTACTGCATTGGATGGGGGACATGGCAGCTCCATGGACATGGTTGGTGTCGGTGGGATGGTCGTATCTTCCATGTCACTAAGGGGAGCCAGGCCTTGTTGTAGATACATCTTGGACCCAGACTGCCTTCACCTGGGGGGTCTGCATCCATTTACCCCAGTTTGCTGGACCTCTATTGAGCTGGGGGTTGGGGTCTGGGGAGGGCCGGGGTGGATATTTCAGGGGAGAGTGGTTTGTCATTTATCATCTTACATGCCTTCCTTTCCTCCTTGTGCCACCCCTCAGATTCCCTTCCTCCATCCACCCCCCTTCCTTCTTCACTCCTTTCACCCCCCCTTTTTTCTCCCCTTCCCCCTTTTTCCTCCCCTTTCCCTTCTCCTTCCTCCCCTCCCCCTTCCCCAGTCTTCTCTCTCCTCCCCCTTCCCCGTCTTCTCTCCCCTCCCTTCCCCATTTTGCTAGTGTTCCGGCCTGGAATTTCTACCATTTGCCCTTGGTTTGGTGGGGGGGCTTCTTCCCCAGTAAACAGTTATTGTTGTGCATGTTGTGTGTTATTTTTCCTGACTGGAGGCGGGGCCCCTCACAATGAGCGGGGTTAGGTTGGGTGGTCTCTCATGCTGTAAAATGTGCTTATCTGCTGGTTTACGGAAGCTGATTGCCTTTAACAAAGTTTTATTTACAGGTTCCTGCATAAATATGGGTACTTGTTCCTGAATATGTACTTTTATAATTACTACTATTGTGGTAGTGTGTTCATGATCTCCATTGCTCCAGTGCTGGTAACAGAGAGAGGGGGGTGTGTTTGCAGGCTGTGCATTATAGTGCGCCTGGACGCATACCCCAGGCCTACCGTTTTAACAATAATAGATTTGCTTTTACGTTTTTTAGGCGTTACATTTAATGTTATTATCGAGCTTTAGTTTACTGTGGGTCGGGTCAGGGAGTCTCTGATCACCACTGTGAACGACTTCATCCCCCACATAGGGTGACACCCTGTTGGTGGTTCTATTTTGGACTACCTGGGTGCTTCGAGATTAGTCTCTTCGGCACCTAGAGCGCATTAGCTCTCTTTGTTGTTTGGGTTGCCTTTTGGTTACCCCCTTTTTCTTTCTTCCTTTTTCTCGCCCGGCCCTTTCTTATCCCCTCCTTTCTAGTCTCCCCCCACCTTTTTGTTTTTTCTTTTTTTTTTCTTTTTATTGTTCTTCTCCCCCGCACCAACCGTAAGTATGCATACAGATAAGAAGGATTCCGCTCATGTCTATCAATGTGAAGGGGCTGAACACTCCAGAGAAATGCTCCATGGTGTTTTCCAATCTGAAATATATGAAGGCTCATGTCTGCTTCCTCCAGGAGATGTATTTAAACTACCAAAACTTTAGGTTTGTATTTTCCTGACAGTATATCATGGCTGCTCTTCTGATTCCAGGTGTAGGGTAGTTAGCATCTTGATTCGTGGATTGATCCCTTGGCAGCTGGGCGACCAGTGGAGTGACGCAAAGGGCAGGGCTCTCTTTGTGAAAGGGACGTTTGGAGGCTCCTTGGTTACTCTGGTAAACCTTTACCTCCCTAACTCGAACCAGATTACATATTTGGAACTGATCCTAGCCAAGCTGGGAGACTTTGCGGAGGGGGAGGTGATTGTAGGGGGTGATATGATTTTCACCCTGGATCCGACCCTAGATGCATCCAGGTGCACCTCTCCGGTCTCCTATGCGGCCATGAAACGCCTGAAGAGAAATTTTCACACGTTCCACCTTGTTGACGTATGGCAGATCCTTAACCCAGATCAGTGAGACTATACAATTTATTCGCATCCTCACGATTCATACTCTAGAATCTATTTTTTTCTTTTGCCTCAGTCTCTCCTGTCTAGTGTCACGTCCACATCCAATGGTTCTATAACATTCTCGGGTCATGCCCCATTTTTCATAGAGGTCGATCTGCTCTCCCCCACTCCTAAGCAGTGGATGTTGAAGATGAATGACTCTTTGCTTCAGAATCCAGAGGTATCTAGGGAATTGAGACTTTTTTTTGCCTCCAATGTTAGTGAGGATAGCGCTCCTATGATGGTATGGAAGGCGCATAAAAGCTACATCAGGGGACTCATGATCAAGATTGGCTTGCGGATCAGAAAGGCCAGGGCCAAACAAATTGTAGATTTCTTGAATAAGATTAGAACCTTGGAGGCCACCCATAAATCCTTAGCAGATAAGACTCTGGCAGATCTTATGGTCCTGAGGACCCAGCTGCGCTCTATAGTGTTAGATAAACCCAAAGCCACTATTGCTAAGTGTAGGCGCACATTCTATGAACACAGCGACAAATGTGAGAAGTTGCTGGCATGGGCTCTACGAGTCCAACAGGCCCGCACGTTCATCCCGGAACTACTAGACGATCGTAATACCAAGCCTATAACACAGAGAAGATCGCAGACATTTTTAGGCAATATTATATCTCGCTTTATAACCTCCCCCATCTTACATCTGCAATGGAGGAACCCTCCAGGAGGGTGGCTATCCAGGAATATATACAGCATTTAGGGCTCACCTGTATCTCGGATGAGGCCCTGATCGCCCTAGAAGAGCCTCTCTCAGCTGAAGAAGTGGCACTGACAATAGCACACATGAAACCAGGTAAAATGCCAGGCCCTGATGGTTACTCCCTCCTATACTATAGGACCTTTGGAGATCTTTTGACTCCGCATTTCCTCTCCGCATAAAATGCTGCGGGGGGAGGGACTACCCCCCGGTAGATACACTTCGGGCTTATATCACTGTGATCCCGAAGGAGGGAAAAGATTCTCTACATTGTCAAAATTATCGACCAATATCTCTTCTAAATGTGGATCTTAAAAAATTCACCAAAATACTCTCAATGCACCTGAGTACGCAAATCCCCCAATTGATTCACTCAGACCAAGTGGGGTTCCTCCCTACGAGAGAGGCTCGGGACAATACGACTAAAGCGCTCAACCTGATCTATGCTGCGCAGATCTGCAAGATTCCCCTGTTACTCCTTCAACGGGCGCCGAAAAGGCGTTTGACAGGGTAGATTGGACCTTTCTGACAGAAACTCTGCACTCCATTGGATTGGGGCAGAGGATGATGCACTGGGTTCAGGCCATTTACTCATGTCCCTTTGCCCAAGTAAAGGTGAATGGGCACTTATCACAACCATTTTGGGATCACTAATGGCACACGCCAGGGATGCCTCCTGTCCACCTTGATATTCATATTGGCCCTTGAACTATTCTTGCGTACCGTTCGAAACAATACTGATATCACTGATCTCCACTTGGATGCCACTCTCTCTCCAAAGAGTGCAGCATTTGCGGATGACCTTCTCTTCTTCTTGTCTAACCCTTTGATCTCTGTCCCAAACTTGCTCTCAGAGCTAAAGACTTGTCCTGCTTCAGCGTGAATTATCAAAAATCGGAGGCGCTGAATGTATCTATGCCAACCTCCACATCGACACTGCTAAGGGTGGACTTTCCCTTTAAGTGGGGCATGGAGCATATTAGATATTTGGCAATCCGCTTACCCATAAGGGTGGACAAGGTATTCTTCCTGAACCCCCCCCCCCTTTTGGCGACCATTAAAAAAGACCTACATTCCTGGCAGAATGGTATGTTCTCATGGTTCAGACGGTGCAACATTGTGAAAATGAACGTTATGCCCCGCCTGCTGTACCACTTCCAAGCCCTTCCTGTTCGAATCCCAAGCTCCTTTCTTCGGGCGGTGAACCGAGCTTTAGTCACCTGCCTATGGGCGTTAAAACCTCCCCATCTGGCACGATCTTCCCTGCGACTACTGAAGCTCAGATGTGGCATGGCTTTGCAGGATGCAAACCTCTATCACATGGCTTGTCATTTGATACGGGTCTTAGACTGGTGTCGCCATGGAGAACTGGGTTGGAGTGGAGCGGATCTTGACTGGGATCCCACTAGAGTCCATACCATGGTGCCAAGCAGACCTACCTCGCCAGGTACTGAATCACCTTATGATAGGGGAGACTAGGAAGATCTGTCTGAAGGCATTCTGAGACTTCTCAGTGGTGCCATTACTATCACCGCTCACACCCATAGTTGGCAATCTGGCTTTTAACCATGGACTCCAGGACCTCAAATTCCAGGATCTGAAAATGGTTGACCGTTCACAGGCCTGACACTTTATTATCAATGGACAATGGATGACCAGACAGCAAATCATGAATGACCCGGTCTTGTCAGTAGGGATGAGCCGAACAACCCCCGGTTCGGTTCGCTGCAGAACAGGCGAACAGACCAAAAATTTGTGCGACCACGCAAACCCAGTTAAAGTCTATGGTACTCGAACATGAAAAATCAAGAGTGCTAATTTTAAAGGCTAATATGCAAGTTATTATCATAAAAAGTGTTTGGGGACCCGGGTCCTGCCCCAGGGGACATGAATCAATGCAATAAAAAGTTTTAAAAATGGCCGTTTTTTCGGGAGCAGTGATTTTAATAATGCTTAAAGTGAAACAATAAAAGTGAAATATTCCTTTAAATATCGCGCCTGGGGGGTGTCTATAATATGCATGTAAAGTTGCGCATTTCTTCCGTGTTTAGAACAGTCCCTTCACAAAATTACATTTCTAAAGGAATAAAAGTCATTTAAAACTGCTTGTGGCTGTAATGTAATGTTGCCCCCCCCCCAGCCCATTACCACGCCCTTTGGGTCTGGTATGAATATTAAGGTGAACCCCGCACCCAAATTAAAAAGCAGCAGCAGTATACAGGCAGTATACAGGCGGGACTGTAGGTTTGTTCTTAAGTTGAATCTGTTTGTAATTTGGAACAGGTACATTTTGTAAGTGTAGCTCCAGCCAAAAAATCTATTTTTAAGCTTTTTGGATAACATAGGGAAGGGTTATTATCACCCCTGTAACATTTGTTTTGCTGTCTGTGCCCCTGTTCAGAAGATTTCATCTCACTTTCTGTCCCAATGACAATTGGATTTAGAAAATTTGGGGTTATTAGGGAAACAAGGATTGGTGATAAAGCTACAGTGGGGAGACACCTTTTTCCCATATTAAATCTTACAGAATTTCCCTTCCTAGGGGTAGATTTCCTCTCACTTCCTGTTTTCTCCCTCCGTTTGTAAGTAGGATATTTGAAAATAGGGGACCACCTGTATATACTATACGGCCTGCCCTATACACTCTGCGGAAAATTGGGCCTTAGGTGTTGGTGGTACCAGAACACTGTAAGCCCTCACAGTTATGCCCCGTACACACGGTCGGATTTTCCGATGGAAAATGTCCGATCGGAGCGTGTTGTCGGAAATTCCGACCGTGTGTGGGCTCCATCGGACATTTTCCATCGGATTTTCCGACACACAAAGTTGGAGAGCAGGAGATAAAATTTTCCGACAACAAAATCCGTTGTCGGAAATTCCTATCGTGTGTACACAAATCCGACGGACAAAGTGCCACGCATGCTCAGAATAAATAAAGAGATGAAAGCTATTGGCCACTGCCCCGTTTATAGTCCCGACGTACGTGTTTTACGTCACCGCGTATAGAGCGATCGGATTTTCCGACAACTTTGTGTGACCATGTGTATGCAAGACAAGTTTGAGCCAACATCCATCGGAAAAAATCCTAGGATTTTGTTGTCGGAATGTCCGAACAAAGTCCGACCGTGTGTACGGGGCATTACTCTTGGTGGGTGCTGGAACGGGCCCTGCTATGAAATATTATATCAAGAATTGTAATTACATGCCCCTGTTAAACAGGGGCAGAAAAATTGGGCCTTAGGCGGTGGTGGTGGCACAACACTGTAAAGCCTCACAGATACTTTTGTTGAGCACAGGAACAGGCCCTGCTGTGAAATATTAGATCAAAAATTGTAATTACGCGCCCCTGTTAAACAGGGGCAGAAAAATTGGGCCTTAGGTAGTGGTGGTGGTGCCCTGAACCGAAAATATTCTTAGAAGCTATCATCATGAAAATTGAGGAGGAATAGGATAGTCACTCAGCATATGCAGTCTTCAAGGGATCCCACATCGATAGAAAAATGAATTGGTTATATCAGCATCAGGTGCTTGGTAGCTGGTGATCCAAGACTGATTCATTTTTATGAATGTGAGCCGATCAACAGAGTCTGTGGACAGGCTGATCGGTTACAAAGCCTCCAGCAGCACTGAATGTGTGTTCAGAAAGAACGCTGGATGCAGGACAGGCCAGTAGCTCAATTGCTTCCTGTACCATGGAATTCAGACGCTGGCGATGGTTGCTGGAACCGATCAGACCTGGGCGTTGAGGACTGAAGAATTGCCTGAATACATCGGTCAGCCGGTCATCTTCTCCATCGCTCTTTCTGTGGCTGAACAAAGCCTCAGCAACATTTTGTCCAGTACCAGGAAATTGTAACCTCCCAGGCTCTGGAAACGCATTGCACAAACCTTTCTGCAAGGCCTTCTGTTTCATCCTCTGCTCCCTCTGCGAAGGCTGGATAAGTTCTGCAACCTTACCCTTGTAACGTGGATCAAGAAGGGTTGCCAGCCAGTAATGATCCCTCTCCTTGATACAACGAATTATAGGGTCCTTTCGCAGGCTTTGCAGGATCAGAGAGGCCATGCAGCGTAGGTTTGCAGAGGCATTCGATCCTGAGTCCTCTGGGTCACTAAGGATCACATGATCCTCAACAACCACCTCCCAGCCACGTACAACTTCATGGGTTTCTGGGTACTGAAAACGATCCCTTGAAGACTGCTGCTGATGCTGAGTGTTTATCCTCCACCTCCATGCTGATACAATCCTCCTCCTCTTCCTGTGTGATTGGTGGGCACGCAGGAACACTGTCTGGATAAAGGGGGCCTTGAGAGATAAGGAAGACCTCCTCTTCCTCCCACTGTTCTGCCTCAAGTGCCCTGTCCATTATTACACGAAGCGTGTGCTCCAACAGGAAGACGAGGGACAGTACAGTGCATGCATCCTTGATCAGTAGCCACTGGCATGGCGAAAAAAAGCCAAGCTCCCCTGACCCTGTCCTGGTGCCATACTCACTCAGGTACTCATTGATGGCCCTCTGCTGCATGTGCAGCCGCTGCAGCATTGCCAACGTTGAGTTCCACATGGTGGGCATGTCACAAATGAGGGTTCTTGGGCAGGTTGCATTCTCTTTGAATGTCAGCCAGCTGAGCACTGGCATTATATGACCGGCGGAAATGACCACAGACTTTCCTGGCCTGCCTCAGGAGATCCTGTAAGCCCGGGCCCTGCTCAAGAACCGCTGCACCACCAAATTCAGGACGTGAGCCAAACAGGGAACAAGTGTCCCTGTCGGAGGGTGAAGAGGAGGTTGGTGCCATTGTCGCATACAACCATTCCTGGCTGAAGCTGGCGTGGCGTCAACCACCTCTGAGCCTGCCCCTGCAGAGCTGACAGAATCTCTGCCCCAGTGTGGCTCCTGTCCCCTAAGCAGACCAAGTCAAGCACCGCATGGCATCTTTTTGCCTGACTGCTTGCGTAGCCCCATGAACGCCTACGGAGCACCGCTGGTTCAGAGGAGAAATCTGCAGAGGAAGAGGCCGTAGAGGAAGAAGAAGAAGAGGAGGGGTGGAGGAGAGAGCTGTGGCAGAACCACTAGCATTTTGGAGGCGTGGTGGCGGAACAAGCTCCAACAATACTAAACCCTGTCCCGCATCCTTCCCAGCTGTCAGCAGAGTTACCCAGTGTGCTGTGAAAGAAAGGCAATGTCCCTGTCCATGCCTGCTGGACCATGAGTCAGCAGTAATATGCACCTTACTGCTGACCACCCTGTCCAACAAGACCAAGACATTGCTTTCCACATGCTGGTAGGGAGCCGGAATGGCCTCCTGTGAAAAGAAATGGCGTTTAGGGAGCCTGCCACTGAGGTACCGCACATTCCACAAATTCACAAAAGGGGGCAGAGTCTACCAGCTGAAAAGGCAGCAGTTGCAGTGCCAGCAATTTGGCCAAGCTAGTATTCATATGCTGAGCATGTGGGTGGCTGGGAACAAATTTCTTTCGACGGTTTAGCAACTGGGGTAGGGAAATTTGCCTGCTAAAATCAGATGGAGGTGTACTGATAGCAGATTGGCTGCAAGTACTTGGGACACCTATTGCTATACCTTCATTCCTCTCAGTGCAGGTTTCTGAGAGGACTGGAGGTATAGTGGGGTTGGAGAACCCAGCTGATGAGGAGCTTTGATGTGGGTCTTTTAAGTGCTGTTGCCAACGGACTGCATGGAAGGTCATCATATATCTGGTCAAGCTTGTGGTGCCCAAGCGGCTGCTGTTTTGGCCATGCTTGATACGCTTCAGACATATGTTGCAAACAGCAATGGTGCGATCTGCTGCACATGTGTCAAAAAAGGTCCACACCATAGAACTTTTCAAAATATGTGGGGAGTCAGCAGCGCCCCGGAACCTTCTTAGCTCTGCGGTGTGATGCAATAGGGTGGCTGCCCTTAAGCTGCCCCCTGGAGGGCATCCTACCTCATTGGAGATGTGCCTCCTCCTCCTCTCTTCTAATAGGCACCCAAGTTGAGTCAGTGACCTCATCATCCCCTCCCTCCTCGTCACTGGAGCAAACTTGGCAGTATGCTGCAGCTGGGGGAACATGACTGCCAGTTTCTTGACCTTCTTGGGCACCCCCTCTCTCTAGGCTGACGTTACTCCCTTCCTCAACCTGGGTACCATCATCGGAGCCTTCAAATCACTGCGCATCCTCCTGCAGCATGTACCCAACACTGTGGTCGAATAGTTCGGGGGACTCCTCCGTGCATGATGGTGGGGCTAGGGAAGGAGTGACTGTTAACATGGAGCCGATGGAATAGGCCGCTTTGGCAGCTGCATTGGCAGGCAAACTACTCTGAGCCTGGGTGACAGAGGATGAGGAGGGCTTTGTTATCCATTCCACCAACTCTTCTTCATGTTGTGGCTCAATAACACGGCCAGCTGCAGGAAAAAAGGACAAGGGTGCCCCACGACCATGTGCTGAGGATGCACCGTGTCCACAACCAGCACTGTCGACTGTAGACATAGAGCCTGCTTGCCCTCTTTTAGTGGCCTGTGAGCGTCTGCCTCTCCTTGGTGGCCTTCCGGACATGCTGTAAATTTTGTTTAGCAAAAAAACACTACACTGTATTGTGTACTGTGTACACCACCAGGAAAGTAGTAGCAACTGCACTAAGGGTGCACGGTACTGTGTACACCAACAGAAGTGTAATAACAACTATGGGTGTACTGTATGTATTGTGTACTGTGTACACCACAAGAAAAGTAGTAGCACTAGCAACTGCACCAGGGGTGCATGGTACTGTGTACAACAACAGAAGTGTAATAACTATGGGTGCACTGTATGTATTGTGTACACCACCAGGAAAGTAGTAGCAACTGCACTAGGGGTGCATGGTACTGTGTACACCAACAGAAGTGTAATAACAACTATGGGTGTACTGTATTGACCACCAGAAAAGTATGAGCAACTGTATACTGTGTACACCGCCTAAAGTATATTAGAAACAGTACACCAGGAACAGCCTGCAGTAAGATATAGCTAAACTGTATGCAGTGAATATATATATATACGAGACTATCTGTGTATATAGTGGGGATGGACGGAAAGTATTCAGACCAAATCAAAAGGGAGCTTCTACTAA
This sequence comes from Aquarana catesbeiana, assembly GCF_042186555.1. NCBI lineage: Eukaryota > Metazoa > Chordata > Amphibia > Anura > Ranidae > Aquarana > Aquarana catesbeiana. Next base: position 154,179,246 of record NC_133329.1, read on the forward strand.
ATACTGAGAAAACGGTCTAAATATATAGGACCATGTGATATTTCAGTTTTTCTTTTTTAATAAATCTGCAAAAATGTCAACAATACTGTATATATCTGTCCATATATACGTGTGTGTGTGTGTGTGTATATAGATATAGATATAGATATATATATATATATATATATATATCTATATCTATATATATATATATCTATATATATAGAGATATATATATATATATAGATATATATATATATCTATATATATATATATATCTCTATATATATAGATATCTATATATATAGAGATATATATATATATATATATATATATATATATAAAATAGACTGCAGCTAACTGAATCGCCTGCCAGAAGTATATTAGAAACAGTACACCAAGAACGGCCTGCAGTGAGATCTAGCTAAACTGGATACAGTGGATACATATATATATATATATATATATATATATATATATATATATATATACGAGACTATCTTTATATATGTATATTAAATACACTGCAGCTAACTGAATAATCTGCCGGCCTGCCTGCTCAATCTAAATGAGACTCTCCCTCCGTCCACGCCAACAACACACTACACGAGGCCAACGTGCAGGCGGCCTTATATAGTGTGGGGGTGTGAACTTAGTCCCCCTGAGCCATGATTGGCGAAAGGCACCCTGCCTTTGGCCAATTATGGCTCTCTTAGCTGAGAGCGCAGTGATTGGCCAAAGCATCAAGTTGTGGTGCATGCTCTGGCCAATCATCATACAGCAATGCACTGCGCTCCTGCAGTGCATTATGGGCCATTACGCGCCGCTCAAATTTGGCGTGAACGGCCCTTAATGTTCAGTTTTTGATGAACGGGCGAACAGCCAATGTTCGAGTCAAACTCATGTTCGACCCAAACAGAAAGCTCATCCCTACCTGTCAGGTTTGTCTTTTTGGCAAAAAATACAACTGGCTCACTTCATTTGCTCCCTACCCCCTCCGGAACCTTTTCGAAGACATCTCACCACCTTTGAACTACTTTGTTTAGAACAATGTCCTCTTCCACATGCGGTCTCTCTAACCTACCAACTGCTGATAACACCGCCATCAGGTCACAAACTTCCCTATATTACTAGCTGGAAAAAAGGAGTTGGGGCTTCAGTTGACTGAGAAACAGGTGGATAGGCTCTGTCTGTTCTCTTACAAGACCTCGATCTGCACCAAGCACCAGGAGGCGGGGTTCAAAGTGCTTACCCGGTGGTACCTACACTGATGAAGGTTCACAGAATGTTTCCCCAATGCTCAGACTTATGCTGGAGATGGGGGGAGGACATTGGCTCTCTCCACCACATCTTTTCGTCCTGTCGGCTTTTGCAGTCTTACTGAACAGAAGTACACTGCATTGTCCAGAAATTTACTGATAGGATTTTAGCAAGAGACCCAGCTTTCTTCCTCTTGCATCACCACAATATACCCAGTAAAGACTATAGGAGATCCATTTTACCCCTCCTGATCACAGCCGCGAAGGGTCGTATCCGGCTGTTTTGGAGGCAGACGCAACCTCCGTCGATTGCTGTCTGGCTGAAAAGTGCAGCTGAAATCAATGTGATGGAAGATTGCCTACTCTGAGGTGTATGCGGAACTAATCTTGTGAGTCCTTGAAAGCAGAGGACCAAAACGTTGCTTCCTCTGACCTCAAAGAAGTTTCAGGTTGGCGACCCTTCACCCATGCCACCCCCTTTCACCCCCCTTTTTTTTCTCTTCTTCTCCCACTTCTTCCCTCTTTTCCTTCTCCCCCTCTTCCTCTTACCCTTTCTTTCTTGCTGAGACCTTATGAGTCTATTCTAATCTTTTGTTCTTATCACACAGTGTCTACCGTGCAAAAATGTCATACCGGATACGGAGACTCCTTAGACCTTGACACTCACAGTCTGGAATTTTATTACATGATTGTGGTCTTTGTATCTATCGTGTTCTTTTGCAAAAATAAAATAAGGTATTGAAAAAAAAGCCTTTACAGGTTACCACTTTAGATTTACAAAAGAGGTCTACTGCTAGAATTACTGCCCTCAATCTGACGTTCGCAGTGATACCTCACATGCATCTTGCAATTGCTGTTTACATACGGCACAAGACCAATGCTTGCATTCGCCTTTGTGCGCGAGCACAGGGGGACAGGGGTGCTTTCATTTTTTTGTTTTTTTATTGTTATCACAGGGAATGTAAATATCCCCTATGATAGCAATAGGTAGTGGCAGGTACTCTTTTTTGAAAAATGGGGGGTCTATTAGACTCTAGATCTCTCCTCTGCCCTTAAAGCATCTGACCACACCAAGATTTCCCAATGGCGTTGTTTATATCCGGTGAAACCAGTCATGAAATGCTCGTAGCTTCTGGTTTCTTAGGCCACAGAGATGATTGGAGCTGTTCAGGTCTCCGATCAGCTCTATGGTCAGCTGGCAGAACCACCGGCTGCCTTCTCGGGTTCCCCGGTGGGAAAGGAGAGACAGAGAAACCCATGGAAGACGGCGGGAGGGAGGGACGTTTCCTCCCAGTGCTTGTAAAAGCAGTCTAGTGGCTAATTAGCCATTAGGATTGCTTTTACATGAAAGCAGACTGAAAAAAACGACACCAAGATGATACCTAAGCCTGTTGGCATCATTCTCGTATAGCCACTCAAAATCCAGCAACATACCAGTACATCGCTGGTCCTTGTTGGGCATATATTGTAATGTTCTTTTTTTTCATGCAGCCTATGGGCTGAATGAAAAAAGAGAACAGATTTCTCCATTCACATCGATCAGTGGTATGCCCATCATTAGAATACTGTCCTGCATCCACCAACTTCTAATGATGGGCATACATGCACCGTTATTTTTTTCCCCTTCAGCCCTTGATCGATGTGGATGAAGAAATCTCTGCAAAGAAAAGTGAATAAAAATACAGTGGGGACGGAAAGTATTCAGACCCCCTTAAATTTTTCACTCTTTGTTATATTGCAGCCATTTGCTAAAATCATTTAAGTTTATTTTTTTCCCTCATTAATGTACACACAGCACCCTATAGTGGCAGAAAAACACAGAATTGTTGACATTTTTGGAGATTTATTAAAAAAGAAAAACTGAAATATCACATGGTCCTAAGTATTCAGACCCTTTGCTGTGACACTCATATATTTAACTCAGGTGCTGTCCATTTCTTCTGATCATCCTTGAGATGGTTTTACACCTTCATTTGAGTCCAGCTGTGTTTGATTATACTGATTGGACTTGATTAGGAAAGCCACACACCTGTCTATATAAGACCTTACAGCTCACAGTGCATGTCAGAGCAAATGAGAATTATGAGGTCAAAGGAACTGCCTGAAGAGCTCAGAGACAGAATTGTGGCAAGGCACAGATCTGGCCAAGGTTACAAAAAAAATTCTGCTGCACTTAAGGTTCCTAAGAGCACAGTGGCCTCCATAATCCTTAAATAGAAGACATTTGGGATGACCAGAACCCTTCCTAGAGCTGGCCGTCCGGCCAAACTGAGCTATCGGGGGAGAAGAGCCTTGGTGAAAGAGGTAAAGAAGAACCCAAAGATCACTGTGGCTGAGCTCCAGAGATGCAGTCGGGAGATGGGGGAAAGTTGTAGAAGGTCAACCATCACTGCAGCCCTTCACCAATCAGGGGCTTTATGGCAGAGTGGCCTAACGGAAGCCTCTCCTCAGTGCAAGACACATGAAAGCCCGCATGGAGTTTGCTAAAAAAAAACACCTGAAGGACTCCAAGATGGTGAGAAATAAGATTCTCTGGTCTGATGAGACCAAGATAGAACTTGTTGGCCTTAATTCTAAGCGGTATGTGTGGAGAAAACCAGGCACTGCTCATCAATTGTCGAATACAGTCCCAACAGTGAAGCATGGTGGTGGCAGCATCATGCTGTGGGGGTGTTTTTCAGCTGCAAGGACAGGACGACTGGTTGCAATCGAGGGAAAGATGAATGCGGCCAAGTACAGGGATATCCTGGATGAAAACCTTCTCCAGAGTGCTCAGGACCTCAGACTGGGCCAAAGGTTTACCTTCCAACAAGACAATGACCCTAAGCACACAGCTAAAATAACGAAGGAGTGGCTTCACAACAACTCTGTGACTGTTTTTGAATGGCCCAGCCAGGGCCCTGACTTAAACCCAATTGAGCATCTCTAGAGAGGCCTAAAAATGGCTGTCTATCAACGTTTATGATCCAACCTGACAGAACTGGAGAGGATCTGCAAGGAGGAATGGCAGAGGATCCCCAAATCCAGGTGTGAAAAACTTGTTGCATCTTTCCCAAAAAGACTCATGGCTGTATTAGATCAAAAGGGTGCTTCTACTAAATACCAAGCAAAGGGTCTGAATACTTAGGACCATGTGATATTTCAGTGATATTTCAGTTTTTCTTTTTTAATAAATCTGCAAAAATGTCAACAATTCTGTGTTTTTCTGTTAATATGGGGTGCTGTGTGTACATTAACAAGGAAACAAATGAACTTAAATGATTTTAGCAAATGGCTGCAATATAACAGAATGAAAAATTTAAGGGGGTCTGAATACTTTCTGTCCCCACTGTATATGCTGAAGCATAGGGGCAATCCGCCCCTATGTCCACCCCTGCCCCTGTGCTTCAGCATATATGCTCTTTTTTTAACTGTGGTGGTGAATTCACCACAGCGCTGGAGTCATGGATTTACGTATCGTGAGAGCAAACCCTGTTGCTGTCAAAATAAATCAGTGCAGCAGCTGAATGGCATACCTGAAAAGCAAACAATGGTAACAATAAACTAGAGTATCACTTAAACATGAACTCAATATTACAACTTTTTTTTTTGCAATCTGTGGCAAAAAAAGAGCAAATAATACCGTATATGCCGAAGCATAGGGGCAATCCCCCCTAATGTCCACCCCTGCCCCTCATGCATATAAGCTCTTTTTTTTAGCTGTGGTGGTGAAATCACCTCCTACAGCACTGGAGTCGCTGATGCACATATTGTAAGAGCAAACCCTGTTGCTATCAAGATAAACAAATCAGTGCTGCAGCTCAATGGCGTACCTGCAAAGCAAACAGTAGTTAACAATAAAACACAGTAACAGTACAGTAAAAACAGTAGAATGACATACCTGCAAAGCAAACATGATAAAACACAGTAACAATAAAACATTACAGTATAGCATAAAATACAGCAAAACAGAGCAGAACAATTGAGAGAGAAGAGCAATAAAACGACAACTATTTTTGGCTTTTTTAATTACATATATAATTTTTTCGCTTTTATTATAATTTTGAGTGTTCTAGCTTAGGCTCTCTCAAAATGCGATAGCCATCTTATCTTTGGAAACCCTGTGTGATAGTGTGCCCTAGGACTGTGCTGTGCTGTACCCTATGCTAATACTCCACTAGTGTGTGGTTGCGATGGAAACAGTCCCCAATGCAGAGACCAGGTTGGTCAGGACAGGAGGGACAATAATAGTGGGTGTCATGCCTATGTCTGTGATTTCTACAGACACGACATCTGTTCTTTGGGTAGGGGTACCAGGGAGGACATCCGGAAAATGCCTCTCATGCAGCCAGCTCACTGCATTTGGATTGGGAAGTTGGGCCACAGCACCTTGTGGAAACAGAAGGGCTGTGATGATCTCTTCCTGGAATTTTAGGAAGGATCCAACTTTTGTCCAGACATTTTCTATAGCACATAAGCATTGAACAGAGCCATTTGGAATAAGTATACAGACGCTTTTGTGTACCAGCGTCTGGTCTTATGGGCAACTAAGTACGGAGCCTTCTTCAGAGGCTCCTTACCACGATCGGAAATGCTTTGTGTCAGACTTCATGTATCCTGAAAGACATCATATGATGTCCAGTAAGGATAACAGATAACAGTGGTTAAGGTTTTATTCGTGGACACAGAGGGGATTCTCAACGACATCAGTCGCCATTGTAATTTGGACTGCCATGTCTGCGTGAATGGAAGACAGAACGAAAACGTTCAGTTTGTCCTTCCACCTCACTGCAACCAATTCATTGGACCTCAAGCAGGCTCTCACCCCCAGTCTAAGTTGGGTATCTACAAGCTTTTGGGGGAAGCCCCGGCGAATAGATTGCATGGTACCACATGCGCCAATTAGTAATTGAAAGAGATGTCTGAAAAGTGTCACACTTGTATAAAAATTGTCCACGTATAAATGGTGCCCCTTTCTGAACAAGAGTGACACCAAATCCCAAATAATCTTGTTGCTGCTTCCTATGTAGTCTGGGCAGTTGTGGGGCTCCACGCTTTTATCTTTTTCCTCATAATCCAGGAAACTACAGTCAGGTCCATAAATATTGGGACATCGACACAATTTTAATTTTTTTGGCTCTATACACCAGCACAATGAATTTGAAATGAAACAAACAAGATGTGCTTTAACTGCAGACTTTCAGCTTTAATTTGAGGGTATTTACATCCAAATCAGGTGAACGGTGTAGGAATTACAACAATTTGTATATATGACTCCCACTTTTTAAGGGACCAAAAGTAATGGGACAGATTAACAATCATCCATCAAACTTTCACTTTTTAATACTTGGTTGCAAATCCTTTGCAGTCAATTACAGCCTGAAGTCTGGAATGCATAGACATCACCAGACGCTGGGTTTCATCCCTGGTGATGTTCTGCCAGGCCTCTACTGCAACTGTCTTCAGTTCCTGCTTGTTCTTGGGGCATTTTCCCTTCAGTTTTGTCTTCAGCAAGTGAAATGCATGCTCAATCGGATTCAGGTCAGGTGATTGACTTGGCCATTGCATAACATATATTAAGGGGAACCCCGCACCCAAATTAAAAAAAAGGAAAGGCGTGGGGCCCCCATGTCCTATATAGTCTGAACAGCAGTATACAGGTGGTGCAAACAAGACAGGGTTTGTTGTTAAGTAGAATCTGTTTGTAATTTTGAACTGGTACATTTTTAAAGTGTAGCTCCAGCCAAAAAATCTATTTTTAAGCTTTTTGGAAAACATAGGGAAGGGTTAGACACAGACAGCATTTGTTTTTCTGTCTGTGCACCTCTTCAGAAGATTTCACCTCACTTTCTGTCCCAATGACAAATGTTTTTAGAAAATTTGGGTTTTTTAGTGAAACAAGGATGGGTGATAAAGCATCAGTGGAGAGGAGACGCGTTTTTTTCCATATTAACTCTTACAGGAGAGAATTTCCCTTCCTATGGGGTAGATTTCATCTCGCTTCCTGTTGTCTCCTTCCGTTTGCAAGTAGGAGTCGTTTGTAAGTTGGATGTTTGAAAGTAGGGGCTTGCCCTATATACTCTGCCTTAAATTGGGGCCTTAGGTGTTGGTGTTGCCACAACACTGTAAGCCCTCACAGTTACTCTTGGTGGGCGCAGGAACGGGCCCTGCTGTGAAATATTAGATCAAGAATTGTAATTACATGCCATTGTTGAACAGGGGCAGAAAAATTGGGCCTTTGGTGGTGGTGTTGTCACAACACTGTAAACCCTCAGTTACTCTTGGTGGGCACAGAAATGGGCCCTGCTGTGAAATATTAGATCAAGAATTGTAACTGCATGTCCCTGTTGAACAGGGGCAGAAAAATAGGGCCTTGGGCACTGGTGCTGGTGCCACAAAACTGCAACCCCTCACAGATACTCTAGTTTGAGTGCAGGAATGAGCCCTGCTGCAAAGTACATAGTTACATAGTTACATAGTTGGTGAGGTTGAAAAAAGACACAAGTCCATCAAGTCCAACCTATGTGTGATTATGTGTCAGTATTACATTGTATATCCCTGTATGTTACGATCATTCAGGTGCTTATCTAATAGTTTCTTGAAGCTATCGATGCTCCCCACTGAGACCATTGCCTGTGGAAGGGAATTCCACATCCTTGCCGCTCTTACAGTAAAGAACCCTCTATGTAGTTTAAGGTTAAACTTCTTTTCTTCTAATTTTAATGAGTGGCCACGAGTCTTGTTAAACTCTTTACTGTGAAAAAGTTTTATTTCTATTGTGGGGTCACCAGTACGGTATCTGTATATTGAAATCATATCCCCTCTCAAGCGTCTCTTCTCCAGAGAGAATAAGTTCAGTGCTCGCAACCTTTCCTGAGGACTGGTGCCCAGAACTGGACAGCATACTCTAGGTGCGGCCGGGCCAGAGTCTTGTAGAGTGGGAGAATTATTTTTTTATCTCTGGAGTTGATCCCCTTTTTAATGCATGCCAATATTCTGTTTGCTTTGTTAGCAGCAGGTTGGCATTGCATGCCAATGCTGAGCCTATCATCTACTAGGACCCCCAGGTCCTTTTCCATCCTAGATTCCCCCAGAGGTTCTCCCCCCAGTGTATAGATTGCATTCATATTTTTGCCACCTAAATGCATTATTTTGTATTTTTCTACATTGATCCTCATTTGCCATATAGTTGCCCAGCCCATTAATTTGTTCAGATCTTTTTGCAAGGTTTCCACATCCTGCGGAGAAGTTATTGCCCTGATTAGCTTAGTATCATCTGCAAATACAGAGATTGAACTGTTTATCCCATCCTCCAGGTCGTTTATGAACAAATTAAATAGGATTGGTCCCAGCACAGAACCCTGGGAAAACCCACTACCCACCCCTGACCATTCAGAATACTCCCCATTTAGCAACACCCTCTGAACTCGCCCTTGTAGCCAGTTTTTAGTCCATGTACTCACCCTATGGTCCATGCCAATGAACCTTATTTTGTACAGTAAACGTTTATGGGGAACTGTGTCAAATGCTTTTGCAAAATCCAGATACACCACGTCTACGGGCCTTCCTTTATCTAGATGGCAACTCACCACCTCATAGAAGGTTAGTAGATTGGTTTGGCAAGAACGATTCTTCATGTCTTCATGAATCCATGCTGATTACTGCTAATGATACCGTTCTCATTACTAAAATCTTGTATATAGTCCCTTATCACCCCCTCCAAGAATTTACATACTATTGATGTTAGGCTAACTGGTCTGTAATTCCCAGGGATGTATTTTGGGCAATTTTTAAATATTGGTGCTACATTGGCTTTTCTCCAATCAGCTGGTACCATTCCAGTCAGTACACTGTCTGTAAAAATTAGGAGCAACGGTCTGGCAATCACTTGACTGAGTTCCCTAAGTACCCTCGGATGCAAGCCATCTGGTCCCGGTGATTTATTAATGTTAAGTTTCTCAAGTCTAATTTGACTTCTGTCCTCTGTTAACCATGGAGGTGCTTCCTGTGTTGTGTCATGAGGATAAACACTGCAGTTTTGGTTACTGAAGGCCCCCGATTCACTCGTGAAGACTGAGGAGAAGAATAAATTCAATACCTTTGCCATCTCCCCATCCTTGGTAACCAGATGTCCTTCCTCATTCTTTATGGGGCCAATATGGTCTGTCCTCCCTTTTTTACTGTTTACATACTTAAAGAATTTATTGGGATTTTTTTTGCTCTCCTCCGCTATGTGTCTTTCATGTTCTATCTTAGCCGTCCTAATTGCACCCTTACATTTCTTGTTGCATTCTTTATAAAGTCTAAATGCTGAGGATGATCCCTCAACCTTGTATTTTTTGAAGGCCTTCCCCTTTGCTTTTATATGCATTTTTACATTGGAGTTAAGCCATCCAGGACTTTTGTTCACTCTTTTAAATCTATTACCTAATGGGATGCATTGGCTAATGCCCTTATTTAATATGATCTTAAAGCAAAACCATCTCTCCTCCGTGTTCTTTGTTCCTAATATTTTATCCCAATTTACGTTTTTTGCAAGGTTTGTAGTTTAGGGAAGTTGGCTCTTTTGAAATTCAGTGTCTTTGTATTCCCTTTGTTTCCTATTTGTGTGATTTATACTGAAACTAATTGACCTGTGATCGCTGTTACCTAAATTGCCCTGTATTTCCACATCCGTGATCAGGTCTCTATTGTTGGTAATCAGTAGGTCCAGTAATGCTTTATTTCTAGTTGGTGCGTCTACCATCTGACCCATAAAATTGTCCTGCAAGACATTAGGTAACTGGCAAGCCTTAAATGAATGTGCGGTTCCCTCCGCCCATTCTATGTCTGGATAATTAAAATCCCCCATTATGATAACACTATCCATCCTTGCTGCTAATCCAAATTGTGATAGGAGATCTGTCTCCACTTCCTCCCACAGGTTAGGGGACCTATAGCATACTCCCAGTATTATTTTCCCCTTAGCTTCATCCCTTTGGAGCTCTACCCATAAGGATTCCACCTCCTCCCTAGCTCCCTCAGTGATGTCATCTCTCACATTCACTTGTACATTATTATTGATATATAGGCATACCCCTCCGCCTTTTTTACCCTCTCTATCCTTGCAATAAAGGGTATGCCCTTGAATGTTTGCCAGCCAATCATGAGAGCTGTTGAACCAGGTCTCTGAAATTCCCACAAAATCCAAATCCTCCTCGTACAACAGTATCTCTAGTTCACCCATCATGTCCGCCATGCTCCTGGCATTGGTGAACATGCCACATAGTTTAGACCGGTCGCATATTGTCCTCGTATTGGGTGTTTCGAGATTGCAACTAGGACTTGCTACTATACTTACCTTGGGTTTTTGTGCTTTGGTCACCCTACCACTAATGCCCCCAATACTACCCTCTGGAATATGTTCCACGCTGACTATCTCTACCTCTGGACCCTCCCCCCATCACCTAGTTTAAAAACCCCTCTAACTTTTTAGTCTTCATTCCCAGCTGATCTGCATTCTCCTCATTTAGGTGCAGTCCGTCCCTTCTATAGTACTGGTTATCTACTGAGAAGTCGGCCCAGTCCTCCAGGAACCCAAACCCCTCCTTACTACACCAGCTCTTCAGCCACTTGTTTAATTCCCTAATCTCCCTTTGCCTTTCTGATGTGGCTGAGAATACTACCTTGGAGATCCTTTTCCTCAATTTAGCTCCTAAGTCCCTAAAATCATTCTTTAGGACACTCCATCTGCCTCTGACTTTGTCATTGGTGCCAACGTGCACCATGACAGCTGGGTCTTCCCCAGCCCCTCCCAGTAATCTGTCCACCAGATCCATGATGTGCCGAACCCGAGCACCTGGTAGACAACATATACTGTTTGATGCTTCAGGTCTTTGTTACAGATTGCCCTCTCTGTCCTTCTAAGAACTGAGTCCCCTACCACCAGAATCTGTCTTTCCTTTGCTGCCCCCCCACTCTCACTTAAGGAGTTCTTCCCCCGGCAGCTAGGAGAGTGCCTCAGCTCCAGCAGTGCTGGTCCCTGACTGGTTTCACCAATGTCACTCAATGGAGCGTACTTATTGGAACAGTAACAGGACGTACAGTCCTGGATCGGCCTCCCTGGCATTTTCCCCTCTACCCTTCCTGTCACCCAGTACTCGCAGAGCTACGTGCACTCGCAGGCCACTCACAGACCTACGTGCACTCGCAGACCTACGTGCACTCGCAGGCCCCTCGCAGACCTACATGCACTCGCAGACCTACGTGCACTCGCAGACCTACGTGCACTCGCAGACCTACGTGCACTCGCAGACCTACGTGCACTTGCAGACCTACATGCATTCGCAGACCTATGTGCATTCGCAGACCTACATGTACTCGCAGACCTACGTGCATCAAAAATTGTAATTACATGCCCCTGTTAAACAGGAGCTGAAAAATTGGGCCTTAGGCACTGCTGCTGGTGCCACAACACTGCAACCCCTTACAGATTCTCTTGTTGAGTGCAGGAACAAGCCCTACTGCAAAGTATTGCATCAAAAATTGTAATTACATGCTCCTGTTAAACAGGGGCTGAAAAATTGGGCCTTAGCCACTGGTGGCGGTGCCCAGAACCAAAAATGTTCTTACAAGCTATCAGCATGATCATTGAGGAAGAGGATAATCACTCAGCATAGCAGGATAGTCACTCAGCATCAGCATAGGCAGTCTTGAAGGGATCTGACATTTCAAAAAAAATTATTCATTTACATCAGCATCAGGTGCCTGGTAGCTGGTGGTGATCCAAGACTGATTCATTTTTATGAAGGTCAGTCGATCGACCGAGTTGGTGGACACACGCACCCTGTGATCGGTTACAAAGCCTCCAGCAGCACTGAATGTGCGTTTAGAAAGAACGCTGGATGCAGGACAGGCCAGTATCTCAATTGCATACTGTGCAAGCTCTGGCCAGTGATCCATCCTCAAGACCTAGTAACCCAGAGGATTTTCATTGGGTAAGGTGTCCAAGTCAGATCTTGGTGAAAAAAGCAAGGAAACACTGCGCTAACTGATGAAAAAAGCAGCTACATACAATGTAACAAACAACAATATAAACTCTATAAAAAATGTAGCGCATAAAAAATCAACAAATAGTGATGAAATGTAGTCACGAACACCCCAAATCTATCGACCGGGTGTAGTGAATACCACAGAAAATGGTGTAAAGTCCATGTATCATAAAAAAGTGAAAAAGTGAAAATCTCCAAGTGAATGTGCACATAAAAAAAGTCACTGGCAATGGGAATGTTCCAAATGTGGACAAGAGACTGGGTTAGTCAATACGTGGAAACGGCTTCAACCGACAACAGCATCAAATCAGAGAATGGTAGGCATGAACTCTTACCAGATCCTGTGGACTCCCCTGTCTTATGACGTGGAGTCAAACAGACATTGTGCCATTCAGGGCATATAGACCGATATCCAGACCGTCAGGGCTCACAGATGCCAATTTCCCAAGTGCTCGCAAAGTCGTCAGATGGATCTTCACAATGGATGTAGATGGGATTCTGCCGGCTAGGATATGTTGCTTGTAACGAAGGTGGGGCATTTACTTCTTTCCCGGTGTTATGTGAAAAGAAAAGTAAAGCTTCCCCATGGTGCAGGTAAAAAAAAGTATCTTTAATTGTTATAAAAACAGATACATTAAAATAAAGTGATCACTATAAAAAGTCGAGGGCAACATAAGAGAAGGTAAGGAAGGCCAACGCGTTTCGACCCATAGGTCTTCTACTGGGGCATAAGCCACCAACTCAGAGTTGCCAATATTTATAAATAATACATACAAATGTAAACCAATCACAAAGGGAAGGAATGGCTAGATATGATTGGACCAATGAATGTCAGCTGGTCAGGAAGTGGCAAGCCGTGCATAAATAGGCCAATGATATCCTGCAAGGGAAGACAAGCGGGCCAGGCAGACAATCTGTGAGCCAACAAGAAACATGTGATGTCTAAACCTCAAATTGCACGTGTCAAACAAAAAGGCGCCAAACGTCCAGAAAAGGTGCCGAAAGTCTATCTTGAGTCCCGTGGTAAAGGATAAGCAGCTCTAACGGCCAATAGACCTGAACCACTGTATCCCTGTCTGTGGCCGAGGGTCAGCATGTCGGTAGCTGAAGTCCAACATTGCGTACAGTGACACGCACAGCGTCCGACTCCCGTCACGTGACAGAAGACAGAGACCGGACATGATCACGTACGGAGGGATCACATGACACCTCCGATGTCTTGCCCGCGTCACGAGGCCAGAGCGCGATCGCGCACGAAGGGATGTGTATACATGCCCAACGTCGTGATCTCGCAGAACGTCCTGACCCAAATGCGTGCACAGTCGTGACACCAAGCTCAGTGTCACCCAAATAGATTCAAACCGGAAATGGTGATAGAAAATAACTCATGTATATAATAAAGAAAAGGATGATAAATAATAAATAGATATAACTATATTGCACAATTAAAAAAAGGCGATCGTGTTAAAGCTACCACCTGTCAAAAATAAAGAGAAAATACTCCTATCTTCAAACTTAAAGGTAGCATATAAAAAAAGAATGGAAAACATTGGGCATATATAAATATAAATGTCCCCTATGTGTCTAAAAATGTAGGAAATATATAGATTATGCGATAAGAAAAAATTTCTAGGATTGATTGATAAAAGAGTTGAGGTCCCACTCCACATTCAAACTGAACGGGAAATAGGACCTCAACTCATATATCCAGTACGTCTCGAGGCGCGAAACGCCCCGAAGACGTGACTCACCCCTCCAATGAGGAACAAATCTGTCAATCACTTGGAAGAGAGTCCCAGACGGGTCTTTGTTGTGATACTGCAAATAATGACGTGGTACCGTATGTTTACTTTTCCCTCTTCTAATACCGGTCACATGTTCGTTGACACAGATGGAAAAGGTTCTAATCGTACGGCCCACGTACTGCTTATGGCAGGGACAGGTGAGCAAGTACACAATATATTGTGATGAGCAAGTAGTAAAATGTTTCATACAATATATTTTGGAAGTAATGGTGGACTTAAATGTGGTACTTTTGCATCTTCCTCCTACATTGCAAAGGCACACCTTGCATTTACGGCAAGGATAGTAGCCCTTACACTCTTGGAAGAAAGAAACTTTCTTAGGTGGGTCTATCACATTAGGGGCTATTTGCCCCTGAATGGATCGTGCCCCTCTAAAAATGAACGATGCCCGTTCTGGAAGAACCGGGCCAAGAAGCCTGTCATTCAGGAGTACCTGATAGGGTCCTTATGGACCTTTGGAAGGTAGTAGATAGCAGGAATGAGTGGAACCTGAGGAACTAAAAAATTTCTTTCTTTTTTATTAAGAATTCCCAATGCAAACCCTTCATCCACTAATTCAACCAATGCAAAACTAGAAATGTATCGTGACACGGAGTGGTACTGTGGATACACAAAAAATATATCTGTGCCACGTCCTACAAATTCGTATTCAAAAAGCATAAAGGAGGGACTTTGGACTTTTTAGGCACGACTACAAAGATCATCTATAACAAAGTATTTTATTAAATTTGAAAAACACATAACAAAAAAGACATTGATTAAAAACCACAAATCATGTATATATGTATTAAAGCGATAGCTATACAACACCATCTAGGTACATAATTCTTCGGACATCTGGATAACCACCCCAAATAGCAAACGGTCCGAGAAGATGGCTAGATAGCAAGTCCGCAACCGATTAGTTCATGTCATGTAGATATTCAATGCTCGCCATGTTTCGCGTGTCATCACTCTTCTTCAAGAGCGAAACAGTATATATTGTGGCTATCAAAATACATAACATAACATATAAATGATTAATATATAAAACCATAAAAACCGGCACCTACAGTGACGCCGTATATTATAAATTCAGAGAAATTCATACTTGTTAAGACAGTGCGGTACTTTTTGCTTTTTGAACACTAATTCAACCAAGGCTTTTTTAAAGGTCGCAGTAGGGTCTGTGGGAATATGGCTATATGTATCTGAGTCCTTCAAAATTTTAGTCATTTCGCTTAAATATTTTGCTTTGTCAAGAACGACTATTCCACCGCCTTTGTCGGCAGGACGTATTATGAGGTTCTTCCTTTCACATAATAATTTCAAACCGGTCTTTATCTCCGGTTTAACATACGTATATTTCCCACATTTGACTAATTTCTCTAAATCTGATAATACAAGATTCTTAAAAACCTTGATAGCTGGTGCCACTGTGCCTGGAGGGTTAAATAAAGAGGGGTTGGATAATCCCGAATGTGTATAATTCCTCTCGGATGCAGACACATCCATACATGAAGAAACCCTATCTTGAGTAGGGATAGTGGGAGGGACAACTGTATGCGGAGGGACGGAATTGAAAGTAGAAGGCCCCACCCGTCATGCCAGAAAATGTCTCTGTATGTTCAGCTTGCGTGTAAACTTTAAGATGTCGATAAAGGTGGAGAATTTGTTGAGGGGTCTTGGGGGGACAAATTTGAGACCTCTATCTAGTACTGATTTTTTTAGCTTCTGTCAAAACGACAGAGCTGAGATTGAATATACCAGTCCCCTTTATGTTCTTTTTCTTTGGCCTTGGACCCTCCGCCCCCCTCTGGTCCCTCTTTTCTTTCTATATTTCCTGGGTACTCTTCCCTTGGTTTCTGAAAACCTGAGGGTTGAGTTAAGCCCTGATAGTTTTGATTATAGTTAAAAGGGGATCTGTGATGAAATTCCTCCTCCCTTTCATATTGGGAATATGAATCCTGATATGGATATGGAACAGGGTCCTGTAGTGGAGTAAATCGATTGTTTAAACAAATCGGAGTACGATAATTGTAATCGGGACCTGGATGTTGTTGGGCTCTATTGTCTTGGAAATTGCCTCGATGGTAAGAAGGGCCCCCTGTATGATTCCTATAATACGAATCAGCCTGGTACAACCTCTACCCCTACCTCCTGGGGCTCCACCACCCCGTGGGACAAATGGGGGGGGGCCCTGAGGAGGTCGGGCTGGGGCCTGTCTCGGGCCTCGTTTTTTGGGTGTGGCCCCTTTGGGCCCATGTTTCTGAGATGGTTCATAAACTAATCTCCTATCCGGGTGAGTCACTGGAAGGATATTGGTCTCTATGGATAAAGATTCACCCTCGGCAGGGGGAGATATACTAATCTTCTTCTGCCAACTGAAAACTGAATGAGTGGTATAATCCGTGAAATATTGTACTTTTTTTGTTTTTTATTTCTTTGATCTTTTTCTTTTTTTTTCTAGAATGTTTTTTAGATTAGTGGACAACGAAATATATTCAGCTGTAGTTTTATGTGAGATCAACTTGTCTCTCAATTCTCTGATTTCTCAATTCTCTGTACGCAATGTTGGACTTGCGTCCGACATGCTGACCCTCGGCCACAGACAGGGATACAGCGATTCAGGTCTATTGGCCGTTAGAGCTGCTTATCCTTTACCACGGGACTCAAGATAGACGTTTGGCGCCTTTTCTGGACCGGATGTCATATCTTTTGTTTGACGCGTGCAATTTGAGGTTTAAACATCACATGTTTCTTGTTGGCTCACAGATTGGCTGCCTTGCCAGTTTGTCTTCACTTGCAGGATATCATTGGCCTATTTATGCACGGCTTGCCACTTCCTGACCAGCTGACATTCATTGGTCCAATCATATCTAGCCATTCCTTCCCTTTGTGATTGGTTTACATTTGTATGTATTATTTATAAATATTGGCAACTCTGAGTTGGTGGCTTATGCCCCAGTAGAAGACCTATGGGTCGAAACGCGTCGGGCTTCCTTACCTTCTCTTATGTTGCCCTCGACTCTTTATAGTGATCACTTTATTTTAATGTATCTGTTTTTATAAAAATAAAAGATACTTTTTTTTACCTGCACCATGGGGAAGCTTTACTTTTCTTTTCACATAACACCGGAAAAGAAGTAAATGCCCCACCTTCGTTACAAGCAACATATCCTAGCAGAATCCCGTCTACATCCATTGTGAAGATCCATCTGACGACTTTGCGAGCACTTGGGAAATTGGCATCTGTGAGCCCTGATGGTCTGGATATCGGTCTATATGCCCTGAATGGCACAATGTCTGTATGACTCCATGTCATAAGACAGGGGAGTCCACAGGATCCGGTAAGAGTTCATGCCTACCATTCTCTGATTTGATGCTGTTGTCGGTTGAAGCCGTTTCCACGTACTGACTAACCCAGTCTCTTGTCCACATTTGGAACATTCCCATTGCCAGTGACTTTTTTCATGTGCACATTCACTTGGAGATTTTCACTTTTTTCACTTTCTTTATGATACATGGACTTTACACCATTTTCTGTGGTATTCACTACACCCGGTCGATAGATTTGGGGTGTTTGTGACTACATTTCATCACTATTTGTTGATTTTTTATGCGCTACATTTTTTATCAAGTCAGATCTTGCCCCTAGGTATTCCTGCCCCATGTAAAACAGACGCTGGCGATGGTTGCTGGAACCGATCATACCTTGGGGCTGCAGACTAAAAAATTGTCATTGCATCCGTCAGACGGCCACCTTCTCCACCGCTCCTTCTTTGACTGACCGAAGCCTCAGCAACACAATGTCCAGGAACAGGAGTTTGTAACCTCCCAGTCTCTGGGAATGCGTTGCACAGACCTTTGTGCAAGGCCTCCCGAAGATGTTTCATTCTCTGCTCCCTCTACGACAGCAAGATAAGGTCCTCAACCTTACCCTTGTAACGTGGATCAAGGAGGGTTGCCAGCCAGTATTGATCCCTCTCCTTGATACCACGAATACGAGGATCCTTCCGTAGGCTTTGCAGGATCAGGGAGGCCATGCAGCATAGTTTTGCTGAGGCATTCGGTCCGGAGTTCTCTGGGTCACTAAGGATGACATGATCCACAGCCACCTCCTCCCAGCCACGTACAAGTCCATAGGTTTCTTGGGACTGTAATTGATCCCTTGAAGACTGCTGCTGAAATCCAGGCTCCACCTCCATGCTGACACAATCCTCCTCCTACTCCTCGTCCTCTTCCTGTGTGATCGGCGGGCACGCAAGAACACTGTCTGGATAAAGGGGGCCTTGAAAGGTAAGGAAGTCCTCCTCTTCCTCCCTCTGTTCTGCCTCAAGTGCCCTGTCCATTATTCCATGCAGCGTGTGCTCCAACAGGTTGACAAGAGGTACAGTGTCACTGATGCATGCACTGTCATTGCTCACCATCCTCATGGCCTCCTCAAATGGTAACAGGACAGTGCATGTATCCCTGATCATAGCCCACTGGCGTGGGGAAAAAAAAACAAGGTCTCCTGACCCTGTCCTGGTGCCATAGTTGCATAGGTACTCATTGATGGCCCTCTGCTGCCTGTGCAGCTGCTGCAGCATGGCCAACGTTGAGTTCCACCTAGTGGGCATGTCACAGATTAGGCTGTTCTTGGGCAGGTTAAATTCCTTTTGGAGGTCAGCCAGCCGAGCACTGGCATTATATGATCTGCAGGACTGCACACAGACTTTCCTGGCCTGCCTCAGGACATCCTGTAAGCCCCGGTACCTGCCCAAGAACCGCTGCACCACCAAGTTAGGGACGTGAGCCAAACAGGGCACATGGGTCAGTTGTTCCTGTCGGAGGGCGGAGAGGAGGTTGGTTCCATTGTCGCAAACCACCATACCTGCCTTAAGCTGGCGTGGCGTCAGCCACCTCTGAACCAGCCCCTGCAGAACTGACAGAATCTCTGCCCCAGTGTGGCTCCTGTCCCCCAAGCATACCAGCTCAAGCACCGCATGGCATCTTTTTGCCTGCGTGCTTGCGTAGCCCCTTGAACGCCTACAGAGTACCGTTGGTTCCGAGGATAAATCAGCACAGGAAGAGGCCATGGAGGAAGAAGAAGAGGAGGGGGTAGAGGAGAGAGGTGTGGCAGAATCACCACTAGTAGAATTTTGGAGGCGTGGTGGCGGAACAACCTCTAACACTACTGCACCCTGTCCTGCATCCTTCCCAGCTGCCAGAAGAGTCACCCAGTGCGTGGTGAAAGATAGGTAACATCCCTGTCCATGCCTGCTGGACCATGAGTCAACGGTAATATGCACCTTACCACTGACCGCCCTGTCCAGCGAGACCAAGACATTGTCTTCCACATGCCGGTAGAGAGCCGGAATCGCCTTCCGTGAGAAAAAGTGGCGTTTGGGAACCTGCCACTGAGGAACCACACATTCCACAAACTCACGGAAGGAGGCAGAGTCTACCAACTGAAAAGGCAGCAGTTGAAGTGCTAGCAATTTAGCCAAGCTAGCATTCAACCGATGTGGATGGCTGGGAGCGAACTTATTTCGGCAGTGCAGCAGTTGGGGCAGGGAAATTTGCCTGGTACAATCTGACATCAGTTTACCGATAGCAGATTGCCCCCAAGTACTTGGCTGTGACACACCTAATTCTACACCTTCATTCCTCTCAGTGCAGGTCTCAGAGAGGACTGAAGGTATAGTGGGGTTGGAGATCCCAGCTGATGAGGAGCAAGGAGAGGTCCTCTTTGTTCTTTGGTGTGGGTCTTTTAGGTACGCTTGCCAAGGAACTGCATGGCAGGTCGACATATGTCTGGTCAAGCATGTGGTGCCCTAGCGGGTGATGTTTTGGCCACGCGAGATACGCTTGAGACATATGTTGCAAATAGCAGAGGTGGGATCTGATGCACTCATTTAAAAAAATGCCCACACCAAAGAACTTTTGGAATAATGCGCAGAGACAGCAGCGCCCTGCACATGCGGAGCTCTGCAGTGTGATGCAGTTGGTGTGCTGCCCTGAAGCTGGCCCCTGGAGGGCATCCTGCCTCGTTGGTGATGTGCCTCCTCCTCCTCTCTCCTATCAGGCACCCACGTGGAGTCAGTGACCTCATCATTCCCTCCCTCCTCATTACTGGAGCAAAGCTGGCAGTATGCTGCAGCTGGGCGAACATGACTGCCAGATTGCTGTCCTTCTTGGGCACCCCCTCTCTCTGGGCTCACGTTACTGCCTTCCTCTAGCTGGATACCATCATCGGAGCCTTCAAAACGCTGGGCATCCTCCTGGAACATGTACCTAACACTGTGGTCAAACAGTTCGGGGGACTCCTCAGGAGGACATGGTGGGGCTAGGGAAGGAGTGACTGATGCCATTGAGCTGAGGGAAGAGGCCACGTTGGCAGCTGCTTTGCCAGACAAAGTACCCTGAGCCTTGGCGAGAGAGGATGAGGAGGATGAGGACAGCTTGGTCATCCACTTGACCAAGTCTTCCGCATGTTGCGGCTCAACGCGGCCAGTTGCCAAAAAAAAAGGACAAGCATGTCCCACGGCCACGTGCTGGTGAGAAAGCACAGTCTCCACGACCAGCACTTTTGCCTCTAGACACAGAGCATGCTTGCCCTCTTTTATTGGCTTGCGACTGTCTGCCTCTCCTTGTTGGCCTTCCAGACATACTAATGGCCTGCAGTGAGAGGTAGCTGCACAAAGCTGGGATGTATATATATATATATATATATATATATATATATATATATTGATACTGCAGCTAGCAGAATCAACTGCCTGCCTCTAGTATTATTATTATGAGAACACCACCAATTTTATTCAGGTAGCTTTAGGTGCACACTGTGCAGAGGACACAGTACACTAACTGTAAATACCGTAGCTGCCTGCCTGTGGTATTAATAGGAGCAGTACAACAGCAATTGTTTTCAGGTAGCTTTAAACCCTATAGAAACTAAAGAATGGGACTTTGGGGGCACAACGGTATTAAACTACAGAAAAATAAGTATGGTTTTTGGTTTTTGAAGTTTTATTTGCAAAGTACAAAAAACAGAAAAAAGACATAAGTTTGAAAAACAGATCTGACTAAACATGGAACCTAGTAGTATACACCATATGGATCCTATCCTGCAAGCTCTCATGATAACTCTAGTATCTAAGTGTATGCTGTCCGAACATTCATTCCAAGCGGAAAAGAATAAACTTCCCCAAGTAAACGATAATGGGAGAATGTGGAGTTGTAATTGAAGAGGAGCTGCAGGTCTGGTAATCCAAGGTGAGGTGCTTTCTAACTGCTCGACATGTTTCACGTTTAACAAAACGCTTCTTCAGGAGCTAGAGGTTCTATTAGACATACACAAGAAAAAAGAGACAAAAAAATATATAACAATAATTGTACACTGTTGTCAAAACGTAAACTTCAAATAGGTATATATGTAAAACCGCCTATGATAAAAATTCAACCCCCCGGTAGTGATCCACGGAAGAGACCCTATAAAAGATATGGTCTCAAAAGGAAGGAAAGCACAGCCTGGTGGTCTGGGGAAACCAATTTAATAGGCATGAGCGGCGTTAATAGTATAAATTAAAATAAATTATAGAATGAGGAGCTTACTAGTTACTCCTTATTCTATAATTTACAGGTACAGCTAGTGTGACTCACAGGTAAAAAAGCACCTGGTTGTCAGAGACTGCTTGAATCGCTACAAAAAAAAATTAACTGTTAGTGCTAGCATGGATCAGGCATGACTCTGCTACCACTGCAGTTTTGTGTGCTGTGTTTTGTAAAGTTACATAGTTACATAGTTACATAGTTAGTCAGGTTGAAAAAAGACACAAGTCCATCCAGTCCAACCATAAAAAAACAAAAAAAACAAAAAAACAATATACCCAATACTATACCCACAGTTGATCCAGAGGAAGGCAAAAAACCCCAGCAGAGCATGCTCCAATTTGCTACAGCAGGGGAAAAAATTCCTTCCTGATCCCAGAGAGGCAATCGGATTATCCCTGGATCAACTTTACCTATAAATGTCAGTACACAGTTATATTATGTACATTTAGGAAAGTATCCAGGCCTTTCTTAAAGCAATCTACTGAGCTGGCCAGAACCACCTCTGGAGGGAGTCTATTCCACATTTTCACAGCTCTTACTGTGTAGAAACCTTTCCGTATTTGGAGATGAAATCTCTTTTCCTCCAGTCGTAAAGAGTGCCCCCTTGTCCTCTGTGTTGACCGTAAAGTGAATAACCTTATATATTTAAACATGTTGATCATATCCCCCCTTATTCTCCTCTTCTCAAGAGTGAACAAATTCAGTTCCTCTAATCTTTCCTCATAGCTGAGCTCCCCCATGCCTCTTATCAGTTTGGTTGCCCTTCTCTGCACTTTCTCCAGTTCCCCGATATCCTTTTTGAGAACTGGTGCCCAAAACTGAACGGCATATTCCAGATGAGGTCTTACTAATGATTTGAACAGGGGCAAAATGATATCTCTCTCTCTGGAGTCCATACCTCTCTTAATACAAGAAAGAACTTTGCTCGCTTTGGAAACCGCAGCTTGGCATTGCATGCTATTATTGAGCTTATGATCTACCAAAACCCCCAGATCCTTCTCCACTACGGATTCCCCCAGTTGTACTCCCCCTAGAATGTATGATGCATGCATATTCTTAGCCCCCAAGTGCATAACTTTACATTTCTCAACATTAAACCTCATCTGCCACATAGTCGCCCAATTAGACAGTGCATTGAGGTCGGCTTGTAAATTGGAGACATCCTGTAAGGACGTTATTCCACTGCATAGCTTGGTGTCATCTGCAAAGACAGAAATGTTACTTTTGATCCCAGACCCAATATCATTTATAAAGATATTAAAGAGTAAGGGTCCCAGCACTGAACCTTGGGGTACACCACTGATAACCTTAGACCATTCAGAGTAAGAATCATTAACCACTACTCTCTGAATTCTGTCTTTTAGCCAGTTTTCTATCCATTTACAAACTGATATTTCCAACCCTGTAGACTTTAGCTTACACATGAGCCGTGTGTGCGGAACTGTATCGAACGCTTTTGCAAAATCCAAGTAAACCACGTCCACAGCCACCCCTCTGTCCAAGGTTTTACTTACCTCTTCATAAAAAGAAATCAGGTTTGTCTGACAACTTCTGTCTTTCATGAATCCATGCTGTCTGTTGCTTAAAATGTTTTTTTCCAGCAAGAACTCGTCTATGTGGTCTTTTATTAAACGCTCCAGTATCTTCCCGACTATAGAAGTTAAACTAACAGGTCTATAGTTACTTGGTAAAGACTTAGATCCCTTTTTAAATATAGGCACCACGTTCGCCCTGCGCCAATCCAGTGGTACCATTCCTGTCATTAATGAGTCCCTAAAAATTAGATACAATGGCTTTGAAATTACAGAGCTCAATTCTTTTAGGATCCGTGGGTGGATGCCATCAGGTCCAGGTGCTTTATCCACTTTTATTCTGTCTAAATATTTCTGGACCATATCCCTTTTGAGCCATTGTGGATCATTGGGGGCTGTGTCAATACCACCCCCATTATGGACATGAGCTTCCTCATGCTCTTTTGTATACACAGAGCTGAAGAAAGTATTTAATAAATTAGCCTTCTCCTTGTCCCCAGTCACCCACTCTAGATTATTTTGTAAAGGGCCTACATGCTCAGACATGACCTTTTTACTATTAATATATTTGAAGAATTTTTTGGGGTTTGTCCTACTATTTTTTGCGATCTGTCGTTCATTTTGAATTTTTGCACCCTTGATTTCCTTTTTACATATTCTGTTAAATTCTCTGTAGCATTTAAACAACTCTAGTGTTCCTTCATTTTTATATTTTTTAAAAGCTCTTTTCTTATTGTTTATAGCTTTTCTAACTTTGACCGTGAGCCACATAGGTTTTCTCTTTAGCCTTTTAAACTTATTGCCCATGGGTATATACTTTGCAGTGAGGTCCCAAACAGTCTTTTTGAAGAATTCCCATTTCTGTTCTGTGTTTATCGCTGCCAATATTCCCTCCCAGTCTAAGTCCTCGAGAGCAGCCCTCATCCTTGGAAAATTTGCTCTCTTGAAGTTAAGTGTTTTTATCTTTCCCTTATGTATTTCTTGTTTACAGCTAACATCAAATGAAATCATGTTATGGTCACTGCTACCCAGGTGTTCCTTTATCTGCACATTAGTAATAAGCTCTGCATGGTTTGAGATTACCAGGTCCAACAGAGCTTCATTCCTAGTTGGGGCCTCAATAAACTGGACCATAAAATTGTCCTGTACTAGGTTTATAAATTTTTGCCCTTTAACTGTCCCAGCAGTGCCATTACTCCAGTCAATTTCTGGGTAGTTAAAATCTCCCATTATTATCACTGTCCCAGCCCTTGCAGCCCTTTCCATCTGTGCAAGGAGCTGAGTCTCCACCTCCTCGTTAACATTGGGTGGTCTATAACAAACTCCAATGATTAACTTTGAACTACGCCCATCTATATGCAGTTCCACCCATAATGCTTCAGACTCATCACACTCTCCATCAATCAGGTCCTCTTTCACACTTGCTTTGAGATCACTTCTCACATAGAGACAGACCCCACCACCTTTCCTTTTTACCCTGTCTCTCCGAAAGAGTGCATAGCCAGGAATATTAATAGCCCAGTCATGTGAGGATTGAAGCCAAGTTTCAGCAATACCGATTACATCATAGTTCACCTCATGCACCAGAGCTTCCAACTCACCTATTTTGCTTGGCAGACTTCTGGCATTGGTGAACAAACACTTTAATGCATTATTACATTTTGGTCTGGTGTTTTTCATATATTTTTTAGTAGTAGAAATGGCACTACAGTTTCCAATGGCTGTTTGCAACATGGGAAATTTCTTGACACCTGCCATAACCCTCCCCCCATCTGTCCCCATTCCACCCTCCATTGACCCCTAACTGACCTGTCTTCTTGATGTAATTCTAGTTCACCCTCCCCCCCTCAATCCTAGTTTAAATACTCCTCCAGCCTTCCTATAAACCTCTCCCCCAGCACAGCAGACCCCCTTCCATTCAAGTGCAAACCGTCTTTAGCATATAGGTTGCACCCCAATGAAAAGTCAGCCCAGTGCTCTAGAAACCCAAATCCCTCCTCCCTACACCAGGTCTTGAGCCATGCATTCAGCTCTCTAATCACCCACTGCCTTTCCTGTGTTGCGCATGGCACAGGCAATATTTCAGAGAATATCACCTTGGAGGTCCTTCCCTTCAACTTGCAGCCTAGTTCTTTAAATTGATTCTTAAGGAGCCTCCACCTTCCATGTATACTGTCATTGGTTCCAACGTGGACCAAGACAGCTGGGTCATGCCCAGCCCCTCCCAGTAATTTATCCACCCGGTCCACCACATGCCGAACCCTAGCACCAGGGAGACAGCAAAGTGACAGTGATCTATTGATCCTGCACTTTGGATGGACAGGACAGAGCGGCTAAATGAAGGTGTTGGCAGGTCTCTGGGCCGTTCCTGTTAACGCCACATTTTTGGGAACACTATACTACTGGGGACGCTAGTATAGGTCTGATCAGATCAAAGCTATTGATCCGTTCAGACACTATTCTATTCTAGTAATGGAGGTGCATGTGTGTGTGTTAGTGCTGCTGGCAATCAAACTGTTAAAATCTGATGCTGTCTGGGATTGACGCTACAACTAACTGATGCTAACACCTAACTGATGTCACCCATGACACTAATACAGTGATCAGAAAAGAGATCTGTACACTATACTAATGACACAGTTACAGGCAGTGAAAGGGTTAACTGGGGGGCGATCAAGGGTTTAAACCTTTATTGGGAAATAAATGGCGGGTACCCCAACGTTATACAAGACTAACACTGTCGCTAACTGGCGTCACCGGTGACACTAATACAGTGATCAGAAAACAGATCTGTACACTATACTAGTGACACTGTGGCAGGGAGTGAAAGGGTTAACTGAGGGGGGAAACGATCAAGGGGTTAAACCTTTATTGGGAAATATATGGGGGTACCCTAAACCTACCTCGGCCTACCACTAACGGCCCTAACGCTGTTTAGTGTCACAAGTGACACCAATACAGTGATCAATGTAAAATCTGAAAACTGCACTTGGTGACACTGTGACAGGGAGTGAAAGGGTTAACTGGGGGGGGGGGGGGCGATAAGAGGGTTAACAGTGTGCCTATGTGTCCTGGTGTCAGTGTAGTGCTTGGTGTACTCACTGTAGATGTTTTCTCCCCACCAAAAAGGGCTCTATGAGGGGAGTTGACATCACTTCCTCTGTCTGTGTTTACATTACACAGGCAGAGGAGGCTTTTCATTCCCCAGAACCGATCAGCAGGTCCAGGCCAATGACTTCTGGCCTGGACCTGTAGACTGATCTGTTCTGAAATCAATCCAATCGTCGCGAGGGCGCGTGCACGCGCCCCCTACTCGCGAGCGCGTGCGACGTACAGCTACATTAGTTTGTGCAGCCGAGCCGCCTTGCTGCAGTATATCTGCGGAAGGTGGTCAGCAAGTGGTTAAATGGACTCAAAAATACTCTTAAGCAGACTGATCTGCAGGAATAGGATATTATAAATAAGTTTGTGCTAATGTTCACAGTGGAAGTGACACAGTCCTAACTCTGTCAGACCATTGCTGTCTGTAGTAAACTCCCAAAGTTAGGAAAGACTCCTTCCATCCCTCTGACCTTTAAGTCCCAATCTAAGACTGCATCATATTTTCATAGGAAGACATGGCCCTTGTCGGGGGGGGGGGGGGGAGGTGTGTGTGTATCTGTCAGTCTTCTGGTTCCAGGAAATCTCAAGCTTCTGGGTCTAGAGTGTCATTTCCAGGTGCCACAAACTGGATTTTTGCACTGCTCCTCCTCCATGCTTCATACTTTCAAACTTGCCTCTCTCCCTGCTAAGGTGGGTAGATCTTTTACAGCAGCTTGTGTCTCCAAGTGAGGAATGCTTTAAAAGCTTCTTCTTGAATATGTTTGCAGTTCCCCAAATAGAGGAGTCTGACCCATTCTCGACTGCAAGATTCTCAGCCTGTTCCTACGGTTTCAGAAGTTTCTCTTGGATACTGCCAGGTCAGTCATTGCCTACTTCTACATGGGGCATTAGTTGCGTTTAGTATTGTTAATTGCCCACCACAGATTTGTTGTTTTTTTCTTGGACCTGCACTAAACCCCCAGGATTTCACTTAGCTCTGCTCTGTGCTCAAAGGGTTCATGTTCTGTGTTACTTGGACGATCCCAAAAGTCTTTGGGTGGCCCCATGCAAATACCCTTCAAGGCAAGACTCTACTTGGCATGGTGGATTTCCAACCTAGTGCTGGAGTCAGGCAAACCCCTCCAAAGTCGTTGAAAGGCTCTCGTGATGGATGCCACCCTTTCAGCCTGGGGAGTAATACTGGATGCTTTCTCGATGCAGAGGATCTGGTTGTTGGCAGAAGCCAGTTTTTCCAGCAGTATCCTAGAGCTCAGGATGATTTAATTGTCCCTTCAACTCTGAGCATTTGCAAGGGTACCCAACGAGAATCCAGTTGGGCAATGCCATGGTCTACATCAACTATCAAAGAGGCACCAGCAGTCACACTGATCAAAAGGAAACTGACGTCTCAGTTATCAGTGGCTGGATCCGGTGGAATGGACTCTCCATCCATTCTATTAAGTCCTTTGCCATAGGTGGGGGACAGAGCACATGGATTTTCTTGTGTCCAGATTCAGCAACAAACTGAACAAATTTGTTGCCAGGTCCAGGGACCCTCAGGCCTTCAAAGCAGATGCTCTGGTGATGCTGTGGAATCAGTCCAACCTGATCTACACCTTTTTACCCCATCAGATTCTTCGTCCTGCAGGATCAGGTTAGAGGGCATTCCAGTGATTCTCATCACACAGAGCTGGACCAGGTAAACATGATACTCGGATTTCTGGAAGACTCTTCGTGGGCCCTCCCAGATCACATGGACCTTTTGTCCTAAAGGCCAGTACACCATTCTGCTTCTTCTTTAATGGCATATCTGTTAAAGCCCAGGTTCTATGGGACACGGGACTATAAAAAGTTGATAGCTTTGGTGCAGGAGGGAGGAGTATCTGATCTCCAGACGCTCGCCAGGGTTCTTCTAGCTGCTATCAGAACGTGGGTGATAAAGACATGGAATTGGCTCGGCCAATTGTCTATGCCGATGCCGAAAAGAGCTGTTTCAAGGGGCAACGCATGGTTTAATTTGGTGATAGAGGAGATGAGGTTGGATATTTTTTTCCAGAAGGCTGTAATTTCGGGCAATACCACCATATGTGGCTGATGGATCCCACGTACCCATATTTCCTCCAGCATAATGGGGAGTGAGCGCCTGGGTAGCGATTCGCTAGTACTTGTGGTGTGAGGTACCACCTATGGAGGATTTTTAGGGCTGTTTCCCACTGGGATATACAGTATCTCACAAAAGTGAGTACACCCCTCACATTTTTGTAAATATCTTTTCATGTGACAACTCTGAAGAAATGACACTTTGCTACAATGTGTACTGCTTGTATAACAGTGTAAATTTGCTGTCTCCTCAAAATAACTCAACACACAGCCATTAATGTCTAAACCGCTGGCAACAAAAGTGAGTACACCCCTAAGTGAAAATGTCCAAATTGGGCCCAATTAGCCATTTTCCCTCCCCGATGTCATGTGACTCATTAGTGTTACAAGGTCTCAGGTGTGAATGGGGAGGATGTGTGTTAAATTTGGTGTTATCACTCTCACTCTCTCATACTGGTCACTGGAAGTTCAACATGGCACCTCATGGCAAAGAACTCTCTGAGGATCTGAAAAAAAGAATTGTTGCTCTACATGAAGATGGCCTAGGCTATAAGAAGATTGCCAAGACCCTGAAATTGAGCTGCAGCATGGTGGCCAAGACCATACAGCGGTTTAACAGGACAGGTTCCACTCAGAACAGGCCTCGCCATGGTCGAACAAAGAAGTTGAGTGCACATGCTCAGCGTCATATCCAGAGGTTGTCTTTGGGAAATAGACCTATGAGTGCTGCCAGCATTGCTGCAAAGGTTGAAGGGGTGGGGGGTCAGCCTATCAGTGCTCAGATCATATGCCGCACACTGCATCAAATTGGTCTGCATGGTTGTCGTCCCAGAAGGAAACCTCTTCTAAAGATGATGTACAACAAAGCCTGCAAACAGTTTGCTGAAGAAGAGCTGACTAAGGACATAGATTACTGGAACCATGTCCTGTGGTCTGATGAGACCAAGATAAACTTATTTGGTTCAGATGGTGTCATGCTTGTGTGGCGGAAACCAAGTGAGGAGTACAAAAGACAAGTGTGTCTTGCCTACAATCAAGCATGGAGTGGGAGTGTCATGGTCTGGGGCTGCATGAGTGCTGCTGGCACTGGGGAGCTACAGTTCATTGAGGGAACCATGAATGCCAACATGTATTGTGACATACTGAAGCAGAGCATGATCCCTTCCCTTCGGAGACTGGGCCGCAGGGCAGTATTCCAACATAACGACTCCAAACACACCTCCAAGATGACCTCTGCCTTGCTAAAGAAGCTGAGGGCAAAGGTGATGGACTGGCCAAGCATGTCTCCAGACCTAAACCCTATTGAGCATCTGTGGGGCATCCTCAAACGGAAAGTGGATGAGCGCAAGGTCTCTATGATCCACCAGCTCCGTGATGTCGTCATTGAGGAGTGGAAGAGGACTCCTGTGAAGCTCTGGTGAACTCCATGCCCAAGAGGGTTTAGGCAGTGCTGGAAAATAACACACAAAATATTGACACTTTGGGCCCAATTTGTACATTTTCCCGTAGGGGTGTACTCACTTTTGTTGCCAGCATTTAAGACCTTAATGGCTGTGTGTTGAGTTATTTTGAGGGGACAGCACATTTACACTGTTATACAAGCTGTACACTCGCTACTTTACATTGTAGCAAAGTGTCATTTCTTCAGTGTTGTCACATGAAAAGATTTACAAAAATGTGAAAAAAGGATGCCTTCCTGGGTTGTTGAAGTCCTTGACACCTTTGCTGTTTTGTGCAGACCATTCCTAGGTCATGTTCCCATGAAATCATGGCCGGTATTTTTTCTGGCGTTGCTCTGGAGCACAGAGCATTATATATTGTGGAGATTCCTTTTTTGGTCGGATTATCTGATGAGAAGGAGTAGATTTGTTTCCTTAGAGTGTCCTCCCTTAAGGGGGATAGTAGGTGTTGTATTTGTAAAAATCCTTCTGTGGAATACCATAGGTTCCAACAAGGTCTTGAAATGGGAGCATATTTCATTTCTCCAGGTCTGGAATTAGGAAGGGCAATGAGGAAAGTGGGGTGTTTGGATCTATCATCTGTTCGTTTCTTGTGGGTTTCAGAACTGATATCCACGTCTTATCTGGCGTCCGTTAATAAACCCAACTTGGTCTGGGTGTATTAGGCTAGAAATAAAGGGTTGTAGTCTATTGCCCAGGAGTTTAGCGTATATCTTGTGATCACTGTTGAGTAGTGATATGGGTCTGAAATTTTCAGGATTTGTTGGGGGTTTCCCTGGTTTTGGTATAGCTACTATTAGCGCTTCTAAGGATTCCTTAGGAAATTAGCCCACTTCTGCTGCTTTATTGGCTACTTCAACAAGGTACGGCGCTAGGGTGTCTGCGAGAATTTTATAGTATTCATTACTATATCCATCGGGACCAGGAGATTTATTTGCAGGTAGGGTATTTATATCTTTTAGCACTTCAACGGTGAAAGGCGCAAAGAGAGAGACTAGTTGGGATTGATTCAAGGAGGGTGTGTTAATTGAGTCCAGGAATGTTCGTATTTAGGTTTCTGATGGAGGTAGGAAATCTGGGGCGTTTTCCTCCCTTTTTCGTGCACACCTATTTTTATCTCATAAACGCCTTGTGCGAGTTCCAAAGCACAAACTTGTCTATGTCGTCAGTTGCATTAATTTTGAAGAAGGAGATTATCTCTTGCTTGATCTGCTGCTTGTACTTGTGGTTGGTGAGAAGGGTCGCGTTCAAACGCCAAAAAGACCTGTTCTTTTTGAACAGGGTTTTAAAGATTTGTAGAGAGACCGGAGCATGGTCTGACCATGTGATGGAGTCAATCTCTGTCTTAGAAATATGTTGTAAAGTAAGTTTGTCGACAAGGAACAAATCAAGTCTTGAGTAAGATTGTTGTGGTTTAGAAAAAAACGTATAGTCCCTTTCGCTGCCATGTAGGTATCTCCATGCACCATAGAGGTTTGTGTTGCTGATGAATGAGGACAGGGAGGATGCTCTTTTGCGAGCCTTGTTGGAAGAGTCTATCTCGGGGTTTGGGGTATCATTAAAATCCCTGCATATTATAAGGTGCCCATGAGCTTTTTGTTTTATTTTTGCTTGAATTTCCCAAAAAAGCGTTACCGTGTGTTAGGAGCGTATAGGTTGATCAGGGTGACCTGATTGTCATCTATTGTGGCTTGTAGTATGATGAAATGGCCAGCAGGGTCAGAGTAGGAGTCGTGAAGTTGAAACCGTAGGGAATGTTTAATAGCTATCATGGGACCTTTAGATTTAGTGTCAGCGTTAGCGAAAAAGTAGTACATAAAATCTTTGTGCTTGCAAGGAGGTTGGTTTGGTTAAAGTGTGTTTCTTGGACGCATAGTATGTCCATGTATAGATGGGCGGCCTCTTTCCAGGGGACGGACCTTTTAAAAGGGGTGTTGAGACCCTTAGCATTAATAGAGGTTATTTTGACCATTGGTTAGTGTGGGCGTGCTCGTAGATGTCTGCAAGAAAGCTAATACACGATGCATACAGAGTTAGTGAATCAATTACATTTTGGTACCTTGTCTGAATTGAGTGAAGAATTGCAGAAATTAACAAAACATGTATAACTGAACAAATATGCAGTAACTGTAACGCATAAGAAAAACAGGCTACGTTGAATTGCGTAGGAACAAAGTGAAATCTGCCTAGCAGATTTAGCATCCGAGGGGTGTAAGTTATCACCCGAGACAGGGATGTACGAACCACTTTCCTCTCTTCTGAGAGGGGATTAACATAATGAGAGCATACCGATTACCAGGTTAGTTGTTCACAGTGTATTGGGATCGGGGGGGGGGGGAGTTGTCTCCCAGTCCTTTGACAGGTGCTGAGCTGAGTGTTTCTTCACGTTGAATGGAGGGTACGTTGCTTGGTATCCCCATTGCGAGAGATATTTGATGCCATCCTTTGGGGTCATTATGGGAACTATTTTGTTCTGGTATGTCACCAGAAGTTTTGTAGGGTGCCCCCAGCTGTATTTAACTTGTTGAACTCGTAGGGTTTCAGTTGTTGGCCGGAATACCCACCGTCTAGCTGCAGTGGCCTGGGATAAGTCAGCAAAGATTGCGAAGCTGGAGAATGGGTCAGGAAGAGATTTTAGTTTACTGGCAGTAGCCATGAGCATATTTTTGATATGGAAAAAATGTATACGTGCAATTACATCACGTGGTACTGAGGCTGGGAGGAAGCTAGGTTTAACCAGGCGGTGAGCTTTTTTCAGGGATCCCCTGATTTTTATGTTGTTCGTTCGGGACCTGTCCTCTAAATCTGCCATCTTGTCCTTGAGTCACTGTATTTCCTGTGATTGGTCCTGGTATGTGTCCACTAAATCATTGTGAGCTGACACTATTTCCCCCACTTTTGTTTCTAGATCATCAGTTTGTTCTGCTATATGGGTAATCTGCTCCTGTGTGTGACTGATTGCTCTGTCTATATTAGATTGAATACTCATGTATAGTGATTGCAGCATATGTTTGAGCTTTGTTACAGAAGCAGGCTTGTCTGAGGCAGGGATTTCCTCAAGTGGGTTGTCAGTGTCAGTGAAGGGCAGTGGTGTGAGTGCAGGGGAGAGATTCTGTTTTTTACTCACATGTGCCTTGGAGAGTGAGAATTGCAGCTGTGAGGAGGCTGGTCTCTTGTGAGTACCTTTCTGAGGTGACTGCAGGTCAACAATGTCCTCAATGGACTCTGTGTCCTCCTGTGATTCTCTGTCAGTGAGACTGTCTGGCTGTAAAACAATAAATATAAAACAAAATCGCGCTACTAGTGATAAAAAACCAAAAGCAATATTTTAGCAGCCAGCATCAACAGTATAGTAAACTGTGTAACAAAGTGATAACAAAAATATATAAATGCAGCGCTAGTATATGAAGTGTAAAAAAAGCCAAAGCATCCCTAAGGGATGAAAGTGGGA
Source organism: Aquarana catesbeiana (assembly GCF_042186555.1). NCBI lineage: Eukaryota > Metazoa > Chordata > Amphibia > Anura > Ranidae > Aquarana > Aquarana catesbeiana. Next base: position 154,212,500 of record NC_133329.1, read on the forward strand.
CTAGTGACAGCTTATAAAGCTAACAGAAAACTGCATTCTGTGGATCATATAAACGTATAACAGTACTGTCAAATGTGCACACAAACAAAATATAATATTTGCAATATCCGTGAAAAAAAAGGAACAAAAAACTGTCCGTGATAGAAGAATATTCATCAGTGGGTGCAGTGAAGTCCCATGTGTAAAGAAAGTGTAAAGGTGATGCCTTTTCAGCCCAAGAGGTATAGCAGAACGGGATTCTTCATATAACATATACCAACATACATGTGGGAAGATGGAAGAATTAGGTGCGCTTACCACAAGGGGTGGACACACTCACCATACGGCGGTGGGTCAATCAGGCGTTTGGATCATTCAATCCGGCAGATGCTTGGTGGAAGGAGGTGATGTTATGAAAGTGCACTTCAGTGGCCTCATCCAAAGCAGGGAGGAGTGGATGGTACTTATTAGGACCTCCAGCAAGCAAATGTGCTTGAACTCGAATAAAGTTGTCAGCTGGATGGAATGGACAGACTCCTCTTCTTAAGCTGGCCATACACCATACAATTTTCTTATTCAATTTTCTTTAGATTTACCTTCAACTATGTAGTAGAAGGGCCTGCCTGATTGCATACACATTGAAAGGGTTTAGGTTTCACCTCATATTATATGGTTTTGGTAAATCTAAAGGAAAGTTGAACAGGAAAATTGAATAGTGTATGGCCAGCCTTAGGCACCTTTCCCAGCAGACTCTACCTGCGCTCTGGACTCATAGGAAAATGATTCAGAGAGCAGCAACACATCATTGCATGGCACCTTTTTCTAAAGCAATTAGGATCTGAGGATGTGACTGAAGCTGCACAAATATTCACAGTAAGTCCCAAAACCAGCACCAGGTAGTTCCAAAGACCACAGACCTACCAATGTGACTAGACTGTGTGGCTGTGCATCCAGTGCTGCCGCGCTCAGCATGCCAGCGCCATCTTGGCTTCTCCCTTCTAACGGCCTGGGGAAGAAATCAGTCAGTTTGCGGGGCTGCACGCATGTGGGTTTCCCCCTCAGTGATCCCTCCTTGTACCTAACTTCTTTACCCGCAGTAGTGGCGGGTGCCTGGTCTGACTGTATCGCTCGGGCTGTGGATCGTAGGAGCTCCCTGCTCAAGCTGCCATTCGGCTCCGTGGATAGGACACGCCCCCAAGGCTTTTTTTAATTTCATTTTTCATACAAAAATGCGATAATGAGTGGTCACAACATTTGGCCAATAAAACAATATAAAATAATAATGCATAGTTTGTTAGCATAGTTTGAAAACGAACTAGCAGTGCTAGGATGAATGGCGGTCAGTCTGACAATTAGCAAATGGAGAAAAGGGGAGCAGGCCTCATTCATTAAAATATAAAGTTTACAGTTTCTCAAAAAAGCGAGTACACCCCTCACATTTTTGTAAATATTTTAATATATCTTTTCATGTGACAACACTGAAGAAATTACACTTTGCTACAATGTAAAGTAGTGAGTGTACAGCTTGTATAACAGTGTAAATTTGCTGTCCCCTCAAAATAACTCAACACACAGCCATTCATGTCTAAACCACTGGCAACAAAAGTGAGTACACCCCTAAGTAAAAATGTCCAAATTGGGCCCAATTAGCCATTTTCCTTCCTGGTGTCATGTGACTTTTTAGTGTTACAAGGTCTCAAGTGTGAGTGGGGAGCAGGTGTGTTAAATTTGGTATTATCGCTCTCACTCTCTCATACTGGTCACTGGAAGTTCAACATGGCACCTCATGGCAAAGAACTCTTTGAGGATCTGAAAAAAAGAATTGTTGCTCTACATAAAGATGGCCTAGGCTATAAGAAGATTACCAAGACCCTGAAACTGAGCTGCGGCATGGTGGCCAAGACCATACAGCAGTTTAACAGGACAGGTTCCACTCAGAACAGGCCTCGCCATGGTTGACCAAAGAAGTTGCGTGCATGTGCTCAGCGTCATATCCAGAGGTTGTCTTTGGGAAATAGATGTATGAGTGCTGCCAGCATTGCTGCAGAGGTTGAAGGGATGTAGGGTTAGCCTGTCAGTGCTCAGATCATACGTCGTACACTGCATCAAATTGGTCTGCATGGCTGTCTTCCCAGAAGGAAGCCTCTTTTAAAGATGATGCACAAAAAAAAGGCCGCAAACAGTTTGCTGCAGACAAGCAGACTAAGCACATGGATTGCTGGAACCATGTCCTGTGGTCTGATGAGACCAAGATAAACTTATTTGGTTCAGATGGTGTCAAGCGTGTGTGACGGTAACCAGGTGAGGAGTACAAAGAAAAGTGTGTCTTGCCTAGAGTCAACATGATGGTGGGAGTGTCATGGTCAAGGGCTGCATGAGTGCTGCTGGCACTGGGGAGCTACAGTTCTTTGAGGGTACCATGAGTGCCAACATGTACTGTGACATACTGAAGCAGAGCATGATCCCCTCCCTTTGAAACTGGACTGCAGGGCAGTATTCCAAAATAACAACCCCAAACACACCTCCAAGATGACCACTGCTTTGCTAAAGAAGCTGAGGGTAAAGGTGATGGACTGGCCAAGCATGCCTCCAGACCTAAACCCTATTGAGCATCTGTGGGGCATCGTTAAAAAGAAGGTGGAGGAACGCAAGGTCTCTAACATCCACCAGCTCCGTGATGTCGTCATGGAGGAGTGGAAGAGGACTCCAGTGGCAACCTGTGAAGCTCTGGTGAACTCCATGCCCAAGAGGGTTAAGGCAGTGCTGGAAAATAATGGTGGCCACACAAAATATTGACACTTTGGGCCCAATTTGGACATTTTCACTTAGGGGTGGTACTCACTTTTGTCACCAGTGGTTTAGACCTTAATGGCTGTGTGTTGAGTTATTTTGAGGGGACAGCACATTTACACTGTTATACAAGCTGTACACTCACTACTTTACATTGTAGCAAAGTGTCATTTCTTCAGTGTTGTCACATGAAAAGATATAATAAAATATTTACAAAAATGTGAGGGGTGTACTCTTGTGAGATACTGTATATTGGTTTAAAGTGTTACTAAACCCACAACAGTAAAATCAGTCTGTACATGCAGCATAGCATGCTTGTTATACTCACTGTGAAACTTAAGGGTTAATCCTCTGCATTATGTAAAAAGGCTGTTTTATCCTGTATGCATAGATCCTTCCCTCCTGCACTGTCTATCTGGGGAAGGCCAGCTAACACATGCAGGGTAGCCAACCTGCACATGCTCAGTTGTGTATTTTATCCTGGAGAGAACATTTACTTGTTCTCAGATCTAGCCAGGTCACATGATATTGACATCACATATGTGGGCGTGTATACAGGCTGTAGTGGTAATCTCCTCCTACATGAACTTTCAGCACTGGAGAAACTGTGCAGTTTATCATGTAATTGTGGTATACAGATCATCCAAAAAGGTATATAGTGGCAGTAATTTAATGTATTTTCATATTACTGGGTTTAATAACACTTTAAGTACAGAAGAGGATGTCAGTTAGAGGGTCATTGGTTACTTGGGGCTTTTTTAAGGCGAGGTGCCACGTACATCTCTCCTCTTGTACAGTATGTCCCCTCCGTATTTACATGAACCCTCAAACATGACATACTTACCCCCTCTGTGCAAGGGTTTTGCACAGAGGAGCCCGATCCTCCTCTTCTGGGGTCCCCAGTGCCACTCCTGGCTCCTCCTCTTCTCGAGTACCCCCAAGGAGACCTGCATTGCCTGGGGGGCACTGATTCGGGCGCACTTCCGAGACCTGCTGCTGTGTCCATTTGACACAGACAACAGGACTCAGCCCTGCCCCCCGGCTCCCGCGTCACTGGCTTTGATTGACAGAAGCAGGAGCCAATGTTCCTGCTGCTATCAATCCAGCTAATGAGGACCCGAGATAGCTGGAGCTGCTCTGCTCATCCCCCTCTCTGGAACGATCGAGTTCAGGCAAGTAAAAGGGGGGCTGTGGGAGGCTGCTGCACTACAAAAGATTTTTCACTTTAATGCATAGAATGCATTAAGGTAAAAAACTTTGAGGGTTTACAACCCCTTTAACCTGGCTCTTTCAGACCTTCAGAAGCTGCTATTAAGGGCCATTCCCTTATCTGAACTTTACTCATGAGCTGACAATTGACATTATTATCACCTCTTTACTGAGGGTCTAAGTTGGCAGCCTTAGAAGCCCAGGCGCTGAAGGAGGCAGAAAGAAAAAAGGGGGCACCCGGTACTAGTGTCTGGGTAAGGGGTTACCTTAGCAACGCTTATTAATTATCAATCACAAAATAGCTGAGTTGCCAGAAAATTAAATGATTCACTTTATTTAAATGGTTAAAAATACATTAAACATTGGGCAACACACTGAATTAAAATGTACGTCAATAAAGCGCAGTAGGACCAAAGGGGCCTATTACTGCGACTATAGTTAATAGGTAGGCCTGACAAAACAAACAAAAAATACTACACAAAACAAAAACAATAAACACACAACAGATGGCAGCGCCCGGACGCTGTAAGGATCTTGCTTGTGGTGGACAGGTAAGGGGGTAGTCAGGTTAATATGGCTATTGGAATCAGTTAATATTGCATTAATGTACACTATTGGCCAAAAAGTACCTGTCAGCAGCAAGAAAGATCCTTTAGGGGTAGGTGGGAATGGTGGTGGGAGAGGGGGTGGGTGGTGCTGACTACTGCCGGCTTGGCTATTGGTGCTAAGCAATGAATTTCTAAGCTATTTGTTTTGATTAGAAAGCAGTAGAAGACCACATAATGATGACTAGATTCTGGGTATGTTGATGGATGGATCAAAGATGTTGTTAGAGAAGATGCAGTAAGGGAGTAATGGTAAAAGTCACTGGTGTTAACATAGTAAATGTAGAGAATATTCTCAGATGAATGGGGATATAAAGCTTAATCAAACTTTACTCAAATGAATATTGATATAGGACTTTACCATTGGTAGCATCAATCATCCTCTGAAGTCCGCTCTGGGTTGATCATTTATGATGCTGCCCTCCTTAAGAGAAAGAGAGTTGGTGAGAGGATACGGCTCCGAGGCAGGTTGCAGCAGCTGGAGGGACAGCGGGATGTGTACACCGCAATCACTACCTCCTGGTCAAACCACTGCTGTTATAGTCACCTACTGATGGAAGTCCTCCGGCTCCTGATATTCCCCCTTAGGGCTTGGATCCACTGCCAATTAGGGGAGGAAATCAAATTTGTGCGGATGCCAGATTAACATTAATGAAGTAGGCTGGTCGGAGCAGTCAGCTGTCAGCAGCTACCTTTCACGGCGTCTCATCTCATCATCCCACACACACACAGTGCACAGCGCCAGCGGCGTGTCAGCGTTGATGACGTCAACGCGTTTCGCTATTGCCGATAGCGTAGCTTCATCTCGGACGACTCCAGGGCCGGTGAGGGCGCTCCTCTTGTATCGTCGGCTGCGATCAATCACCGCCCTGAAATGTTTGGGTTTTGACACATGTGAATCTCAATAGATTAATCACATTTTTATGTTTCTGTCAGGAGGTTTCCGTTTGTTGTTTGTGAAAGGTAATTAGGGGATAATGGATACAGTAAGGCGAAGCCGAAGGAGGCAGACTATGAGGGACCCCCTAGCAACAGGCATTTTTTTTTTAAGCACATTAATATTTTTCTTTTTTGGGGGTGGAACTCCACTTTAAAGTGCTACAAACTTTCTGTTGAGCCTTTGTTACATGGGCCTGTTGATGTTTGTTTGCTTTGATGCCCATTTCAGTTGGACTGCTTTTGGATGTCCCATGGTAAAGAATAAAAATGCTGTGTCCCATACTGTACACCAACAAGAAAATAGGATTTTTGACTTGCCAGTGAAATCTTTTTTTTTTTAAGATTAACTTCACTTTTGCTGAAGAAAAAACAATCCCCTTTAGGTGAACAATGTACATTGCAAGAACTTTAACCAGCTTCATTGCAGATTCCTATCTGTTTCTGCTTTGAAGGAATAGCTGTTTGTCTATGTCATTGTACAATGTGAGTGAATCTGAATGGGAGTGCCATTTTTATTATTAATCAATTGGTTCACTTGCACTATTCTAATGAGCATTGTCAGCATCCCTTTAGAAGTGAATTAACCCTTTTGAGAGTGTCTCTCAAAAAATGAAATTGAATGCAGACTTTTAGGAAAATCAGCGAGCTAATCACTCAAGCAGGAAATTACATTTCTGGAGGCACCTCCAGGTTGCTATATTGCATTGAATTTTATACAAGATTTTAGTTCTACAGATGTAAAAATTAAAAGTAATTTTTAATAACATTCAGTTGCAATATTGCTTGTGTAGCAATTGTATATGCTATATATATTTTTTATTTGCTAATTTTTTCCCCACCAAAGTGAAGTTACCCTTTGGGTACATTAGGGAACACATATTCCTCCCTGCTATTCTTATGATCTGTGTAATGCTTGCTATAAAACTAAGGCTGGCTGGCATGGGAGGCATCATATAGGAGACGTGCAAAGAGTAGGGATGAGCTTCGAGTTCGAGTCGAACTCATGTTCGACTCAACATTGGCTATTCGCAAGTTTGCCGAACAGCGAACAATTTGGGGTGTTCGCGGCAAATTCGAATGCCGCGGAACACCCTTTAAAAGTCTATGGGAGAAATCAAAAGTGCTAATTTTAAAGGCTTATATGCAAGTTATTGTCATAAAAAGTGTTTGGGGACCTGGGTCCTGCCCCAGGGGACATGGATCAATGCAAAAAAAAGTTTTAAAAACGGCCGTTTTTTCAGGAGCAGTGATTTTAATAATGCTTAAAGTCAAACAATAAAAGTGTAATATCCCTTTAAATTTCATAGCTGGGGGGTGTCTATAGTATGCCTGTAAAAGGGGCGCATGTTTCCCGTGTTTAGAACAGTCTGACAGCAAAATGACATTTCGAAGGAAAAAAGCCATTTAAAAATACTCGCGGCTATTGCATTGCCGGCTTGACAATACACATAGAAGTTCACTGATAAAAACGGCATGGGAATTCCCCACAGGGGAACCCCAAACCAAAATTAAAAAAAAAAAATGACGTGGGGGTCCCCCTAAATTCCATACCAGGCCCTTCAGGTCTGGTATGGATATTAAGGGGAACCCCTGCCAAAATTTTAACAAAAAATGACGTGGGGGTCCCCCTAAATTCCATACCAGACCCTTCAGGTCTGGTATGGATTTTAAGGGGAACCCCGCGCCAAAAAAAAAAAAAAAAAAACGGCGTGGGGTCCCCCCAAAAATCCATTCCAGACCCTTATCCGAGCACGCAACCTGGCAGGCCGCAGGAAAAGAGGGGGGGACGAGAGAGCGCCCAACCTCCTGAACCGTACCAGGCCACATGCCCTCAACATTGGGAGGGTGCTTTGGGGTAGCCCCCCAAAACACCTTGTCCCCATATTGATGAGGACAAGGGCCTCATCCCCACAACCCTTAGTCCCTATGCTGTGAATAAATGACAGTGGTTGAGTGGAAAACAATTAGGGCTAAGACATTATGCTTCTTTTTTTTTTTTAATTCAACCAGGGGGTTGAATGAACAAAAATTCCTCAATTCTCTCTAATCGCTCCTCTTATGGTATTGTATTCTGACAGCGAGGAGCTTTCCCTGCCGTCAGAATACAATGATCAGTGTTGCCGGCTATAGCCAGCATCTCTGATCATTTTGGAGAACCCCAACAGGCTGGTTGTACTCAAGACAATTAAAACATTGACTTGTGTACAAGTAATTCTGCCCATACATGCATTGAAATTCATCCAGTCCCTGCAGTACCAGCTGAACCATGTATGGCCTGCTTAACTCCACAACATTTCTGTAAATTGTCAGGCCATAATAGATATTTAACCAGTTCCCGCCTGCCATATAGTTACATAGTTAGGTTGAAAAAAGACACAAGTCCATCTAGTTCAACCCAAAAAATAAAAAATACAATCCCATATACACAATCCTTCACCCACATTTGATCCAGAGGAAGGTGAAAAAACCCAGCAAAGCATGATCCAATTTGCTACAGCAGGGGGAAAAAATTCCTTCCTGTTCCCAAAGAGGCAATCAGATTTTCCCTGGATCAACTTTACCTATCAATGTTAGTACCCAGTTATATTATGTAGATTTAGGAATGAATACAGGCCTTTTTTAAAGCAATCTACTGAGCTTGCCAGAACCACCTCTGGAGGGAGTCTATTCCACATTTTCACAGCTCTTACTGTGAAGAAACCTTTCCATATTTGGAAGATTTGGAGATTAAATCTTTTTCCTCTAGGTGCAAAGAGTGCCCCCTTGTCCTCTGTGATGACCTTAAAATGAATAACTCAACACCAAGTTCACTATATAGTTACATAGTTACATAGTTAGTAAGGTTGAATAAAGACACCAGTCCATCCAGTTCAACCTGAATGAGTGTGGGTGCGTGTCTACAATTATCCCTATTTTTTATGTAAGGTACCCATATGGCGCCATCAATTTACGCAGCGCTCCACACATGCATCCCACACTCACATCGGTCCCTACCCTCAAGGAGCCCACAATCCAAGGTCCCCAACTCACATTCATATACTAGGGCCAATTTTGGACAGATGACAATTAACCTACCAGCATGTCTTTGGAGTGTGGGAGGAAACCGGAGTACCCGTAGGAAACCCACGCAGGCACAGGGAGAACATGCAAACTCCAGGCAGGTAGTGTTGTGGTTGGGATTTGAACCATGAAACATGTTGGTCATATCCCCCCTTAATCTCCTCTTCTCAAGAGGAAATAGATTCAGTTCCTCCAATCTTTCCTCATAGCTGAACTCCTCCATGTCTCTTATCAGTTTGGTTGCCCTTCTCTGCACTTTTTTCAATTCCCTGATATCTTTTTTGAGAACTGGTGCCCGAAACTGAACGGCATATTCCAGATGAGGTCTTACTAATGATTTGTACAGGGGAAAAACAATATCGCTCTCTCTGGAGTCCATACCTTTCTTAATACAAGAAAGGATTTTGCTCGCTTTGGAAACCACAGCTTAACATTGCATGCTATTATTGAGCTTATGATCTACCAAAATCCCCAGATCCTTCTCCACCATTGATTCCCCCAGTTGTACTTCCCCTAGTATGTATGATGCATGCATATTCTTAGCCCCCAAGTGCATAACTTTACATTTATCAACATTAAACCTCATTAACCACTTAGTTGCCCAATTAGACAGTGCATTGAGGTCAGCTTGTAAATTGGAGACATCCTGTAAGGACGTTATTCCACTGCATAGCTTAGTGTCATCTGCAAAGACAGAAATGTTACTTTTAATCCCAGACCCAATATCATTTATAAAGATAATAAAAAGTAAGGGTCTCAGCACTGAACCTTGGGGTACACCACTGATAACCTTAGACCATTCAGAGTAAGAGTCATTCACCATTACTCTCTGAATTCTGTCTTTTAGACAGTTTTTTATCCATTTACAAATTGGTCTTTCTAAGCCTGTAGACTTTACCTTATATATGAGCCGTGTGTGGGGAACTGTGTCAAACACTTTTGCAAAATCCAGGTATACCCTGTCCACAGCCACCCCTCTGTCCAAGGTTTTACTTACCTCCTCATAAAAAGAAAGCAGGTTTGTTTGACAACTTCTGTCTTTCATGAATCCATGCTGTCTGTTGCTTAAAATATTTTTTTCCAGCAAGAACTCATCTATGTGATCTTTTATTAAACTCTCCAGGAGCTTCCTGACTATAGAAGTTAAACTAACAGGTCCATAGTTACTTGGTAAAGACTTTGATCCCTTTTTAAATATGGGCACCGCATTGGCCCTGTGCCAATCCAGTGGTACTATTCCCGTCATTAATGAGTCCCTAAATATTAGAAACAATGGCCTTGAAATGACAGAGCTCAATTCTTTTAGGATCCATGGGTGGATGCCATCTGGTCCAGGTGCTTTATCCACCTTTATTACCACCCCCTTATGGACATGAGCTCTCCCATGCTCCTTTGCATACACAGAGCTGAAGAAAGTATTTAATATACATGTGCACACTGAAATATTTCATTTCGGAATTTTGGTTTCGCCCGAAAAATAAATTTACTTAGTTACTCCAGAAATTAGTTTTTATTTATTTTGTTTTGTCCAAAAATGCATTCATACGAAAAACCCAAATTAATTAAGGTCGAATCTGTCAATTGAAGGCTTATGGTGTCTGTCAGATGTTCTAAGAAGATTCGACGAAGCACCTAAACTGTACGATGCCGCGATCGTACATATCCAGTCGAATGCTCCGCCCACAAGCTATAGTAGAATTCTAATGTTGTTTTAATAGTAATAATTATAATTATTAAGTATTATTACTAGTCAAACAACATTAGAATTCTTCTAAAGCCTAAGGATTGAGCATTTGACCGCTAATGTTCCCTCGCGGCGATCGTATGTTTTTAGCTGGTCTGTCGAATCTTCATGTCCCTATAATGTCGAATCTTTTCTCTCTATGTCGAATAATCTTGGATTAGAAGAGTTAGGGTAGGCACATTCGACCGCCGGTTCGATAGACACAGATCGCTATTGTCACCGCCATAGTAGCAGTAGTCCGGGGGCAAGATAAAGCAGAAAAATTCTCACCGCACAGGCATAGATCCACTTCCAGGTATCAACTCAGTTGTCTCCCAGGATAAAGAGCCCCAGGTGCTGGCTAATGCTGAGTCATGCTGAAGTAAATGAGAAAATCCGGACAGCCGCACTCCAGGAAGATGTAATTCAAAAGTTGTTTATTGTAATGAATTCTTGAGCATACAGCATACAAAGCACTGTGGCAGAAAGTACAGGCAATCAGCTAACGCATTTCGTGCTTATCCCAAGCGCTTACTCATAGCTGAGCTATGAGTAAGCGCTTGGGATAAGCGCGAAACGCATTAGCTGATTGCCTGTACTTTCTGCCCCAGTGCTTTGTATGCTGTATGCTCAAGAATTCATTACAATAAACAACTTTTGAATTACATCTTCCTGGAGTGCGGCTGTCCGGATTTTCTCATTTACTTCAGTATTGTCACCGCCATGTCGAATCTTCTATTTATCTATATCGAACTGTTGTCGCAACAATACAAAAATATAATGGATACAAAAATAAAGCATTTTTTTCGGATAATTTCGGATTTCGCATTCTGCGCGTTCATTATCATTTGTTAAAACGAACACGAATATCCCCGAAATTCGGACAAAAACGAATGCACGTGTCTAGTATTTAATTCATTTGCCTTCTCTTTGTCCCCAGTCACCCACTCTAGATTATTTTGTAAAGGGCCTATATGCTCAGAACTGACCTTTTTACTATTAATATATTTGAAGAATTTTTTGGGATTGTCCTACTATCTTTTTCAATCTGTCGTTCGTTTTGAATTTTTGCATCCTTGATTTCCTTTTTACATATTCTGTTATATTCTTTGTAACATTTAAACAATAATAGCGTTCCTTTATTTTAATATTTTTAAAAGCTCTTTGTTCATTATTTATAGCCATTTTAACTTTGGCCGTGAGCCAAAGTGAGGCTATTTTTAGCCTTTTAAACTTATTGCCCATGGGAATATACTTTGCAGTGAGTTTACATACAGTCTCTTTGAAGAATTCCCATTTTTGTTCTGTGTCCATTGATGCCAATATTCCCTCCCAGTCTAAGTCCTGGAGAGCAGCCCTCATCCTTGGAAAATGTTTTTATCCTACCCGTATGTGTTTGTTGCTTACAGCTAACATCAAATGAAATCATGTTATGGTCACTGCTATGTTCTTTTATATGAAAATTGGTAATAAGCTCTGCATATAGCAAAATGATGGCCAGAAAGTGGTATCCTGATCGGGCGTCATATGACATCCAGCAGGATAAGCCGCTAGTGTGTGCCCCAGGGGCACGCAGAGCACCGATCGGTGGTGTGGTGTGTCAGTCTGACACACCGCAGCTCCAATCCTGGTAAAGAGCCTATGATGTAGGCTTTTTACCATATTATCAGCTGTCTCTAATCACAGCTGATCACATGGTAATCAGGAAGAGCTGTTTATCGGCCTTTACTCTATTCGCAAAACAATGGTAAGTGCAGCGCAAAAAATATATAGAAAGAAGGAAAAAGTCCAATCCAGATGAATGGGAACTCTGATAACCAGATAGAAGGAATTATAAGATCCCCCATGAAGAAAGGTGGAAATAAATTCTTCCAATGATAGCTGACAATATCCACCACCACATAAGCCAAAATACGCTTACCAGAAATGGTGGACCTCCTTTTTACAGAAAGGTCAAAAGCGCGTTTATCCACACAGGGATGATAATAGCTTCCAGCAGGGCTTGAGCGATCCTCAATCCGGACACATGGGGCTCCTGTCCAGCAGTGAGGTCCAGCAGGAAAAAAACTTCAGACATCGGTAGCAATATGTGAAATGAGGATCATTCCCAAAAGAAAAAAGGACACACTCTAAGTGTACTCCATCATTTATTACAAATATAAAGTGTAAAAGTATAGCGCTCACTAGCGCAATAGATAAAAATCCAATCTTTTAAAACCAAGACTGCATGATCCATGGATCAAATGCACAGCACATAGAGGTGGCAGCGGGTGACGTCCGTGTGGTAAGCTCCTCCCCCCGTACGCAGCGTTACGTCCTAACAGGACTTCATCAGCGAGAGTGGAGCTAAGGAGTCACCCTGCAAGCTTAAATAGACAGCTGGTGTCTGCAAGGAATGCGGCAGAACCAGAAGTCAGAGACGCTTCTGAATGCAGACGCCTAACCAAGCAGGGACACCAACTGAGGAATAAGTAAAATGACATATATTTAAATAAAAAACGTAGTTGTTGGCACATGGCAAACCCAGCCTAAAAATACATAAAACTGGCAAGAATACCTGCGGCCATCTCTTTACAGAATCAAAACAAAAAACATTTATGTTGGACAATAAAAAATAAGAAGCAAAGAAATAGACAAATAGAAATTATTAATGTATATACAGAGGGTAATTACAGTGACTACTTATCGGATATAAAGCAGTTGAGATCAAATTCAACGTTTAACCCCTTCGGGTCCACAACTTTAGTCTGATAAATCCACAGGGATTCACATTGACTCAACTGCCTTATATAATTACCTCCTCTCCAGTGTTTGTTTACTTTTTCCAGACCTCAGAACTGTAAAAATCTCGGGTCTCTGTTGTGGAAAATTCTGAAATGCTTGGAAACATTATGTGATTTAAGACTCCTTTTGATGTTATTTACATGTTCAGCTATGGGGACACCCATAGGTCAAGAGGTTCTACCCACATATTGGAGTCCGCAATTACACTGCATCATGCACACAACTCCTACTGTATCGCATGTGATAAGATTTTTGATCTGATATTTCCTGTTAGTAGTCGAAGCAGTAAACTCTTTCCTCCTTTTAAGATTGTGTTTGCACTGCTTGCAAGCTGGGCATTTCCCACAGGCATAAAACCCTGACAAGAAATTAAAAATTCTATTTTCTTTTACAACAGGAGGATCCACAACACTTGGGGCTAACATATCCCTCAGAGTTGGCAGTCTTCTGTAAATAAATTTCGGGCATGGAGGTAGCACTGTACCTAATACTTTATCTTTTTAAAATTTCCCAGTGCCTCATAATGATCTTCTCAAATTTCTTATGTTGAATGTTGTAATCTAAGATTATTTTGTATTCAAAGTTGTCTCTCTTCTTATTTTTATCTGAATCTGCAACTAAAATCGCTCGGTCCATACTTCCAATACTATCAATATCACTTGCTATCTGTTCTTTAGTGTATCCTTTTTTTGTAAGAAACGGTCAGCCAAGAGAGACATCTTTGAATATAAAATAATAAGAAAAACCCCAGTGGTGATCAAATACCACCAAAAGAAAGCTCCATTTGTGGGAAAAAAATAATAAAAAGTTTGTTTGTTTGGGTACAGTGTTGCATGACCGCACAATTGTCATGCAAAATGCAACAGCGCTGAAAGCTGAAAATTGGACTGGGCAGGAATGGGGTAAAAGTGTCCTGTATTGAAGTGGTTAAGCACTGAGTGCATTTTGGACAGATCAAAAGATTTTTTTTCTGTACTTGCAGGGTTTTTAAACGATTTAAATTGGGCAAATGTGCATGTATTCCAGTGATATACTGGGTGTGTTTTGCTTTGATACACTTTAATCACTTTCATACTGCCATACATTTAAAAACAGCAAAGTAGTGGACAGTTATTTTTAGAGCGCCATTTATAAACTGGAATTGGATAAAACACTGCTGGGTGGCCATTCCTCTCATTACCGCCAGTGAACCAAGCTGTCCTCAGACATCTCTGTTCACAGGGCTTTGTACAGAGCTGACCAGACTGGCTCTGTACTCCTAGATCGCTGTGATTGGTCTTAGAAAGAGTGTGTGTGTGTGTGGATGTAAACACAGGGGGTCATTTACTATAGCGCTGTGGTGCTAATTCTCGCAAATGTGCGCGAATTAGCTCTAATTACTGCAAATTTGCACTAATTAGTGCTACTGGAATGATATTCACTATAGCACTGGTGAGAAAACACTCCCAAAATTGAATTTACAATAGTTCCCTGAAACTAAATAGAGCCCAAATCCTTACTCTGCTAAAAGCTGGAGAATTGCACATGGAAATAATGTTTAGCCCGGGTTCACACCTATGTAAATTAGATGTGCGTTTCCCCGCATCTAATTCACATAGTAGAAGAATGTGATTGGCTCCCTATGGAGCCGGGTTCACATATCTCCAGGGCGGCTGCGGAGTGCACTGCACAAAACCACTGTGCGTCTTTGGCTCCGTTTCAGGGCCGAATTCAGGCATAGAATCGGCCCTGATTCGTCCCTGAAACGGGGAACAGGGACTCACAGCGCTGCTGTGCGATCCGCAGCACGTTATAGTGTGAACCCGGGCTTAGAGTATGATATAATTGCCTAAATGGTACTGAAATATGCGGTATATTATTTAAAGATAATCTGCTTTTAAACTGTGTGAAAAAAGTGATTTCTACACTGAAATATCTTTAAAAGTCTGAGAAGAGATAAATTCCCTGTTTTTGTACAACTAGGTGCCAACACAACTGAGCATGCTCTGACCTGCAAATAGTTCTTATTTTAGCTCCAGTGTCTTTTTTTCCAGGCGCTATAGTAAATACCAAAATTAGCGCTTGGCTAAAATGCGTTTTTGAGAATGAAAATCAGCGCTATTATAGTCCAATGCAAGTTTCAGCCATTAATTCTAATGGTACAATAAATAAATACTTTTATTGTTGACATGAAATGTATCTTTCTCTGAAATAAATGTTCCTTGCAACATTGTTGCTGCTTCTATTTTGTTTTTTCTCATCTATTTTGTTTTTAAGAATACTGGAATGTGGAATGTTTTGATGTTTTGGTAAAATATATTTTTCTCTGTCACTTTCACTTGTTACTCTCCATCGCACAACAATCTTTACCCAAACTCACACAGGTGTCTTTACAAAGCACAAACAATACCATTGCTGATGCAAATTTAAAATGTGTCACAATTTTTTGTGCTTTTTAATGGTTCCAAATATTCATAATTTGAGCCCAAAAAATGTGATATGTGTACCAACATCAGAAATCAAATTGTAATTCCCAAAAATTTGAGGATAATATCAGTATTCACTACTAATATCACTATACACGCACCCACAAAGAACCACCAAATATCACAGAATAAATCAAGAAGAATAACTCTTGAGTAATGTAATTCCATCACCTGGATGTCCAAAGAAATGCAGTATTTATGTGTATTTATGTGTAGCAGGTCTTCACATGTGGCAGCTCCGTGGTTTAGAGGTTAGAACTTCTGCTTAGCATCCTTCAGCATCTGGGTTTGAATCCCGTTGTCTCATCTTCCAATTCCTAAAACTATGTCTAAATGTAGTATTCATGTGTAGGAGGGTTCCACCACCATTCTTAATCTTGCCAGATACACTATCTAGCCAAAAGTGTTGGGACGCCTGCCTTTACACACACATGACCTTTAATGGCAGCCCAGTCTTAGTCCATAGGGTTAAAATTTGATTTGGCCCAACCTTTGCAGCTAGAACAGCTTCTGGAAGGCTGGGAAGGCTGTCCACAAGGTTTAGTGTGTCTATGGGAATGTTTGACCATTCTTCCAGAAGTGCATTTGTGAGGCTAGGCACTGATGTTGGATGAGAAGGCCTGGCTCGCAGTCTCTACTCTAATTCAGCCAACAGGTGTTCTATTGGGTTGAGGTCAGGACTCTGTGCAGGCCAGTCAAGTTCCTCCACCCCAAACTCGCTCATCCATGTCTTTATGGACCTTGCTTTGTGCACTGGTGTGCAGTCGTGTTGGAACAGGAAACTGTTCCCACACAGTTGGGAGCATGAAATTGTCCAAAATGTCTTGGTATGATGATGCCTTAAGAGTTCCCTTCACTGGAACTGAAAAACAACCCCACACTATAATCCCCCCTCCACCAAATGATTTGGACCATTGCACAAAGCAAGGTCCATAAAGACATGGATGAGTGAGTTTGGGGTGGAGAAACTTGACTGGCCTGGACAGAGTCCTGACCCCAACACAAAAGAACACCTTGGGGATGAATTAGAGTGGAGACTGTAAGCCAGGCCTTCTCGTCCAACATCAGTGCCTGACCTCACAAATGCACTTGGAAGAATGGTCAAACATTCCCATAGACACACTCCTAAACCTTGTGGACAGCCTTCCCAGAAGAGTTGAAGCTGTTGTAGCTGCAAAGGGTGGGCCAACTCAATATTGAACCCTACAGACTAAGACTGGGATGCCATTACAGTTCATGTGCGTTTAAAGGCAGGTGTCCCAATACTTAGGCCAATATATTGTATATTGCTTGTGACACTGAGCATGGCTATGGAATTAGGGCTGGTTCACACCACAGAGATGCAGAGAACATTTGTGAGGCTGCCTGCTGGCTAAGGCCTGATTCCCACCTATGCATTTGTAGTGCATTTTGCAGATTTGCACTGCAGTCCATTTAACATGGTTTCCTATGGAACATGTTCTGTAGTGCAAATCTGCAAAATGCAAAAAGCACTAAAACTGCATAGGTGTGAATCTGGCCTAAGTGGGTAGCAATTCTGTCTAGCAGCACTGGGGTTGCTGGTTAAATTCCCCAACATGCTAATGCTTGTGTTGAAGTTTATATGTTCTCCCTGTGTGGGTTTCTCACTACAATCCAAAGACATGCTGGCATTTTATTTGTCTCCTTTCAAAATAGTCTCTAATGTAAGTTAATTTTGGACTTTAGATTGGAAGCTCATTGCAGCCAGGGACTGATGTTAATGGGGTTATTTACGAAAGGCAAATCCGCTTTGCACTACAAGTGCAAATGACAAGTGTCACTGTAGATCTAGGGGGGGGGATCTGAAATGAGGGGAAGCTCTGCTGATTTTATCATCCAATCATGTGCAAGCTAAAATGCTGTTTTTTATTTTCCTTGCATGTCCCCCTCGGATCTACAGCGACTGCACTTTCAGTGCATTTTCAAGTGCACTTTGCACTTGTAGTGCAAAGTGAATTTGCCTTTCGTAAATAACCCACAATGCTTGTTAGCACTAATCATGCCCAGGGCCTTGGACATTTAAAATTGTAGGGTTTACACTGCACAGGTACATATGCTTAGAAAACTGTTGCTTTGTTTATGTGCATGCAAATGGACTTCGATCTTTGGCCTGTAGTTGGAGATTTGATGCACATAGCCAAGGGCTAACACAGTTGCAAATAGTATTATGTGTTCCTGCCCATCATGTGCAATCACTTTAGACATACATGAAGATACAGATTGAAAGACACTGGTGGGTGTGTACTTCTATTGGGCGTGTGTGAGTGTGCTAACAATACAACAGCTCTTATATAAAGGGCTGCAGTAGGGGGGTTTGTTTGGCCTGAGAAGGTCAGGTTTTTTGCTGTGATTTGTGGGGGAGAAGGAATGAAATTGTGCATATTGACAAATGCCCAACTAGGGTTGTTTGCTGAAATTCTTGTGCATTTTTTCCACCAAAGGTGGGTTTATGTGGCCATGCTGTCAATGTTGTGTGTGTATTGTTCCTGACTGTCCATGCAAACATGGTTTGGGAGCTCATGCTGACCTTCTACTCTTTGATCTCTTTGTTTAATCATGTACACAGAAATGCAGCTTCCAGCAGAACATGGTCACCAATGTATGTATGTGTGAATTGTGGGCTGGTGGTGGGTGTTATGTTTTGAATAAGCACCTTTTGCAATATTATGTTGGAATGCTATGTAAGAATAATGACTGTTAAGTATGTTTCTATAATCTTGCAGATAAAAATATGTGTTGCCGGTTTATACACTGAAAGTTATGCTGTGTCCACTGTAAGGTTTAGACAAATTGTAGATTGTAAGCTCCTATGAGCAGGGCCCTTAAAATCCAATTGCTAACTGTTTTGCTAAATGTAGCACCATATCTGTAGATTTTTTTTTTGAAGCTAGTAAACGAATGTACATAAATTTTGTATCTGCTGGCAAAATAAAAGTACATTATTGAGCTTGTTGTGGTTTATTTGTATTTTTTATTTTTTTCTCTTTTCTTTTTTTTAATTAGTTTTGGGGGTGGTGGTTTTGGGGAAGTGCAATATCTTTTTATATCCTATAATTTTTATATGTGTTTGTGCACCAAAAAAAACCTAGTCTTTTTGCCCTGGTTTACATTGATGCTACTTCACTTGAAGTAACCTGATTTCAAAGTAGCAAGGTCAGCGGGATTTCAGGTGCTACTTGATAGACATCTGTGTGGCTTCATACAGATTTCTATTGAAGTCATACCTGAAATGAGCAAAAGTAGTGCAGGAACTACTTTTGCAAAATGGTGCGGCGCCACAAAATCAGTGTCGCATCGATTGGAACAGTGCCATTGCTAACAATAGGCTGTGACTTGTCATGCGATTTGATCTCTCAAATCGCATGACAAATCGCTTCAATGTAAACTTAGGCTTCAGCACACCTGCAGGTAAGTGATAAAGGTGGAATCTTTATATATAACAGCTGTGGAGAATTGCAGGTATGAATTCAGCTGGTGGATAGGCAGTGTTTTAATGTGTCAGCTCTGATTCACATTGGTACGATTTGACATGTCAAATTGGAGGCAATTGCACCGTTCTAATTGGTGCGATTTGTATTGATTTCAGTGCAGAAACCTGCACAGATTTCTCTGATATTGCTCCGGCAGTTAGGACTGACATGCGGGAATGAAATTGTGAGTTCAGCTGAACGATTTCCTCCCACTGTCAGTGTGAACCAGGGCTCGAACTGGGCCTTTGTCTTTGTAATTCACCTGCTGCTATCCCAGGGACACAATTTCTTATCAAACTCCCTTAAGTTTACCTTCAAATATCATATGTAGAAATACAGATTTGCATATCTGCAAATAAATGAAAATAAAAAATACTAATCATGGTTGTGATCAAATATTTACAACTGCGATCAAAAGAGTGTGGTTTCACCTTCTGACCCGGAAATGAGTCATTGTATGCGCCCGGAAGTTCCTGTGCTGGTCAGGATCTCCATCTAGGTGGACATGGCGAGGTCTCTTTAGCAAAGAGGAGGTGCTGCTGATTTGCCAGGTAAGTGTAGGATATGTACTTGTGCTTACTAAACGTGGGGGTGGATGTGGTAGTTCGATTTGGTGTGGGTGGGGTTCATTGATTTGTTTGGCATCACCACACATTTGCTTTCGTCCCATGTGCACACATCACTTCCTGCATTTGTTCTGCTGATGTAAATCAGTAAGGACTATGCAAGTATAAATGAGAGCTCCTTTTATTAACATATTTATGACTCGTTTCACAGTTGGGCGACTTTTCCAGCAAATTTGGACTTCTGAGTTGCATGACAAGTTGTACCCCATGATTCTCAATGATAACCATTCATATCTGTGCTACTTTAAGTTGCACCATCTTCAAAGTAGTCCCTTTACTACTTTGGTGTGACTTGAGGTACATAGGGCGCAATGTTACACAGGCATTCCCAGAAGTTGGGGCCAAGTTGCAGCGACAAAGTGGCAGCAAAATAGTGTGACTTTCAGGTCACAGCAGTGTAAATGAGATTCAAGGATAACACCTTTGAATTTGACCTTATTGTCACTTGTGCATCCTGAAAGTGTGGCAAATTCATCCCTGCATTACCTTGGTTTGACTTTGATGTGATTTGAGGTCCATACACCACAAGATTACAGATTCAAGTCATGGCAAAGCTGTGCAATTTTAAGGTCGCACAAGCACAAATGGGGCCTTATTCAAAGGTGTTATCAATTGATCTCATTAAGTTACTTTCACACTTGGGTGACTTTTCATGCAGCTTTGGACATCAGAGTCACATGAAAAGTTGTCCCCCATGATTTCCATTCATATCTATTAGAGCTGCACGATTAATCACCAAGAATCGTTATCGCAATTTTTTCCCCTTTGCAAACTTGAAAAAAGTGTTTCACGGTTCTTGCTATGCAAAGAATTCTCTCTGCTCGTCTGAAGTCACAGCCATCAAAAGAATGGAAGAGAAAAAACAGGAAGTCTGCCAAGAATTAGAACATTCTTTATCAGTGAACTTAACTAGAAACATTGTAACAATTTGTCAATGAAGTTTAACCACTTAAACACTAAACCTTTTTCTGACATTTGTTGGTTTCAAGTTAAAATCATTTTTTTTGCTAGAAAATTACTTCGACCCCCCAAACATTATATATATATTTTTTAGTAGAGACCCTAGAGAATAAAATGGTGGTTGTTGCAATATTTTATGTCACGCTGTATTTGCGCAGCGGTCTTTCAAATGCAATTTTTTTGGAATAAATTACTTTAATGAATTAAAAAAAAAAAAAAAAATCTAACCAGTAAAGTTAGCCCAATTTTTTTGGGATAATGTGAAAGATTTTACGTTGCGAGAATCGTGATATTTTTATTCTAAGCAAAAACATCGTAATTCTCATTTTGGCCAGAATCGTGCAGCTCTAATGTCTATGCAACTTCACCCATGTTCACATAGCTCTGAATTGACATGTCAAATTGCAGGCCAAATCGGCGCCTATTGACGGCAATGGAACTGTCCGAATTGGTGCAATGCCTCAATGATTCCCAAAAGTAGTTCCTGCACTACTTTGGGCGACTTCGGGGTACGATTTCTTACCTCCCAACTTTTTGAGATGGGTATAAGGGACACCTATTAGCAAAAGTATTTAGGCATAGGACACACCTCCTAAAACACCTTCTTAAAGGAGAATTATTAAAAATATATATATATATATTAGTTAAACCTCTAAGTGCTTTTTTTTTTACCAATAATATTCCTTTAGATTGGCTTTGGAAATTTACAAACAAAGCAATTTAGAAATTAGAAGAAAGGTTTAGCACTGGGAAACCCTTTTTGAAAGATAAAAAGTGCATTTTATATACAACTATACAGATCAGAACAAAATGAGGGACAAATGGACAAATGAAAGAGGGACAGAGGGACATTGTTCCAAATCAGGGACAGTTGGGACCTACATGATTTCACTAGACATCTGTGCAGGAAAGTGCACTGATGGCTCTGAAATCACTCACAAAAAGCGGGCTGAGTCACACTTGTGTGACTTTGGACATCAGAGTCGCATGACAAGTCATACCTCATGATTTTCAATGTGTACCACTCATATCTGTGCGACTTCAAGTCACATCGACTTCAATGTAGTCCCTGTACTACTTTGGTCTGACTTTGATGAGAGTTGAGGACCACAGACCTCAAGTTTACACAGGCATTCCCTGGAATCGCGGCAAAATTGCCGATGCAAAATCACAGGAAAATTGAGCGCCCTTCCCTGCAACTCCTGCGTCCATAGACCTCAAGATTACACAGGCATTGCTTAAAGTCGCATTAAAATTGCGCAACTTCCAGGTCGCACAAGTGTGAAAGGGGCCTAAATCACTGTGCTGAGTACTATTATACCTAGAATATAAAGTAGTCCTACCATCAAACACTAGTAAACGTATGTTCTCAATATAATTGTGCTCAAATGGCTGAAAATCACACAGATGGTATCACCTACTAAAGCTTGCATTAGACTCAGCAGCATATGCTGAAAAGAGGCGAATGCCTGTTAGCCAATGCCACATCAGCATGAGCATAGTTGTTACTATAATATTAATGCCTGAAATGCAAAACATTATTGTATAGAATCAAACATCAGTAAATGTATTTTCTCTGTAGGTATGTGCTCAGCTCTGTAGCATAGCGGTATGCCCTCAAAGGTTCAAGCCATGATTTCAAATCCCACTGACAGCATCACCTCCTGGAAGTGTGCATTGTACTCAGCAGCATAATTAGCCAATGCACATCAGTTTGGTTTATTCCATATTTTAACTCTTCAAATGCATGCAATGTTATGTACTTATTCAATAATATTATGGTGTGGAATTCCAAACATCAAGGAAAAAAACATTGTAGGGTCCCCCCAGTACATACCAGGCCCTTCGGGCCAGGTATGGGCTTTAAAGGGAACCCCACACCAAAATGTAAAATAAAATTGATGTGGGCCCCCCAAAATCCATACCAGACCCTTATCCAAGCATGCAGCCTGGAGGTCAGGATAGGGGGACGAGCAAACACCCTCCCCTTCCGAACTGTACCAGGCCACATGCCCCAAAGCACCTTGTCCCCATGTTGATGGGACAAGGGCCTCTTCCCAACAACCCTGGTCGGTGGTTGTCAGTCTGTGGGCAGGGGGTTTATCAGAATCTGGAAGCCCCCTTTAACAAGGGGGCTCCCAGATCCTGCCCCCCTATGTTAATAAGTATGGGGTACATCATACCCCTGCCTGTTCACCAAAAAAAGCAGTGAAATGTAAAAAATCAATAGCCGGTTTTTGACAAGTTCTTTATTGTACAATAGCTCCGAGCTGTCTTCTTCCCTGAGCCGTCTTCTCCAGACGCTGTCTCTCCCTCCTCCATCTTTACCCCGAGCTGTATTCTCCCAGAACCGTCTCTCCTGCCGCCGCCGTTTTCTCCATCTGTTGTGTTTTTCCGCACCGCTGGTTACCCGCTAATAAAAAAAAGCTGCTCTTCTTCTGTG